>NC_139021.1:157991922-158653094 GCF_964662115.1 Mustela nivalis | reverse complement strand
ATGTTACGCACTTTTCTGGGGACTAGAGGGGGCATTTGGATTCCAGGAACTGTCTGGTTACAATAATTTTCTTTCCAGAGAAGTCTAAGTCGGGGTAGGTGGGTCTTGCTGGGATCCTTCCCACAGGGCTCGTTAGGGCACACTCGGCTCAGGTGAGGGAGACATTTTGTAGGTGACATCGACTCTCCCTGTCTGTCAGACACAGAGTGATCGGTGGGGACTTGGTTGCCGCAGGGGATGTTCTTGCCTTGTTTTCCCCATCAAACTCTGTCAGATTCTGGGACTTGAAGTAATGAAAGGGGGCTCGGGAGAGAGACAGTTTCTAAGGAGCTGTCAGCAGGGCCCCACTCAGGGCTGGAAGCTTGCTCTTTGTCAGGCGGCCTCCACGCTGACTTTATCCCAATGCTATTAGTGTAAAATCCTCCTGTTTCTCTGAGAGAGCGAGAAGTGGCTTGGGGCCGAGAGGGACAGATTCGTAAGCAATTTCTCTCATTACACACTTCCAGGGCTTACTCACCATTTCAAAGAGGAAGAGCTGTCCCAGCCAGCTTGGAGACTCTTCCCGAGACAGGACGCACAGCCTTCCTACTACCGCCCGCTCTTCCCGATGACCTAAAATGAAGGAGGCCTGGCTCTCAGCAAGGCTGAGCTGTAGGCGGCCTTCTGTCCTTCATGATTTCTAGGGCTGGACAAGGGAGAAGTTACAGAATGCTAATATAGAGATCCTTCTAGAAGTGGGATCCGCTTGCCTGGAGGGGTTCTTAACTCAAGGAACTAGAGCGGTCCTCAGAGTCAGTGTCAAGTAGAACATCGAATGGGATGAGATCTTGAGGGGTCCGAACGACATAATTCCAGTCATGTCAGAGTTGAGAAGTGACAAGTCAAATACCAGAAATGCTCTATGTCCCAGCCGTGTTTGTGTTGTGTGGGTATTATAGATCTGTTTTCTTTTTGTCAGCCACTGTACTATTTATTGTACAATTATATTCAAGATTATGATATTAAAATAATAATTAGTTTAAATAGTCGATTATCCAGGATTACAGATGGTATGACAGCCAGCAGCCCTGGAATGTATTTTGAGTACTTACACAAGGAGCACATGAATACATTCTTGTAAAATATTTAGAAGTTTACAGAGTGGTAAGTCCCCTAACCACCCATTCTTATTCCGAGAGGTAACCACTGTCGGCAGATGGGTAAGTATCCTTCAGTGATCTTTCTAAACAGTGACATATCCATGTATGTATATATATGCACACTTGTTTTTTCCCATGAATGAGATCATTTATCACACATTGTTAGGTAACTTTAAAAAATTTTCATAATATGTATCTTGGAGATATTCTCATGGCAGGAGGTATGTCTTCCTCATTCACTTTAACATTAGCACAGTATTGTATTATTGTGTTATACGGACGCGTCCTGCTTACGTGATCATTTGCTAATTGATGGACATTAAAATCATTTCCCATACGTTTGTTCTTACAAATAATGCTGCAGGGGTGCCTGGGTGGCTCAGTGGGTTAAAGCCTCTGCCTTCGGTTCAGGTCATAATCCCAGGGTCCTGGGGAACCTGCTTCCTCCTCTCTCTCTCTGCCTGCCTCTCTGCCTACTTGTTATCTCTGTCAAATAAATAAATGAAATCTTAAAAAAAAAAGAAGAAGAATGCTGCAACAAGGCTCTGTGCACATACATCTTTGCATACATATTCTTGTAGAATGAATTCCTAAAAACCATTGCAGTTGCTACTTCTATGTTTATTACATAGGTCTAACTCTCTTCATCTCTTATTATTTCTGTCAAGGATTCTGAACCCTAGCAGTACCTTGGATTTACCTGGGGAACCTTTAAAAAGTGTATCTGTCCAAGCTGTACCACAGACCCACTGAATCAGATAATCTTTGAGAGTAGGACTCAGGCTTTGGATTTTCAGGAAAAAACATCTGAAAATTCTCATGTGCAGCAAGGATCATTGATCTATACATTACACAAAACAGAACAGAACGCTGGGGTATTTTAAGATAGTGCAACAAATTTTTATAGGAACAGAGTCCATCTAATGATCAGGAGTAATCTTTGTTTCCTCTTAAAACAGGTTTAATAAATCAGCTTGTCTAGGTGAAAATAAATAGTGTTAAATTTGATGTTTAATAGTTACATAGCATTTTTATCTCTTGAAAGTGTCTTTTGTTTTGCTTTTTGAAATCTCAGAGCCTCTTTAATTCAAAGCTGTGAACAAGGTGGGCCGGGCAGGAATGACCTTGTCCATTTTACATTCTTGGAAGCTAATAGGGATAAAATGATGCTTCTCAATTTTAATGTGCTTAGAAAAAAATCTGGGGATCTTTTCTATATGCAGATCCTGCCTTAGTAGGTCTGGGGTGGGGACAGAGATTTTGCGTTTCTAACAAGCACCTACATGACACCGAAGCCACCGGTCCACACACTTGTCCAAGGACCACACTCTCTGATTAATAAACATGTAGGTAAATGGTAATGAGCTAAATACAATGGGGAACCCAATCCAGCAGCAAACATAGGGTGTCATCAGACTGACAAGCGAAGGGAGAGGGAATACAGGTGGGGAAGGATGGAGGGCAAAGAAACCTGTCTTCTGCATCAGCTAAACCAGGAAGCCCTCATCCTAGAATTCCATGCCCTAAACAGGGGCATGTTCATGTATCATTTAATGAAACCAATTCATTCTTCAAATTAAAAAATACATCTTACTAATGGAAATTAGATTTTTTAAAAGTGACCTTTTTTGTTTTTGTCTTTTGGAACAAAAGAGCCAGAAGCAATAATGATGTAATTAATAAAGGTATTATTTTTAATGGGTCATTTTCTCTTCAATATATTAGCTGGGATCTAAGAGGTGCTGCTGAGATGGGAAGTATAAGAGGAATGGTATCTATGCTGGAGGAAACATTCTGAGAGGGAAAGAACTGACCTCAACTAGATTCATTTCCCATTTCATATACTCTCATGTGCCTTTTCCACAAAGGTGTGTCGCCCTTCTCATGGCTGTGATGTTCATAATTTCATGTATGCAGTGTTCTTGTTATCTGTTTTGCCCATCAGATTAGAGAAGCCATGAGGACGAGGACTGTTTTTGTTCACGTTATCCTTAACGCCCAGTGCTATGCCTGGCAAATAGTAGATGATCAATAAATATTAATTAATGGGGCGCCTGGGTGGCTCAGTGGGTTAAGCCGCTGCCTTCGGCTCAGGTCATGATCTCAGGGTCCTGGGATGGAGTCCCACATCGGGCTTTCTGCTCAGCAGGGAACCTGCTTCCCTCTCTCTCTCTCTGCCTGCCTCTCCATCTACTTGTGATTTCTCTCTGTCAAATAAATAAATAAAATCTTAAAAAAAATAAATAAATATTAATTAAATGAATTGAATATATGAATGAGTAAATCATGAAAAACAGTGGTATGATGTTATGAGATGAAGTTAAATTAGATTAAAACTAAAACAAACAAAAATCTCTCAAGAAGTGTATAAAGCCTAGGGGTGCCTGGGTGACTCAGTTGTTTAAGCCTCTGCCTTTGGCACAGGTCATGATCTCAGGGTCCTGGAATCGAGCCCCGCATCAGGCTCTCTGCTCAGTGGGGGGCCTGCTTCTCCCTCTCTCTCACCTGCCTCTCTGCCTACTTGTGATTTCTCTCTCTGTCAAATAAATGAATAAAATCTTAAAAGAAAAAATAAAGTCTGCAAAGCCTAATACAGAAGTATTCCTAATTGGAAAGAAGAGATCCAATTGGAAAGGAGAGCCAATGAGTTAGTCACGTGGAAGATTGCAGCTCACACCTCCTTACCCCTTTCAATAATTTGATCTTGTTATATAATTGTTCTCTGTAAGCCTTTATGCCTCTTCCATTTCTACAGCAAGGTGTCTTTATGCTCAGAACTTTAAACTGTTGTATGGAAATTCTGTGACATCAGAAAGCAAATATAGTGACTTCATCACCAGGAACAAGGCCCGCCCATGGTCTTTTCAAACACAATTCATGAACTCGTAATACGTTTTATAGTTTTATTTTATTTTATTTTATTTATTTGATAGAGATCACAAGTAGGCAGAGAGGCAGGCGGAGAGAGAGGAAGAAGTATGCTCCCCGCTGAGCAGAGAGCCCGATGTGGCACTCGATCTCAGGACTCTGAGATTATGACCTGAGCCGAAGGCAGAGGTTTTAACCCACTGAGCCACCCAGGCGCCCCAAACTCATAATACGTTTTAAATGTTTTTAAAATATGCTCTCCTTCAAAGGGAAGTTGCAAGATTAACTTTCAGGTATGATTTGATATAAAATATTCTGAGCTCCTTAGATGAAAAACACAATATAATTTCTAAAAGCAGTGACATTCATTTTTTCATTGGATAAATTTTTCTCAAATGACCAGTAAATATGGCACAGTGGGGCAGGGACCTGAAGCTAGACTTTCTGTGTTCATATTCCCACCGTTGTCCAGCGGTGCCATCTTGGGGGAATCGCTCAATTGCTTTTTGCTTCAATTGCCTCATCTTTTAAGTGGGATGATAAGACCAGCTACTTCAGCTTCTTGTCATTTGAATGAGTTAGTGTTTGTAAAGCACTTGAAACAGTACCTGGCATATGGGAAGCACTATATACATAGTTTTAAATAAACAAACTCTTATAATGTGCCAGGCAATTATTAAGCACCAACAGGCCTCCAGGAAGGCAGTGAACTCTTATCTCCCAAACACTTGTTATATATCAACACTAATCCTTAGGCAGTTTTGCATCAAGTCTTAGGACAACCCTAATGGAAGTGTCATTGTCATTCATTCATTTAGCCAGTATTTATTGTCTACTAGGTGCCGGGAACTGTTTTCTTTAGGTCCTGGGATACAGAGTCTGGGATTTATATTTTTAAAAATCACTATTTTATTAATATGTGATTTTTGATAGTTCTCTCGATTTCCAGATTAACTCTAAACTATAGCACACAACATTGCTCTTTAGTAAAAGTAGTTCCTCATAACTTCTGAAGTTTTAAATGGTAATATCTGTAGTGCTTTGGACAATGATTTTTCTTCCTGTTCTAATTATCATTGTTAGAGACTATCTTAATTTTGTATCCTTGTGAAATCTCTTTCAAATCTGTTATGTTTTGAGTAAGAACTTGGTTTTTTTTACACTATAAAATGACACATTTGTTGGAAATTCTGTCATTTAGTATTTTTCTTTTTAAAAAATATTTATTTATTGGACAGAGAGAGAGCAGGAGAGGGAACAGAAGCAGGGGAAGTGGGAGAGGGAGAAGCAGGCTTCCTGCCAAGCAGGGAGCCAGATGTGGGGCTTGATCCCAGGTCTCTGGGATGGTGATCTGAGCTGAAAGCAGACGCTTAATGACTGAACCAGCCAGGCACCCCTAGTATTTTTCTATTAAAGCAATGCTGCAATGCACAACTGTTTACCTCTGTACCTGTCTATCTTGTCAAACATGTATAAACTTCATTCAGATAGATTCCTAGAGGAGAACTTGCTTGGTAAAATGATATGTCCATTTTAATTTTGAGTGATATTGTCAAAATGCAGTGTAAGAAAGCATTTCATCTGTCAACACCCTCACCAATAGCACACAAGAGTGCCTTTTCTCCTGCATTCTCAATGACATCATTTACCAATATTTTTAGTTTTTATCAGTCTAATGAACATAAATGGATGAATTGGTGGGGTTTCAATTTAGTAATAAGGATGATTTTTTTGTATGTTTATTGGCCATTTGTATTTATTCTGTCTTGATTGATTCTTTATATCCTTAATTCATTTTTCTATCAATACAAGGAAGCACTGAGCATATAACAGGTGTGATATACATGGTAAACATATTCCAGACAATTTTTCCAAGTCATCATATTTCTATTTATGGTATCTATTGCCATACAAAGGCAATTTTTATCTTTATGGCTTCTGAAATTATGTCATGATGGAGAAAGTGTCTTCTACCCTAATATCATTTTTAAAAACCTCCTTTATTTTCCATAGTTTGTTCATAGCTTAAAATGTTTACACCTTCAATCCACCTAAAGTTTATTTTTGTTTTCACTTGGTGGAAAAGAGAAAACCAAACTTTTTACCACAAATGAATTTGACATGATTATCAGTAGTAACTTTAGATGAAACTCTGTGCTGAGAAGATGCAGTTTCTAAAACCACATACTGAGAGATCAATATTGTCACACTGTCCTGGGAGAGCCCTAATAGCACATAGACCGGTAGCTAAAGCAGAGTCTTTTTGGAGGACCTTTTCCCAGGCCTCCCCATACCAGCTAAATTAAAGTGTTACTATGATACCATTAATGATTTAAAATAGCACTTTATTTTCAGTCATTACCAAAAGTCACATATTCTGAAAAACCAAATAGTTGGCAAGTGTTGCTATTGTAATGTAATAGTTTCCTTTATACAAATGCTTAATTACATGTTAGATGTGAATGACTTGTGAACACATTTTTACAGGAGCATTTTACAGAGGCACTCCCTTTCTGGCGTATGATCCCAAATTTGTAGAAAATGCCTTATCTGTGGATTAGAGAGAGACTAAGGTGGAATCTCAATGAGGGCAGGAAGGATTTAAAAGAGTGGGAGTCTTGATAAGCTTGTTCCGTACATCTCTAGCCACAGAGGGACAGTCCTGTAATTTTTTTCCCTTTTTTTTGCCCAAACAATAGAGAAGCACTTGGGACATCATGAGATGTGGAAGACAGTTATTAAGAATAACTAAATTGAAATAGAAATAACTATGATGAGAAAGTTCTAGAGATCTGTTGCTCCACAATACGCATATAGTTAACACTACTGTATACACACTTTAAGATGGTCAAGATGGTAAATTTTACATTATGTGTGTATGTGTGTTTACTACGATTCAATACAAAGTTAATTCTGCATTGTTGTGGTTTTTGCTTTTAATCAAGCAGCCCATATTTGAGATCTTATTAGGTACCAAATATATTCTCATAGAGAATACCAGGAAGTACCGTTGATGCTTTCAGTTCTCAAGGAACTCATAAGCAGTCTAGTTGGAGGATAAACTTAAGTACCCGTGAAAACGAACCAACTCAGGTAATATAATGTCACCACAGGCGGGGAAAAGACACACCATCTTATTTATAGAAAAGGCAGGAATCTCTTTGGGCTACAGTGACAGAAATATTCATTAGCTACTTCAATGGCGTTCAAAGCATTTTAATGGTTTCTAAATTGACCCTTTTGCTGGATCTCAGAGGCATTATCTCTGTTTAACAGATGAGGAAACAGAGGCTCAGAGGTTATCATTTTTCCAAGTTCACACAGAGAGCTGGGAACTAGACTCTGTCTTCCAGCTCTTTCTCCTGGTAGAACTGATTTGAATCAGCACTGAAGATTTGCTGCCAAGGAAGTTTTGAGGGTTAGAGCAGAACCCAAATGTGCTAGGGATACTACGGTTATGTATTTGCTAAAGTTAAGATTATTCTCTTCTCTCTGTCATCTTGCCAAGGAGCATCAAGTAACTTTTAGTACAAAATAACAGATTATTTTTTTCTTGTTACTACTAGGCAGAGAAATTCCCATCACAGTGCAATAAAATGAGGACTAGTACACGAGCCTTCAGTTTTACTGCTATATACACACAGTCCTTTAGCCAACTATGGTCCCATGAAAGACATTCCTTACCATTATGTCTGACATCATTCTTTAAGATCATAATACAAGTGGTATAGCTGAGATAGGTCTGATCTGACCCAGGTCTGATAGAGAGGAAATCTAACACAGCCAAATAAAATCTGCGAATCCTGATTTAAAATTAGTTATCTTGGCTAAGACCATAGGAATTACACATATTTTTAAAACCACATCCTGCTAGTTCAGTAGATTGACTTCTACCCAGAAAGTGCAGGAGAATTAGGTCCGTTCATACAATAATCCTATCTGATTGCCCAGGGTCAAGCTACTGTTTATCTTTGCTAGACAGAACCCATATCCTGAGCATATTCTGTGTTTTTCACCATTTACTTCAAGGCAATACAGGCTCTGACGTTCTTTCTACCTAATCACCTAAACAATAAGAAAAAGACTCTAATAGTTTCTTTTTCTAAAGCATTAGGTTAAAGTAAACACACAGACACGATGGTCAAGAGTGTCGTATTTTTCTTAGGAGCGCTCAGCATTTTGCAAAAGAAGGGCAGTGCTGCCCTCTACTGCTGGATGTTGAAATTTAGTGATACACTCCTTTATCCTCAAGAGCTGTGTGGAATGGATTAGGATAATACCCCACTGCGTTAGACTATCCTTTTAGGAGTTGTTTGGCAAACCCATTGGATGTGTTCCCTTCATTATCTCTTCACCTACCTTCATCTTGCATCAAAGCATAGGACGTTAGGACATACCCAACAAAAAAGGGATATCTCATCTTGGGGTGGGAGGCACAGAGGAAAGCTTAACACCTTGCTCTAGAAGTAAGAGGCTGCATTTGTGATGCATTTAGGGAGAAACAGGGCAAGGAGAGGAACTTTTCTTATGACTTAAGGTCTGCAGACTTCCTATTCTTCTGTTACTTGAAGTTTGTTTTTTGCTAAAGTTATCCATTTCCTTTGTGTTTTCTGACAGGAGGCAACAGTCACCTTGAAATGTTGAGAGTAGTGGAATAACATTTCTAAAACACCTTCTACTCATCAGAAAGAGCTAATATAGAAATACAAGAAGTTATTATTAACATTTCTTATATTTTAATTAAGTATTAATTGTGTTGTTATCTTTAAATCGCTTTGAGATTTTACAGATCTCTACAAAGACTTTTTGGAGGACTCTAAATATTTAAGAACTTGTGTTCTCTGCTTTCTTTTTTATCTTTAAAAAATTCCAGAGTATATGCTTGCAAGAGGCCAGGACAGAGAGATTTTGGAGTTCGCCTAACTAATACCTTATAGCTATTCAGGGACCAAAGTGTAATCTCTATAGTAATCATCATCATCATCATCAACATCATCAAAATAAAATAATAGCAATAGTTTCTACAACTGTGTTAAAAGTGTATGTGTCAACACTTAGCAAAAATCTTTTTGTCCCAATTTTAGAAGCTTATTCCAAGTTTTAAGACTAGTAAGAGGACTAGCTGACTAGTAATCAAACTAGAATTTGATTGTATGTGCAAAGCAGATGCATTGTTTTACTAGGCAGCTGTCTTTCAATGAACATACGAAACAAATCTCAAAGGCAAGTGCTTGTAAACAACATCTGTGATGATGATGATGATGATGATGATGATGGTGACTGAGAACATATTGAGTACTTAGTAAGTGTCCTGTAAAATTCAAAGTGTTTTCCATTAAATCACTTAATTCTGAGGCACTTGGGTGTGAGTCTCTCTCTCTCTCTTTTTTTAAAAAAAGCTTTTACTTATTTATTTGACAGAGAGACACAGTGAGAGAGGGAACACAAGCAGGGGGAGTGGGAAAGGGAGAAGCAGGCTTCCTGCTAAGCAGGGAGTGTGATGCGGAACTTGATCCCAGGACACAGGGATCATGACCTGAGCCGAAGGCAGATGCTTAACCAACTGAATCACGCAGGCACCTGTGGTGTCCGATTCTTGATTTCGGCTTGGGTCATGATGTCAGAGTTGTGAGACAGAGCCCCACATCAGACTCCACACTCAGTGGGGAGTCTGCTTCTCTCCCTCTCTCTCTGTGCCTCTCCCTGATCACGCTTGCTCTCTCTCTCAAGTAAATAAATAAGTCTTTTAAAAGTACATCATTTTATCCTCACAGCAACCCCATGAAATAGAATTGTTATTATCCCCACATTATAAATGAGGGGAGGAAACTGAGGCATGCAGAGGAAACTAGTTCTAGAGGCCATGCTTTTAAACACAAGAAGCTGTACTGCTTCTTAAGTACCAACACTCTACAGCACAATTTCTTTTAAAGATTTTATTTTTTTAAGCAGGCTCCATGAGTGGAGTCCGACATGGGGCTTGAGATCAAGACCCTGAGATCAAGACCTGAGCTGAGGCCAAGAGTCAGATGCTTAACCAACCGAGCCACCCAGGTGCCCCTTTAAAGATTTTATTCTTAAGTAATCTCTGTATCTGCTATGGGCTTGAACTCAAAAACCCTGAGATCAAGAGTTAGATGTTCCACTGAGCTAGCCAGGTGCACCAGCACAGGAGTTTCTAACTGGTGCCCTGGAACTGAATTATGGCCAGCAAGTAGATAAAACCATCGACAGTTGTCATCCAATTGATACCTCTGTTGTACAAAGGTCTCAGCAGCTTAAAAAAAAAGTTCTGCCCATGTGGGTGCCCGGTTCAGAAACTAAGGTTAGCTGCTGTGTATTCAGGCCTCATTGCACATACCCTTCTATGGGTTAGGAAGGACCAACAGACCCTCACTTGGTCCCATCCATGTGTGCGGGTGGGGAGGAGAGTCTAACATACAGCAGGAAGGAGCAAAGTGAGAGAAGAGAAGCGAAAGGAGATGATAGATCCACTAAGGCATGCCCAGGAAACAAGCCAGTTAATTTGAAGGATGAGGTTGATAAGCGATCACCTTCCTCAGCAAGAGTAAATGCCACACAGCGGAGAACACCACCGCCTTAGGGGCTCTATGCTTATCTTATTGGCCACTACTCAGCCATACAGTGATTCTGAACAGACTGCAGGTTTGGCTTCTAAAGAAATACTCATTCAGCACACAAGTCAGCTTTTGAATAATATCCTACCCTTAGTGACAGCATACACCTAAATGTAACTATTCTGAGGCACTTTGCCCTTGAGTGCAAAGTGTGAAAGACTCCTCCCTCACCCGACTTGTTCCTAAATTTAGACCTTGAGGGCATCAGGGGCAAAACTGAATACAATAAGCAGGTTTGGGTTTGTTTAGAGGTCTGTGCAGTGTCCATGGCCCACCTGGCTTGGACTGCCTCTTATGCTTGGGGCAGCGCTGCTCAGCTCCGAACACTTCTGATTTCCCGGCAAGTATATTCTACAAGAATTCATTCCAGATGAAGCTGTTGCTGTGTGGGTTTCCAGTTCCTCCCTCCCAATTCTTTTGAAGAAAAAGAGAAAGAAAAAAAGCCAGGAGGGAGTTGGTAGGGAGGATGCTATGACAGTCATAGCAAATCATGAGGCAAGGAGAATACTAGTCCTTCTTTCCTTTGACTCTACTGCTCTCTTCCTGGACACTCACTTTGCCTGGTTGCCTACTTGTCTGGGCAATGTTTGCCTCTGAAGAGTCTTTTGCTTGTTCTATCCATTCAGCAGGGAGGCAGCATTGCTCAATTCCAAGTCAAAGTGTTAAAATTAGCAATGGCCTGGAAAGCATTTTGTTTATTTCAAGACTGGCATTTTGTGTAGAGGGATGGGGTGCAGGATTCAAGAGAGAGAGAACTGAATGTAATCTCCAAGAACCTAATATTACCAAGGAAAATGTTTGAGACTTGGATCCCACATGTTATGTACTTTCCCTCCCCGCTACACCCAGTTAACTGTTTGCCCCTTTCTAAAATTTAGAACAGATATTATGAAGACATGAAGCAAAACTACAGATGTCACTTTTTTTGCCCCTATCTCCTTGACTTGGTTATGGAGCTGCTTAGATTGTCAATAAATATTTATTTGGACTTAGCTAAGTTCATCATGTTTAGGTAACCACGGATTGTTTTTCCTGCAGGAATGACGTAAGAAATGACCATGATATTGTTGGCCAATGCTGTGAAGATCATCCTTCTCAAACTCTGGGAAGGCTGGGCTGTAGAACGCCCCTCTCAGCAGTTGCCCTTTGCCTCTGCTTTTAGAACTACTAACAGTTCATTGTCATTTCACCTTCAGTGTTGAACTTGCAATCTTAGAGGAAAGCAGTATTAATGAAACACCCTGAGCAGTTAGCTTTGAAAGCAGAGGCAAAGCTCCTGGAAAAAAGCAGGTGATAACAAAGGTTGGCAGGTGCTGTCCAAAGTCTTTTTGGCTTGTATTGGTTACTATGAATGGAAAATTCATTTTGAGATTTGTTGTATTATCAATACCCCAGAGGCTGGGGTATTGTTTTCTCCTGAAACACCAAGAGAATGGATTTGTCCTTCCAACATTTATTGCTTACTAAGTGCAAAACACTAGGGGATACTTACATAGGGTAGGATCTCTAGCCAAAAGAAACTTACCATCTACAAGGGGTGTGGCAGATGGGCAATGACACAACAGCTAACTTACATTTAGGGGGTGCTTACTATATGCAACTAAACACTCTGTTTGTATCAACTCATATAATCCCCACAACAGCCCTAAAGAAAATACTAGTATCTCCCCTTTACAGGAACAGAGAGGTTAAGTCACTTCCCTACACCTGCCTGTCAGTAAATGACAGAGCCAGAATCTAAAGCTAGGTGTTCTAGGTGCAGAGCTAGGTTCTTAACTAGGGCATTTTCTGAAATGGTAATATTGCCAACAAGGTACAGAAGCACAGGAAAAGAGAGGCGTATTTTGACCAGAGTAGGGGTTAAGGAGAGTCTTTATGAAGGAAGCATTTATTTACTCGGGATCTTGAAGGTCGCCCGGTGGAGAGAGGAGCTGGGGAGGAAGGAACAGCCAGACCTAAAAGAAGAGGCAGTTTGGGTACCAGCCAGATGATGACAGCAAGATCTGGTTGAGTGCGTGCGGGGGAGCAAAGCTGGAGAAGGACACCTTGCCCAAATCCTGAAGGTCCTTGAGGACCAGGACCCTCTTTGTAAAGAAAGGTCACTCCCCCACTTTTAGTAGGATGTCCCCTGCCTGAAACCCAGGCAGGCGGCCCACCCATATTTCTTTCGGGGAGCGGGCAAGGATGGTCAAGGTCGCCGCGCGCGCTCCGGAGCTGCACGTTCAGGCCAAGGACTTTTCGTCCCCAGCGCGCAGACGCCGGGGATCTGGCTGCCAGCCGGGGTCAGGAAGGCGCGCGCTGCCCGGCCCGGCCCCGAGAACGCCTGCTCCTGGGTGCCGGAAGGCCGATCCTCCAGAATTCCGTCCAGCCACTTTCCTCCTCGCTGGGCCCTCGAAGGTCAGGGAAGCCACCTCCCGCTCCCGGTGCCGCTCGGCTCCTCCCGCCAGCCCCGGAGGCCCCGGAAGAACGCTCTCAGCCATAGGAGTCCGCTCTGCCAATCAACCCTAGTCCGGGTCCCCCTCTCTGCCGGCGCCGGGTGCATTGGTTGCATCATGACTGGCCTCCGATAAGATTCTCTGCTTGGATTGGCTAAGAGCGTCCCCTCCCTCCTGCCCTTTCTGCGTCAGAAGCTCCCGATTGGTTAGCCGCGTTGCCAAGTTCCAGACGCAGCTAGACAATTGGAGGCCGCAGGCCCGCCCCTGCCGGCTAGGTGAAGGTGAGAGTCTCCTCCAGTCACCGGGTCTAGACCGGACCGAGTGGCTCCAGAAGCAGGGTGAAAGCTCTCGCCTGTCTCAAGCTCTCCTGCCATGGCGCCTCCGTCCGTGTTCGCCGAGGTTCCGCAGGCCCAGCCGGTCCTGGTCTTTAAGCTCACTGCCGACTTCCGGGAGGATCCGGACCCCCGCAAGGTCAACCTGGGAGTGGGAGGTAAAGATGCAGCGAGTAGGAGCAACTTGGGCAGAGGAGCGGACCTACCCCGGGTGGTGGGTGCGGTGGGAAAGGCCAAGGCCTGGCTTGATGCTGGCTGGAGAGGTGGCAAGAATCACAGGGCTGTTTTTCAACCTGCCCATTTTACAGAGGGGCATGTGGAGTCCTTGGAAAAAGGAAATGTGTCCAAGGTCCACAGTACAGGTCTAACAGCCAGGACACAAGCCCAGTATTATTGATTTCCCGTTCTGTATTCTTTATATTACTATATCCGTTCAACTGTTAATAAATGGGGAGGCCCAAGATAAGGGGAGAGAGGAAGCTAGGAATTCTGATAGGCTTAATGTCCTGGTTGCTGGAGAACGAATGAAGGAGAACTCTGAGCCTTAGGAGACTCTGGTCTGGGTTAGTAAATATTTGAGTGACTACCAGGTAGGTCACAATCAGCACTTTACCCAAGCCTTGCGGGGAGAAAGCCTGAGGCATGCTTTTGGTCTCAAAGATATCAACATCAAGGTGTGATACAATAGAAATCTAAAGTGCTTCTGAGACAGGTTAATGCAGCCTGGGAGGACCTGGGAGTCTCATTCTGGTCCTCGCAGATGTGGTAGGAATGGTTAGAGATGGTAGGAAGGAGTGGAAAGAGTGGAAAGGAAGTAAGAAGCTCGCTTTCGCCCATTTTTGTCTTCAGTTCTTGCTTGGACAGTTGAGAGCGTGGGCCACAGTTTCCCCTTCTGCAAGAGAAGGGTTTAGATTGGAGTACCTCAGAATAACTCTAACCTTCGGTGAATTTGTCATTTCTTATCACTCTCATTTAAATGTTTGAAGCTCCAAACACACTTGATTACACACAAAGATCAGCCAGGTGGAAGAAAATATGATGTTCATGCTAAGGAACAGATTGAGAGTAAAAGGACCAGAAATTTTGGAAAGAGAAAATCGAACTATTTTGTAGTGGATGGTGGTGAGAAGGAGCTTCAGAATCAGGCTTCCTGCAGTGACTGTACATAGGACCTGTTAAAAACAAGTCTTCACTAAGGAGTATGGGAAAGAGGTGAGAAAAAAGCCGTTAAAAAGTATGGTTTGTTTAGGCTAGGTAATGGGTACATTGGCACCCACTATATTATTCTTGTGACTTTTGTGTATGTTTGAAATTTTCTACAATAAAGCATTTTTTAAAAAGTAAATAGCATATAGTTTCAGCCACGGAGAGTAAGTGATGTTTTTACTGAGTAGGAGACGTATTGAAAGTTTGCCTGGAGTTTGAACTGCAGTCGGGTACCATTCAAGCTCTTAATTTAAATCCAATTTATAACCTCCAAGTATTTAATTAGGGCCAGGTATATAATACGATGTTGACTTAAATACATCTTTTAAAAATGTTCAGTTTTGGGGGGGAGAGGGTCTCAGTAATTCAGTTAGTCAGCTAAACGATCTTACAGGGTTTTTGTGAGACTCAAATACATTTCAAGCACTTAGAATAATGTCTGGCAAATAAGTACGGGTTATGTAAGAGTTGTTTTGGCATTTCTTTGGGTAGGTTGCACAGAAGATGTTGAAAAAAATTTTCAGCTTAAGAACTGCAAAATGAAATCATTTCTGACATTGGTTCAGAAATAAACTGCTGGGTGCAGAGAAGTAGTGTCTGGTCAGCCCAGGTCAGAAGTGATTGGCCCAGAAGTAGAGTTTGCAGTTCAGGTGGTCATCTTACCTGTGACGGTGCCTTTGTCCTGTTTCCCAGGAACCCAGGAACGTCCCCTCCTTACCAGGAACAAATAATGTGTGCCTTTAATCTTATTTAATGCGTACAGGGTCTCTGGAGGGTTTTTGCAGCGAGAAGGAAGCTGAAGCCCAGTTGGATGAAGCAGTTTGCCCCAGGTCATAGGGCTGTTGGTGGTGAAACTGCCCTCTCCTTTATTTGGGGTCCTTCAGGTGGTCCAGAGGCTGCCAGTGCACTGTAGTGGGAAGAGTTGGGAGATCTCAGTACAGGCCATCCCTGCAGTCCAGCAGCGTGACCTTGGGAGGGCTGTATAACGTCCTGGAACTCTGTTAAATGAGGAGCAGAGATGGAATGCCTCCTTTTCTAAAACTCTACTTAAAGATTCACTAGCACATTACATGTAGGATAAAGATGTTGGCCTCATTAGTTGGTTAAGGATTAAATGAGTAATTATGGGGGCGCCTGGGTGGCTCAGTGGGTTAAGCCGCTGCCTTCGGCTCAGGTCATGATCTCAGGGTCCTGGGATCGAGTCCCGCATCAGGCTCTCTGCTCAGCAGGGAGCCTGCTTCCTCCTCTCTCTCTGCCTGCCTCTCTGCCTACTTGTAATCTCTCTCTGTCAAATCAATAAATAAAATCTTTAAAAAAAAATAAATGAGTAATTATGTATGAAATGTGATACATAAGTGAAAAGTGATAAAAATACTATCTTTTTATGATCTCTCTTTTGGTGGATGGCAGGTGCTCAGATAAGGAAGGGTCTAATTAGAGTAGAATGAGAGGTCTCCTTCCAGCGTTTGTATGTTCTAGCTCTAGTTAATACAAATCCCCAAGTATATCCTTTGTGAAGGAAATGTAATTAATCACTGACTTTGGAGAAGATACTCCCCACCCCCCCACCCCCTTAAGATAAAACCCAGGGGAGATTATCCAGCTCATGTTCTAGTGCTGTTGGATGTGTTTAAAATAAGCTGCAACGATAATTTCACTACCTAGTTTCTACTTGCTGAGTTTCTCCAGAGATACTCTTGCTGGCACTGGTTCCCTAATTTCCTTCCAGGTAAAGCAGAGCGTCACATTTAAGTACAATGTGCCCTGAGCTGGCCATTTTGGTACTTCTCAGGGTTTGAGACCCGTGGCTTCAAGGGCAGGGGGAACATGGGTACAGCCTGATGCTGCCTGAACCAAGACATTGCTTCATAGACTCCAGCCTGTTTATCACGGGAATTGAGCTTCCTTTAGTTCCAAATAACCTGCTCTTATTTTAATATTTGTTGTGTTTTTTAATGGGGATTTTTAGCATCTTCACATAAAATTGTCGGATATAAGTGCTATATCAGGTGTTTCTGAATACTCCCCGGCCCTTGTCCCAGGACTCTAGTTGGAAAAAAGGGCCTTAAGAGGCATATATATGTGCAGGGGCTCTTGGGGAGGGGGGTGAGGGAAGTGGAGATGTTCAGAGGAGAGGAGGGGGATGGTTTGATCATCTAATTCTCTGAGTTCCTCCTTTCTTCTGGAAAGCAGCACTCCTGAACTCTCCTGAAACCTGTGTGATAAAGAGGCCTCCGTCACACAGGCCTCTGGGGTCTGCTTGCTTCATGCTTTCTCTTGCTCTTAGAAAAAACCACATGGATCCATGAACTTAATAATAATATGACAGCCTAGCTCTTATAATCCACTTGATCTTGGGCAAATTATTCAACTCTTCTGACCTCAGTTTCCAGATCATAGTATCTATATTGTGAGTCATTACAAGAATTAACCGGGGGTTAGAAGAAAAAGTAAAGCGCTTATTAGCACAGTGCCTCGTAGGTACTAAGTATTCAGTAAGTCCTTGTTATTACGATGGCTCAGGTACTGTTGACGTCTGTAATTAGGGAATCTTTCTTTCCATCCTGCACTGCTTCCCTGAATGCCAGACCCGTACTCGGTACAGTTTGCTAAACACATCCTACAAATGCAGCGTGTTCAGAAAACTCATCATTTCCACCTTCCCCTCAGTCTTTTCTTTTTCTGCTTACATTTTATATCTAGTGGGACCCCTTCTCCCTCCACCGCCACCCCGCCCCCACATCACCACAAGCCTTTATCCAGACTAGACAGACTTTTGAGTCATTTGTCATCTTTTCCCTGTTCCCACATCAGTTTATTTTGGTCATTAGGTTCTGTATTTTCTACCTCATAAATCTATTTTGAGTGTCTCGTCTTTTCTTTCTCCTTGTTGCCACTATCTGAATCAGAGACTTCATTACTGTCTCTCCGAATGCCTGCAGTACCCGCCTGACTTCATGATCCATCCCTGTTCCCCTTTGCAGTTTATTTTCTGTCGTGTCACTCAGATGATCCTGTTAAAATGGACCGCTATCCACATCACTCTCTTGAGTGCTTTTAGTGCTTTCCCCATTGAAACTACGTTCCTTAGATGAGGATGTCCTCCAAGACTCTGACCCATATTCCTCCATGGGTCCTATGTCAGAGCCATAAGATGCAGATCCTCAGAAGCCTCCTGTCTCCAAGCCTCTTGGACCTTCAGACAGGCGTTCCCTCAGTCTGGTGAAGGGAAGCAAAACGTAACAACACCCCCCCTCCCCAAATAGGCTCTAAGCTGGTTATTTATTTATTTAAGATTTTGTTTATTTGATAGCGAGCACAGGTAGGCGGAGCTACAGGCAGAGGGGGAGGGAGAAGCAAGCTCAGTGCTAAGCTGGAAGCCCAACTTGGGGCTCGATTCCAGGACCCTATGATCCTGACCTGAGCTGAAGGCAGCTGCTTAACTGAGCCCCCAAGGCACTTCCTAAGCTGTGTTTCCTCCAGGGCAGACAGTATCTTATTCTTGCCCATTTCTGTGTAGCTACTTGTAGCCAATGTCTCCTTCTTGGTAGATTCAGTAAGTCCTTGTTGAATGAATGAGTGAATGAAAACATGAATGAGAAACTCCCGGGTCTGACAGACAGGAATGAAAATCCACTGGGAGAGGAGGAATCATAGTTGTTAATAATGCTTGACCTCATTGCTCTGGTCACCAAGAGCCTTCTGCTGTTTGCTTCATTAGGGCAGTTAGGCAAGGCCTGGGGTATGAACCTGGAACTGAACCCGGGAGAAACTGGACAGTGGAGGAAGCAGGGGAGGTATAAGTTGGCCAAGTTCTCCTTTGTCACAATATATACAAAATGACTCCTTGCATCTAGTCTTAGGACAAGATTTTTTAGAGTAGTACAGAGTAGACAGTATGGGTAAGAATGGTGGTTCTGGGACTTTTTTTGTCTTTCCTATTTATAATACATGGTTTACAAATGGCTTATCATAAATACAATACATATGGCATAATTATGCAATACACATAATCTCCAAACACAGATGTGAAGTGTAACAACTGGTTTTTCTATGAACACCCACATTGTACATGTAAATAGTATCCCCTCTGTGTGGTTTAGTTAAAGATACGTTTGCCCTTGCTGCAAGTTGCATTTCCAGAAATCAGATTCACTTTCAAAGGACAAAGATTTGGCACTATTGAGGATATTCAAAATAATGAGACATCATGTCTAAAAATAATTCCAAAAGAAGAATTCCAAGAATATTATGAACAATGGTAGCATTGTGATCACAGAGAAATCTTCAGGGACAACTCTTACTTGGAAGTGGTTATTTTGGCATCTCTTTAAAAAAAGACCACACCAGGGGCGCCTGTGTGGCTCAGCCGGTTGAACGGCAGCTTTTGGCTCAGATTATGATCTTCAGCTCAGGTCATCATCCCAGGGTCCTGGGATCGTGCCCTGCATTAGCAGGGAGCCTGCTTCCCACCACCCCCCCCCTCTGCCGCTACCCCCTGCTCTTGCACACATGTGTTCTTTCTTGCTCGCTCTCTCTCATTTCAAGTAATAAACAAAATCTTAAAAGAAAAAAAAAAAAAACAGACTAAATCCCACCTGATACAATAGGCTTATGACTTGTTTGGAAGGAATTTGGTAGGCCAGGGTGGAGCTGTGTGAGTGTTGTGGCAGTGTTGTGAGTCACAGCCTCCTACCTAGAGACCGTTGATTGGTTAGTGGCTGTGTCCATCTGCTCCTCGATCTACATCCTTATTACTAGTTTGAGGTGCTTATCAGATTCATAGATGACACATCCCTAGAGGGTAGAGTTCACTGATAGAAGAAAGACCCTGAGGGCATGTGGGTGGCTCAGTTGGTTAAGCCACTGCCTTCCGCATTGAGCTCCCAGCTCCATGGGGAGTCTGCTTCTCCCTCTGACCTTCTCCCCTCTCATGCTTTCTCTCTCTCTCTCTCAAATAAATAAAAATCTTTAAAGAAAAGAAAGACCCCAAGTCAAAATGATCTTATAAAGTCTTTATTTGTTGTATGACTTTTGACTGTAATTTTACATCTAGAAACTTTATTATAAGGGAACATGCATGAATATATGTGAAGATATAAGAACATTTTTCACAGTGTTTATAATATCAAATAATCAGAAGCAATGCAAATAGTTAATAAATTTTGCATGAAAAGGAATGTTGTCTAGCCACTAAAACTGTGTTGTAAATGGATCATAAATATGAACAATGGGGGTGCCTGAGTGGCTCAGTGGGTTAAGCCTCCAACTCCTGATCTCAGCTCATGTCTTGATCTCAGGCTCATGAGTTCAGGTCCTGTGTTGGGGTCAGTGCTGAGCATGGAGCCTACTTAAATAAATATGTATGAGAACAAATAAGTAAATAAGACAGATGACCAGCTGAATTCATGCTAAGAGAAACGTGAATTAAAACTACCCTGAGTTACCATTTGCATCCTCATACTGGCAAAAATTTACTCTGGATGATGGTAGGAATGTTAACTGATAAAATCCCTGTGGAGGCCAATTTGGATATATGTCAGAACTACAAATTTTTACACATACTTCTTAGCCTACAGTTCCATTTTCAACCCTGCATTTTATGGATATATTTACATGAAGATGACATATGTATGAGGTTGTTCACTGAAGCATTGTTATGTAATAGCCAGAGATTGGAAACAGCTCACATGTCCATCAGCAAGAGACTGGCAAAACAAATTATGGTACATTCATCAGTTACGCAGCTGTAGAAAAAGAATGAAAGAGGGCACCTGGGTGGCTCAGTTGGTTAAGCATGTGACTCTTGATCTCAGTTCAGGTCATGAGCTCAGGGTAGTAAGCTCAAGCCCGAAGGGGGTTCTGCTCAGCCTGGCATCTGCTTGAGATTCTCTCTTCCTCTGTATCCTCCCCCTGCTCCCTTGCGCTCACTTGTGCTTTCTTTCTCAAAATAAATACATCTTCAAAAAAAAAAAAAAGAATCAAGGGCACTCTGTACATAGATAGAAAAAGATGTTTAGAGAAAGAAAGGAATAGAACAGTGTATAGTATATGTTACCTTTTATGTAAGAAAGGGGGACATAACAGGCTGTATTTGCTTATGTATGCATAAGGAAATTCTGGAAAGATGCAAAAAAGAAATGAAGAACATTTATTGGAGGGGAGGATTTGGAACGAGATAGATGGAGGCTTAGGATGGAGTGGGGATGTGAATATATCTGTTAAAAGAATAGTTAATGACAATGAAAAATAACTTGTATTTAGTAAGTGGAAAAAAGCGTGTTGAAAATTTTATATATAGTATGATGCAGATTTTATAAAAGAATATGCTCCTGTAAAAGCTCAGAAGGTTGTACACTAAGATGTTCATACTCTGTCTCCCAGTGCTGAGATAATGTTTATCATTTGCTCTCTGGGCTTTTTAAAATTTTAAAATTTCCTACAGTCAGAATACGTTGTTCTGTAAACAATCTCAACCACCCTAAAAAGTGGTTTTTAAAAAGAAGTCAGGGGTTCGTATTGGGCAGAAATCAACAAGATAAAATAATCAGAATTACTCTAAATTTTTCGGTTTCAAAATCACTTGAAAAAGTATGGGTCTCTTGGAGAACTAAACATTCCAGCAGAGTCAGGTGACCCCTGTGAGGAATCGGCTCAGATCATTGGCTTGGGTGCAAGCCACAGCCGCTGCCCTCTAAAGCTGTAATCTTGAGATAATCATACGGTACAAGAGGGGAAAAAAAAAATCAGTGATAAGATAACAGGACTAGAAATACTTTCAGTGTTGAGGTGCTTAGAAATTTGCTATAGGCAAGATTAAATGTTATGAAATAGATACATTTAGATCAATAAAAGTGTGGAATATGAAGTAAGAGGAATAGTCAAATGGTCAGGCATGGCAGAGAGAGGACAAAGATGTGTGCAGACATCAAATAGGTTGTCCGGGGATTGTGTAACCATCTGCTGGAATCTTCAGCCCTGGGGCCTCTGCTCACGATTTGTTCCACTATTCTAGGACAAGAGGAGGAGGTAGGCCTTCTGCCACCTCCTTTCCACATTTTATGTTTGAAGTTGCAGCAGTCATACGAAGTAGCACCTAGCACTTTCCCAGAATTCTCTTGGGAGATTTCTTGGGAGAAGGAAGAAGATTCTGGACTCATGGCTTTACAGATCTCAATGTACTAGGACAATCAGCAGAGCAACTGTTAGGTGGTCGTGAGTGTGCAGAGTGCTGTCTCGTGCACTCTCCGTCCATCAGGCTCTGTGATGTCCCAGTGATACTTCAGCATTCTGTCTTTTTGAGGTCATGTATTTAAGAGCTTGAGTATCTGTAAGGGTGGCACCATGGCTGTCTTGCCTGCCCTAGCGCCTCACCCAGTGCTTGGCCCAAAGCAGATGGACAGTCAGGAAATGAACTTGATTTTCATTTCGCTCTCTGTTGTTTGATGGAAGGAGATGGAAGGCGCTCAGTCCCAGCGCCTGCTTTTCCTTGAATGAAGCCTGCCTCCTCCCTCTTAAGCAAGCGACTCTTTGCTGTGTTCCAGCTTATCGCACAGATGACTGCCAGCCCTGGGTTTTGCCAGTCGTGAGGAAGGTGGAGCAGAAGCTCGCTAATGACAGCAGTCTGAACCATGAGTACCTGCCCATCCTCGGCCTCACTGAGTTCCGGACCTGTGCTTCCTGCCTGGCCCTCGGGGATAACAGCCCAGCTATCCAGGAGAAGCGGGTGAGTTTTGGGAAAAGATGGACAGTTGGCCCTTGAACAGTGTGGGGGTTGGGGTGCCGACTCTGTCGAAAATCCTTAAATCACTATTGACTCTCCCAAAACTGACCTGCCAATAGGCTACTGGCCACCTATGGATAACCAGAACACACAACACGTGTTTCATATGTGTTCTTAAAATAAAGTGAGAGAAGAGAAAATGTTATTAAGAAAACCGTAAGGAAGGGAAAATATATTTCCAATACTGTACTGGGTTTGTTGGGGGGGAAAGTCCAGGTGTATGTGGACCTGCACAATTTAAGCCTGTGTCATTCAGGGTCAACTATATTTTCTTTAGAAACTGCAAAGGTGAGACAGGAGTTTGGTTTAAAGTCTGTTGAAGTGTCCGTGAACAGGGGTTTAAGTAGTGTAAAGTGGGTAGCGCATGTGGTAGGGCCGGACGGCAAGCCCAGTGCAGAGCCTGATCTGGGGCTTGATCTCCTGACTCTAGAGATCATGACCTGAGCTGAATTCAGGAGTCTGATGCTTAACTGACTGAGGCACCCAGGCGCCCCCACACCCTGACATTTTATGCAGAATTCTGTGTGTATGTGTTTTTCTGGGGAGAAGGGGATTCAGAAGCCAGGGATAGTGGTAGGGATAGAATTGGGATGTGGACTGAACTTTGGGTAATGAGGCCAGGACTCTGGTTCCCAATTCTGGGAATTAGTGTAGAATAGTATCCCCTGGGAATTTTACATACACATGTACGGATGAGTACATGTGCCCCTTCACTTGCTGTTCTACTTGTTTGTTTTTTGTTTTTGTTCTTGTTTTTAAGATTTTATTTATTTGACAGAAAGAGTGCAGGCAGAAGCAAGGAAAGCAGTGGGCAGAGAAGCAAGCTCCCTGCTGAGCAGAGTCTGATGTGGGGCTTGATCTCAGAACCCTGGGATCATGACCTGAGCCAAAGGCAGATGCTTAACCCACTGAGCCACCCGGGCGCCCCGCTCCCTGCCCTTGCCTCCCTGCCCTTGGAGATCCCAGTTCCCCCTTCCTCCCCCCAGTTCCCTTCCCTGCAAGGGTGTAGTTTTAAAAGCTCCCCATGTGACTCCAAAGTGCAGCCAGGGTTGGGAACTGCAAACACAGAGGGAGGAAAAGGAGAGGTATTTTTTTGGAGTAGAGGGAATTTGGGGTCAGGAGGTAAGTGGGTCTAGGCGGAAAAGAGACCTACCTGATTGGAGCTAGGAGCATGTCCAGGCTGATATTGGCACCTTGGACAGGGGAAACCACCTGAAGGTTTGAGCAGAGGAGTTAACCAGTCAAAATGTTCAAAGAAGATAAAGCTGGCAGCCGGGTCGGCAGGGGATGGGCTTGGGATGTTACGATAGCCCAGGTGGTATTGTGCAGTTTAAGGCAGCTGCCCTTACTGCTCCTCTGGGCCAGTGTCGGAGCGAAGCCTTTGTGATGGAAGGGACCACATCTTGGAATCATCTGATTTATTCTCCACATGCTGTTACCCAGATACCTTGTTTAAGCAGGGGAGAAATGCGGGGCACACAGGCCCAGGGTTCTGTCAGGAGGCTGGGAGGTTATGAGTGAAAGTCCTGGAACTGGGGTTGTGATTAGATAAGTAATTAATGAGTTTCGCTGAAGGAGGGGTTATGATTAGACAAGTAATATGAGTTTCACTGAAGGAGAGTCCTGATGAAGTTTGAGAGTGGAGGACTTAGGCAGCTAGGGTTATCTTGAGAGACACTGAGGATAGATTCGGTGGAATTCATTGTTGATGAAGAAAGTTAGTTTCTGTGTTGGGGACCTTCCTCTAAAACTGTATGTTTCTTACACACTTAGTAACCTTATGACACTTCTTAGAACACTAAACGTCTTGGACAGGTGCTTATTCCTCTGCCCTGTGCTCCCATTTTGGTCATTTACATGGCCTTCCCTCTTAGTCGGCTTCCTCCTATGCTGTGTATTTAATCAGAGAACAAATTTAGATGGCAGTCTGTAAATACTTGAAGGCTTTTTTGGGGGCGGGGTGTGGGGGGATAGTTTAGGATGTTGTCTTGGCATCTGCATCACCCTAGGTCCTGGCTGGTTCTGAGCTCTTGAGTTCTTCCTTTTCCCCTCAGATGTCTTCACCATTCCCAAGCTACTGTCCTGGTTCAGCCCACCATCCTCTCGTTAGGATTCTTGTGATAGCCTCTTGCCTCTAGTCTCCTCCCCATTCTATTGGATTCTGCACAGTCCAGGGGCACCTGGGTGGCTCATTCAGTTAGGTGTCTGTCTCAGGGTCCTGGGTCCTGGGTCCAGGGTCCTGGGATGGAGTTGCATCGGGCTCCCTGCTCAGCGGGACATCTGCTTCTCCCCCTTTCTCTCAAATAAAAAAAAATCTTAAAAGATTCTGCACAGTTCAACTAGGAAGATCTTTCATAGCAAAGAAAGCTGATAATCATGTCACCTGCACCTGACCCCACATATGTACACATGGTAGCTCCTCCACTATCTACAGAGCAAATCTAGACTTTTGAGCTGGGTGTGTGTTATAATTTGTAGCCAGCTTTCATCCTGTCCTCCAGTGACTCTCAATCCCCAATGTCCCGCCCCCCGCCCCCCCAGGTTCCTGACATTCCAGGAGACTATGTTGTACCGGACCTGGCCAAGGGTCACTTCCATGCTGAATCCTTAGCTCTCTCTGGTGAAGCCGAGTTATCACAGGACTTTGTTCATAGCTTAGGAATAACTGTACTTACTGTGCTCATTACCATGATGTATAATTTTATGTCTGTCTCCCACAAGATCATGACTTCCCTCAGGGCAGGGATGATGGCTTACCTAATTATCTCCTGTATCTTCAGCACTTAGCTCCTAGCCTGGCATATCAGAGATTCTCAGATGTTTGAATTCAGTCAGTCAGTCAATCAGCAGGTGAGTGCTTACCACTAAAGGTAGGCTAGGCACTGTTCTAGAAGCTGGAGCACAGCAGTGACCAAAAGACCCAGAATCTTCTGCCCTTGCTTACAGTTTTGTGAGGAGAAGCCAGCTGTAAATGTAATAGATAAGGTCATGGTAGAGTAGATTAAAAGAATATAATAAATGCTGTGAAAATAGAGTAGAAGAGGCGTATCAGTAGAAGAGGCTGAGTGTGGGAGTTGGGGTAGATAGGGTTTTTACTAGGGTGGTCATGATGGAAATAGAAAAGACGTTTCAGCCAAAACTTTTTTTAAAAGATTGATTTATTTGGGGGAGAGAACAAGTACAGAGGGGAGGGGCAGAGGGAAAAGGAGGTAGAGAGAGTCTTTTTAAAAAAATATATATATTTATTTATTTATTTAATTTATTTATTTGACAGAGATCACAAGTAGGCAGAGCAGCAGGTGGGGGTTGGGGGGAAGCAGGCTCCCTGATGAGCAGAGAGCCCATGTGGGGCTGGATCCCAGGACCCTGAGGTCATGACCTGAGCCGAAGGCAGAGGCTTAACGCACTGAGTGACCCAAGTGCCCCAGAGGCAGAGAGAGTCTTAAGCAGACTCTTTGCTGAGTGTGGAGCCCAATGTGGGGCTTGAGCTCATGACCCTGAGATCATGATTGGACACTTATCCAACTGTGCCACCCCGGTGTCCCTCAGCCAAAACTTGAAGGAGATGCAGCGTAGGTGAATGAACAGACCAGAAAACAATCTGTAATCATGTCTTCCCTTAGATTTGTCTTCTTTAGATTTAACTTTACCAGGTTCATGAACTATTTTGAGGAGACCTGCGTCTTACTCCTTTCTATTTTCAGACCTTAGGATCCAGACCATATGTCATTTTTCACGTCGTGCGTTGTAGTATTTCAGCTTCGGAAATTCCTGAGTCGCCATTCGCAGGAGGGCTTGTGGGCTATGTGATGCCATGCCAGGTCCTCACTTTGACTGTCACCTCTGGGAGGCTTAGGGCTTTTGTTGTGGCTCATCCTTTCAATGCTTTGCCCATGTTAGCACCCTGTGCCAGAGACCGTGTGAACTCCTAGGCGTACCCAGGTTCATGCGCCATGGTCTTGGCCATAAGCAGCTTCTGGTCTACTCCCCTGCTCCTCACAGTGAAGTTCTCACATTGGCAAACTGTGGTCTTGGACACGTGTTAATCGTGTCCAGCAGGAATTTCTTCCTGGCCATGTAGCTAAAGTGGGAGTGTAGACTACCTCTGGCATCATGCACACTGTGTGTTACTGGATTTTTCTGGTTCTGGACACTTGCCCAGGGCTAGTTGCCTGGCTCCTTTGGAACTTCACACTTGTTTCCTTCATCCCAAATGCAGGCCTTACTTGGGCTGTAGAACAGTTTGCCAAAATTCAAGTCACAGAATGACCAGATTGATACATTATTGGTTCACCCCAAATATTTCTCTTTTCATTGCTGATACAGTTTGTGTTTCACTGAAGTCATGCTGTCTGTGTTCAGCATATTTTTAGGGAATGATAATTTTTTGAGAATTTGATGTCCAGGGTCATACACGTCATGAATGTTAAGGATTAGGTCAGTGTTCCTGAAGTGGGTTTATTTCTTCTAAACATGTTTTCAATCTAGTCTGTTGACCTTCTGACTTTGCATTTTGAAGTGGGAGAGAAAGGAAATAAAAGATGATACCTGGGAATGTTTGCACTAATGTCCGCATACACCTGTCACGTATCCATGATAACTGAAAACGAGGTTCAAGGGGACCCTTGCTCATTTGTATAAAAATATCAACATTCCAGAATTGCTTAGGTGTCTGAAATGTGAAATCATGAATAAAGTTGACATTCAACTTAGCTGGTGACAAATCCATGAAAAATAAATGCGTATAAGGCTTAACATCAACTCGGTGTAATGATTTGTATGAAGAATCCAGATAGATGACATGTGGAAGCAAGACCTTGAAAGGAGAGGAGGAGTGCTTGGATGGCTCAGTTGAGCATCTGCCTTCAGCTTGGATCATGATCTCGGGGTCCTGGAATCAAGCTCCATGTGGGGCTTCTGGCTCCGCGGGGAGTCTGCTTCTCCCTCTTCCTCTGCATGTGCGCACTCTCTCTCTAATAAATAAATAAAATCTTTTAAAAAAAGATCTGGAAAGTAATGGGAGAGCCAGAAGGAGAGGCACGCTGGTGTGCCTAGCCTGCCGGGCACTGGCCATTCACAGCCAGTCCGCTGTCTTGGCTCACCTACAGCGTGCGACCCTGCACAGCTCCTTCCCCTGAGTGCCCACTTGGCTTCGGTTTCACGCTGCAGCAGTGTTCCTTCACAGACGTCAGACCTCTGAATACAAATAGAACGCTGGGGAGGAGTAACAAATGGTGGTAATTGGGAGCACTGCCTCGTTCCTGGCTTCAAGAGGATTTCTGCCAAGGATTCACTGTTCATCATGAAGCTGACTTACTCATCACGGCTGAATGAATTTCTCCTGTTATTTTCAAGAAGTTCCATTATCTCCCGTTTCACTAAGCATCAAAATCAGGAATAGCTATGCTTTTAATCTGTTACGAAGATCATTTGGGTTTTCTCTACCTGGCGGCCTGACACTTTTTTTTTTTTCAAGTAGGCTCTCTGCTCAGTGTGGCGCACAGGTCAGGACTTGAACTCAGCCACCCTGAGATCAAAATCTGAGCTGAGATCAAGAGTCACTTGCGTAACTGACTGAGCTGCCCAGACGCCCAGCATGATACATTTTATACTATATTTCTTAATAATGCACTCATGGGCTGACTGTCACTTGAGGAAGGGGGTATTTTTTAGTGTACTGTTGGATTTGTGCTGTTCATTAATCTTTGGAAATTGAGTACCAGTATTCATGAATGAGCTCAGTCTCCCCTTTTTCCATTTTTTCCCCCTTTGTTATCTTTTAGCATCACTGTTTCATTTTTTAAAAATTTTAGAAGTTTTTCTTCTTGATCTAGGAAGGTTTTTTTTAAGACCATTCTTATTGTAGAAAATTTTTAATATTTACAAAAGTAGGTAGTGAAGTGTGATGAACAAACCTGGTTGAATCCGTCACCCAGCTTCAACAGTGACCACCCCCACTGCCCAACCTGTGCCAAAGGCAAATTACTTTACAGCAAATCCCAGACAGCTAAATACATTCTAGAATTTACTTTAAAATTTGGTAAATAATGCATGAATATATTTTCCTTAATTTAAAAAACAACTTCTAGAGTAGGTCAGAGTCCCCTCACCCTCTACCCACTTGTAGGACCCTCCCTGAAGGTTGCCACTGTTGCTGGGTTGGTGTGCCCTTCCTTTTATTTAGATAGACTTTCTCAGATGATCCTTTTCTTTCTCCTTAGTCCTTTAGATGTATTGAGCAGTGTAGGCCATTTCTCTGCCGAAAGAGGCCAAAGCCTGCTGAGAATTGCGAGAGGGCAGGCTGGGAGGCGTGTAGGTGGAGGAGCGGAACCAGGGCGGGTGACTGGGACTGAAGCAAGATGGCCGCCTGCATTCATTTCCAGCTCTGCGGCTCCCGGGTTTTCTGCCACTCCTAGCCTTTTGCAGACCACTTCTCTGAATTGATTTTTTTGTGTGTGAGTTGGGGGATTAGGACTTACTTTGGAAAGTTGTATAAGAGTCAAATGTGTGAAGGTCTTCGGTAAATGGGAAGGCCTAGGATCCTATCATTGCCCATGTGAGGTCATTTTGAGATGCTTGGAAGTTAAGGAAGGAAATCCTCACAGGTCACCTTTGTTAGGACATATTTCTCTGGGCTTTGTAGCAGTGAGTATTAAAGATTGAGGTCACTGGCAAACCAAAGACAGTATTTCACAGGCTCCTGCTGGAGGCATAAATTCTGATCTTGGGTTAGGTGCTGCTGAAGGGATGGGTTTGCCTTCCAGATGGACAAACTCGAATGTGGCCTGGGTGTGTCCTCAACCTGTGTTCAGTTGGGAAGCTCTCCCCAGAGTTAGATTCCCAGACTTCCCGGATTAAAGAACTCGACTTAGTGCTCAGGGGATGCTTACTGAGCAAAGTGTTCACTTCTAATCAGCTCAGTGTCCTTGTTTGTATGCATGGGCAAATCATAGCATCTCTGTGTGTAGTGTGAGCTTTTCCATAAGAGAATGTTTAAAGGGCTTAGCTTGGGGGCACCTGGGTGGCTTAGTAGGTTAAGCCTCTGCCTTCAGCTCAGGTCATGATCACAGGGTCCTGGGATCAAGCCCTGCATCTCCCTCTCTCTCTGCTTGCTTGTGATCTCTGTCAAGTAAATAAATAAAATCTTCTAAAAATAAATAAATAAGGGTGCCTGGGTGGCTCAGTGGGTTAAGCCTCTGCCTTCGGCTCAGGTCATGATCTCAGGGCCCCACATAGGACTCTATGCTCAGCCGGGAGCCTACTTCCTCCTCCTCTCCGTCTGCCTCTCTGCCTACTTGTGACCTCTCTCTGTCAAATAAATAAATAAAATCTTTTTAAAAAAGAAAGAAAGAAAGAAAAAATAAATAAATAAATAAATAAAGGGCTTAGCACAGAGCGGGCATAGAGTAAGTGCTCATTACCACAGTTCTCCTGATAAACATCTGACTTCGCCACTAACCAGCCAGTGACCCTGCTGCTGCTTCTCTTTCAGGTTGGAGGTGTGCAGTCTCTAGGGGGGACAGGGGCACTCCGAATTGGAGCCGAGTTCTTAGCCCGATGGTACAATGGAACGAACAACAAGGACACGCCTGTCTATGTGTCCTCACCAACCTGGGGTGAGTCCTTGAGCTACAGAGAGAGGAGAGACAGAGGAGTGGGGGGAATGACCCTCGTGACTCTCACTGTTGATGCAGAAATGTAACCCAGCCCCTGAATCCGCTGACATTTGGGAACGTCTGGAGCAGTGGATTATGGCACTATGCTCCGGGCCAGGTTAGGAATCCTTGTTCTCAAGACTCATGTTTTAGCCCGTGTTGAAATTTCCCTGAGAAGGCAGAAAGTGTGGAAATAGGAAGTCCCACCATGGTAGGATGGAAGTTTAACATGACTGACTGGTTGAACTTGTTCTTGGTGGTTACAGTCATTCTTTTAAGTCTTTGTTGCTCACCTTGTTTTAACCCAGTGAATGCTGAGCCTATGAGGGCCCCAGCAGCTGATGTGTGTCCCTTCCAGTTAGGGCTCTGTGTGTGTCAGGTCGTTTAACGTTTCACTCTTTTGCTTACAGAGAATCATAACGGTGTGTTTTCTGCTGCTGGATTTAAAGACATTCGGTCCTATCACTATTGGGATGCAGCGAAGAGAGGACTCGATCTCCAAGGTTTCCTGAATGATCTGGAGGTGGGCAATTAAGATGAAAAGTAAACAGAACCCCATGGTGTCAGGAGGAGCAGGGAAAGGTCTTTGGATTAGTCGGTAAGGGAAAGTCTGAAACGGCCCTACTCAAAACAAAATGGTGGTTTCTGAGTTAGCACATGAGGAAGAAATATGCTGCCCCTTGCCCTGTGTGTCACTGACGCTGACCCTGGGTGTTCTGCTAGCGTCGGAGCTGACGTAGCTTCCTTCCCCTCAGAGTGCCCCTGAGTTCTCCATCTTTGTCCTCCATGCCTGTGCTCACAACCCAACTGGGACTGACCCAACTCCGGAGCAGTGGAAGCAGATCGCATCCGTCATGAAGGTAACTGCACTTTCCGAGCATCTCTTGAGAAATTGTATTTTTTTTTTAATGTATTCAAAAGCAATACCTGTGTACAGAAGAGTTTGGAAAATGGAGAAAAGCCCATAGAAGAAAAGGATTAACTGAAAGCTACTGTTACTATTTTGGTATATAGAGCATTGTTTTTTTGTTTTCTTTTTAAATAGTTACACATGTAAGTACATTTCTTCCACAAAGATGGCATCATTTTATCTGTTTGTAACATACTTTGTCTTTCATTGGCATTCCTTCACATGTCATTTTAAGTTCTGTAGCACAGTTCCCCTGCGTGGCTGTGTCATATTAATGATTGATTAAATCAGTCGATGGACATTGAGATCTCAGGTTTCTTGTTCTTCTGAACAATTATATATAGGACTCCCTTTTATAATTTCTTTGGGATAACTTTCTAGGTTGGGATTTCTAGCTCAGAGTGCGTGTATTCTTCTTTAACATGTTTAAAGAATACTCACTGAGAAACTGTTACGTGCCAGGCACCAAGTAGGGTATAAGAGTGAGCAGAGCGGAGATGGTCCCTGCCCTCAGGAGAGCATCCAGCCTGTCTGAGGAGACAGCCAAGTACTGTGGCTGTGTTGAAGGGGTCACGTGGAGGAACGTAGCACAGACTTCAGGAGTGTGTGCACATGTATGCATGTGTGTGCACGTGTGTGCAGTAGTGGCAGAAGCTGTCATGTTGAAACTTGAAGGATGAGGACAGGTGGGGGTTGGCAGGAATGGAGTGTTCCCTACAGAGAGAGGAGTGTGATCAGTGCCCAAGGCAGAAGTCACGGCCCATTTAAGGTATTGGAAGTAATTCTCAGTATAGCCTCGAGTTCTACGGTGAGTAAGTGAGAGGTAAATGGGAGCCAGATCCTGTGCTGAGGCATTGGACTTCATTTGGAGGGCGTGGGGGAGCCACTGAAAAACTTTGATGCCATCAGAACTTTGTGGTCTTCAGGCTACGTAGCAGGGAGTGGATCAGAGGGAGGCAAGATGAGACAGGCCCAGAGAGCAGTGAGGAGGCTGGTGCCATGATCCGCATGGGAGCTGACTGGGAGCTGAGTGTGGGCGGTGGCAGGGGTAGACCTGAAAGGAGTCTCGGGCTCCGGGAAAATGGGTTGATAGGAACTGGGATGTGGTTGGCTGTAGCCGGATGCGAAGGCTACCAGAGGAGGAGTGAAGGACACACCCTGGCCCCTGGCTTGGACAGTTGGGGGCGTAGAAGTGGTGTCCACTCAGAGCACGAGCCCAGTATGAGGGCAAGCTCAACTGTGGGGAGTCCCATGAGGAGGTCGGAGGGGATGAGAGTAGGGACTCTGAGGTCTCCTTTGTCTTGAGTGCCTGCTAGACTAGCCCCGAATCGTTGGGGAGTTCTGGGGAGACCCAGCTGACCGAGCTTACCACACCAGGAATTCAGAGGGAAGACCCGGCCAACACAGGACACTACCTCCATGTCTCACTAATAAGTCCAGTTGGCAGAGCGGCATTGTGATGCCCTAGGACAACAATAATTGTTAGATTTGTTGGTGTTAAGCTGAACAGAGAAACAGATGTAAAGTGGTGGCTGAATGCAAAAAGGGAGAGTGAGAAGAAATGGGTAGTGTTAGGGATTCTGTGCGGGCACCAGCTGGGGAAGGAAGGCTGGTGTCTGAGGTTGGTTCCAGAAGGATCTCCTGCCCTGACTCGCTTTCCTTCCTCGCAGCGCCGGTTTCTTTTCCCCTTCTTTGACTCAGCCTATCAGGGCTTTGCATCTGGAGACCTAGAGAAAGATGCCTGGGCCGTTCGCTATTTCGTGTCTGAAGGATTTGAGCTCTTCTGCGCTCAGTCCTTCTCCAAGAACTTCGGGCTCTACAGTGAGTGCTCTCCTGAGTTTCAGCCTTGCCCCACCCCACCTGCCTTGGTGCCCCGAGCTGACTCTCCTCCCTCCCTTTAGATGAGCGAGTGGGCAATCTGACCGTGGTTGCAAAAGATCCTGATAGCATCCTGCGGGTCCTTTCCCAGATGGAGAAGATTGTGCGAATTACTTGGTCCAACCCCCCTGCTCAGGGCGCACGGATTGTGGCCTGTACCCTCTCTAATCCTGAGCTCTTTAAGGAATGGTAAGGGGCGCAGAGCCTGATGGGTGAGGTTTGGGAATGGAGAACAGAACATTTAACTCTCCCTTTGATTTTGGCAGAGGCAGGACAATTATTGAGTTTTAGGTACTTCTGTAAAATGAGGCTGGCACCTACTCCCACAGCTGAGGCCCGGAGGAGGAAGCATTGAGGAATGGGGCGTTTCCCCCTGCCCTCCCAGTACTATGCTTCCTCCCCTGACTGTTGGGAAACAAACGAAGGAATTCCTGATAGAACAGGTGACCTAGCTGCAAATCAGTGGGACAGTCTGGGGACTCTTCATCCTTATTTGATTTGCATATATTTTGCCTCATTTTGAAACAGTAACTTTTATATAGTAACTAAATCTACAGTCTGCTTCATTATCCCCATCTGGGTCAGTGCTTAGGTGAATTCTGGGTTAAAACATGAGTGGTATTGCCAGTAGACCCAAGACGGGCACTAAATTCCATCAGAAGCTCACTTCTTCCTTCTGCCTGGTAAGTGTCTCTCTGGCCTGCTTGTCCACCCATCCGGGCACCTACATACTACCATGGGCAGGTTGTGATCTCATTTTCAGTGTATAGATTACATTACATTTCTTAAATCTTTATGCTTCCGTGAGCCATCTGTCTGCCCTATCTGGATTGATACTTATATTGCTGTCCACTCAGGACAGGTAATGTGAAGACAATGGCTGACCGGATTCTGACCATGAGATCTGAACTCAGGGCACGCTTAGAAGCCCTCAAGACGCCTGGAACCTGGAACCACATCACTGAACAAATTGGAATGTTCAGCTTCACTGGCTTGAACCGTAAGTGTCCCCCAACCACCTCAAATGCTCGCTCTTGGACACAGCCCTTCTCTCTGTGCTCTTGGGTTTGACTCCTTTAGCTGTCACCTCTTTGGTTGGCCATAAACTTGGGCCAGAACAAGTTTGGTTTTCTTTTTTTTTTCTTTCTTTCCTTTTTTTTTTCAAGTTCAGTTTTCTTTGTTTGTTTGTTTGTTTGTTAGTTTGTTTTTTATTTTTTAGGCAGAGTGAGCACAGGCAGGCAGAGTGGCAGGCAGAGGCAGAGGCAGAGGCAGAAGCAGAAGCAGGCTTTCCGCTGAGCAAGGAGCCCGATGTGGGACTCGATTCCAGGACGCTGGGATCATGACCTGAGCTGAAGGCAGCCGCTCAACCAACTGAGCCACCCAGGCGTCCCTCAAGTTCAGTTTTCTTAGTGAAAACCTGCTGACCCATACTGAGGATATTTTCGTTTTTGTGGGCTGGGAAGTAACAGGATTTGTAGCCAGGAGCCTTGCTTCATGAAAGGTCTCTCATAAATAAATGCTCGGGTGCCTTTTGGCTTTTCCTTAATCCTAAGTATAATTATTATAGCTGCTTATTCAGGGACCTAATTTCTTAACAGGTCTTTCCTAGTCTCTAAGCATTGCCATGAAAGAAGAGGTTACAGAGTATCTATTTCATAAATAAGAACTTAGATTGGTAGTTGGAATTGAGAGCCCTTTGAAAGTCTATGTGTGATCTTGGTCAGCCATCAGTGGGGCTTATTAGCAATCAGTTGTCCTTCTGATGACAGGATTCATTCACTTAATAAGTAATTCCTGAGCACCTACTGGCCAAGCCACAGGTCACCTGGTGCTGATGTGGCCATTCGCCTGGGTGTGGAGCTTGTGTCCATGTGGTTCTAGGGACAGTTTGTGCCTGGCATGGGTAAGTCAGTGGAACATGAGAGGTGCTGGGTAGCACAGGCAACCCTGGTTTACTGGAAGGAAGGAAATACAAGGAAATACAAGAAAGGTGGCGGCAACTGCGTATAACTAGACCCCTAGGAAGACTTTGGGGTAAAATGAGGCTTCCCGAAAAGTAAAGGGATGGCTCAGTTAGCCATAGGTGTACTTGGGATTCTGGAATAGGGCATTAGTTCACTTAAATAAGTAAAATCATCCTTTATCATTTTTAAGACTATTAAGTATAATGGAAATGGTATTTAGGAGTAATACTCTCAAAGTTCACAAGGTGGGGATGTCTCCCTATAAAATACCCATATTATCCACTCTCAGAGTAGGAAGTTAGTTTTATTATGAATTAAAAAATGGTGAGAACAGACCTGTGCCTATAACACATAAGTGACATTTTTAGCACCTGGCGCTATTTATCCTTTTTAAAAACGTGTTTTGTTTGGTTTGGTTTTTCCCTCCCAACATTTTATGAGGAAGAATTTTATTTTATTTTATTTTTTTTTTAAAGATTTTATTTATTTATTTTACAGAGAGAAATCACAAGTAGATGGAGAGGCAGGCAGAGAGAGAGAGAGAGGGAAGCAGGCTCTCCGCTGAGCAGAGAGCCCGATGCGGGACTCGATCCCAGGACTCTGAGATCATGACCTGAGCCGAAGGCAGCGGCTTAACCCACTGAGCCACCCAGGCGCCCCTATGAGGAAGAATTTTAAAATAGAACAGTTGCAGGGATTGTACCCACCATCTTGGTTGTACCGTGCTCCTGCTGTGGTGCTCCCTGATGGCACTCTGTCCTTCAGAACGGGTTGGCAGCATGTCGTCTGTGTTCTGCTCTGGCAGATCTGTGAAGCCCCTAAAATGATATTTGAAAAATTATGTATGTGTGTATTGGCCTTTTTCTAGGGAGAGAGTCTATAAATTTAGCTTCTGAACTGTGATGCTCCCCTCCCTTGATGAAAGGAGAGAAGTTTCATTTTCATTAAAAAAAAAAAGACAGGGCTGGGAATCCTGGCTGGCTCAGTGGTGGAGCATGCAACTCTGGGTCTCGAGGTTGTGAGTTTGAACCCTACACTGGGTGTAGAGATTACTTAACAATAAAAAAAAATTTTTTTTAAGATTTTATTTATTTATTTGACAGACACAGCGAGAGCGGGAACACAAGCAGGTGGAAGGGGAGAAGGAGAAGCAGGCTTCCTGCCCAGCCAGGAGCCGGATGTGATATGGGGCTCGATCCCAGGACCCTGGGATCATGACCTGAGCCAAAGGCAGATGCCTAAGGACTGAGCCATCCAGTGCCCCTTAGCAATAAAATCTTAAAAACAAAGACACAAAAAACAAGGTTGGACCTCTGGATCCACTTCTGCCAGTGGGCGTCCGGCTTTACAAATAGTGGTGGCTCTGATGGTGTGTGAGGTTGGGCCTTGTGTCCTTGCCTGACTGTAGTTCACACACCTCAGTGCTGTCCAGGGTGACTTCTGAAGATGACCTTGCTTTGGTAGCACTGGGTACAGGGTCCAGATTTTACATTTTCCATACAAAGGCAGCTTAGCCTCATGGCTAAGAGCTCAGACTTGGGAGTTAGCACTGCCTGCTTGAAAGCCCAGACCCATTGCTGACTAGCTGTCTGACATTGAGAAGCTCTTCTAACTTCCCTCTGCATAACTGAATTAATATGAAGTGTAGAATACTGCCTGGCACATAGTGTTTACTTCTGATTATTTTTTTATTAAATTATTTAAAAATAAATTAGTTGCCCAACATACAGTACACCATTAGTTTCATATTTGGTGTTCAGTAGTTCATCAGTTGCGTATAAGGAGGGCACACGATGTGATAACCCAGTGCTTATCACATCGTGTGCCCTCCTTAGTGCCCATCACCCAGTTACCCTGTTCTCCTCAACCTCCCCTCCAGCAACCCTCAGTTTGTTTCCCATAGTTAAGAGACTCTTCATGGTTTGTCTCCCTCTGATGACTTCCCATTCAGTTTTCCCTTCCTTCCCCTATGATTCTCTGTACTGTTCCTTACATTCCACAAAGGAATGAAACCATACAATTGTCTTTCTCTGATTGACTTATTCACTCAACATACCCTCCAGTTCCATCCATGTCAAGGTAAATGGTAAGTATTCATCCCTTCTGATGGCTGATTAATACTCCATTGTATCTATAAACCAAATCTTCTTTAGCTGTTCGTCTGTCCATGGACGTCTTGGCTCTTTTTATAGTTTGGCTATTGTGGACATTGCTGCCATCAACATTGGGGTGTGGGTGCCCCTTCAGATCACTACATTTGTATTTTGGGTTAAATACCTAGTAGTGCAATTGCTGGGTGGGTAGCTCTGTTTGTAACTTCTTGGCAAACCTCTGTTTTCCAGAAGGACTGTACCAGCATTCCCACTAACCTTGTAGAAGGTACCTTTCTTGTTTCCTGTCTTGCTAATTTTAGCCATTCCAACTGGTCTGGGGTGGCATCTCACTGTGGTTTTGATGTGTAATTCCCTGATGCTGAGTGATGTTGATCATTTTTTCATGTGTGTGTTGGCCATTTGAATGTTTTCTTTGGAGAAATGTATGCTCCTGTCTTCTGCCCATTTCTTGATTGGATTATTTGTTCTTTGGGTGTTGAGTTTGATAAGTTCTTTGTAGATTTTGGATACTAGCTCTTTATCTGATATGTTATTTGCAAATAGCTTCCCCCATTCTTTGGGTTATCTTTTGGTTGTTTCCTTTGTTGTGCAAAAGCTTTTTACTTTGATGAAGTCCCAGTAGTACATTTTGCCTTTGTTTCCCTTGCTTTTGGAGACCTGACTAGCAAGAATTTGCTGTGGCCAAGGTTGAAGAGATTGCTGCCTGTGTTTTCCCCTAGGATTTTGATGGATTCCTTTCTCACATACAGGTCTTTCATCCATTTTGATTCTGGTGTGGTATAAGGAAATGGTTCCATTTTATTCTTCTGCATGGGGCTGTCCAATTTTCCCAACACCATTTGTTGAAGAGGCTGTATTTTCCACAGGACAGTCTTTCCTGCTTTGTTGAAAATTAGTTGACCATAGAGTTGGGGGTCCATTTCTGGGCTCTCTATTCTGTCCCATTGATCTATGTGTCTGTTTTGTGCCAGTACCATACTGTCTTGATGATGACAGCTTTGTAATAGAGCTTGAAGTCTGGCATTTTGATGCCACCAGCTTTGGGTTTTTTTTTTTTTTTTTTCCAACATTCCTTTGGCTATTTGGGGTCTTTTCTGGTTCCATACAAATTTTAGGATTATTTGTTCCAGCTCTGTGAAGAATGTCAATGGTATTTGATAGGGATTGCATTGAACATGCAGATTGGGTAGCATAGACATTTTAACAATATTTATTCTTCTAATCTGTGATCATGGAATGTTTTTCCATTTCTTTGTGTCTTCCTTGGTTTCTTTCATAAGTATTCTGCAGTTTTTAGAATACAGATCTTTTACCTCTTTGGTTAGGTTTATTCCGAGGTCTCTGATGGTTTTTGGTGCAGTTGTTAATGGGATCGATTCCTTAATTTCTCTTTTTTCTGTCTCACTGGTAGTGTATAGCAATGCAACTGACTTTTGTACATTGAGTTTATATCCTGCCACTTCACCGAACGCCTGTATGAGTTCTAGCAATTTTGGGGTGGAGTCTTTTGGGTTTTCCACATAAAGTATGTCATCTGCAAAGAGTGAGAGTTTGATTTATTCTTTGCCATTTTGAATGCCTTTTATTTCTTTTTGTTGTCTGATTGCTGAGGCTAGGACTTCTAGTACTATGTTGAAAAACAGTGGTAAGAGTGGGCATCCCTGTCGTGTTCCTGACTTCAGGGGAAAAGCTATCAGTTTTTCCCCCTTGAGAATGATACTCACCCTGGGCTTTTTGTCTATCACTTTTATGATACTGAGGTATGTTCCCTCTATACCTACACTGTGGAGAGTTTTAATCAAGAAAGGATACTGTAGGGGCTCCTGGGTGGCTCAGTGGGTTAAGCCTCTGCCTTCGGCTCAGGTCATGATCTCAGGGTCCTGAGATCGGGCCCCGCATCGGGCTCTCTGCTCGGCGGGGAGCCTGCTTCCCCCTCTCTCTCTGCCTATTTGTGATCTCTCTCTCTGTCAAATAAATAAATAAAATCTTTTAAAAAAATCTTATATAAAAAAAAAAAAGAAAGGATACTGTATTTTTGTCAAAGGCTTTTTCTCCATCAATTGAGAGAGTCTCATGGTTCTTGTCCTTTCTTTCATTAATATGATGTACCACATTGATTGATTTGCAAATGTTGAACCATTCTTGCAGCCCAGGAATAAATGTTACTTGCTTGTGGTGAGTAATCCTTTTAATGTACAGTTGGAGCCTACTGGCAGGTATCTTGGTGAGAGTTTTTGGCATCCATATTCATCAGGGATATTCTATAATTCTCCTTTTTGTTGGGCACCTTTGTTTGGTTTCAAGGTAATGCTGGGCTCAGAGAATGATTTGGAAGTTTGCCTTCCCTTTCCATTTTCTGAAACAGCTCCAGAAGAATAGGTATTAGTTCTTTAAATGTTTGGAAGGAAGGGGTGCCTGGGTGGCTCAATTGTTAAGCATCTGCTTTTGGCTTAGGTCATGGTCCCAGGATCCTGGGATCAACCCCCACATTGGGCTCCCTGCTCTTTTTTTTTTTTTTTTTTTTTTTTTTTAGAGAGAGAGCGCGAGCGAGCACAGGCAGACAGAGCGGCAGGCAGAGGCAGAGGAAGAAGCAGCCTTCCTGCCAAGCTAGGAGCCCGATGTGGGACTCAATTCCAGGACACTGGGATCATGACCTGAGCCGAAGGCAGCTGCTTAACCAGCTGAGCCACCCAGGCGTCCCTGGGCTCCCTGTTCTGCAAGAGGCCTGCTTCTCCCTCTCCCACTCCTCCTGCTTGTGTTCTCTCTCTCTTGCTGTGTCTCTCTGTTAAATAAATAAATAAAATCTTGAATGAATGAATGAATGAATGTTTGATAGAATTACCTGGGGAAGCTTTGTGAACCTGGACTCATTTGTTGGGAGATTTTTGATTCTGCTTCAACTGCCTTGCTGGTTATGGGTCTGTTCAGGTTTTCTGTTTTTTCAGTTTCGGTAGTTTATATGTTTCCAGGAAAGCATCGATTTCTTCCATATTGCCTAATTTGTTGGCAGACAATTGCTCCTAATATGTTGTTAGAGCATTTCCTTCATGTTGGTTGTGATCTCTCCTCTTTCAGTCATGATTTTATTAGTTTGGGTTCTCTCTCTCTCTCTCTCCTTTTTTGATACTCTGGATAGGGGTTTATTGGTCTTACTAATTATTTCAGAGAACCAGCTTCTAGATTTATTGATCTGTTCTGCTCTTCTTTTGGTTTCTGTTTCATTGATTTCTGCTATAATCTGTATTATTTAAGCTTTATTTGCTGTCCTTTCTCCAGCTCCTTTAGGTGTATGGTTAGCTTGTGTATTTGAGATTTTTTTTTTTTTTTGAGAAAGGCTTGTATGGCTATATACTCCTTCTTAGAACTGCCTTTGCTATATCTCAAAGGTTTTGAAAGGTTGTGTTTCATTTTCATTTGTTTCCATAAGTTTTTAAAATTCTCCAATTTCCTAGTTAACCCCTTCATTCTTTAGTCAGATGCTCTTCAATCCCAAATGTTTGAATTCCTTCCAATTTGCCGCTTGTGATGGATTTCAAGTTTTAAAGCACTGTGGTCTGAACATATGCAGGGAACAATCCCAGTCTTTAAGTACTGGTTGAGACCTGATTTGTGACCCAGTATGTGAACTATCCTGGAGAATGTTCCATATGTACTCAGGAAGAATGTGTATTCTTTTGCTTTAAGATGGAATGCTCTTATGTGTGAAGTCCATCTGGTCCAGTGGGTCACTCAAAGCCATTGTTTCCTTATTGATCTGTTCAGATGACCTGTCCATTGCTGTGAGTGAAGTGTTGAAGTCCCCTACTGTTACTGTATTATTAGCAGTGTGTTTCTTTAATTTAGTTATTAATTGGTTTATATAATTGGCTGTTCCTAAGTTAGGAGCATAACTATTTATAATTGTTAGATCTTCTTGTTAGATAGACTTTTTAAGTGATAATAATGTCCCTCTTTATCCCTTACTACAGTCTTTGGTTTAAAATCTAATTTAGGTCTGATATGAAAAGTGCTACCAGCTTTCTTTTGCTGTCCATTGGCATAATAAATGGTTCTCTGCCCCCTCACTTTCAATCTGGTTTCCCAAGCACGGGAATGGCTCAGGCACCCCTTCTTTCTGTGACCCCCAGGGATCCTGAGACTACACTGTCTCACCTAGGATTCTGCCCCTCTTGGTTACCCGAGCATCTTTCAGGCAGGGATGTCTCTCACTGGAGCAGATTTCTAAAAGTTCTGATTTGGGGCTCTGGGGCTCTATCACTCCCAGTAGCTGGCTTTTGAAGGCTCTCCCTCCCTTGCTGTTTATCTTCCCATAAATGCCTTCTGATTGACTTTACACCTCCCACCTTTGCAAAAAGTGGTCACCTTTCTATTTGTAGAATTCCAGCAATTCTTTTCTTACATCTCAGGTTGAATTCATAGGTGTTCAGAATGATCTAGCTAAATTCAAGGGACCAGATGAAACAAGGACTGGTACTCTTTGACCATCTTGCTTCTCTCTGCTCCTCTGATTACTAGGATTTTATTACCATATGAGTTTGGGCTGCTGTAACAAAATACTATGGGCTGGGTGGCTTCAACAACAGACATTTCTTTCTCTCTCTCTCTTTTTTTTTAATTTAAATTTTTTAAAGATACTATCTATTTATTTGACAGAGAGAGAGAGAGAGAGAGATCGATCACAAGTAGGCAGTGAGGCAGGCAGAGGGGGAGAGAGGAAGCAGGCCCTCTGCTGAGCAGAGAGCTCGATGCATGGCTTGATCCCTGGGATCAAGCCTGGGATCATGACCTGAGCCAAAGGCAGAGGCTTAACCCACTGAGCCACCCAGGTGCTCCAACAACAGGCATTTCTTTCTCAGGGTTCTAGAGGCCGGGCAGTCTGAGATGGGAGTCTGGCATGGTCAGTTCTGGTGGGGGCTCTCTTCTGGTTTCCAGTTGGCTGCCTTCTTGCTGTGTCCTCCCATGCTGGGGGTAAGGGAAAGGGAGAGAGAGCACATGAACAACACACAACAGCTCTCTAGTCTCTTACAAGGGCCCTCCGGCCAACACAGGGGCTCTACTCTCCAGGCATCACCCAGATCTCATTACCTGCCAGAGGCCCCAGCTCTTGCTGCCATCACATTGAGGTCAGGGTTCCAGTCCAGAGTTTTGAAGGGACACAAACCTCCAGTCCATGACAGTTGCCCATTCCTCCAAATCAGTGGTGCTAATTAAGGGTGCTAATTATTTAGGCAAAAATCGGATAAAATTGTCTCATAGCTTTGCAGTAAACCAAAAGTCTCTAGAGATTGTGGCATAAGAGAAGAATAGGCAGCCCCTTCCTGTTTCCTGCATGAGCATTTCTGCAGACACGTGGGATAGCTCTTCTGTGTGTGAGTGAGGGACCTGAGAGGTGTCAGGTCACAGGAGCTTGGCAGTGTCTCAGCTTGCAGGTTCATGGTACCTAGCAAGCGCTTACCCACTACCTCTAGCGTGGGACCTTGGACAATGTGCTGTGACACGCAGACGTCAAAGAGAGTTTGCTGCTCCGTTTCTGGGGAGAAACAAGCCTCCTTCCTTCCAGGGGTTAAGGAAGAGCTGAAGGAAGCCCTTCAAACCAGTTTTTTGTATCAGTGGAATGTTCTTAATTCTGAGGGTTGTTTCAGAAGATGTCTCTCGGTGAAGGTAACATGCAAGCTTCCATTGGGAGGTAGTCCCAGATTAAAGTTTCCCATCAGGAGGAGCCATATTAAACTTTCTGGGGATTAGAAGTATGAATCAATTGAGCATACTTCCCTATGTTTTGGGTTGGATAAAAATAGTTCCTTTTGTGACACCTGGGTGGCTCAGTGGGTTAAAGGCTCTGCCTTTGGCTCAGGTCATGATCTCAGGGTCCTGAGATCAAGGCCTGCATCGGGCTCTTTGCTCAGTGGGGAGCCTGCTTCCCTCCCTCTCTCTCTGCCTGCCTCTGTGCCTACTTGTGATCTCTCTCTCTCTGTCAAATAAATAAATAAAATCTTTTTTTAAAAAAAGTTCCTTTTATTTTGCATCTTTTTGTTGGGGGAAAGAAGGAAAAAGGCAAATGTCACAGAATCTCCGAACCTCTATTGCTGAGAGGATGCCTCCTACTCTAAATCACGTTTCTTTTTGTTTTCAACAGCCAAGCAGGTTGAATATCTGGTCAACGAAAAGCACATCTACCTGCTGCCAAGTGGTCGGATCAACATGTGTGGCTTAACCACGAAAAATCTAGATTATGTGGCTACCTCCATCCATGAAGCGGTCACCAAAATCCACTGAAGAAGCAGCACCCGAACCAGCAACACCAAAGCGGCCCTCTGTCCCATGTGTTCCCTGCCTGCGCCAGCCTCGCTCTGTGTGTTGTGGATAAGAGACTCCGGAGGACTGGAACCGGCTCTGGTGAGGTGGCCTCTGGTTAAGGCGGCCCCGCATAGGGCAACATCCCTTGTCAAGGAACGGGGACCTGGGATCAGAGCCTCTTGGGAGGCCAGAGCAAATCAGGTTTTTATTTAAGAAGAATAAAAAGGTACTTTGATCATGAGAGGTAGTTATCTTGCTCCCTCACTAGAAGCCAGAATGTTATCTCTGTCGCTCCTGTGCTTCTGTGTATTGCTTGACTCTGCACAAAATCCTGCCCCAAAGATCAAGTTGTCTGAAGAGCCAACTGTGATTGCGAGTGTTGGCTGCGTCATTAAAACTTGTCATCTCCACCCAGAGTGTCTGTCTCCTGCTCTTCCTCTGTGGCTGTGTTGTCCCTAGCCTTAAGCTTTAGCTCTCTGGGGCGAGCAATGCAAGAGGTAGCTTTACATCTCTCTCTCTCTCTCTCTCTCACACACACACACACACACACACACACACACACACAGAAACAGAAGTTTTACACAACAGTATTTACCCTTGCTGTGAGCAGTGTGTCCTAGTTTCTGTCCTATTGGGTTCTGTTTCACTGAAGAAATGAAAGTTGAATTGAGACCCGTGGAATTGATTTTGTGATCCACTCATGGGTTGCAAGCCATAGTCTAAAGAGAATGCTCTAGAGGAATTTGCTAATTGCTTAAGAAAAAACTAGGAGGTGACAGTACCTTCAAGGGGGCAAAAGAAGTCTGAGACTGTAAAGCGGGTGTAGCCCTCCCCAGCGCAGACCTACCCCACAAAGTCTTGGTTCTTAGTATTTCATTTCTCTTGTTAGGGAGAATTTAATTTTTTCACATGGAGGAAGACTTTTTTTTTTTTTTTTTTAAGATTTTATTTATTTGTCAGAGAGAGAGCGCGAGCGAAAGTGAGCACAGGCAGACAGAGTGGAAGGCAGAGTCAGAGGGAGAAGCAGGCTCCCTGCGGAGCAAGGAGCCCGATGTGGGACTCGATCCCAGGACGCCGGGATCATGACCTGAGCCGAAGGCAGCTGCTTAACCAACTGAGCCACCCAGGCGTCCCTGGAGGAAGACTTTGATGAAAAAAAAAATGGTTAAAAGCACTTCTTTAAACCAAAATGTCCTACCAAAGTGCTAAAATACTTTTTTTGTGTTAAAAAAAAAAAAAAGAAAGCCCCAATCAAGGATAATTGGGTCCTCCTTCTATCCAGACACATAGGCTGGTGTTCCCCCTTAGTGTTCTAGTCCCCTCCGTGCTCACGTGAAAAAAGCGTTTTGTGTTGGGTCTGCAGAGAGATGGGCTTCGGGAGTTGTCCGGATTTCTTCACCACGGTCGGTGTTCATGGGGCCTCTCATACAGGTGTGCGCCGCGCACTCCGGGAGGCAAGACTGTTCCTTCTGTGATTCGTCTCCTCAGACGGAGGGGTGCTCCCACCACCAGACTCTGCTACTTGCCGTGTAACCTTAATCACGTAGAGCCTGTTTCAGAAACTAAACTTTGCAGGGTGGTTTTGAGACAGAAACAAGCAAATGTGTACCTAGCACAGTACTCAGGCACAGAAAGCCCTCACCAAAACAACTGCTGCTGGGTAGCAAACTCGGGAGGCTCCTGGGAGGAATCAGTAGTTGTCCATAGGCCACCCATTGACCTTGACCTTGGTAGGGGTCTGAGAAACCCCTGATAGGTATCAAATTTCAGCCTGCCTTCCACAAAGATACTACTAGACGCCCAAACACACCTCACCTGCCTGGTTCTCGCCTCCCACTGGTATTGGTTGGCTTAACATTGACCCATATGCCTGACCCACACCCTGTGTCTTTTCCAGCCTTTGGCTGGAAATCAAAGGAGTTGTGGCACTTTGGTTCCTCTCCAGTGGGTCTGGGGAAGCGAGGCAGCGTGCCCAGCACATTGCTTCAGGGGCTGGCCCCCGAGACCTTGAACTTGGAAGGTGCCCAGTCCAGTTCCTTTCCCATCACGTGGATTCAACAAATGCCAGCCCTTCTCGTTACTTTTTGTCCTCATTCACACTCTGGCTGCTCATTTGAGTTTTTCTGTTTTAGTGCTGGCATTTGCTGCAGTAAAACGTTACCCATCTGGGGCCCAGAGTAGAACGCAAGGACTTTCCTGTAACTTGAGCCACAGCTTCACACCTGTCCTTGAGAACTGCACCTCCTCAGCAGGTGGGCCGCAGCTGAGATATTATCCCTGTGCTCCACTGGACCTTCATCAAATGTGAAACCACATCAGAACTGAGCTCTTCCAAGGGCGAGAAAAACATTCCAGGAAAAGCATTTTCATTTTATTTAAAAATTTACAATTTATTAAGCCTTCATAAATGCTTTATTTTAAAATCCTCTTTTTTTTTTTAAACTTTTTTTTAACCTGAAGAAAATCTTGAATGGAGCAGGGAATGGCGGGGAGGAGTGGTGACAGGCTCCTTTGGGAATTTGCAAAGGATGGATGTAATGCAGCAGCAGTGGCCTGAGCCCTGTGGCCTGAGGGGTCATGAAGATTAGCCAGTCAGGCCCTGTCCGGCCAGTGGCCAGCCGGGCCAGAAGACTGCATGATGACAGTTCTTGTTGGAAACTCACTGTTGGCCAGTTTGGGTCTCAGGTGCCCAGCATGGAGGGGCTGACGCTTGGCCTATTCCTATTAGGTAGGAGCAGGTGTTGGGGATGGGTGGCAGCTATGGGGTTCTCTAGGGGTCATGCACTGCTGAATCTCAGGGAGAGTCGGGCACGGGGAGAGAAGTCAATCATCCATTGCAGGAAAGGGCATCTCCAGCTGGAAAGTCCTTCCACGTGCTGTGGCCCTCCCATCTGCAGCACCTGCTCTGGTTGGTGGGGAAGAGGGGACAAAATTACATGGGGGCATGGTGACGGTACCCTGGGGTGTGCCAAGGCTTTCCAAAGACCTTCACTTCTTGGCAGGTGCTAACTTTCCCCATTGGTTCGATAAACACTGGAGAAGACCGCTTGTCTCTCAAAGTCTGTCTCGGACTGGCCCCTATTCACTTCACTCTGCATTGCAGAAACTTCGGCCTGAAAGTTTCACTAGTTAAAATAGTGGTTTTTAACCCTTTGTGGGTCTCAGACCTTTGAGAATCTCCTGACAGCTTTAGCCCTCTGGACAAAACAGGTAAGAACACATACACTAAACTCTGACAGTTAAATTAGACTTCAGACCCTCTGAAGTCCAATAATGGACCCACCTGGGGTGACCCCCAAATTAAGAACCCCTGAGTTAAAGGTGCCTTTGGGTTAGCATTTTCTTTTGAGATGCAAATAACCCAGAGGAATTATCAGTCTTCCCCCCCCCCCCCCCCCCCCCGCACCCTTGTGATTACTGATTGAATGGGTATGGGGGTGTGACATTAAAGGTTTTGGGGGAAGGCAAGGTAAGCCTGGTAAAGATTTGAGAATGGTTTGGAGATTGAGCAGGCAGAATGGGATCACTGGATCCCTGATAGAGGGAACTCAAGAGATGGGAGACAGGTGTCCCAAAGACAACCTTCACTTACTCCCACATAACTCCTGAAGGTTTGTCGGAGGTGTGGTTAGTGAGCTGAATTTTAGTACTGAAGTAGGTATGGCGTCATTCTGCCATCTGGTGGTCATACTTGGAATTGCATCTGCTCTGACATCCGGGTGAAAAAAGAGATCTACTAAGTTCTTAGAATAAAGTACCCTTAGCTGACCTGCTGGGGTGGAGGAGTAAGGGGTGGGGTGGAGTGGAGGGAGCGGATGAAACAGAATAGCAATTCTCCAGTGTTCCCATGTAATGCACACTGAAGTCCCATGAGAGTTTGCATCCTTCTTGGCTGACCTGGGCACTCTTTGGTTTGTCATGGCTAAACTTGCTTCAACAGCTTAGAATTTTTGTACGTAAGTTTCTGTTTGTTTGTTTGCTTTGATTTCAACTTAAAACCTGAAGTTCCATCTCTGGCTCCCAGTCCGGTCTCTGTTCTCTGCTCCTCCTCTAACAGAGCAGATTTACGACTGGATGGAGAACTGCTAATTGGGAGCCAAAAAGATAACGTCCCTGGGAAAAAACAGTGACTTGAGGTTCCATCTCGCGGTCTTTCCATTCCAGCCGAGACACACTTCCCTGGCTGCTAGAACCCTTATCTAACAGGAAACTGGTCACCGACAGTTTTCTGTTCTGTACCATCCCATGCCAACATAGCCGGGTCCCACTGCATTAAAGTCCTGGAGGAAATCTTGGGGCATCTCCTGCACTGACGTTCACACCTGCTTCTCCACTGTCTCCGTGCCCGTCCACCGGTGGCACCTTCTGAGCTGAGCGAAGCATGAAATATGGCATCAGGGGATCCCAAAGAACAAAAAAGGAGTCAGGGGTCCCAGAGTGGCATTGTCAGCTTGGGGTCATTTCTCCTCCAGTCCCGGACTGTACTGTGGAAAAGACCATTTCTAGCATGTTCCACCGGAGGCATCTCCATCCGTCATGGCCACAGCAAGGTTCTGAGTCAAAGTGGAGGCAACAAGGGGGAATCTGCCAAGCTGACAGCGAGGGGTGAGGAGGTGGTAAGGAAAGCAGAATGCTCTGTCACCTGTGGGAGGCCTCGGGAGACGCAGAAGATGGGAGGGTGGGTTCTCCCTCAATGCTGAATCTCACATTCCCAGCAAACACTCGGCACCGTCATGTGATCAGAGGCATTAAATTGGAGTTCTCCTCAGAGGCTCTCTCTCCATCGGGTGACCTCTTCCGTTTTCGACCACCTGGAAAACAATTTGTAAGGGTCACCTTCTGGCCGGGAAGAGGCAGAAATGCAGACAAAGCCCTTGACAGTTTGGCAGGAAGTAATCTGCATGGAATCCCGATGCAGGTATCAGCATAGGTACATCTGGAAGAATTAAGGCAACACTTTTCTACCTAGATAACACCTCCAAAAAGCCAGGCTAGTATCAGTGGAATGGAGATTCTCCCCCAGAGGTTTGAGTGAAGCCCACGTAATGCCTCAGGATCATCTCTCCATCCCCTGAAGGCCTTGGCCCAAATCACAGTCAGACACCTGAGAGAGGATTGGTCTTCCAGCCTGTGATGTTCCAGGAGCCAGGGTTTTAGTGGGTGTAGCTGGGAGCCATGCCCACGCATCTACATTCTGTAGCTTGGAAACAACCCTCTTGCAATGGGGCAGGTGGGATAATCCCATAATTGTCCTCAAGGGTGGAGGAGAAGTCTGTCCCCAGCTCTGTTGTTTTTAGGAAGGAGTATTTTTTACCTTGTTCTATCTGCTATCGACTTCCTTCCATGAAGGATATTGCTTTCCTTGCTACTAAGCCTCCTGGACACAAATTCTTTCTTTAAAGGATCAGACAGTAAATCTTAGAGGTTCTGCAGGCCACCTAGCCCCTGCTGCAACCGCTCAATGACGCCATTATGACCATAGATAACAAATGGGTCTAGCATCCAATAAGTCTTGATTTATAGGACTCTCTGATTCACAGGCAGGAGAGGGAGGTCAGGATTTGGCCATGACCATGGCTTGCAGACCCCAGTCCTAGATGACCACCAGCTAAATGGGACACATCCCCAAACTCTCAAGGGCACAGTACTGGTCCAAGCCCAGTTATGGATTTTCATGGGTGTACTCATCAGGTTCCTGCAAGGAGTCAACGGTTCCTCCTCCAGGAGTGATGTCCTAACATGCTTTTTCTAGTGACCAGGTGGTGGGAGTCCTTCATCCGGGCAAAGAGCTACTCACTCAAGGTTCTCAGCAGCTTCTTGCCCACGGTCTCCTCATAGTCACTACTGCAGGGGCTTGTCTCTGTGTCCAGGTTGATATTACAGCATTCACTGTCTGACGCTGAGAGAAAGGGGAGAAGAAAGAACTCAGGTCTTGCCAACACCCAGGGAGCTAGGAAGGGTGACTCTGGCTAATGCTTCTTAGCAGGTAGCAGTTCAAAACCAGAGGCAAGGCCGTGGTGGCTGTGACATCCCTGTGGAGGGATGCCCAGGGAGCCGTGGGCTTTTGTCAGCCAGCAAGGGGTACTTCAGGGCCACAAAAGGAACAAAGATTTCAGGAGTGAGAATCCAACTATCCAAACGTTCTTTGGCAGGAGAGGGGAGACGAGGACAAGATGTTCTCTGTTCAGTATCTTTGCCAGACCCAAAGCATATTTGAGGACTCTGGAGGTGGGGTATCACCTTCTAATACTTGCTCAGACTCGGGAGATCATGGGACTCAATAATAATTAAGCACATGTCTCTAACACCTCCCACCGAACCCAGTGGGGGTTCAGGGGCACAGAATCTCAAAGCTAGGAAGAGGCCCAGGCCCTTAATGCCCATGAGGTAAGGACCTGACCTGGGAGGCAGAGTGGGGTGGTGGACACTTCTGGGGGTGCTTGCTTCAATGCAGTGTTATAGACCAGACAAGTCCCTTCTCTAGGCCTCAGGGTCCTCACACGAGGTCCCTGTATCACACAAGGCGATGGACTAGACGAACTCCAAAGACTATCTTCTCCATTCTTTTGTCTTTGATACAATTTCTTGCTACATGCTTTAGCCACTAAGTTCAGTGTGCAAGGGAGAAAAAGAACATCCGTTCTGTATTCAGGTCTTGGAATGGTGACTCTGTATGTCCCAGATACTCTGAATTAGCCACAAGTTCAAATATATTGGCTTACTGACCACAAAAATGAAGAGCACTTGTTGGATCATTGCCCTGGACTTGAGGGGTCTCAGACTATGGACTGGAGCAGGTCTAGGAGGCCAGGTGGGGTAACTGCTGCCCTGCGAGGACGGGTTGGGGGGAGCACAGGCGGGCTGCAGGCTTGGAGAAGTAGATCTCAGCAAGGCAGGTACAAGAGGGTGTTAGGACTGGTGGGTCGCTGGGAGCTCGGAGCAACACCACCGCCAAGATGGAAGTGTTCAAAGTCTCAGAGGGAGGGGATAGGATCTCAGCGCTCAGGACAAGTCCTACAGATCACCTCCGGCCCAAAGCAAGGGAAGAGCCCTGTCAGTAGGAGGAACAGCTGACTTCAGTCTCCTCGTGTGTAAGGCAGGTCTAATGAGAACTTCCTACTATGCCCAGAGCCTGGTACCAAGCACTGTGAGATGCCCTCTGTATTTGCTATCTCATTTATGCCCAAAGCTACTTGATGATCTGGCCACCGTGATTTATATCCCTTAACATAAGGAAGAAACTTACCTATTAAGATCAGATCTTCCTGGGAGAATGGAGGGAGGGGCCTGAGCAGGGGCTGGAGCTCGGGGCGTGTGTGTGTGTGTGTGTGTGTGTGTGTGTGTGTGTTTCCCTTCCCCCGCTCCCTGTGAGAGGAGGTGGGAAATATCACATGGGGGCTGGTGTCCCTCGCCCGGCTCTCCCCGGGGCTATCCCAGAACCCGACAGGACCCTGATTTCCCTCCCTGACCTGCTGTCGTAGGAATGGCTGCAGAAGACAGTGAGAGCTGCTGTGTGCTCTGCTCCTCGAGGTCTGTCATTTCCTCCTGGGTGAAGGCCATCTCCTCCATCCTCAGGTACACAACCTCTCCGGGGCTTCTCAGCCCATCTGAGCGGCTGCCTGGGGAGGACAGCAAGTGTGTGACCAGTCTGCTTCAGAGAAGACCCGAGACTCCAGCTGGCCTCGGATGGCAGCTCTGGGCAGGGGTGAGGGAGGAAGGGGGGATGCTGCGCTCAGCCCGGGCCAGCCCACCCACCTGACTTACACGATAGGCTGTTCCTGTTGCTCAGGAGGGTGATGGCAGGGTCATCCTTGGGGGTCTGGGGCGTACCCCGGGTCGTAGGGGCTTTGGTGGAGTCTCCGTCAGTGAAGGCCTCCATGTCAGGGGACTGGGGTGAGCTGTCCATGTGGCAGGCAGTGAGTGCATTCTGGTACTGCTGCCGTGTGATCTGGAGGAAAGAAGCAGAGTGGGAGGAAGCTCAAGAGGACGGGGCAGAGTCCTCTCTGGATGCGGTCAGCTTCTCCCAGCTCGGAAGCAGCTTTCCTAGGGTGCGTTGGAACCCCTGGCCTCTGTGGTCTAGTATCCATGAACTGGGTCCTTTCTCAAGCCATACCAGCCTAGAAGTGTCCCCGCTCTCTTTTTTATTGGCTCTGGGCTCCTCAGTGCACCTGGAAGAACTAAACCTTCTTCTCCTGAGACTCGGGAGAGGATGGAGGGTACCCTCAATTAGCAGGGGAGCTGCCCACAGACAAATTTTAAATGCATACAATTGCCAAGGGCCCCCATCCTGAGGATCAGTTGGGGACTATGGGAAGGACATTCTGTCGCTCTGGGTCTTCCCGTCAGGAAGCTGGAGGCTGAGGCCCCAGAGCACACAGGCATTTCTGATTTGGACTTGGGCCATGGCCGGATGTGGGCTCCTGTTCCTGTGTGGGAAAAGTGCACAGCAGAGGTCTCTCAGTTGCCTCCTCAGATCACAGGAATCTTACTTGTGATGTTCCTGATGTATCGAGCCTCACCTACAAGTAGAAGCATCTAGACAGTCAGGCTTAGCCAGAGCAGAAGGGAGCTTCCAGAACTCCAGGCAGGAAAAGTATGGATCAAATGTCTTTTCTGGAATACGGAAAGGTTTATCGGTCATTCCTGTTCTCTGGGTGTATGTCTGCCTGATATCCTGGTTTCTGGTTAAAAAAAAGGGGGGGGCTGCTTTCTGCACCACCCAATATGGAAACGTGATGCCATTATTCAGTGAAAGGTCCCGGGTGAAAAGTGAAAATGGCCTATAGCGGTACATCCTTCCCATGTACCACAGCCCCTTCAGTGTTTTCCTTCTGTCTTCGCTGCATTTAGCTAGACAACTGGCAAAACTACAAACTGTTCATAGTCCTCCTCTTTCCTTTAGGGGGCAGGATTGGGATTACATGTGGGAACAGGAAGGGTGTGCAGCTGGAAACAGGGGAGGGAATGGTTAAGATTTCCACTTGGAACAGAGGTTGCTAGAAGCTGGCTTGGTATCTGGCAAGAGCTCTTCCGACATCGGCCCCTCGCCAACTGCTTACTCCTCAGCACCTGCTACCAGGTCCCCGTTTCCCCACTGGCTGGAATGCGCCCCATGTCTGGCCACCCTGGGGTCTGTGGGAGATGGTCGAACCCAAGGCCAAGAGTCAAGCCTAGACTGCTCTGTCCTCACATGCTCTGGGTTGACTCTTCCTCACCTGGGGCTCATCTCACTTCTGCCTTCCTCACACACCGGCTTTCCTCGTTTCTTTGCTGCACGGGCAGGTGCTCTGATCATTTTTATTGAATAGGTGAGTTAATTTGTCCTGCTTTATCATCCTCTGATGTTCTTCCTATACTTTCTAGATCTTATGGTCTTCCAGTTCCTCCAGGATGTTTTAAAATTTAGTGCCCATCCCGAATGTTTGACAACCATCTTCACCAAAATACCTCCACGACCGTTTAGGCAATGAGCGTTTCCTCTTCATAAAGAGAAATGTTCTATTTTCCCTCAAGTTGGGAACGCACTACTCTGTTGGACATTATCCATCTTTCCTTCTCTAACAGACTTCGGGATATCTTGCATGCAGATCAAGCAAATTCCAAGCACAACTAATCAAACTGCAAAACACCTATTAAGAATGTGTGTCTTTCTGCGATTCTTATAGGACACACACATGCAGAGATCTAAGCTTCTAGCCATACTATTGTCCATTAGAGGGGACAGAGTTCTCTTGATGGTTTAAAACCATGACTCTCAAACTTCAGCATCAAGATCACCTGGAGGGCTTGTTAAGGCAAGATTGCTGGGCCCCACTGCTCACGTTTCTAATGCACTTAGTCTGGGGCGGTGCCCCGGGTGGGCACTTCGAACAAGTTCCCAGGTGATGCTGACGTGGCTGCTTTAGAGACCACACTCTGAGAACCAATGACTTAAGACCTGGTTAAAAACAGACACAGTCCTTCTCAGGTTTTTGCTTTTCTCCATTTAAAGGAGTCAAATGGATAAAGTGGCAAAGCGTTAACGGGCATTGATATTTTTCAGGTCAAAAGGATATGTTCTGTGTATTAAGGCATGTAACAACTGGGGTCTCCATTTAGCATCTAAAGTCTTCAGTAGATTCAATGGGATTGCCGACTTTTGCAGGCCTCTCTGTTGGGAAGTGAGAAGAGAAGTCAGGCTCTGAAATTTCCCCAGGAGATGTCAACTCTGAGCCTACCCTCAGTCTTAAACCTTATCTTGAGTCAATCATACAGACCATCAGGCATGTGTTAGAGATTTCACCACCAACGGCCTGTCATGCAGCCCATGCTGATGGTTCAGGGACTTGCAGTGCTGCAGAGAAAGGATCAAAGTGACATGCTAATTATTCATGCCTCCTGGGACAGTGCTTCTCAACCTTGGCAGCACATTAGAACCACTTGGGAAGCTTTAAAATATCCTGAAACTCTGGCAACACCCTTAAGCAATTATATCCAAATCTCTGAGAGTGGGACGCAGACATCAGGATCACTTCAAGCTCCCCAGGTGATCCCAGTGTGCACCATGGGTGAGAATCACAGCTCTGGACTCTTGGAAATGCTCCCTGTAATCAATTATTATCTTGGCTCCCCTTGATAATTGCCTTCACTGATGTTCAACTTTCCTACTGGACCCCCAGCTTGCACAGAGGCCTGAAATAAGAAACCTCCATATGAAGAACAGAAACTCTGGCAAAACTACAGATGAAGCCAATATGTATTACTTTCTGATGCCTTCCATAGTTCTACAGAAATCTGTCGAATAAGCCCTTCAAGAAATTACTGCCAGGAAAAAGCTCCTTTCTATTAAAAAAAAAACAACACAAAACAACCCTCCTTTCTATAGATAAATGATGTACTTCCTTACATCACACGAGAATCCAAATATTCCACTAGGTTTGCCCTCTTTGCTTTTATGACGAGGAAGCTCACAGATAAACTTATTATTTACTGAGAGTAACAAATTCACACCTGCTAGTTTTTTCATCAAATTGCTTTGTAATTTTTTCTCATTTTCTTATTTAAAGCATCACTAGGTTAATTTTTTGGGGGGGAATCATATACATTGCTGGAAGTTCTATAAATATCCTACAGAATAGGACTGATACTAGGTGTTCAGATGTTGGTGGAAACCCAAGCGCTATGTTACCCATAAGAGCTTACTTTTGCAGGGAGAGGTCGGGATATGAGGACGGAACCTTCCATCCATAGAGTGTATTATGGCCTTCAGAGCACTGGGATTCGTGTTATCTCCTTTGCTGTCATAGTGTGTGAGAGCGCTTGTGATCCTCAGTGTGCACATCAGAAAATGAGGTCCCGAAATGTCGAGGGATTGTCTAAAGTTGGACAGTTAGCAAGCTTTCAGAATCCCAGCCAGTGCACTGTCTCCTAGGCTGTGCACTGTGCTGGTCACTCTTTGGAGCCAAGGAGATGGAAGGGGAAGTGAGACGGGGGAATTCCAGAGGGGGAAACCCCGGAATCTCATAATGGTACCCCTGCAACCTAGATACCGGGATTTAAAGGACTTTGTTCTTGCTCCCCAGGGACAACCATCTGGGCTCTGGACACTGTGTGGCTGTCCCTGGCTGCACAAGGCTTCTTTCACAGTCCTTTTGGGCAGGTGTTCCAGTAACTGCTTTGTAGGCTTGGGGTCTACAGGCATCTGACGACTGAAAGAAAGATGGGTTGCCATCAAACCCAATTCTCTAACATGCCCAGAGCCTTCCCCTAGGTGAAACTTTCTTTGGGATCTTGTAGCTTCTCCTGGCTTAAAGGACAGAAGATTTTCCTAAATGAACCCTGCTAAGCTCAACAAAAGACTTGATGTTACTCTTTTTGGGTCAACCAGTTAGTTTAGATTTGTCTTCCAGTTTCGTCCCAGGTTCACCATTTTCAAGCTGGGCAACCTTGGCCAAATCATTAACCTCTCTGAGCCCAGAATAGAGGCCCAGAGATTATGAGATAACATCAGTGAACCTGTCATCCAGCTGTTAGAAATGACTGTTTTCAACACGTCCACATACATCTCTCACAGGTTAACTTTATCATGGCCATACACCTCAAAGAAAGGGGTCAAACCTACCCTCTCATTATGTCTAAATGGTGGACGGCACATCATGACATAGGTGGGGGCCAGGGCCATGGTCCCTCTGCCCCTGGAGAAGGAGTGAGTGGAGGGGCTGCCAAAGCAGGATGAGGTCTTAGGAAAGTAAATCCTTAACTGAGAAAATAAAGCAAAAGACGAAGTAGAGGAAGGAAGGAGATTCCAAGTGGGAACAATGAAAAGAGGAAGAGAGAGAGAGGAGAGACAGTGAGTGAGGAAAGACAGGAGGGAGGGAAAAGAAGGGGGTGTGCTCTGGTTTGACTGAGATGGATTTGAGGGTTCAGGGCTCCGATCAGCTGCTGCATTTGCTGTGGTCCCCAAGCCAGAAGCCTCTTGGGAGTGTTGCAAAGTGCTGTATTTTGTTTATTTTTGGAAAGGTTCTGTCCAGGCTGCATGTGCAGTGAGCCATACCCTTCTCTCTTGTTCTTTAGAAAAAGGGATGTCATCCTCCGGTCAGCTGGAATCGAGGATCCAGGAACTCTAACCTTCTTTAAGCATTGTTCTGGAGTAAGACAAGGAGCTGGGCATAAAGTATTGTTTCTGCATCCCTTTCTTACAAGGTACTGAGTTCCCTGACATGGAGGTATTCACACAGACATTAGATAACCACTAGTTGATGGTGTTAGGGGAAGATTCAGACGACCCCAGCTAGGACCCAGTATCAGTGGGCAGAAGCATGGCTCTGGGAGTGAGAGCAGCTCAGCTGCTTCTTCACTGTCCCAGTGGGCGGTTGCCCAGTTCAGGGGCAGGGGCAGAGATTGGGAGAGGACCCACACTGTCGGTGGATGGTTGTGTTAAAGGAAAGGCACCATACCACGGGTTACCTTCTCTCTCTGTCTCACAACTGTGTTTTCACAATGCTTCCTCTTTTTAAACTAAAAAAAAAAAAAAGTCATAAACTACTGCCCTGTCAACATGTCACCTTCAAAGAAATTGTTGACAAGGCACCACTCTAGAAAATGTGTTCAGGAAACAACCTCTCCGCAGCTGCATTTCTAGATTCAAGCATTCTCCCTCCCAATCCCTTCAGTTCTTCTTGTTCTTCTTCTTTTTTTTTTTTTTAAAGTTCTAATTTTGCTTCAAGCATGACTTTTTGTCACTTTGGTTCTCCTGTTCAAACGTCTGAGAATGTCTTCCTCTCTGGCACGGTACTATCCAACAGAAATAGAATGGAGTCATACGGGTAGTTGATAATTTTCTTGTAGTCACATTAAAAGTAATAAAAACTAATAGGTGAAATTAATGTTAATAATGTTGCATTTAACCCAACATATTAAAAAAATTCACTTCAACATGGAATCAACATAAAATTATGAATGGGGACCCACACATTCTTTTTTGTGTGTAAAGTCCTTGGAATCCAGCAGTATTTTATACTTACGGCTCATGGGTTTGGACGAGCCACGTTTCATGTGCTCGGCAGCTGCCTGTGGCTGCTGGCTCCCAGGCGGGACAGCAAAGGTCCAGCAGATCAACCTGAACCTCTCCGCCCAGTTTTGAGAACATGGACTTGCGTGGCCAGTGGTGCTCCCATGGCCTGCACACAACCACGGGACTAGCTCAGCTGCTTCTTCACTGTCCCTTGAATGCACCTGCCTACTTGCCTTCCACATGCCTGTTCATCAGTGTCCCTCCTCCTATTCCTTCCTCACCCTTAAACGCCTGGTACATTCTCCAGCAACATGGTGCTTAAAAGTATGAGCCCTACGAATTCATAATCACCTGGGTCACTACAGCTTAACCTACATTTCTTCTCCCTAGCTAGATTTTAATCTCCTCATAAAGCAGAGGATAGGTTTATATTTCCTTAGAGTAGCCTGTAGTGTCTAGAACCATTAATAATGCTAATAAATACATACTGACTCGTTCACTGAGGAAATCAAACCACTGCTCAAAAGGCAGTGTGTTTTTATTCTCTCTTTATCACTGTAGCTACAAGCATTTCTGAGCAATTGCTTGAGTTCAAATAGTCTTCTCTTACATGTGGCCAGTTAAGAACTCATGCAGCCACTAAATTACAAAGGAAATGGAGATCTGTTTATCTTGGGAATAACCAGAAGCAAGTGTGCCCTTCTGGACACTTTGACTTTGCAGCCAACGTGTTCAGAAGTTAACCTTCAACCAGGGTGCTGTCTCTCCTATGATTTTATGATGTTCATTCTCCAAAATACCATCCTGCAATTTAGGGATTCTGCCACCAGGTGGTGATGGGGCATCTTGGTCACGGTTACACAATCAAGACCGTAAGACAGCTGCCAAATAGTCTAATAATGATATTTACAAAACACAATTTTTAAAAATTCATAAGGATGCTTTGGTGCCTCCATTCATAATTCATTAACTATGATTAATCACGGCTTCAATAGCTCTCCCAGATAATCATGAGACACCCCTTTCTATCTAAGTTGGTAACTAAACTGGAAGTCAAATTTTTCCTGGACTTGATAATTGTTCTGGAACTTCAGTCTGTTGGACATGAAAAACCCTTGCAAAATCTTCCTGCAGCCCCTCACAGGGGCTTGGGCTGTGAGACCACCCCCCTCGCACAGTTCTTTATGCTGTGGTTACTTGTTTATCCTCTCTGCTCCCCCTCCCCCCAGCATGGAGGCTCTAGAAAGGCAAGAACTTATGGTCTTGTTCACCACAGTCTCCTGTCAATGCCGAGACAAGCACAGGGCAGGCCTGCGGTCAGTACTGTTGAGCACTTACTCACACTATGACTTTCAAGTTCTTTCCCCACAAACCAAGTGACAAGGACTACAAACCAATGAGAGCTGACATAGTAAAGCTTCTCCACTCCCATTTTTTCCTACCTCCACTGCTGAGGAAGGCCTGCAATGAGAGGGCCTCCGGGGAACTACAGGCTTCAGTTTTCTTTACCTTCCTTGTCATACAGGATTTGTTAAGTGTCTCCAGTCATTATAGACCCATGGGTATTGCTGGGTTAGTTCCCAAAGTCACTTCTCCTTGGGGCTCCTTCCGCTCTGATTTCCCACAACTCTCCCTAAAGCCTAGGGATTTGAGGGCTTGGACTCTGGAGACAGAGACCCAACTCTGAAGCTTGGCTCTGCCACTCAACAGCCCTGGGGCCTCAGACTCCTCAAGCTCCAATGTCTTCATCTATAAAATGGGAATGACAGTAGGACCTACTTCACAGGGCGGTGGTAACACTAAGTGGATCAATCAGACAAAGGAACCACAGACCACATGCACAGAGTACCCCACAAACAGCTATTCCACCCCGCCCTCCAGGCTCAGATCCAGCCTCTGTTAACTTTCCATCCTTAGTTTTAGCTCAGGGTGTCTGCAAGGTTCTGGAACACAGAAAACCAGCCAGCGCACACTGCTATCAAATGATCAGAGCTTGTGTTCTGAACAGAAGGAGAGGACCTCCTCCCACCTTTGTGAATGATACATCTCTCGTAATCCAGCCTGCAATTTACCAAGTGAACTCATTGGGTGTTTTGTTGGACTTGGAGAAATGGGGTTCACTCCTGATCTCCCCCGCCCAAGCATGTAATGGTTTGCAGAATGCTAGCAAACAAATCAAACAAAACCTATCAAAGCAAGCAAAGGAAGAAACTCTAGAACTGTTTCTGTGTAATCCCAATCCCAATGAGAAGTATGAAGAAAGAGCTCCCTTCCTCTTTAACTACAAAGTGTAAGCATCGCTGCTTCTCTCTCCGACCTGTGCCAAGTGATGCTCTACCAGCCCCGTGACGGCTAAGGGGAGGACAGTTACACAAACGGTTAGTGGTTAACCCACATGCCAAATTGCACTGGAGCAGTAAGATGTAGAAATACACCATTGTACATCAAACCATAGCACAGTTTCTTCTAGACACTTGGTTTATTAATCACCCGCAAATCTATCTTGAAAAAACAAAGCAATCTGGTGCCAATGGCAGGGGATCCAAAGGAAACAGTTCCGCTGGCAACTTGTCTCAGGCAAGCTAACGCCTTTTTGTTCTGTGCCTCAGTTTCCCCACCCACGAAATGGGGATCAGGATATCATAAACAAATGACAAATAATGAACAGTCATGAAGCTAACTGAAAACAGGGCCCTTATAAAGCCCGGGAACCACGAGCAGCCAGCGTTCTCGGGGAGCAGGGGGCACGGGGAGGCGCATCCCAGCCCCGCTGGCTGGTTGGCTGGCTGGCACGGGGACGGTCCCCCGGGGGAGTTACCTTCACAAACTGCACGTCGCTCAGGATGTGCACTGAGTAGTCAGGAGTGTACAGGTTGTTGTTGCTGCCGCACAGCTGGGTGTTGCTGCCCCCAAAGTCACTGCGCTCGCGGTTTGGAGACTCGGAGCGGTTCAAGCCGCTGCAGCGAGAAGGGGACCGGTTTACTGCAGATGGTGGGGGAGAGGCCGGGGACAAAAAGCAAGGACAGGTGGGCAGGGAGGAAAGAGAGGGGGATGGAAAGACAGAGACGAGGGGAGAGAGAGAGAGAGAGAGAGGTGTTTACTGAGGGCCGGAGGGATTTCTGGGCAACGCTAACCCCAGGTGCTAGACCCAGGCCCGCACCCTTCACAGCGGAGGCTCAGGGCTCGGCTCTGCTCAGGCCCCTCCAGCTCCCCATACCCTGCACCTGGGAGGAGCTGGGCAGAGGCGGTCCGCAGCCTCTCTCAGTTCAGGTCTTTGGACTAATGTCAGAGATGAGGACCATGCTGTGGGTGTGGGTATAGCTCCGCCTGAGCGAGAGACCCTCTGCCAGGATCTCAACTCTGCTCACAAGCCTCATTGTTCAGAAAGGCAAACGCCTTAGGTCTGAAGGCACAGACGACTGATCCTTGTGGTGGTGAGCAAGTTAGCAGGGATCACTCAGGTCTGCCCTAACACTGGCAGGACCCTGGACAAGCAGAGGCCCACAAACTATATGGGTACCGATTTGAGTCACATGAAGGAACTGTTAAAATTTGTTCCATCCTTGTCCTTGACAATTATGCTGGCATAACTTGGAAGGCAAGGTCCAACTCCTTAGGATTTCTGTTAAAGTGTAAAGTCTGATACAGGGCTGTATGGGGACAAACAGCCCCTGACCTAGGGGCTTCCCAGTCCCCTTCCCCCGGGGTGGCTTAGAGAAGGAATTCCGGGGTTCCTCCATCTGAATTGTGGTTCAAGAGGCAGAACACAGGCTCTGTCCCCGTGAGTTCCTCACCCCACAGAAAGGGGTAGGACTGAGGAGGGCCAAAGTGAGGTCCTCTAAAGTGTGGGTCTAAGGCAGGACTCCATCTAGGCTTACACGAGAGCAGGGGATACTGGAATAATCCACAGGCATCCTAAATGTTCCGAGTCAGGGTTGGTTGGTTTGTTTTCCCATTTTCAAGAACCTTCTAGGGAAACTTCAATTAAGACCACGGCCCTTGGTTTCTAAAAGGATTATGTGAACTACCCTCCCTGGATCAATGGAAGAGAGGTTCTTCAGGTGACCCGAGCATGATCTCAAGCACAGAATCAACCTGAGGGAGAGTGCCATCCCATGTTTCCTTCCCCAGAGGGGGAGGGGCGTGCTGCGAGCTTCTCGGAACACAGACTGAGTTCAGGGGCTCCAGTGCGGAGTCTGGCTCCTCAGAAATTCCGCTCCTGTGCTTTCAGGGGAGAACCGCGGGAATTCAATCCTGTCTCAGGAGATAACGGTGCCATCAGTCAAGATAATTGATTAGCATCTATTTGGAGCGAGTCCTTGAGGGTTGATGGTGTGTTTAGCTGCAAGCTGTTACCGTTGTCTGGCAAACCACGTAGTGGAAAGGGTAAAATAACAACAGGCAGCATCATTTTTCTCTTTAGAACCATAACAATCGCTACCTTGATAGGATTATAGAATTAAGGATTCTAATTCCAGTGTCCTCGTCTCCCGAAGTGAGACGTGAGTATACGTGAGTATACGTGAGACGTCTCCTCACGTATACTCCATTACTTATGCCGGAAACCTGGGGGGTGCCCCCAGACCCTTGCTGCTCCCCTAGCCCCATACCAGGCCTTCTCACCTCCACTGTGGTCATAAGCCTGTTGGTCTCTATCTCTGTCCCCCCCAAGTCCCAATTCCCTGGACCCCTAAACTCCAGGGAAGTTTTGGGGACATTTTGTCCCCAAAAGTCCCTCATGACCTGACTCCTGCTTTCCTGTCTGGTCTCATCTTGAGGACTCTCTTTCCCTCCCCTGCTTGCTCTGCTGCCCTCAATCATGCAAGTGTTCCCCCACTTCTTCAGAAGATGCCATTTCTCCTGCCCACCTCCCTCTACCTCCCCAGCTAAGACCTTGGTCATCAGGTCTCAGACGAAGCTGAAAGCTACCCTCTCTGAAGACTTTGGCTATCCTAAGATTTCCCTGTTTTCTTCTATCACTGTCCCTTGTTCATTCCTTCAATGTACTTTTCACAAGTTTTAATTCATTATGTGTTTGTACTTGTGACATCTATTCAATTCAATGCTAAATTCCACGAGGACAGAGGTCTTGTGTTTTCTGGTCATTGTGGTCCACTCAGTATCTAGCACTATGCCTGGCCTAGAGTAGGTGCTCAATAAAAATGTAGAGAATGAATGAATCAAAACCTAAGCATCCCTTAAAGAGTTTTAATGTAGAACCTAAATTTTGTTTAAAAAAAGATTTCAGAGCTCTCAAAGCATCCTGGATGGGAAAGCCTTGCCTTTGCAACTTAAAATCATCCTGGGGAAGCTGACTTCTCCAAGAAACTAAGGGCAGAGAGAAGGACACTCCAACATTGTGGCTGGACAGAGTCAGAGAGTGTGCAGTGAGACTCAAGGGCACCAAGAGGCCTCGGGCTTTGGTACAGTAACTTGAGGAGAAGCCACAGGGAAAACCAGGACTTTGTTTACCTAAAGCACGTGAAACTGGGGATCCTGGCCTCAGGTCTCTAGGGCCCTACTTCTCCACTGGGAGATGGAGGGCCAGACCCTCTTCCATAGTGACCAAGGACTGAAGCCAGTGATGGTGCCGTGGAGAACAGAGTGAAGCACCCAGGTGACTGTAAATGGCAGCAGTACTGGGCAGAAGTATATGCGTTTCACTTCTGGTTCTGGTCCCTTGAAAACAAGCTGGTGCGTTCTTGGCTTGGCTAGACCCTTTGTGGTCTTCTGAGGTGGTGGCTGCCAAGTAAATCAATGGCACTTCCTCAGGATAACTGCTGTGGAAAAGGGGGGCAGGCAGTTCTGCTGGAGGGTGACTTCTTTGTCATGTGAGTGGAATCTGGAACACCATACCCTGACCTGGTGGTCTTGTCCTCAGCGCAGTTTGGAACCATTGAAGGGAGTATAAGTAGGGCCTGGGAAATAACCATCTCTCCCCGACAACCCTCCAGGGTTTTGCCTGGTGGGACACGTGCTACATATACCCCATGTGTCCTGTTCCACCTTGTCATCCCTTATATCACAATCCCAAGCATATGCCAGGAGGATGGCAGGGAGACAAGGCTCTCTTATCTACTGGACCACTTCCAGCCATAGAAGGCTATGCCTGAATCACTTCCACACTCTGTTGGAAACAGAGGCCACAAATGCCTCCCCATCCCACCCAGAGCTCTGGTCCCCACCGGCATGCCACTCTGCTGTCATTCCCAGGACCACACGTCAAATGCAAGTGACATCACTGTTGTGCTAGGAGGAGAAGTATTGTGTTCTGTTTTTTCAAGTAAGAACAAAGCTATTGAAGGTTTATTCAGAATCCCAAAGGATTCCCAATACGAAAAGATACAACTGTCTTATAAAGGTCGGGCCTATAAAAGCAATTTTTCAAAGGAAAAAAAAAAAAAGCCTCACTTCACAACAAAGGAAGTCCCAGCTCGTGTGAGTGTTGTGCAACATCAATGTTTTCATGTCCCGGAGCCTGACATTCCTCAATAGGTAGGATGCTGATGACTCGGCATTTTGGTAATTGTGCACATACACTCAGAGGTTTTTGAGCAAGGGAAATGGAAATGCTTTTAATAAAAAAAGAGAAGAAATCAGTAACAGACGAGTGTCCCAGCAGCATGGCAAACGAGTTCAAGTTGTATAATTCCCCTTGGCATTTCCTAAGAGCAGAGGCCCAGGCCGGGGGGGAGTGAAGTGAAGAAGAAAATGTGAAACTACAGTCAAAGAGGTCTAAGAGGGGGCAGATCCAACAGTGATCAAACTGACCACAGAATTCCTCACCAGGAGGTAGGCCACGCCGCGGACATATCCCTTTGTCCCCTCTTCCTTACTTCGCACCAGCAAGCTAGCCCTGCAGACTGGGTGGTGGGAAGCCAGGTTTTCTTCTCTAGACTCCGAGGTGCAGTGGAGAAGCATGATAGACCCCTTTCCTTCAGCCTCTGCGTAGTCAGGCTGCAAGGGATATCTGTCCTAGACGGCAAGTTGGAGATACTGAGGTTGAGCGGAGAAGATCCTGGGGTACAATTGGGTGTGGGGCGGGAGAGGGGGTGGAAGAGGATTTGACACTCTAACTGGGGCTGAATGGAATCTCCTGTGCACTGATAGGCACGAGGCTCCCTGAACCTACACACAACTCTGTGATGCTTGCCTCACTCACGACACCTGTACCTAGAGCAGAACCCATGATACAGGAGAATGCCCCACTTCCTGTTTCAGTCTGGGGATTTGAAGGGAAAGTAGGGTTCAGCGGCTGCCTGCTTCTATCTTTTGGAGCATCAGTGAGGGACAAGAGGGAACAGCCCTCTCTCGTCATAGTCACAGTGTCATGGGCCACCTGTGTTCTCCAAACTGGATGGGGGACCTTAATTACATAGGCCTATAAGAGTACAAACTAGGATTATTAAAATTCATCATTCTGGGGTAATATTTAACATCAGACAACCAAAATCCAAAAGCTCTCTGTCAAAGCTACAATGTGAACTCTGCAAATCAGCCCAAGTTAGGAGCCCAGATGAACTCGTTCACATTACACGGAGCTTTAATGGTTCCCAAATGTTTACGACACACAAGCCAACCCAAAGGAGTATTGCCACTTACCACATTTCACAAAGTAAAAGGATTATTTTTAGAGACTCCCTCTATATTCTGGGAGGAAACGGTCCCCATTGATCTCAAAGCACATTACAGATGTCATTTGAACACTGAAAAAGAATCACTGCTCCTGACCTCTTTCCTGCCTCTGTGCTTTTGTGGATTTGGAAGGACTGTCATGGGGAACTTGAAATCATCTCCACTGGGAAAAAAAAGGAATGAGTCTGGGGAGAGGGGATGATAACTGCAGTGGAGCTGTGAACTCTCAGTGGGTTGATCAGAAGTCTACTTTTTAAATGAAAGCACCTGCAAAGCTGGCTAATTACATCATACCCTGGAAGCAATGCAATGCACAAAACCACTCCTCTCTCCTTATTTCAAACTAAAGTTCAAATAGAAGGAAACTGCCTATGTATGGATGGATAATGGTGGCAATCTTTGGTTCAGGGACTGCTGGCCTCAATCCACAGAGAGCACCATAATTCATTATCATGACTGCTTTCAAAATGCTAGTAAGTCACAGTCCTCTAGGGGGCACAAAATGCCCATGTTCAGAGGGGTAGCCAAGTCCAGGACAATAGAAGCAGGACCTAAGAAACTCAGATTCCATACATCACCCATCAAGACAAGGGCACTCCTTAATCCACATCACCTATTTTATCCGTCTCCCCATCCCTTCCCCTCTGGGAACCATCAGTTTGAGTCTGTTTCTTGGTTTGTCTCTCTTTCTTTTTTTCTTTGCTCATTTGTTCTGTTTCTAAAATGCCACGCATCACTATATAGTACACCTGAAACTAAAAGAACATTGTATGTTAACTATACTGGAATTTAAAACAACAAAAGAATTTTGCAATGTATACAATATATATTTATAAAATTATCACATACATCTTAAATTTACAGTGTTATATGTCAATTATGTCTCTATAAAACTGGAAACTTTGTTTTGAGTATAGTTGACACACAGTGTTACATTGGTTTCAGTTGTACCATTTAGTGATTTGACAAGCTACCCTCTATCCTATTACATCGCTATCAGTGTCACTGACTATTCCTTTTGCGTTGCTTTTTATTCCTGTGACTTACTCATTTCAAGTGAAAACTTTTTGTTAAAAATAAAAAAAGAATTGGAGAAATTAGAAAAAAAAAATGTAACAGTAAGAAAGAGAGAGATTTGGATTCCAGTCTTCATCCTTCACCTTCTCACTACACAGGTGATATTGCTGGATGGCTCAATGTTTTCAGAGGCTGTTTCCCTACTTATTGTTTTGCAATGTTAATTCCTTCCCATCTCCTGAGGTTGTTGTGGGGATCAAATAAAATGACTGGGTTCTTTTTAAACGTAAAGGCCCTATTAATTTCCAGGATTTCTCTCTCCTCTGTGTAAGATGGGGGCAAGATGTAATATAAGCAAATAATTGTATTTGGATCATAAATCAAGTATGGGGCCAGACAAAAGGAGACCGAGTGAAAGGAGGTGGGGAGGAGAGAGTCAAAGGAGAAGACAGGCATCCCTGTCCTTTCTTTTTTTTTTTTTTAAATCCAAATTGGCAATGAAGAAGTCAAACTCTCTCTCTTCGCAGATGACATGATTCTTTATATGGAAAACCCAAAAGACTTCTCCCCCAAACTACTAGAACTCATACAGCAGTTGGCAGTGGCAGGATACAAAGTCAATGTACAGAAATCAGTGGCTTTCTTATACACTAACAATGAAAATATAGAAAGGGAAATTAGAGAATCGATTCCATTTACTATAGCACCAAGAATCATAAGATACCAGGTGCCTGGGGGGCTCAGTGGGTTAAGCCACTGCCTTTGGCTCGGGTCGTGGTCTCAGGGTCCTGGGATCAAGTCCCGCATCGGGCTCTCTGCTCAGCGGGGAGCCTGCTTCCCTCTCTCTCTCTCTCTGCCTGCCTCTCTGTCTACTTGTGATCTCTCTCTGTAAAATAAATAAATAAAATCTTCAAAAACAAAAAATCCTTTAAAAAAAAAAAAAGAATCATAAGATACCTGGGAATAAACCTAACCAAAGAGGTAAAGGATCTGTACTTGAGGAACTACAGAACACTCATGAAAGAAATTGAAGAAGACACAAAAAGATGGAAGACCATTCCATGCTCTTGGATCAGAAGAATAAACGTTGTTAAAATGTCTATACTGCCTAGAGCAATCTATGCTTTTAATGTCATTCCAATCAAGATTTCACCAGTATTTTTCAAAGAGCTGGAGCAAATAATCCTAAAATTTGTATGGAATCAGAAGAGACCCCGAATTGCTAAGGAAATGTTGAAAAACAAAAATAAAACTGGCGGCATCATGTTACCTGATTTCAAGCTTTACAACAAAGCTATGATCACCAAGACAGCATGGTACTAGCATAAAAACAGACACATAGACCAGTGGAACAGAGTAGAGAGCCCAGATATGGACCCTCAACTCTATGGTCAAATAATCTTTGACAAAGCAGAAAAAAATATACAGTGGAAAAAAGACAGTCTCTTCAATAAATGGTGCTGGGAAAATTGGACAGCTATATGCAGAAGAATGAAACTCGACCATTCTCTTACACCGTACACAAAGATAAACTCGAAATGGATAAAAGACCTCAACGTGAGACAGGAATCCATCAGAATCCTAGAGGAGAACATAGGCAGTAACCCCTTCGATATCAGCCACAGCAACTTCTTTCAAGATATGTCTCCAAAGGCAAAGGAAACAAAAGCGAAAATGAACTTTTGGGACTTCATCAAGATCAAAAGCTCCTGACCTTTCTTTTTTCCTGCTTTGTTCGTCACTGCTCCACTCTGCAAAGATAAAACAAGGGTGGGAAGAAGTTGGCCTGCTCTCTCAGCTTTGTGGCTCACTTATTTCTTGTTGGGTTGAAGACCCAGGCAATGGAAAATGAGGGGAAGGTGGAAAGAGTTCTCTGGAGCAGCTGCCACCCACCAGGCTTGGATCAGAAGTTACAGCACCTCCTGGTGGGGGTGGGGCTGGGGGTGTCACACTGCAGGAACAAGTCACCTTCATCTTGGTCTGATGCTGGCTTACCATCAAGTTTTTCATAATAAATATCAATGAACTAGAATTAACCTTCCCTTAACTAGAGTGACAAAATTACAGAGAACTGGCTTGTCTGGTTAACTGAGGGTAATTTAAACGGTAATGACATCCCTGCTTTGATCCTTCTGACTGAGTATCTTTTAAAAATGTAAGCCTTGCCTTTCGGCTGAAGCTTCATAGCTACTTTTCCTTCATGGAGATTCCCTGCATGTGAAGGATCTTGAAGGTCCATGATGTGGTCACTTCTCATTTTGCTGACAGGCAGGAGTAGACCAGTTAGCTGGTAGAAGTTACCAGCCTGGCACCCCGCATGGACCGTGCTGGTCAGTAGTCATCATGAAGGCATGAGCTCTCACAACGCAAGAAAGATTTTATTTCTTGGTGGAAAATCATTAAATGAGAGAGAAAACCTTGAAGATATTTGAGAAAATGATTAACTTGTCTTGTACAGATAAACATGGGAACCAGATGGTTTTTGATGGGAAAAATGTGATTTGGAAGAATCAGGAGTCAACATAAATTCTTCTGAAGCTGCAAACTTGGGGGTTTGAGGTCTCAGGACACAGCCTTTTTGAAAGTTGAGGGTCTAGTGTACAGATAGCAAAACATAACTGAATTCTTGCTGGCTGAGGTTATGATGGGGTCTCAGAATCCTATTGTCGCACTGGGATAGGGAGACAGATGTGGGGTGGGGGTACAGGGAACTGGACGTGTTTTTACATTCTAACTTCAGGGAGGTTTAAGACAGAGATTCTTGGTTTGCTCATTACTTGTTTCATGAGCCTGAGAGAGCATCCTCTAGACATGGAAACAATACAAACACTTCATCAATTATTTAGACTGATTACATTCTCCTCAACCCTTGGGTTACTCTGCAGTTCTATGAGGAGCTGCCTGACCCAGTTAAAAAGAAACCCAGCAACTTTTATACAATTAACAACAGAGGTTAAACCTAATGAAAAGTTGTTTTGAAATTCTTACACATATTCTTTGTATGAGTAAGGCCAGAGAGAATATGGTCACCAGAGAGCAACATTACAGGGGAAGATGAGACTGGGTTAGTTAGTGGTCAGCTAAAGGCAGAGGCCACAGAGAATGAATGGTGGAGGGAAAATAGGTAGCAGTAAGGGGTGGTACTCTGTTGGTTCTTTCTAGTCCTGCACTCCTCATCCCTCCATTCTGCAAGCGAGACAAATGATGAGGAAGAATTCACACCAGCCCTCACTCTATCATCTCTCCCCTTACCTACACAGAGACTTCCCAGGAGCTAAATTCACAAGTGACACCACTGACTCAGCAACCCCTGGGCCGTGTGTGCCAGGGAGTGTTATCTGTGCGATGGGCTATGCCTTAGTCCTGGCAGTGCCTGTGGGAGACACTAGTTCCTTCCAGGACAGCGACAGAGACCAATGGCCTCTTGCACACCCCACTGACTCTACGGAGACCCGACACACCCACGCATGTTTACCTGGGGAGCCCGCCAGAGAGTCCCCTCTGCTGAAGGCGAAGGTACGGGACACAGAGACGGGCACTAAAGAGTCAAGGGCCAAGGATTTGTGAGTTGCAAAAGGGAAGATAAACAGAAAAGGAGAAAGACAAAAGAGCAAAGTGTGTGAGTCAGTCTGTTCTTGAGTTTTCACAACGACACATTTCTCTGCAAAAAGGAATCTTGCCTCTGAGAACAGGGAAATTGCAAATCCTCTCAAAGTCACCCTCCAGAAACCCAAACGTAAAACGGCCTTGGCTGAAAGTCTTTCCGGAAAGATGCGCAGTAATCTTGGAGGGGATTCGACCTTCCGATGACAAGAGCAGGCAGGGTCCCTGGCGGGGTGGGGACGTGTGTCTACAGCATTCTCCGTGAGCCCACAAATAGGCTGGGGGTCCCGCACCGCCTCGCCCCCGGCTCTCCCCCACTGCCCGCGGGCTCTGCGCGCCTGCGCCGCGGCTCCAAGCAGAGCGCATGCTCCAGCCAGCGGCGGCTGGAAGAAGCCTGCCTCAGCCTCCCAGCAGCTCTTCGGTGCTCCCAGTGCCGGGCGCCAACTGTGCATTGCCGGATCAAGCGGTGTTTCGGTCTGGGAAATCTGTCTTCCTCCCTCTTATCCAGTTGTTCAGAGTGTCCCTTCCCTGGGGACTAAATGAAGTCCGTCTGTAGAGGACAGCGCACCGAAACCGGCAACTTCTGTGGTCTTACCTGCCGTGCCAGGTGATTGTACTGAGTTTACACGCGCAGGGTAGCGGGGGAGATTTATACCTACCTGACTGATAATCATTCGGTCTGACACCAGATGTCAAAGAATATTGGAATGGGCTCCTACTGTGAGACGTACCGGGATAAGAAACCCCACAGTCTCAAGAAGCATCCTAGAGTTTCTTGGGGGTGCAAATGAAATGTATACCCCACCAAACAGGGAGGAGACAGCCTCTCCCTGCTTGCATTGCCCCGTGGGCTTGAAGAAACTCAAGCCTGGTTTCTTCAGAGTTCCCAGGCTCACTGTGATCCTCCTAGAGTCCCTGGCAATCAGATCCAAGAGAGAGGAGACAGTGCTGGCTGTGTTCCCTTTACCCTGCACAGGAAAACCAGGTGACTTACTCATAATCTCAAATTCGACTTTGAGGCTAGGTCCCAGGGCCAGTGTTCTGACGAACCCCTCATCTCATTTCTCTCTCTCAAAGGCTAATAAAACTATAGGCTGGCTTCCAGGACAAGGGTAGTTGGCCAGACCCAGACCCTATACGAATTCACTCCCTTATGCTCTCCTTTGACTGAAGGCTGAGGTTTGCTGCTGTTGAGTGATGCTGGGCAGCAAGACCCTGGGGTGGGGGTGCACCCAGGCATAACTGTGGGATGTGGCAGCCTTGGCCCATATTTCACACTGTACTTTGCTAAGTGGGGAGCGCTTGTGGGGGATGATGGAAAATGTCTCCACACCCCTACTGGTTAATTCGATTTCTTTCTCCTTCTGAAGATTATAAAGATGCTCAGAAGTGAGGGAAGGGAAAAGTTTAATGCTCCTTTTTAGTTAACCAGTTTTGAAGGAGAGATCAGTGTTACAAGTTTATGCCTGTCTCACTGATAAAATGGAAGGAGATATGGATAGAAAGAACTAGAGACAGGAAAGAAGGAAGGAAGGGAGGAAACCAGGTAACAGCTTCCCAAGATTTTTAAAATAATTTTCTTTTCAAAGAAAAAAGATCATCCATATTACGTGGGCTGGGGAGTCTCATGTAGCTCTTTGTCCCCCTATCTTTTGGTCTTCTGAAAGAGCCAGAACAGGGCCAAATGTCTGGGTAACATTTAGAATCCTAGGAATTACCCCACCCTAAGCAAGCCCTAATGTGATGGATGGAAATCTCCTTTAGAGAACCAAGATTTCCCTGGTCCTGTAGCTCACCCCCTCCCATTCAGAGTTCTTATTCTAAGATGATGATGCTTCCTTCCTCAACCTTGCTTGAGATCTGTTGGCTTATATAAGTGTCATATGTACCAGGGCTTTACTTTTATCGATCTTCTGTTCCTGTTGGACCATGCCTTGGGTATGGACAGATACTTCAACTTCATTTCAGCCTTCTGCTCAGCTAAGGTATAAATTACACTGTAAACCATTCCACTGTTTCTACATGGAAATTACATTCGGGAATGTGATGGGTCTCAAATCAATTTCTTTGTGCTGTGTGAACTAGCCAGGACATGGGGATGCATCTGGGTAGTCATCCACTTGCTGGGTAATTTGGAGCAAGTCAATTCTTTAATTTCTCTGTGTTAAAATGGTATCTACCTTTCCTGTGCCAGCGATTGTGAGATCAAGCTTGAGGATCCTCTGGTAAATCCCAATAGAAAGCCCTCCATAAAAATCTTTTTTATGATGAGAGAAAACACCCCATTTGGCATGAAAATGGCCACCGCAGTAAACATGAACAGCTGAAAGCAACGCAAAATTCAGACCCGTGAACCAAAAAGAAATCTAGAGAAATAATTTGTTCTGGATCACGCTTACATCCCAATAAACACCATCCCTTCTAAGCGCAAGTACAATATCCCCACACAGGAAACAGCAAGAAGGTAGAGCACAGAAGGGGCAGAACAAACCAGCCATGAGCCCTGTGGCAACCGCCAGCACCAGCATGCACAGCCAACTGGCAGCCAGCTCTCCACCAGCTGAGACGTGTAACGAGGAAAGAGAAGCAGGTAAGCAACATACCATGGCAGCCTGGGACCCACATCCTAAGACCTTGTGGGCATTTCCTATGGTATGGTAATGTAATACAGTAATGACAGACCTATGTCAGGTAAAGTAAAGGCCAGTGGGTGAATTATATCGTAGCAGAGAAGGAAAGGCTGAACCTGCATCAGAGCACCCAATCACCAGCCTGCATTTCCCAGCAGGTGACAATAAATGGGGTCCCCTCCCCTCACCACTTCCCTCCCTGCCATTCGTCCCTTGCACACAAGCAGAGAAGCAGCAGGAAACATTCCAAACACAGAAACGAGGCACCTGTGGTCTGTAGGTACCTGGCAGGAGGCAGTGTTCCTGGCAGAACATTACAAAGAGGCTGCCAACATTTGGGTTAGCCCCAGCCCAGCCTCAAAGTGCTCGGTCCAGGTCCCCAGAGTGGGCTGAGACAAGACTACGATGGGGACAGGTGGGAGAGAGGTTTGAGAGATACATACGAAAGACTGAGGATCCAGCCAGGCTTCCAACCTTCCGCACATCGTTATCTAAGGACAGAAGGATGCAGTTGAGAACGCACACCTCCTTAAGGGAATGCCCCCTCCTCCACCACACCCGCAGCACCAATGAACTCTGCAAAAACCAGGCAATCAAATGGAAGTGTAAAAAGCAAAATAAACTTGTCTTTTCATATAGAAATATACCACTATCCAGTCCTGACATTTGATAACACTGCAGTTTACCACAGACTTCCATGAAGAGACTCTCCGATTAAGAAAGGACTCTCACACCCATTTTACGGAGGAGGAAACTAAAGTCTAGGGAGTTAAATGGCTTGTATAGAGAGTCCCTAAGAGGAGTCAGGACTTGAACCCAGATGTTCTCTTCCACCATATCCCTCTGCTTCCCCAAGAAGCTCTGGCTTAGGGACTGGAATACCTGAGCAAGCAGTGGTCATGATGGCTGGGACTCCATAGTAGGTGAAAGCTCCGTTCTCGAAGCGAAGGCCTTCCTTGCCAACCTCCACTTCCACTTTACCCTGGGGAAAGAAGGAAGTGTGCAAGGGTGTGTGTGAGCACTTTCAGTGCTATTATTGACTACAACTCCAAGCACTTTTGTATGGTAACAAACAGGTGGACTTAATTTTAAGTTCTTATCACAGGGAAATGTGAAGTCTGTCTAGATCCATTTCAAAAATAGAAGCTTTGACTTCAGCACTATGTTAGTTGCTTCGTTCATAGAGGAGTGTCCCGTCCTGGCTAACCAACTCTCTTTGCATGCTCTGATGGCCCTTCCGTGATGAATGTCCTGGCCTCAGCTAGCCCCTGGCCCCATAAACTGCCCAGTTGAGAGAAAATCTGATTCTGTGCAGAGCTTGTGTATTTCATTGCCGGGAATAATGATTGCTAATGGCTAGCATGTAGCGTGTATCTGCGGGCCTGGTACTGTGTTCTGTGCACTGCAAGGATTCTCACTCACTCAGTCCTACCACCCTATGGGGCCCATACTGCTTTTTTCCCCCAGCTTCCAGGTGAATCAATTTGAGGCTCAGAGGGTCGCATACCTTGGTAAAGGTTAGTTAGAACGCGGCAACACTGGCATTTTAAAGCCAGATCTTTCCCATTGCTGAACCTACACTCTTGCCACTACCTTTCAGTCCCTCCGACTTTTATTTGAAAATGGCTATGTTTACATGAAGCATAAGCATATAACTCATAAGGTTATATGAGTTCATGACGTTATATAAACAATGGAATAGGACTCTTGTTGATTTTCAGCAGTGAAGACTGTGACTCCATTTTGGAAAAAGGAGAAAGGAGGCTCTGTGTTAGGATGGGTGTGAGGCATTACAGGGTCAGAGCAGATAGGCTATAGGTGGACAGTAAGCACAAAGAGGCCACTTCTAAGGTCACTGAGCTTAATTAAGATTTTAAGGCAATCACTGTATTTAGGGTTTGTAAGATTCTGTTGAGAAGTGATGGGTAATAGTGACAGAGCTAATGGTAGAGCCGGGCCAGGGAGCCAGCAGCATCACAAGCTAGAACCACATGTCACGTGTATTTACGACAGTTCTATCCAGGCATCCAGGGTGGAAGGCACTGGGAAGATGCTACACCTCTTTCATTCAGTCATCTGTTCCCTCCCTGGTCTCTTAAGGAGGAGAAGATTAGAGTGGCTGCAAAGGCTGAAATGTGGCAGTGAGAGTAGATGTTTTCCACGCACCCCCAGAGCAAGGAGCGGGTGGGAGTCACCAGATATGGTGAGACGCCAGCATGACAGACACGAGACAGGCCTGCAGGTTGGGAGGCATGGACCGTCGCATTCCTGGGCAAGTCTGAGCAGATAAGGGGGCTTTGGGATTCTGCAGGATGACAGTTTTGGAAGTGTAGTCTCAGAACCCCTCTGTTGGAAAAGTCCCCCACCCCACCATAAACACTGCTGACCGGTCAGACTAACTGCCATCAAGATCCCACCACTCTCGGGACAGTGGCCAGTCACACCTGGCCCTTCTGTGGGTCAAGGACAAATGCCCACCCCACCTGGCCCTGCCCTGAGGTAGCACGCTGAGGCTTCCAACCTGGCTGAGAAGGCCCAGCCCTTCCTCTCTGTCCAGCCTGGAGATGCCCTCGTCCCACCCTTGGAGGATCTCTAACTCTCCCACTCACCTGCAGAAGCAGCACGAAGTAGTCCACGGGGCGGTTGCGCTGGTAGAGGTAGTGTTCTGGGGCTTTCTTGTTTTTCTCATCAAACTTCAGCTCCTGGATCACATTGGGGTGTTTGAGGAGCCGGAGCAGGATCTTCTCCGAAAGGTACAGAGATTTAAAGGGCTCCACTTCTAGGGGAGATAGGGAGGCACGACGGATTAGCAGCCATGGGAGTCGGATGGGCAAACCAGGCACGTGTCTATAGCCCCCTTCATTCATGCTCTGGGGCACCGAGCCAGCAGGGCTCTAATGAGTCTCAGGTGGAGTGGGGGGTTGTGCACCTCAGCTTCTCCCCATGCCCTCTGGGGATATGTGTCCCTGTGCTGGCACCCTGGAGAAGACAGGTCACCATTTTGGAAATGTCACTTTTGCTATTAATTTTCTTCTTGATGTTATTTAAAGTTGAGTGTGGCCTAAAAAAGAAGGCAGTTTTGCCACGTGCAACAACATGGATGAACCTGGAGAGCATTATGCTAAATGAAGTGAGCCAGACACGTAAGGACAAATATGTATGATACCACCTCTATGATGAGTCTAAAATAGTCACGCTGTGGGCGCCTCAGTGGCTCAGACGGTGAGTATCTGACTCTTTATTTTGGCTCAGGTCATGATCTCAGGGTTGTGAGACTGAACTCCTCATTGGGCTCTACAATGGGCCTGGAGCCTCCTTAAGATTCTCTTTCCCTCTCCTTCTGCCCCTCCCCCGCTTATGCGCGCGCACTCTCAAAAAAAAAATTTTTTTTTAAGATTTATCTATTTATTTATTTATTTGACACAGAGAGAAAGAGCACAAGCAGGGCAGCACCAGGCAGAGGGAGAAGCAGGATCCCCGCTGAGCAGGGAGCCCAATGCGGGACTCAATCCCAGGACCCCGGGATCATGACCTGAGACGTTCAACCAACTGAGCCACCCAGGCGTCCCTCTCTCAAAAAAATTTTTAAAAGTATGAAACAAATCAGTCAAACTCAGAGAGGCAGAGAGTAGCACCCCAGTTAGCCGGGGCTAGTGGGAGGGGGACATGGGCGAGGTACTGGTCAAAGGGGGCAAAATTTCAGTTATGCAGGATGAGTGAGTCCTGGAGATCTCCTGCATAGCTTAGTGCCTGTAATTAGCAACAGTGTACTGTATATGCAAAATTTTGCTAAGATGGTAGAACTTTTGTTAACATAGGAAAAACAGTAATAAAGAAAGAGGGTGGGAGGAAACTTAGAGGTGATGGATATGCTTATGGCAGCTTAGCTCCAAATTCCTCAAGTCATATATGATAAATACGTACCGCTTTTCATATGTCAATCTTACCTCAATGAAATGGCTCAAGAAGAAAAAAAGCAATGGTAAGAGGAGCACGGATAAGCAAGGCATGTGAACAACAAAGGCTTTATTGCTATCATCAAATGAAACACAGAGAATTTAATCTTATTGGTATGACATGTATCTGTTAAATAAAATGAAATTCCAAGTTAATACAGAGTTAATTACTTAAGTAATACGTTCCCCAAAATGTGAAGCCTTGTGGTATCACATTTTCATATTAACAGATATTATTATGTTATATTATTATGTCATGTTATGAACAGACACAGCTGTTTTGCTGTGACAGGCAGCCAGTAGTTAAATCTGTAATTAGGACTAGAAAACATGTTGAAAACTATTTTCAAGAAGCTCCAATTTAGGGGTGCCTAGGTGGCTCAGTGGGTTAAAGCCTCGGCCTTCGGCTCAGGTCATGATCTCAGGGTCCTGGGATTGAGCCCCGCATCAGGATCTCTGCTCAGCAGGAAGCCTGCTTCCCCCTCTCTCTGCCTGCCTCTCTGCCTACTTGTGATCTCTGTCTGTCAAATAAATAAATAAAATCTTAGAAAAAAAAAGAAACTCCAATTTAAAATTTTCTACTTCTTAGCACCTTGAATAGTCCTAGCACTCCTAACACACTCAATAAATAGATGTTGGACTAACTGACAATTGAACTTAGTCATGGGTGTTATTGTTCCAAGTCAGCTCCTTAATTGGGCCTGGGTGAGAAGACGAGAAAGTTCAAAGACAAATAGTACCTTCTTTATAAGAAGGGGAAGTTTGTATTTGGATCTTCATTTTTATTTTTTCCCCCTAAAGATTCCAAGGTTCACAATTGACTTCTGTATTTTAAGAACGTGTATAGCTGGGGTGCCTGGGGGGCTCAGTGGGTAAGCCTCTGCCTTCGGCTCAGGTCATGATCCCAGGGTTCTGGGATCGAGCCCCACATTGGCCTTTGCTCACTGGGGAGCCTGTTTCCCCCTCTCTTTGCCTGCCTTTCTGCCTACTTATGATCTGTCTCTCTCTGTCAAGTAAATAAATAAAATCTGAAAAAAAAAAAAAAAAAAAACTTGTATAGCTCACAAGCCTATCTGGTCCAGGGAGGGTACCAACCCCAGGCCTCCTTGCTGGGTAGGACAAGGCCTTTCCTTCCTCAGTAAATCCTTGGGGGATTATGTTATGTCATGTTATGAACAGCTCTAACAAGATGGAGCTTGGCCTCAGGCTCCTGCCAGAAAGCAAGGGGAGGACGGGAAGAGAGCAGCAGTGGTTTCTTTAGCTCTTTCCTTGAGTAGAAGAGAGGAAAGCAGAGCTGAGTTGTACTCACTTCAGTCCTAGAAGATCAGGCCTGGGGCTAAATAGGACAGTATGTGGCCTCCTGGGGCCCAATCTACAGCATCCCCTCTCCCTGGAGCAGTGGTTCTCCATCTCTGCTATGCACTGGAATTAGGTTGCGAGGTACTAATGTGATTGGTGTGTGGGTTTCACCTTCCAGATTCTGCTTTCCTTGTCTGGGGAGGAGACGCAGACAGGGGATGGGGGGCAGAGTCATACCTGTGGCCATGAAGCGGTGTGTGGCCAGCAGAAGCTGGGGAGAGATCTTCACCCTCATCTCCGAGTCAGAAAGCTTGAATAGGGAGAAGTCGTGCCGCTTCCTCTCCCTGTGTGGAACCCTCTGCTTTTTCCGGTTGTCAGCTACAGGGTCACAAAGTGGAGATACCAGAATCAGTGTTCCCACAGTCATATGGGAGTTAGATTCTTTGGGATCCCATGGATTTCTGCGACATGTCAACTGTAGGTGACCTCACGACTTCTCTTTCCCAGGGAGCAGAAGGATGCTACTAAGGGGTAGAAGGTGGGAGATGCTGCCAGGTCTCAGGGCTATTTACACTGAGGTGGTGTGGAATGGAAGAGGGGAAAGGCTAGCCTGGTGCCCCTGAGGGCAGGTTTCTGGTAGTGGCTCCCCTCCTTACCAGCTGTGAGACCTCTCTGGGCATCAGAGTGTGTGCTCATTTTCATCTACACAATGAGGTTCATAAGTAGCGATAAATGCTCGTCCCCTGTGGTTATTCTGAGACTCCGAGCAAAACCACCTGTGAAGGGCCTACAAAATGGCATTCGTGCATGAGGGACTAGCTTTCTCAGTATCAGGGGAGCTGGTGGAGCCCAGGAGGTTTCCGCCTCTTGCCCTTCTCCTGTCCCCAGAGCTGGGTTCACCAGGTCTCTTCCTGCTGATTTAAACCACACCCTGGGCAGTATCTGAGGCATGTCACCCAAGGAACCTGGGTCGTCACCTCCTCTTCCACTCACAATTCTCCTGCTTCAACCCTAGCCTTGCCCCAGGCAGAGGATTGGGGAAAAAATCTAGTGAAGAAGAAAGGAGAAGGAATGGGCACAGCCCTGTAACTTACAAAGTCGGGTTCTCTAGGCGGGGGCCCTGAGGCAGAACCTAGGGGAACTTTAGATGGCCTGAGACACTGATGAAGAAAATCTGCCCTTTCCAATTTAACTTTTTCTCCCTTCTTTTTTTAAAGCTTGTTCAAAAAAAAAAAAAAAAAAAAACAAACAAGATTTCATTTCTTTTGATGGCTGCATAGTATTCCATTGTGTAAACCTGGTGATTCACAGACCTGTACCCCTGGGGATAAAAATATATGTTTATAAAAAATAAAAAATTAATAAAAAAAAAAAACTTTCTTACGGTTAGAGGGAATGTTTTCCCTGGTCGGGTGTCTTTTGCTTTCCCTTAGTTTTTAATAAGATTTTGAAACATCTTGCCTACTTCATAGTGCTAAGGGGAGCAGAGAAAAGGATTTGAGTTTTCTCCAGACTTGGCCTGGAGACAAACAGGGCTGGGGGGAATTTCAGTGCAGACTGAGTGGACACAGTGGACACTGAGGGGAATGAATCCTAGGAACAAGGAACTGGGCCCTAGAATCTGGCTCCCTGGTAGTCTCCTTCTCGTTTTGGAGCTCACTTCAGCCCCACTGTTTGGATTTCCCTCTAGAAGACAGAAGGCGCCCTTCTATGGTACTGAGGTCTTATGGGTCTGTCTTGGACTCTGAGCTGCTGCTTTAACACCCCTTTTGCTCAGGTAGCAACAGTGGCAAGAGGCAGACCCAGCTGTCCTGTGGGTCAGGGTCAAGTGAGAAGAAACACCGTATTCCTTGCTCCTTGGCCTTCTCACAGCTCTTACGGAATCATACCAGCAGCTTATTTATAAGGGCAGGAAAGCCCTAATCCTCTCCTTCAGAAAGAGGATTGCTCAGCAAGAGAGCAGCAGATACTTGTGTGGGATCAATTCTTTTGCTCTCACTGGTGAGCAGCCCTCTGCTTTATAGGACATGTTTGCCTAAATATCCCCTCTCCCTCCTCTACCAGAATGCTACTTAACATTTCATCATTGGAGAACCATTCCTCATTTCCCTCTTCATTCCTATTATTTTAATGGGAATTAAGGTGGTTAAATTCGGGAGGGGGAGCACATTTATTTATTTATTTATTTATTTTAAATTTTTTCGGTATTCCAAGATTCATTGAGAGCATGCTCATTTAGACTACCATCACGACTATCAGCCATGACCAATGTGGTAGTGTGACTGCCTTCCCCAACAGACCTACTGAGATAGATGGGAATTCTAAATCAGAGCGTGGGCAGAGGTGGGGGAAGAAGAAAATGGGGGTGGGGTGTAGAGGTTAACCACTGTTTGAAGAAGTTGGGCCTGGCCAGGATATCAGAGCAATACCAGATACTGTGACACTCTTATTTTGTCAGGGCCTGATCCATCTTTGGGGTTTGATCTCTTCTAAAGGGATGGCAGTCTTTCTGCATCACTCACTGCCTTCCAGCATTCAAGTTCTTTGTACTGGGAACTGGCTTCTGAATGGTTGCTTCTAGCAAACTAAGGACAGGGGTCTTGATGGAATGAGTTATCTGAGGTAGGGAAAAGGGACTGCTGTCTCAAGAAGTGAAATTCAGAGGAGGAAACACTTCCTAGCCTAGGGACTCCCATAGATTTAGATAACACTCTCCTCCCACAGACAAAGCAAGCCTTTGTAATGTTTGCAAGCAAAGCTTTGATAAGGCTCAGTAACTGAAAGCAGTCCCTGTCTGCGTAGAGTCCATATTGTTCTTGAGAGGGGGTGTGGCAGGAGGGCAGGGGTGGGAAGGGAGAATGAGAAACCCAGCTAGAGGGCTGGAAAAGTGTGAGGGAGAAGAGTAGCGTCAAAGAAGGAGGTATTTAAGGCTTTGGCTTAGGTTGTGTGCGGGCAGTCTCACGTCAGTCCCTGCTGCGCGCTGGTGCTGTGGTGTTGGCCGACTGTGAGGGCAACCCCAGGGACAGCTGGGGTCTGCGTTTAGATGGTTGAAGAGACAAAACCAAAACAAACCAACACGGGTTGGGGGGGAGGGAGGGAAACAAGGGCAGAGCAGCCACCCGAGGCACATTTACTCTCTTTTACTTCCTTTTCCATCTTAAGGCCAGGAGGTCTCCTTTTCACTCTTTGGCTTGGTTCCCACAGGTTCCCTCCTGACAAACATTTAGCTAGCAGGTTCTCAGGGACTCAGAGTGACTCAAGCCAGGGTATCTCGCCGTGCCAGCACCTAACATTTGGGGGCTGACTCAGTAATGCATCGGCTTGTCCCAACATCCTTTCACACAGTATGTCAAACTAAGCCAGCTCTGAGAATCTCAGAAGAAATGGGATGACCTTGGACAGGAGCCAAGGCCATGGACTTACTGTAGAGGTCAGTTTCATCCAGGATCTCCGACTTAATGATCTCCTCTATGATGTCCTCCAGGGTGACAATTCCCATCACCTCATAGAAGGGGTCTCCTTCTCCCTCATTGTTCACCCGCTGGACAATGGCCAGGTGAGATTTTCCTAGAGAACAAACCAAGTTCCAGTTAAGGATCTGGAATATTTTTAGAAATCTTTCCTTATGAGAAAATTATACAAAGTTGCTCTGTGGCTAATCTTGGGATGGAATTCATCTGAGGACCTATTTAATATATGAAGTTTGTGTATAAGCTCCTACAAATGAAAATCTTATACTTTTTAAAAAATATATTTTATTTACTTGAGAGCAAGAGAGAACACGAGCAATCAGAAGGAAGGGCAGAGGGAGAAGGAGAAGCAGACTCCCTGTTGAGCAGGGAGCCGGGCATGGGGCTCTATCCCAGGACCCTGAGATCATGACTTGAACCGAAGGCAGATGCTTAACCAACTGAGCCACCCAGGCACATCCAAACCTTATACTTTTATATTTCTTTCTTTTCTAGAGAGATTAATTACCTAATAAACACAAAGCCAGTTAACTTTTTAATTTTAGCTTTCACATATTAACAAGTACGTCTAAGCTGAAGGAGGATGAATAATTTTTTTTTTAATTTGACAGAGAGGTCACAAGTAGGCAGAAAGGCAGGCAGAGGGGAAGGGGGAAGCAGGCTCCCTGCTGAGCAGAGAGCCCAATGTGGGGCTCAATCCCAGGACCCTGAGATCATGACCTGAACCAAAGCCAGAGGCTTAACCCACTGAGCCCCCAGGTGCCCCAAGGATGAATAATTTAATTGAAAGAATGAGAATTTGGAATCAAAAGAAGTAGGTTAGCAGTCTTTTTTCCTCCTCCAAATTTCCCCCTAACTATCCCAGTTACTCTCTGTGCAAATGACCAGGCAAATCATTTAACCTCTATTGAGTCTCTGTTTTCTCATCTAGAATTAGGGAATAATACCAGTATGGTGATCTTATAATTGGCCCCCAATTCTTTGATACACCTCCTACCGAAAGGTGTGGTTTATATCTCCTTCCCTTGAGTCTGGGCAGACCTGTGACTGCTTTAACCAACAGAGGCTAGGGATGCGTCTGCATGGATGCTTCTGAGGCTAGGTCACAAAAGGCATGCGGCTTCTGCTAGAGAGATGCTCCAAGAAGTCTGAAGCCACCGTGATGGAGAGGCACATGCAAGTCTAAGTGCTTAGGTGACAGTTCCAGCCAAGCCTGGCCTTCCAGTCATCCCACCACACTGCCAGACAGATGAGTGGGAGAAGCTGTGTTGGCAGCAGATCTGCAACCTCAGCTGATCCAGCCCCACCCACTGGAGGCCTCCCCAGCTGCTTCAGCCTTCTCCGGCTGCATGTTGCCAAGCAGAGATAAGCAAGTCCTGCTGGACCTCATCCAAATTCCTGACTCAAAGAATCCGTGAGCATCATACAATGGTTGTCGCTTTATGCTTGTAAGTTTTGAGGTGATTTGTGAGCGGTAATGGCAACTAGGATAACCAATAGCCATAGTTACTGTGGGGCTCAGATGACCTAGAGAGTGCATGAATGTGCTTTGTAAACTACTGTGGTCACAGGCAGGCAGGAGTCTTTATTGTTCAACAACTGAATAATAACAGTTAATGTGTACTGAACTCTCATTGTGAGTCAGGCACTATTTGGAGGGCTTTGTGTGTACCAACTCATCTAATCCTTCTAACAACCTGAGACAAGTACTATTATTATCCCCATTTTATAGATGAAAGGACTGAGGCACAAATGAGTTAGGTAACATGCCTAAAGTTACATAGGCTGGAAATGGCACAGCTGGATTGCAAACCCAGATTACTGGACTCAGTCCTAAAGTGGGGACTGAGTCTTACTGAACAGTCCTGTATTCCTGCTTCACCTTCATTTGTTTCTATCTGCTGATGAACACATTTCCTGTTCCTATTTCTAAAATGCAAATATGGGTTGTTCTTTTCCTTGGGTGAGAGACATTAAAGGGGAAATATCTAGGGTACTGACTTAGAAGTTATTCTTGCCTGAAAAAAAGGTGGGGGGAGGAAGTTCATGCTTTATCAGTGTTACCCATTATAAGCTTGGCCATTGCTAAAAAATATCAGAGTAAAAAGGAGTAGTCAGCTTGCTGGAGGTATAATTAACCATTAAAATTATACACATGAACCTGTATCAGATACTTCAAATCAGAGGATAGGTACCTATCAGGAATTTTAATTGGAAAGATGGGATTTGTCTCATTCAAGAATGGTCTCTCATTTCTTTTCCACCTTCATTCTGTCCTTTGACTATCTCCTGACTGGTCTGATCATTCCACTGGCCTGCTCAAAAACCCTCAAAGTGTCCATAGTATGCATTGAATCAAATCGAGACTCGTGGATTTGGTATTATCAAGACAGCAAAATGCCCCGCTCCATCCCCTACTCATTCAATACGCCAGGTGCGCCATGTTACCTTCACCTCCCCGACCTTGTCCATGTGTACTTTCTAAGGTTTTGTGCCCTCCAGTCCCTCCCACTCCATCTCCACTCTCCAAGTTCCAGCTCAGGGGCCAGATCCTCAAGAAAGTCCTACCAGATTTGCCTCATTCTGAATCTGAACCAATTTCTCCTTGCCTGTGTTTCAAAACCCATTAGAGCATTTGTCCCAATCTGCTGCTTCTCTAACTAGCAGTGTGTGTGTCATCTACTGGACAATGTTTCTTCCTTAGGCCATAAGCTCCTTCAGGATATACACTAAGATAGGGTACCCTCCATATAACAGGAGGCCAAATACATGCCTGATGAACTGAACTAAAATGAACAAACATTCATAGTTGATACAATAGATATATTAAAACCAGACATTAAAACCTTCATTTTTTTATAAAATACAATGTATTTAAGTTAGAATTTAAACTCTACATCAGTGGTTCTAAAATTATCCTTCTTTGGAACAACTGCAACTATATTTTGTAGCTTAAATTAGATTATGTTAATTGTTAGAATGTGTTCAATTTAAAGGGTTTTTCCTCAACACATTGTTCTAAAACTTATGGCACCTGTTCTCACTTTCCTGCTAACATGTGCTAACAGATGACAAAAGACTAGTATAGCAGAACTCTTGGAAAAGTGATTTCTTAAAATTATTTTCTGTAATTGGATAATTTCTATAGTGTGGAGCTCGGAATATATATAATAGAGCCATATTTCTGCCACTAAGAGATTAGTTCATGTAATGGGATTAAATAAATGAACATTTTATGATGCTTCACAGAGGGCCTTTACCCTCTGTGTGAAAATCAACCATTGGTCTACACTTCATAAGGTCAGTTTGAGGATGTCCACTCTGTGAGCACAAGGGAATAGAGATGTTAAGTCCTAATTGTATAATATTCAAGACAATACACTTACATAATCTATTAGAAATATTTTATAATTCACAATCAGCCTTTCTGATCTCCTCAAATGCCTACAGAGATCTATCAGACAAATGAAGGAATTTGTTCTTTATTGGGTACAGACTGAAATAGGAATCGGAAATCGCATAACACCAGAAACCATCTGTGCCCATGACACACAGACCTGAGGTCCATCTTCTCTCAAAAAGGTTGCCCTTTAAGAGACCCATCTCCCTGAACCCCTCTAGGCCTCTGAAGGGTTGGGGTTGGCTCCCAGTGAAGCCAGTCTTGAGACATGGACAATATAGTCACTCTTTCCCATCACAACACTTTGTACAGATCTCTCTTTGTCATTTATAACAACAATAATAGCCATTATTATTATTATTATTATTATTATCAGCAGCAGCAGCATCACAGCTACAATTTGCTATATCTTCTCCAGGAGCCAGACATAATTTCACCACACTATTGTGATTTCCCCTTCTATAATGGCAAGCTCTCTGAGAGGCAATAGCTATGTTCTACTTAACCTCCATTTCCCCAGAATCTAAGCATAGCACATGGCCCAGAGTAAGAGCTCCATATCTAGTGGGTGACAAATGGATATCCATATGCAAAGGAATGAAGCTGGATGCCTACCTTGCACTGTACACAAAAGTTAACTCAAAATGGATCAAATGCCTAAATATATGAGTGAAAACTATAAAACTCTTAGAAGAAAATCTTAGGAGTAAATCTTTATGACCTTGGAGTAGAAAATTTTTTTTATATTTTCTATATTTATATTTTTTATATTTTATATATTATATTTATAAGACACCACAAGCACAAGCAACCAAGAAAAAAATAGATCAACTGGACTTTAGAATTAACGTATTTAACGGACTACCAGCAAATCCTATATCTGATAGGGAGCTTGTATCAAGAATATATAAAGAAAATTTACAACTCATAAAAACACAACTAAATTAAAAAGTGGGCAAAAAATGGAACTAGACATATAAAAAAAATGGAACTAGACAGTTATTGAGGAAGATATACAAGTGGCCAATAAGCACACGAAGAGATGCTTAGCATCTTCATCATTAGGAAAATGCAAATCAGAACCCTAAGGAGATACCACGTCACACCCACCAGAATAGCAATAATAAAAAAGTTAGTAACAAACGTTGATATGGATGTGGATAAACTGGAACCCTTAGACATTGTTGGTGGGATTATAAAATGAGTTACCTGCTTTGGAAAAGTTTGGTGGTTTCTCAAAATATTAAACGTAATTTATCATATGATTCAGCAATTCTACCGAATCCATATATGGGTGTGTACCCATACTTCGGTAAACACCCATGCAAACTGAAAGCATATGTCCTCCCTAAAATGTGTACAGAAAGGTTCATATTACTATTTTTTTTAGGTTCATATTATTCTTAATAGCTAAACCGTCAAAACAATCCAAAAGGGCATCAACTGATGAAAGGATGAATAAATATGTGGCATATTATCTGGATAGATAATATGGATACTTATCCATATTATCTGTCATATCTGGATAGACAATGCAATATTATCTGCCCATAAAAAAAAAAGGGAATGAAGTAGGGGTACATGCTACAACATAGACAAACTTTGAAAACATTATACTGAATGAAAGAAGCTAGACCCAAGAAGACACACCTTGTATGATTCCATTTACATGAAATGTCCAGAATAGGCTCATCTATACAGAAAGAAAGTAGATTAGTGATTGCCAGGAGCTAGGGAAAGAAGGGGATGGGGGAAAACTGTGGGGTTTCTTTTGGAGTGATGAAATGTTCTAGAATTGGATAGTGATGGTTGCCCAATTGATGGCCCACTGAATTGTATACCTTAAAAGGGTGAATTTTATGGTATTTGAATTTTATCTCAATAAAGTTGTTATTAAAGCCAATTGGGGAAAAAAAAAAAAAAAGAACCGGTGCTTGAATGAACAGGAAGTCAGTGGGTGAGTAAAAATAGGACTGGTTTCATAAAAAGAGAATAGGTTGAAATACAAGAGCAACACCAGTTTGGACACAGGTGGTGATGCCGATCAAATGCTAGTTTAGAGCACTTGTCATTTTATGCTCTAGGATGTGGCAGAGACCAAAGCAGACAGAGGCGAGGCCATCAGGAGAATAGGAACAGGGGAGAGGGCACCATCTTGTCAATTTCTGTGGTGGTGGAGAAGGCAAGCAGGGATGAGGGTTTGTCACAGCTGGGATGAAAGAATCTAAGAACGAAGATCTCTTTAAGACATAATGAGGCAAGAGGTAATGTTTTACATAGAAAACTTGTGAATGCTACTGCTTTATGAGGTACTATATCCCTGAACCACACTACTGTGGCACTGAACACCAACAGATGGGAAATTTGGGAGCTGAGCTGAACGATCCAGACACAGGGGATTTTATGGCAATGTACTTTCTAAAAGTTAAGGCTACATTTGTCTCTGTTGTAAAGAGTATATTTTATTCTGGGTTTACTGGTGTTCTACTTTTGAACTGGTAACTATAGACACTCCGTCCTCTGACTTGAATCCCTGCCATGTTCCTGGTGTCCAGTCTCAGCAGAAGCCCCAACTCTATCCTGATGGTTTGACTTGCCAATATGCCTTTCCTGGCATCTAGCAACTGTGAGCTCCTTAAGCCTTGGTTTGCTTCCCTCCAGCCTCGACTAATTTCTCTCAACCTCTGATTTAGTCTCTAACTTTAATGCTGTCCACACCCTACAAAGTAGAGAAGACATTCCTATGGCCAGAGTCCTGCTTGGACCACAGCATTAGGATGATTTTTATTGGAACTCAGTCCTCAATGGGGTCAGTCACATCTATCTGGGATTAAGTCATATTATAGCCCTCCATTAAACATAAGACCCTCCAAGTCCAATCCCTTGGAATGCATTTCACTAGTTCAATGGTTGACAACACTGGAGGTATGGTAGGATCATCTGAGAAGCTTTGATGTTCTAAAGATGGTATCCCAGCGCGCCTGGGTGGCTCAGTGGGTTAAAGCCTCTGCCTGGGTGGCTCAGTGGGTTAAAGCCTCTGCCTTCGGCTCGGGTCATGGTCTCAGGGTCCTGGGATCGAGCCCCGCATCGGCTCTCTGCTTGGTGGGGAGCCTGCTTCCTCCTCTCTCTCTGCCTGCCTCTCTGACTACTTGTGATCTCTATCAAATAAATAAATAAAATCTTAAAAAAAAAACAAAGACTGGATCCCACACCCAGAGATCCTGATGTCAGCCATTTGGGGTGGGGCCATGGCCTCAATAGTTTAGAACATACCCCAGGGGATGCTAATACTCAGCCTAGGCTGAGAACTACTACTTGGTTTATAGTCATGGTTCTCAAAGTGTGCTCCCTGGACCAGCAGCATCAGCAGCACTAGAGAACTTAGTTAGAAATGCTAATTCTCAGGGCCCACCCCACCCTTGTAAATCAGAATCTCAGGGGTTGTGCCCAGTGATCTGTGATTTTAAGAAGCTTAACAGCTAGTTTAGATGCAGGCTAAAGTGTGAAAACCACTGGTTTATGGGTAGTCTCTGGCACTCTGGTTGTCGGATGACTTACTAATGAGGAAGAAAAACAAGCACTGAGATGTCTAGTTAAAATTCTGGTCCCTTTGGTGCACCTGGTTTAAGTTGCCAGATGCTAAATACTTAAGACAGAAAAGAACCTCCTGGAACAAAGGGTAGCTGCAGTAGCAAGCTGATGTGTGTGCTCTCTCATATGTGGTGGTGGTTATGGCATTTGGTTTGACACTGGGCAGAGAGTGAGTGTTGACTGTTTAACGCTGTGCTTGAAAAGGGGTTTCTTACAGCTTTTGTACCAATCACCTCTGAGACAAGCTTGAGGTACTGCAACTATCGGTTAGGTTCTTGGTATGTCTCACTCAGATCAATAAAAATTCCCCACTACTGAAAATCAAACCAGTCACTTCTCTTGTACCCAAAATCCAAAGGATGGCTCTAGTTCTAGTTTCTGGAAGTAGCCTATCTCATCACCGCAGGCATCAACACACCCAAACTGCACGGCACATTTCTTAGAAGGGCAACTAGGTTTTCAAGCATTGCTTTTAAAGCAATGGTTCTCAACTGGGTTGATTCACTACCCCCCCCCCACCCCCCAGGGGACATTTGACAATGCCTGGAGACAAATTTGGGTTTTCACACTTGGGGTGGGGAATGCTACTGCAATCTAATGGGATACATTAGAGCATCAGTAAGTAAGTCAGTAAGAGGTGGCAATACCACAACTATATTTTAGTGTTGGAAGAAGTGGAAATATTCCCTAAGGGTTTTTAATAAATATAGCATCTAGATGGTTTAGGCACATCACAGAGAAGACTTCCTAAGGCCTCTGTTAGCATATGCCTTGAAAAAAAAAGAGAGCAAATAATTGATTTGCTTCCTTTCTCTTTCAAAAATAGCTACAGCACTTTGCTAAGGTAACTGTTCCCAAGATAAAATTTAGAAGCCAAGACAAAAGCATAATTGCTTGGAAACAGAGAAGTAAGGAAAGCAGAAATCATTTTATGGTTTTATGGGTTTTGCCTCTCTTATGACCTTCATCTTGTAAAATACATTGACATTTGCTATCTTTTTTTTTATAAAGATTTTTATTTTATTTTTTTTTATTTATCAGAGGGGGGGGGGAGAGAGCGAGCACAGGCAGACAGAATGGCATGCAGAGGCAGAGGGAGAAGCAGGCTTCCTGTTGAGCAAGGAGCCCGATGTGGGACTCGATCCCAGGACGCTGGGATCATGACCTGAGCCGAAGGCAGGTGCTTAACCAACTGAGCCACCCAGGCGTCCCGACATTTGCTATCTTTTTATTCTCCCTGGTGTCCCTGCAACATCTCTTATTCATTTAGTAGGCAGCACTGAGTGCCTCTTCTTTCTTACTTTGGTCTTGGGAACCCTCTACCCCAGAGTGTCTGAACTCCTGTGTGTTCCTGGGAGCAGCAGCACTGAACCTCACCTGGGCACTTGTTCAAAATGCCGGTTCTCAGGTACCACCTCTGACACACAGAATCAGGACTTGGTGGGGAGGTGCGGCCCACACAGCTGTTTCAGTGATATCCCAGGTGACTCTTACGCACACTGAAGTTTGAGAAGCACTACTTCTGACACCTGCTACTCCCCGTGGAGCCCACGGACGAAGACTTGGCATTACTGGGAGGCTCGTGAGAGCCATGGCAGCTCAGCCCCCATCCCTGCCATCTGAGTCAGAATCTGCCTGTCCTCAGGATTTCTTATGCACATCTGGGTCTGAGAAGAACTGGTCAGGACCCTGGCTTTCTTCCCACCCTTATGACTGACATGTTTCTGTTTCCACTGTGGATTCCTTCAACCTCACCTAAAGGTAAATACATCTCAAAGACTCTAGCTCAGATTCTCAATCCTGGCTGCAAGTGGGAGTCACCTGGGGAGCTTTAAAACCTGTTGATTACCTATATGCCACTTGCAGAAGTTCTGATCTAACTGGCCTGAGGTACAGTCCAGGCACTGGGATGTTTAAAGCTTCCTCAGGTGACTCTACTGTACAGTTAAGAGCCTCTCCTCCAGTCCTTAATCCTCTGCTCCCCTTTTCTTGATTACAGATCCCAGCAGAGCCCATCATTTTAAATATCACCCCTACCTCGCCCCTGAGGACTAAATTTATATGCCAGCATCAGTGTCTAGTTTGACCTCCCATCCTGTTGTTGTTGTTGTTTTTTAAATAGATTTTATTTATTTATTTGAAAGACAGAGAGGCAGCAAGGAGGGGATACAAGTAGGAGGAGTGGGAAAGGAGAAGCAGGCTCCCTGTTGAGCAGGGAGCCTGATGTGGTGTTCAAGCCAGATCATGACCTGAGCCGAAGACAGACGCTTAACGACTGAGCCACCCAGGCACTCGTCTCCCATCCTGTTTTAAACATTTTGCCTGAGTAGTCTCCTTGCCTTGTCAAAATCACTTATCACAATAGGATCACATGATTTTCAAGGGCCACTATTCTCGTTCTTCTTGCCTCTTCACTATAGTAAGTGGCACTATCAACCTTCTAGTTACCCAGGGTCATCACTCAGGAGTTAACTTTTTACTTTCTTTTCCTTTGTTCCTACTAGGAAACAAAATCCCCACATGCTTGCAATTCCTCCTTTCTTCCTTCATTTCACCAACAAGTATTTATTAAGTGCCTACTATGTACCAAGCACTGTTCTAGAAATTCAGCAATAAACACAATGGACAAAATCATTTTCCTTCTGTAGCTTACATTCTAGTAACTTGGGGTGAGAGATAATAAGCCAGATAAATATGTAAAATCTGCATCATAGTTCTAAGAGGAAAAGGCAATGAGTAAGTGTGTGAGTGTTACAATTTTAGGTAAGGGAAGGGAGGAGTGAACTCCCCGAGAAGGTAGGTTTTGAGTAAAGATCTGAAGGCAGTGGGGTGGGGAGCCCTGTGGGTATCTCAGGGACAACTTTTGCAATAGAACAAGAAGCAAAGGTCCTTAGTATTATTGGTGTGCTTCACCAGTCAGAATGGCTAAAATCAACAAGTCAGGAAATGACAGATGCTGGTGAGGATGAGGAGAAAGGGGAACCCTCCTACACTGTTGGTGGGAATGCAAGCTGGTGCAGCCACTCTGGAAAACAGCATGGAGGTTCCTCAAAATGTTGAAAAGAGAACTGCCCTATGACCCAGCAATTGCACTACTGGGTATTTACCCTAAAGATACAAACGTAGTGATCCAAAGGGGCACATGCACCCGAATGTTTATAGCAGCAATGTCCACAATAGCCAAACTATGGAAAGAACCTAGATGTCCATCAACAGATGAATGGATCAAGAAGATGTGGTATATATACACAATGGAATACTATTCAGCCATCAAAAGAAATGAAATCTTGCCATTTGCGACAACATGGATGGAACTAGAGCATATCATGCTCAGCGAAATAAGTCAAGCAGAGAAAGACAACTATCATATGATCTCCCTGATATGAGGAAGTGGTGATGCAACATGGGGACTTAAGTGGGTAGAAGAAGAATCAATGAAACCAGATGGAATTGGGAGGGAGACAAACCATAAGTGACTCTTAATCTCACAAAACAAACTGAGGGTTGCTGGGGGGAGGGGGGTTGGGAGAAGGGAGTGGGATTATGGACATTGGGGAGGGTATGTGCTTTGGTGAGCACTGTGAAGTGTGTAAACCTGGTGATTCACAGACCTGTACCCCTGGGGATAAAAATATATGTTTATAAAAAATAAAAAATTTTTTAAAAAAGTATTATTGGTGTGCTTAAGGAATAGCAAGGATGCCAGAAGGGTGGCTGCTGGGTGTGGGAGAGGATAGTAGTAAGAGTCAAGATCAGGGAAGTAAGAGGTGGTTGGTGCATGTGTGAAAAAGCCTGGAAGGCCTTTATTAGGACTTGGTTCTTTGAGCGAGATGAAGCCATTGTACAGTTTCTTGTGTGCATGTCTGTGTGTGTGTGTATGTTTGTTTTTTTGACAGAAAAGTGATGTGATTTGACTTATGTTTTAAAAGACTCTTTCTGGCTGTTGTCTTAAGAATGGATACAAAGTGGGCAGAGGTGGAAGGAAGCACAGAGACCTCATATGAAGCTCTGGCAGTCATTTAAGCGAGGATGGATGGTGGCTTGGGTGGGAGGTAGCAGGGGAAGTGGTGAGATGTAAGCAGGCTCTCTAGACCTGTTGAAAGCAGAGCCTACATGAGGGATTGGATGTGGAGCAAGAGCAAAAGAGAAGTTTGGGCCCAAGTAGCAACAAGAATGAAACTGCAATTTACAGAGTTTGGAAATATTACGCGAGGAGTCAGTTTGGCACCCACAGCAGAAGGTCAGTTTTGGACAGTTGAAGTTTGGGATGCCTTTCAGACCTCCAAGTGGAATGTCAAGTACAAGCTGGGAATATAAGTCCAGAGTTGACTATAACTTTGGGAGAATGAATAAAATAATCATGGGGGCGAGACTAGACAAAGAGATCCATTTTCTGAGCCCTGGGGTGTTCCAAAATTTAGAGGTCATAGAACATTCATGCAACAAATACTTGAGCATCTGATATGGGTAGGCCCTGCTCCAAGTGCTTGAGGATGTATCAGTGAATATGATATAGGAGGAACCAGTAAAGGAGCCTGAGAAGGAATGTCTAGAAGGTAATGAAATCTCAGAGGTTTTCTCCATTCTAGTTGCAAGTGCACAGTCCTTAATTTCCATGTCCTCATCACATCTTGGACAAATAAATGTGCTAATATCCTAACCAGTCCTCCTTTTGGTCTCTCCAGCTCCAATCCATTCTATCCACCGAAACCAGACTGATTGCCCCCAAACAGCATTCATGAGTTATTCCCCACTTCAGTAACATGTACCAGTTACCAGGAAGGATCATTTCTGAAGTCTTCTCACTATCATTAAAGACTTCCATGGTTTTTTCGGTATATACCTTGCCTTCTTTCCCACTACTCTACCAAAATGGATTGTGCTTATTCTCCAAACAATAATTGGTCCAAGGATACTCAACTAATAAATGGTAGAGCCCATATTCGAACTCAGGGAACTGAATAGGACCCACCCACATGGGGTTTGGGGTAAGCTTCAAGACAACTAAATGAGACTGGATCCTTGAGCTTCAGGCTTCTCAGACTCAGAGCTGGTCTTAGAGGCAGCCCGTGGGGCTAGTTTATCTCTCTCTAGGTTCAGGCTAAACATAACCACGATCCACAGCTTAAAAAAATCACTGTGATGACCCAGAGTGATCTGGCTAAGCTTTGATGGTGATTTTTGCAGGCCATGAACCAACCTCAGACACGAGGAAAGACACTGAAAGGCAAATAGGCCTTGCCTAAGTTGTCTAAAGATCATACGGTTCTGGGCCAGTCCAGAGGCTCTGGCCAAGCTAGGCTAGTCCCAGGGATGAGAGAGATGTGGCACTCAGGGGGCTCTATTTAAGTAAGCCAGACTCTGGAGGTGACCTTAAAACCCATCCTTTTGACAGTTCTCATTCTGGTAAAGATAGCTGACAGCTACTCCAGCATTCTCCCCATTTCTGATCTGAACCAAGCTGACTCCTGTGAGCCCAGGTCAACATTCACCCCATTTTCCAGTTTTTGTCCTAGGAGTAACTGCCATATCTATTGGTGCACACATTAACCATTTCTCTGCCAAATGGGGATTGTTACTACTCAGAAATGAATGAGAAAATAGAGACTCAGAAATAGTCACTGTCCAAAGTAAATAGCTCTCACTTCTGTTCATTATGTCCAGTCACATTTACATGGGGTATATCCGAGAATGCACCTGTTATGCTAAATGATTAACTAGATACAATAGGTGTCATTAGATAGTAAGGTAGGAGGCAAATGGTGGAGTATCCTGAATGTGGTATAGTATACAGGCATTGTTAGCCTTTGTAGTAAACTTAAAATATAGTATCATTATTCCCACTTGGGGAAGGGAGATGAGCCTCAGTCAGAGTGGTAGAATCACCCGCCCTACTACACAACTAGTAAACAAAGAAGCTGGGATCTGAGTCCATGTGTCCAGGACTTGGTCTGTGGCTCCATGGCCTGAGGCAGCAAGTCATAGATGTGGCTCCTGATTCTGCCTCAGTCACTAACATTGAGTAGGACATTCAGGTCTCCAGATTGCAGGTGCCTCATATATGATAAGGGAAAAAATGCTACCGACTTCACATGCATGGTGGTACAAAATGGGTTAACTGTTTGGGGAAGTTCTTTGCAAATGTAAAGATTAACTATAAGGGATTATCATTGCTATTTTTATTATTTGTCTTTTCTGGGCCTCAGTTTCCTCCACCTTAAAATTAAAAGATGGGACCAGGCGACCTCCAAGGAGCCTTTTCTGGCAAAATTCTCTACTTTGGGAGTGGGGGGGTGCAGAGGGAGAGAGAGAGAATCTTAAGCAGGCTCCACACCTGAGATCACGACCTGAGCAGAAGTCAAGAGTCAGACACTTAACGAACTAAGCCACCCAGGCACCCCTAAAATTCTCTACTTTTAGAGGTCTAAACACTTCTGGGCTACATTAAAACAGTTTGGTTTTATAGGACGATTCTTGGTAATGATACACCAGAATTTTAACAGGGCTAACAGTTATAGCCTCTTGTGCTTACAAAGGGTTGTGAACTCCTAATGTTTATTTCTTAGTATTAAAGAATTCTGTTGGAATAAGATGAGAAAAAGATGCCACGACACATGCTAGATTTATTTTTTTATATATACAATCAAATCAAATTACTTTGTATCAAATGAGGAAGAGAAACACAAAAATGTTACCCTACTTACCAGTCCTGTAGCCACCACCTTGATTTGGGAAGACAAAACAGTCGTTTTCTCTATTAAAAAAAAAAAGGCTCGGGGGGCGCCTGGGTGGCTCAGTGGGTTAGGCCGCTGCCTTTGGCTCAGGTCATGATCTCGGGGTCCTGAGATCGAGTCCCGCATCAGGCTCTCTGCTCAGCGGGGAGCCTGCTTCCCTCTCTCTCTCTCTCTGCCTGCTTCTCCATCTACTTGTGATTTCTCTCTGTCAAATAAATAAATAAAATCTTAAAAAAAAAAAAAAGGCTCGGGGTGCCTGGGTGGCTCAGTGGGTTAAAGCTTCTGCCTTCGGCTCAGGTCATGATCCCAGGGTCCTGAGATGGAGCCCCACATCGGGCTTCACTCTCTCTCTCTCTGCCTGCCTCTCTGTCTACTTGTAATCTCTCTCTGTCAAATAAATAAAATCTTTTTAAAAAAGGCTCTACTTTGTAGTATAATTACCTTGTTCTACTTCACCCAAAAAAAGAATAATCAATACACTCCTCATAAAAAAATTTCTTGAGCCACTAAAAGGCAGTTATTGAAAAGCCAACTGTGTCACCCAGAACACCATGGTAACCAGTTATCACCAGGGCATGAAAAAATAGTTGTTAATCACTAGGAACTGAGCTGGTTGGCAATTTGGCTTGCTAAGCAACACTGCAAAAATAGCAGAGTAACGACCCATTATCTGGAGATCTGAATTTGCACAGCTCTAAATCTGGTCCCAGAAGGAACTACCCCAGGTCCATACACCCAGCCCATGCCCTAGGCTCCCCGTCAAATTCTAATTAATCATTTATTCACCAAATATTTATTGAAGCTTATTGTGTACCAGACACACAATTCCTAACATGCATATTTACTTGATTTCTCAGTTCAGTAGAGGCTGTGAAAGACACACAGAAAAGAGTGGTTTTGTGATGAGTGAGGTGGGGGGAGAGGCTTGCTTGAGGCCAACTCAGAACTAGCAACTGATAGCCAGAGGACAGAAAAAGATAAAGTAGACAACAAATGGCTTGATAACACAGCATAAAATAACTACATTCTCATGACCACCCTCCTGCGTCATCAAGAAAAAGATTAAGTTATATTTAGGATTCTTTCCTAAGGAAGGCAGGAATGGGCATAAAACGTTTTAGAAATATCACCACCAAAAATGGTTAAAATATATAGCTTTGGCCTTTGGAGAGAACAGAAATTATGTTTGACAAATATCTTATTCTGCCTAGTTCCCTATTTTGCTGGAAGAAAAGCAGCATGAAGATCCTTGCCTTGCCAGCATTCAAGTGTGGCTGGCGTTGGCTTCCTTTCTGCCTTTATTCTTCTCATTCAGTTTCCTTTCATAATTTCTTGTCAGAATCCTTCTCTTCTCACTTCCTCTGAGTTTTCCCAGGTCCTTCTAGGGAATTTCTCCCTTGGGCCTTCCCCACAGATGTCTGGATGCACTTGCCTGTCTACCAGGCTGCTCAGAGCCCTTTCCATCAAGGCCCTAACTGCTTTCATGCTCCCGGAGGGCAGGCTCTTTTCCATATTTGTATCTGCATCCATCTCCTAGAGCCCTAGTAGCTACGAAAGTTCCTGAACTCAGCTGCCCACACAATCACTAGGCATAGAGGGAAGGTCAGCTGGCCTAGATGGCACTTTCCCTACTGGATGTAAAATGGCCCAGGAACCCACATGACACCCACACTGGCCCCCTTTCCTAAAAGCTTTGCATGTCTGCTCCCTTCCCCTGGAAAGCTCTTCTTCTGGGAAACTCCTTCTTGCTACCCTTTAAGATTCAGCTCAAATATCACTTGGGGAGGAGGAGGAATCTATCCTTACCCACAAGACCAAGTCAGGGCCCCTCTTATATGCTCTCATGGCTCCCTCTACCTTTTCTTCAAATCACTTGTTACCATTTATAATTATTTATTGGTCAGTTAACGAACTGAGCCACACAGGCACCCCTGGCAAGCACCAGGGTGGCAAGAGGCCTGACACAGAATAATGTCATTTTTTTTTTTTTGAAAGATTTTATTTATTTATCAGAGAGAGAGAGGGGGAGAGAGCGAGCATAGGCAGACAGAATGGCAGGCAGAGGGAGAAGCAGGCTCCCTGCGGAGCAAGGAGCCCGATGTGGGACTTGATCCCAGGACGCTGGGATCATGACCTGAGCCGAAGGCAGCTGCTTAACCAACTGAGCCACCCAGGCGTCCCAGAATAATGTCATTTAGAAGGAAGGGACGAAGGGAAGGAAGGAGGAAGAGAGGGAGGGAGGGAAGGATGGATGGAGAGGGGAGAGGGAGGAGGGAGAAAGAAAGGAAAGAAGAATGAATTGAGAAGAATCCCAGTTTGGAAAGGAACAGACATCAGAAAATAAAAAGAACTGGAAGAGATGTTATCGAAGGTCTAGGGACCCCCAAACTGGGCCTAGATTTAAACCAGTTTAAGAAAGTATTAGGATCAAAAAAAAAAAAGAAAGAAAGAAAGTATTAGGATCATCCACAGATACCACCCCCTACCTTGATACCCAAATGCTTCAAGGGGTCCAGAAACACAACCAAATGTATCTGATTGTTAAAAAATGTAATTGAGGTGAGCTACCATATTCTTCAAATAAGAGAGGACTCACCAAGGATGATAAAACGAGGCAATGCAATTTAACTGCAGCCTGTGGGATTTAGATTAGATAAAAAGTCTGACAATGAAGGCTGTTATGTCCTGAAAAGATAACCAAATCTAAAAATGAAAGCGTGAATTAGATTCTGTCAGGTTTTTCAGTGCCCCTTCCAGCTCAGATTCTATCGTTACCTCATATTTCTTTTGCCAGACTGAGAAAAAGAAAATTATTTCAGAACAGTATTACAACAATCATAATAGATATGTCTAAAGAAAGAAATATAAATTGGGAATTTAATCCCTTGTATATTTAATAATTTCTACTTTTTCATGTTCATTTTTATTCTGCCTCCCTGTACAGGATGGGCTATGCTTTGTTTACTGTTTAATCTAAATACTGTTTAGAAGATAAAACATTCTAACGTGGACTAATTATTAGGCAGCCATATTTAACGTTTTTAAACACATCACATCTAATTAAATCAGTGAAATAGAACTTTGAGTGGAAATAATTTTTCATTTTCTTTTATGAAAGATAAAAAATGTAGCACTAATGTTTCAGCAGCTTTTTATAGAATTAAGCAACGGGATGATTATTCTTCCTGCTAAAATATCACACCAGAATTTGGAGTGATAAAGCAAAACCCTGACTTTTCAACCAGATTATTCCTCAGTGAAAATGTTACATTATGTGTCTGTGCCAGGAGCACTTATTGGCAAGCTGGATGGCTTTTAAGCTACAGATCACATGAAGTAGAACCAAAGATTGAAGAAGATACCTTTTCAGCTCCACTCTGTCTGTCTTGTTCACCACTGTATTCCCAAGGCCTAGTACAGTGCCTGGTCTAAAGCAGGAGTTCAATATTTACTGAATAAACAAAGGAATCAATGAATGAACAAAGACTGAGTAGGAAAACTGCAATAAGCTATCTTATAGCCATGCTGGTCTATAGACAGAATAACCCAACATTATGTGCATGATGAGGTCTTTTGTTTAGGAAGATGGTGTTACTAACCTGGCAAAGCCAATTTATTTAACTGTTAAATATTGGAGCAATAGCACCCAGAGGCCATTGGCTTCAGACCTAAGCTTTATTCCTTCTCCCTGTTCTCTGCATAGGGTTGGTTTTTTCCTAAAAATAATCCAATAAACGGAGTAAACTGTAGAAATTAAGTTCAACAAATCTTTAGGGCTCCATTTGATAAATTAGTCTTCCCAAATTATGGGACTCACTCCCAAGGAGACAACAGTGAAAATAATTATCATCATATTAACAAAAAATCACTCTTGGGATTATAATGGGATATTTTATTAATGAAAGAAGGCAAGACCAGGGCTTTTTCTGTTTATTTTCTTTTTAAGAATTTGATTAAGGTTGTTACTATGGGTGCTATATTTTTTAATATGACAGCATATTAGGAGTTATTACTTCAGGATAGTGGGATGATTACCTTCATGTGATTTCCATACTTTGTCTACTGTTCTATATTTTTCAGTTTTCTGTAATGAAAACTTACAATTTTTTTTAAGTTGTAATGTAGTATAGAAATGTACAAACTTTGTAAAAATTTTATAAAAGCCAAAAAACCTCAGCATAGTCACTCTCTTCTCCATGTTCTCATTGCATTTTTATATTTCTATTTATCACTCTTGTTTTAATGATTTATATACAGGTCTGTCTTATCCACATGCTCCATGCTAGAACATGACTTGTAAACTATAATGTTATTGAATTGGGGGGTAGGGGTGGAGAAAGGTGAGTCCAGCCTGTCTCCTAGCTTTTCAAAGGGGAACATTCTTCTATCAGGCTGTAGGCTTTTTGGGAGCAGAGACTGTATCTCATACATCCAACTCTTAGCACATTCCTTTCAACATGACAAGGGATAAATAATTGTTACAATAAATAGATATACCTAAAAAAAGAAGAGAAACCATATATGCAACACTTTTCTTCTAACACTTAAAATTTGCCTTTGTCCTGCATGGTCCACAATGATTGGCTGAGATCATTAATGATGCATTTACTACAAATCTGTTCAGATCCTTTCTGTTAAAGTTTAACTCCTTTAGTTATTGATTTAGTCATTCAGCAACTGAAAACTTAGCAAGTTACTGAAAACTTAGCAAGGGCTCTATCCATTGTTAGGTGCTATAGCTACAAAGACAGATAAGGTAGTCTTGGCTCATGATATGGGTGAGTAGCACTAATAAGCAAAAACCAATCGTGCAGCCTGTTGATTCAATAAGAGAGATATGGGACAATTACATTGGCTCAACCTGGGATTTACAGGAATAGCTTCCCAGAGGAGGTGGCCCCAGTGCTGAGTGTTAGAGGAGGAGCTGGAGTCCGGACTAATCAGGCAATGCATATTCCTGACAAAGAGTATGGCCTGAGGAAAGGGACAAAGAATAGCAATAGCAGTAGGGCCATGAAATTCAATGTTGCCCCAACTGTGGTCGGAAGTGGTGAGGGATAAGCCTGGAGGGGAGGGCAGGGAGCAGGTCAGGATGGCACTGCTTAGACTTGATCCTGCAGGCAGTCCGGGGAGTGCAGAAGGGTTTTAAGCAGGGGATCATGTCACCAGAGATTATTTTAGTGGCAAGGGAGAGGACAGATTTGAGGGACACAAAAACTGGATGAAGCGGAATTTCTTAGGAGGCATTTGCACAAGAGTAATAGGTTTGTGTTTATATTTAAGAATCTTAGCAAACATTTATTTAGCATTTATAATGATACTTACTAAATAAGCAGTATAATACAATAGTATCTTATTATTTCAACCAACCCTATGAGTAAATACCATTATTATCCTCATTTTACAAGTAACAAAACAGACAGTTAAGTAACTCCCAAGGCCAGCATGTAGTTCGGACAGTCTGGCAGCAAAGCTTCTGTTCTTAATCACTATCTCATCTGTTTAATTTTAGTCTCTGCCACTGGAATGAAAGCTCTGTGCAGGCAGGCAGGGAGGACTGTTGTATGTTCTCTGCCATGCCTAAACAACAGGTACACAGTAACTATTTCTTGAATAAACTCCATGACTCACCTAAGTGAAAGAATTAGTGGACTCTATCATATATAGATTCAAGAAATATTTTAGATGCAATTTTGGCAAATTTTGGGCAGACTTTGGTGACTGTTATGGACTGAATGTCTCTCTCCCCCGTCCCAAATTCATATGTTGAAGCACTAACCCCCCCTCCCCAGTGGGGGGGGGGTCTATGGAAGTAATTTAAGTTAACTAAGATTATAAAGGTGGGGCCCTAAACCAACAGGATTGCTGTCTTTGTAAGAGGAAGAGAGACCAGAACTTGCACTCTCTATAGACATGTACTGAGAGAAACACCATATGAAGATGTAGTGAGAAGACACAAAGAGTGCTCTCATGGGAAAGCGAATCAGGTGGAACCTTGATCTTGGACTTCTGGCCTCCAGAATTGTGAGAAAATAAATGTCTGTTTACGCTGGCTAGTCCATGGTATTTTGTTATGTCAGCCCAAGCAGACTAAGGCAGTGGATGAGGGTGAGGGGTGAAGGGGGGCTTTCTCACCTGGGAAACTGGAGGGGCAGTGGTACCACTGACTGGGGTAGAGAATTTGGGAAAAGGAGAGGTTGGTTATGGTCAATGGAACAACACTAATTATCCTATACTTTGGGTTCACCTTACTCAAACAAAAAATACAGTAGAAATTAGCTATTTAAAACCCTTCATTCAATAAATATTCTATTCACCCCCCTTGCATTGATGGCCACTGTGCTTGTCCTGAGAATACAAAATAAATAAGATTCATTGTCTGCCTTTAGGAGCTCACAGTCCAGTGGGGATAAATACTCTTCTTTTTAGTAAAGCTAGCATGCTAGCTAGAAAGACCTTTTTCCTTTTCCCCATTTCTAAAGACCTGGAGCTCATAAGAAGTATAGTGGTAAAATCCCATATGGATAAGGCCTTTGGAGTCACATGACCTGGATTTGAATCTGGGCCTTGAAATACTAGCTAGGTGATGGTCTTAGATAGGCCAAGCAACCTTTCTGGGTCTTGGGGTCCTCATGTAACTGCAGAGTTGTTTTATGGATCAGATAAGAAGATAAGTAGAAATGTTTTGTAAAATACAATATACATATTAGCAATCACTGTAATTATAAAAGCTCCATTTCTAATCTATGAAAAATAGAGGTAAATCAGCCAGTGGCAGCAAGCCAGAGGTGAAAGGCTGCCTTTGAAGCCTATGGGGTGGAGGATGGACTGTGACTGGTGTAGTGGGAAAAAGAACAGGTTCTGGGGTCCTGCTGACCTAGGTCAAATCACAATTCAGTTATCAACTGTGGGGAGTTGACTAAGTCAAGTAATGGAACTAAGCTTTAGTTTCTTCTTTTAGTATAAAATGGAGTTGATAATACCCACCCAGGAAGTCATTCAGAGTACATAAAGGGCCTGGCAGGGTGCCTATCAGAGCTGTCAGCTCAATTAATGGTAATTGTTGTTCCGATTTGTCATTTTCCTCCCCCTACCTCCTAAGGGGTTTGCTTAGTTAAGTTACTTGAGATGCAAAAGAAGTGAGGGGAACAGAAGGGCTTTTATGACTTACTTTAAGGGTAAAGAAAAGTAGCTCAGCACAGCTTTCCTTTTCTAATCTATGGCGCAAACACGTGTTTAGCAAATGACCGTGTTAAGCAAATGACCGTGTTATATGGCATGAAGCCAGAGAACACTCAACTTGATACTTATTCCTTGTATTTATTCTAAGTAAATCTACCAATCACTATTAATAAGGGTTCTCTGGAGGCAGTGCTTCTCAGACTTTAATGTACACATGAGTCACCTGGGGGCTTATTAAAGTGCAGATTGTCATTCAGTGGATTTAAAATGAGGTAGGAAATTCTTCATGTCTACCAAGGTCTGAGGTGAAGCCCATGCTGCTGGTTTTAGTAGCTCACTGTGAGTAAGGAGCAAGGCTCTGAAGAGATGTGGAAATCTCTTCGTTGGCATGGTGTGCTCTGTAATTCCCAGCTTCTCTTTAGCAATCTAAGTACAAACTAACTGCTGATAGAACACTGACAAGCCTTTTTCAGACAAGATTTAGACATTCTGCCGCACAGCTCATTTCAGATCAGTACTGACTTTATTGGGCAGCCTACTATGTGCAAGGTGCTAGGGATACAAAGGTTACTGAGACACAATTCCTGCTTGAAGACTGTCTTTTTTCTGACATGGTACATCCTTGTAAACTGTTAACTTTCTAAGGGCACTGTTATTGCCTTGCCTATTGCCTACTCCATAGATAATAAATAGTAAATGAATTAATGAGTTTACAGGAGTTTCATGAAAAATGTCCTTCAGTAGCACATGACAATGATATACTATCTTAACTGCCCTCTGTCTTAACTATCATGTTTAAGGGATAGTTATGTCAAAATCAGGCTGATAAGGTGGGCCCCAATCCAACCTGACTGATGTCTTTATAAAAGAAGAAATGCTTAGAGCCACGGAGATTCCAGGAATGAGCTTACACACACTGAAGGATGACCGCGGATGGACGCAGAGAGAAGGCAGCCATCTGCAAGCCAAAAAGAGAGTCCTCAGAAGAAACCAAACCTGCCCACACCTTGATCTTGGACTTCCAGATTCTAGAACTATGAGGAAATAAACTTACGTTGTTTAAGCCACTCAGTTTACGGGATTTGTTATGGTAGTTTTTGCAAATTAATATATAGATTTGCACAGTTTTTATGCCCAGATCCAAGACTCCTTTCTGTAGGAGTCTTACAACATGTAAGAATAATTCTAAGAGTAGATGAATGAACCTAAGGGTACAGTGAGAATGAGTCATGCAAGGACTTGGGGGAGACAGATGAAGAGGGTGAAATAGTAGCCCAGATTGGGCTAAAACAGCAGTAACATGTACACATTTCCCTCCCCTTCTCATGATACCAACAGGAAGTCTACAGCTTTGACTGAAAATAGGTTTTCAACACCTCTCCCCCTTCAGGCTACACTTTGATACTTAACACAATATTATCTGTCTATAAAAATTGTGGCAGGAGGAAGACCCAAGTTTTCTCATTGTATGAAAGTCCTAAAGAGCACCTGTGATGATAAAGTAATGAGACTGAATTTTTGATAAACAAAAAGATATGTCAAGATATGCCAAATGTGCCTGGGTGGCTCAGTGGGTTAAGGCCTCTGCCTTCGGCTTGGGTCGTGGTCCCAGGGTCCTGGGATCAAGCCCTGCATCGTGCTCTCTGCTCAGCAGGGAGCCTGCTTCCTCCTCTCCCTCTGCCTGCCTCTCCACCTACTTGTGATCCCTGTCTGTAAAAAAAAAAAAAAAAAAAAAAATCTTTAAAAAGATAAGCCAAATGTGATTCCTGCTAACCACAGGGAATCTACATTTGAAGCTTGATTCTAAAATCAGGGGATTGATTTTTTTGTTTTTTTACTAAACATGTTAACTCATATGTACAGATGAATGCCTCCTTCAAAGTGGTCATTCTAGAAGGTTCTACACGTACTCTAACCATGTCACTGTCCTCAACTCATTCCTGGAATTGTTTTCAGGGTCTGTAAGATAAGTCTTCTGCACTCAGTGACTCTTGAAGGTCGGTTTGATTTTCAAAAACAATCAAGTGTCCTTCTGGGTAACTAGGAGAACCAGTCAAACTGTGTAATCCCAAGAAGATCGATCCTAAAGAATACAGGCTGATTTTTCTTGAGTGAATTGTTCTCAGCTCCAGAAGACAGTTTCTAAAGGCAAACCCCAGACAGTAGTAAACATTCTAGAGACCTGACAGGGGTGGAGTGGTGACTACTCTGAAAGAAACCCCATTCATTTGTATATGCAAATTTTCTAGCGGTTCCCTTTACCAGACTATTTGCTCTCATCCAGATCAACCCTCCCTTAGGGGACCCAGGTTCCCAGAAGTACAAGGACCTCGCTGCCTTAATCAGTTTTTTAAGCTGGGTCAATTTTTAATCCAACCTGAGAATGTTAAATAAGGGAAAAGAACCACTAGAGGAGTCTGGGGCTTATCACTCTTTGTGATTCAAAGGACAGAAAGACGACCCAGAGAGAAGTTCCTGAGACATAACTTTCTGCTCCATGTAAGAAAGACATTATCAGCAGCTGGAGCTGTCCAACAAGGGAGTTCGTTTGCCTGGGAGATTGTGTTTCCAGCCCTGGGAAGAGTTTAAAAGGAAGACTGCTTATTACAGGATGGTGTAGAGGATCCTTGTCTATTGGGTGGGGAGCTACCCAATGACCTCCAAGGACTATCCACAGAGTCCAACCTGCACAGTACCTGGCAATTGTTAGATCCTGAAAAATCCTGAAAGGGAATGAATGAGGAATCTAGAGCGTCTTGTGAGCCAAGTGAAAGGTTAGAGGCCGGGGCTCAGTCAGCTGCAGGGAAGGTAAATGAAAATAGCCACCAAGAGGTGGGGCCTTCCTTGAGTTTTTGCTATCATAAGGAATTGCTTTGCACACCTGAAACGTTACATGTTTATGAATATTTCTGAGGGGGTAAGGAGCTGAGAGAGGAGATAGACCACTGCTCACCCTTCTTAAACTCCTCCAGCACGGTGTCCAGCCGGGTATCATTGAAGACGCAGTGCAGGGGCCGGTTGTAGAAGCGAGTGACGGTGAGTAGCGGCGTGCAGTCGTCGGGGTCCACGAAGGCCAAGTCCTTGACAAACAGAATGTCTACAATGTTGTGCCGCTGATCGCCCTCGTACACGGGGATACGAGTGTAGCCGCTGCGCAGAATCTCTGAGACGGTGGCGAAGTCGAGCACCGCGTCGGAGCGCAGCATGAAGCAGTCCCCGAGGGGGGTCAGCACCTCCTCCACCACCTTGGTGCGCAGCTCCAAGGCTCCCTGGATGATGTTGAGCTCCTCCTTCACCAGGTCGCTGTAGGGGTCTGCGGCCCGTAGCGTCTCCAGCAGTTTCTCCCGCGTGTAGAAGGTGCTGATCTCCTGACGCAGCGCCCAGTCCAGCAGGCGACCCAGGGGGTAGCACACGGGGAAGGCGGCCGCCATCAGGAGTCGGGTCAGGCACACGCTGTGCGAAGCGATGGCCAGCCCGTGCCGAGAACACACTGAGTAGGGGCAGATCTCGGCGCCCAGAAACACCGCGCCGGTGCAGACGAGCGCCGGCAGCCACGGGAAGTGAATCCCTGCCTCGCTGTAATAATCTTCTCCGGTGCCCCCGACACCCGGCGGCAGCGAGGCGTACAGCCAGCCGGCCAGGGCCGCGTTGGCTCCGGCTTGGCCCAGGAGCAGGGTGCAGAGCAGATGGGTCCCCCTGCTGCGCACGGCCTGCACGCGGCGCGCCTGCTCCTGCTCTGCGGCCGAGCCGCTGTTCCGCAGCACCCGTAACTCCACCGGGTCCAGCGAGAGCAGGCTCAGGCGCAGGCCGCTGAAAAGGGCAGACAGGGCGAGCAGCAGGAGCGCCCCGAGCGCCCGGAGCCACGCTGGGGGCAATAGGTCCCCCCCAGGACCGTACAACCGCGGGCGGACGCGCAGCAGGAAGCCGCCGGCGGCGCCGTGGTGGTGCCAGGCGCGTCCATCCCAGGCGCACAGCGAGAAGAGCTTCCCGCCACCGCCCGCGCCGCCCCGCTCTGCCTCGCCCTTGCGCAGCTCCCGCACCCTCACCTGGACTAAAGCCGAACCCGCCACGCCTCCGGGGCGCAACGGCCCCAGGACTTCCACGTCCGACGCCCAGTCGCTCTGCTCCCGACAGCGCTGCGGCCCCGGGGGGCGTGTGGGGACAGCACTGGGCGCCACGCCGCTACCCCCCGGGGGCTCCTCGATGAACACGAGCCGGGGAGCCCAGTCGCCGGTGCCGTTTTCTCCCGAGGAAAGGGTGGGTGCGGGCACCGGCGCCGCGGGCGCCGAGGGCCCGGGCTGGAAATAGACGCGCAGGAGGAAGCTGGTGCCTTCCGCTGCGCGCAGGGTGCCCCCCTCCAGGGACACGCGGCCTCCAGCGGTGTCCTCGGGCCGCAGGCCCAGCAGCCAAGCGGCGGCGGCTGGGGGCTGAGGAGACAGGGAGAAGAAGAGCAGGAGCACAGCGCCTCGGCTGCAGCAGTCCCGGAGCCTGACACCCACCGCTGTTGCCGCAGCCGCCATCCTGCACCCGGCGCGGATGCACGTGATACTGCAGAGAACAGAGGGAGATCTGGAGGGAGGAGGAGCCGGAGCCGGCAACCCGGCCTGGGGCAGGTCACCACGTGTGCACCCCCTGCAAGCGTGGGCTGTAGACGATGGGGATTCAGACCCAGCCCCCGCCTGGAGTCCCCGTAGGAGGCCGGAGGTGGCCACGCATCACTGCACCACGCATAACCCCCGAAACACGGGTGAATCTGAGCGGCAGCCTAAGAAAAGCTTGATTTGGAGCTCGGCCTCCTGCTCCAGCGGTAGGGAGGCACTCTGCGAACTCCTACCCGGCAGTAAATTCCCTGTCACCAGGGCTTCCCCATTGGCCAGGGATATTTCCCAGCGTTTTGCCTCTCCTCCTGTCTCTTGCCTTCCCCCTTCTGGTCAAAAAATATTCCAGAGGCAGCCTTGAATCTGTAAAAAACTTTGCATTTGGTCTCCACTCTGGTTGACCTTTAATGCTTTAAAATTTTAGGCATTACTTAAGTTCAACTCCTTGTTGAGATCCAAATGTCCATCAATAAGAAACTGTTAAAACAAATTGTAACACTACTATGTGATGGAATACTATGCAGCAGGAAAAAAGTGACGTGGCTCCATGTGTTTGTGATATGGAAATATCTCCAAAGTAACAGTGGGAAAATAGGGAGGGGTGCTTGGGTGGCTCAGTCAGAGCATGGAACTCAAGAGCATGGGAGTCTTGAGTTCCACTGAAGTTATGATCTCAAGGTCCTGAGATGGGGACCGTGCTCAGCAGGGAGTCTGCTTGAGATTCTTTCCATCTCCCTCTGTCCCTAACCCCACTCGTGTTTGCCTGTCCTCTCTCTCTCTCTCAAATAAATGAATCTTAGGGACTGGAGGAGATTATCCTGAGTGAAGTAAGTCAGGCAGAGAGAGTCAATTATATGGTTTCACTTACTTGTAGAGCATAAAGAATAATATGGAGGACATGAGAAGGAAAGGAAAAGTGAATTGGGGTAAATCGGAGGGGGAGAGGAAGCACGAGAGACTGTGGACTCAGAAAAAAAACTGAGGGTTTGAGAGGGGACAGGGTGGAGGGATGGGTGAGCCTGGTGGTGGGTATTAAGGAGGGCACCTATTGCATGGGGTACCAGATGTGGTGCATAAACAATGAATCTTGGAACACCGAAAAAAATAAAATTAAATTAAGATGTTAAAAAAATAAAATAAATGAATCTTAAAAAAAGAAAGATAGTGAAAAGCAGAAAAATGTGTAATATGCTAGTCTGTATTAAAATTTAAGTATAGATGTGCATATATACACATATAAAGGATTACTATGCAGAAGATACACAAGAAATTCTAAGTGTTCACTTCCGGAGAGTTGGACTAGATTGAAAGTTTGGTTGAGAGTATATATATGCAGGAGATTGCAAAGAAAATCCAGAGATCCTCCAACTCCTCACCCCGCTTTCCCCGGGGGTTACATCTTAACTATGATATAATACCAAAAGCAAGAAATTGGCATGGGTGTAAAGTGTGGTTATAGTTCTACCTCATTTTATCACATGGGTAGATTTACATAACGATCACTGCAATCAAAATGCAGAATTTTTCTATCACCATAAAGCTCTGGGAGGGAGACCTTTTTTTTACTGAATTACTTGTATTGTTTGAATTTACCATGGGCCTGTTACTTTATTTTTACTTTTATAAATTTATTTCTTAAATTTACATAGTAAAATTCACTTTTTGATGTGCTGTTCTATGAGTTTTGATGAATGCATATTCTTGTATCGCCATTAAGAATAGTGCCATTGGGGCGCCTGGGTGGCTCAGTGGGTTAAGCCGCTGCCTTCGGCTCAGGTCATGATCTCAGGGTCCTGGGATCGAGCCCCGCATCGGGCTCTCTGCTCAGCAGGGAGCCTGCTTCCTCCTCTCTCTCTCTCTCTGCCTACTTGTGATCTCTCTCTGTCAAATAAATAAATAAAATCTTAAAAAAAAAAAAAAGAATAGTGCCATTGGGGGCACTTGGGTGGCTCAGTGGGTTGAAGCCTCTGCCTTCTGCTCGGGTCATGATCCCCAGGTCCTGGGATCAAGCCCCAAGTAGGGGCTCGGCGGGGAGCCTGCTTCCTCCTCTCTCTGCCCACTTGTGATCACTCTCTCTCTCTGTCAAATGAATAAATAAAATCTTAAAAAAAAAAAAAAGAATAGTGCCATCGAGGCATCTGGGGGCTCAGTGGGTTAAAGCTTCTGCCTTTGGCTCAGGTTATGATCCTGGGGTCCTGGGATCAAGCCCTGCATCGGGCTCTCTGCTCAGCAGGGGCCTGCTCCCCCCCCCCCCCCGCCTGCCTCTCTACCTACTTGTGATCTCTGTCAAATAAATAAATAAAATCTTTAAAAAAAATATGCCATCACCCTTCAATATTCACCCTGAGTCTCTCTTTGCAGAACCCCTCCCCCAATCCCATCCTCTGACAACCACTGATTTATTTTCCCCTATATTTTCCTTTTCTAGAGTGTCATACAAGTGCAATAATACAATTAAAACCTTTTGGATATGACTTCCCTTAGTATAACACATTTAAGAGTCAACCATGTTGTTGTGTTTAATCAATAGTTCATTCCTTTTTGGAATTAACTGGGTAGTATTCTATTATGGCTGTATTCTATGGTAGTATTCTATTATGGGTAGTATTCTATAATGGCAGGGTAGTATTCTATTATGTGGATGCACCAAAGTTTGTTTATCCATTTACCAGTTTAAGAATATTTGAGAAATACTTTCATTAGATTATTCCTTTCTGCTCATGACGCTGACGAGTAAGCATCCTTAGTCTCCCTCCCACCACCGTCATGCCTAAGTCAGAGTCTTCCAAAGAGTCTGGAACGCTGAGGAGGCTCTTCATCGGAGGACTGATAGATTGTGAAACAAAACTACCATTGCATTAACATGCACTAGAGCCTGTCTATTATAAGCTGCCTTTTGTGAGGGCAGCTTGAGAGATAGAAGGAAGATTGGATCACAAGAGGGAACATTGAAGCATGTAGGGGAAGTATGGGGGAAGGGGAGAAAAGGGGTCAAGCATGTGATCGTTTCTCTTAAGCATTGGCAAAAACCACTCTCGCTTTTCTCCCTGAATTCTCTCCCAATCCTCTCCTGAATCCTCTCTCCTGTCTCCTCTCCCAACCTAATTTCCTCAACACAAAGCTACCTGCTATCCTAAGGGTTCTCCCACCTCTTTAGGGCCACAGGACTTTATTATTGTTATAACACCACTTAACAACTTTATCAAGCTTTAGTATTACAAAGGAATGTCAAATTTAGTATTACACACACACATACACACTAGCGCTGTGTAGTAGATGTGATTCTACCCATTTTACAGACCATGTTAAATGACTGGTAAAACTTCTTTGGACCCTAGATTGATGCCCCCTCACCTTGCAGTGTTGACCAGTACCAAAATAAAACCCTTCAAAAATATTAGATCAGGAATTTAAAAACTTAAATTTCTGATTATAAAATACTATATGCTCATTGCAAATAAAATTTTAAAGCAGAAAAGCATTAATAAAAATAAACTATAACCCCACCATCCAGAGATAAACAGTGTTAATATTTTGGCACATTTCCTTTTTTATTTTCTATATACAAAGATAACTGAGAAATACATAGACACACACACACACACACACACACACACATAAGCCCTCATATATTTATCTATTTTATAATTGGAATACATATTATACATACAATTCTACTCTGCTTCTGTCACTTAATATATCAAGAGCATTTTCTTTTTGTTTTTTTAATGAGAATAGGAATCTTTATTAGTTAACTCATTATTTAGATAACTTGCAAAAATATTTTAAGAACAAAAATGTAAACTTTTCTCAGCTTCTTGGGAGGAAGACCATATTTAAATTTAGGCTAATATATTTAATATATGTTATTCAGGAACTATTTATTACTCTTTCCCCTTGATTAGCTTGATTCCAATGGTCATTCGGCCATTGTTCAACTACTTCTTCTTTTTTAAATTTCTTTTCAGCATAACAGAATTCATTGTTTTTGCACCACACCCAGAGTTCCATGCAATACATGCCCTCCTTAATACCCACCACCTGGCTCCTCCAACCTCCCACCCCCCGCCCCTTCAAAACCCTCAGATTGTTTTTCAGAGTCCATAGTCTCTCATGGTTCACCTCCCCTTCCAATTTCCCTCAACTCCCTTCTCTTCTCCATCTCCCTATATCCTCCATGTTATTTGTTATGCTCCACAAATAACTGAAACCATATGATACTTGACTCTCTCTGCTTGACTTATTTCACTCAGCATGATCTCTTCCAGTCCTGTCCATGTTGCTGCCAAAGTTATTCATCCTATCAGAAAGGATAAATACGGGACATCTGGGTGGCTCAGTGGGTTAAGTCTCTACCTTCAGCTCAGGTCATGATCTCAGGATCCTGGGATAGAGCCCCACATCAGGCTCTTTGCTCGGCAGGGAGCCTGCTTCCCTCTCTCTCTCTGCCTGCTTCTCTGACTTGTGATCTCTCTCTGTAAAATAAATAAATAAAATCTTAAAAAAAAAAAAAAGAAAGGATGAATACTTTCTGATGGAGGCATAATACTCCATAGTATATATGGACCACATCTTCCTTATCCATTCATCCATTGAAGGGCATCTTGGTTCTTTCCACAGTTTGGCAACCGTGGCCATTGCTGCTATAAACATTGGGGTACAGATGGCCCTTCTTTTCACTACATCTGTATCTTTGGGGTAAACACCCAGTAGTGCAATTGCAGGGTCATAGGGAAGCTCTATTTTTAATTTCTTAAGGAATCTTTACACTGTTTTCCAGAGTGGCTGCACCAACTTGCATTCCCACCAACAATGTAAGAGGGTTCCCCTTTCTCCACATCCTCTCCAACACACGTTGCTTCCTGTCTTGCTAATTTTGGCCATTCTAACTGGTATAAGGTGGTATCTCTATGTGGTTTTAATTTGAATCTCCCTGATGGCTAGTGATGATGAACATTTTTTCATGTGTCTGATAGCCATTTGTATGTCTTCATTGGAGAAGTGTCTGTTCATATCTTCTGCCCATTTTTTAATATGATTATCTGTTTTGTGTGTGTTGAGTTTGAGAAGTTCTTTATAGATCCTGAATATCAACCTTTTGTCTGTACTGTCATTTGAAAATATCTTCTCCCATTCCGTGGGTTGCCTTCAAGAGCATTTTCTTAAATATAAAAAAATATTTTGTAAATGTAATTTTTAAAATATGGAACTATTACTATATATCTATTATATTGTGAGAAAGGGGGAACTGTAAGAAGGAAATTATTTCCAGCTGCATCAATTCTATTTTTTGCAAGTGTTAGGCTTAGAAAAGTCAATCCACTTTTCTGGGCCCATTTCCTCATCTGTGAAATGAAATACAGTTTTAAGGTCCCTAACCTCTCATGAGTCAGTGAGTAAGGGCTAATATACACTGGGTGAAGATAATCTAGAGAGACATACTTTTCCTTTACTGAACAGGAGGCTCTGGAAAAGTACTGTTTCTGGAGCTCTACTATAACTAAAAGGATATCTAGGGACAGGTGTAGGCAGTGTGATTCTAGAAAGGAAGAACTGCAAAAAAATATCTTCTTGGAATCTGAATTTTGATGAGATCATCAGATTTCTTATAAAATGGGCACTTCTAGTTTACAAGATGGGCAATTTCTCACTTCCTAGAGAGATAGAGAAAATGATAGTTGCCTTTAATTTCAAGACCATGCTACTTCAGAATGTACATGTTAAAATGCTTTTTGTTTATTTCATTACTTGTTCATTCATTCAGTGAATTCTTGCCTTTGAACAAAGTGCCAGGCAGTGCTAGATATTCTGCATGGACAGATACCATGGTTGCTGTCACGGAGCTTAGATTCTAGATGACAGATATCTAGATGGCAGACATTAATTAATCACTCCTATGAAGATGATGGTCAAAGTGTCACACAAGTATATAATCTGGGCACCCATCTAGAGGGGAAAGTTTAGAAAGACTATACCCAAAAATGGAATTCAATGAAAATGGAAGAATTTATACATTGGAAGAATGTGAAAAATATATTTCATGCCTTCTATCCTTTTTTGTACATAAAAAACGATGACAATGTATTAATAATATTCTTAATAATAAACTCATTAACATTTATTGAGTTACTATGTGCCAAGTATATTCTCCTTTTTAATCTTCATAATAAATAAAAACTGGGACTCAGATTGTGTAACTTTGTGAATTGTCATCAATGTGTTGAGGAGCCCAACTGTATACAGAGTCTGAGTCTGGAGTTTACAGTTTAAAAAGCTGGGAAAATAATAGTAATACCAGGTAACCCTTACATAAGGCTTATGTATCAGGCATCAACTAACTCACTTAGTTCTCATAAGAACCTTTGGAAGTAGGTATTTTTATTATCATTTCCACTTTACATGAGAAAGCCAAGCTACAGACATATTAAGTACCTTGATGGACAAGATTATACAACTAGTGGCATAGGTACTGTTACTAGACTACACTATTTTACTCTACACACACTATAGCTATCTGTCCCATTCCTTTGACATTCATACATACAAATATTTGCTTGTGTTATTTTAAATAGTTGTACTTATGTTCCTATAATTAAAATATTCTGTTTCTTTTCATTCATCATTATAGCATACTTTTCCTCAGTAAAACTGTTTATAAGCATGTTTTTCCTTTTTTCTTCCCTCCTCTCATCCTCTGGCATAATGGTGATGGTGGTGGCTATTGTTATTTGTTGATTTTATCATTGGCCCAGAGGATTGAGTTAATCATCTTCCTCAGTTCAGGGGCTGTGAAGAACCCTCCTTCACCTCATCCTAATTCCCAATCCCATCCTCTCTCTCTTTAGGTAGCCACTCCAATATTTTGATGTATCATTAAACACATATGTATCCTTGTAAAATTGGGTTTTTTTTGTGTGTGTTTTATTGAGATATGATTAACATACCATAAAATTCACCCCTTTAAACCAAACAATTCAGTGGTTTTTCATATATTCACAAAGTTCTACAATCATTGTCACTACCCAATTCCAGAGTATTTTCATAACCTTTAAAAGAGATCCCATACCTATTAGCAATCACCTTCCTTCTCTTGCCCTATGTCCTAGCATCTGCTGATCTCTATTTGTCTATGTAGGTGCTTTTCATTTTCATTATACGTGCTCTAGAACTTGTTGTTTTTCTTACATTGTCACTCAACACTGTGTTTGTAAAATCAGTCCATGTTGCTGAATGTGTGCCTGGTTTAATGTTCCTAAATGCTGGATGGTCTTCCACAGTGGAGAGCCACATATTTTTCACCTATCCTTTGGGGGTGGACACTTAGATTACCATCAACTTTCCACTACCACACACAAAGCCACACTAAAATACTTGGCCATTCCCTACTGGACTTATGGAGGACTCCTCTTGGATGTGCCTGCTGTGGGACTGTCGGGTCACAGTGTATACATACTTACGTACATATGTATGTATACCTACATACACTTAATTTCACTCAGTATGATCAGCTTATCTCCACCAGCACTGTCTATAATTTCCTGTTTTCCTATGTCTTAGCTAAAATTTAGTATTATTCACTCTTCAAATTTGGCCAGGCTAATGGGGTATGAAGTGTTATCTCGTTTTTAAAATACGAATGTCTTTGATTCTCTCCCTCTCTCTCTCTCTTTTTTTTTTTTTTTTTTTTTTTTTTTGGTGGGCAGCAAAGCAAGGTTTATTGAGTGATAACAAAGTGATAGTACAAAGCTCCCAAGGAGGGAGGAGTTGCCTGCTTTTGATTATTCTCAATAACTTTAAGCATCTCTTCATATATATTTGTTAGTCTTTCAGGTGTGAAATTGAGTGGAATGGGGCTAAAGTTTTGGGCTGACATTTAAAGTTCACCTGCTCTTTCTTTTATAGGACGTATTTTCAACAGTGGTTTATATCTGAAAACACTAACTCATGCTTTACTCTGCTTGAAGCCCTGGACCCTACTGAGACAGAAACATGAGATGGAACTTCCCAGTAAAGCAGGGGTAAGGCAGTCTGGACTTGTTAATGTCTACAATAAACAGTTAATTGTGTGCACAGCGTTTCTGAGATATAGGCTTTTTTTTTTTTTTTTTTTTTTTTTTTGGTAGAGCAGGACCTTGTAGGACTTAGTGTATTTCTTTTTTTTTTTTTTTAATTTTTATTTATTTTTAAAATTTCTTTTCAGTGTTCCAGAATTCATTGTTTATGCACCACACCCAGTGCTCCATGCAATACACGCCCTCCACAATACCCACCACCAAGCTCACCCAACCTCCCACCTCCCGTCCCTCCAAAACCCTCAGATTGTTTTTCAGAGTCCACAGTCTCTCATGGTTCGTCTCCCCCTCCAATTTCCCCCAACTCCTTTCTCCTCTCCATCTCCCCATGTCCTCCGTGTTATTTCTTATGCTCCACAAATAAGCAAAACCATATGATAATTGACTCTCTCTGCCTGACTTATTTCATTCAGCATAATCTCTTCCAGTCCCATCCATGTTGATACAAAAGTTGACTATTCATCCTTTCTGATGGAGCCGTAATACTCATAGTATATATGGACCACATCTTCCTTATCCATTCATCCATTGAAGGGCATCTTGGTTCTTTCCACAGTTTGGCAACCATGGCCATTGCTGCTATAAACATTGGGGTACAGATGGCCCTTCTTTTCACTACATCCGTATTTTGGGGGTAAATACCCAGTAGTGCAATTGCAGGGTCATAGGGAAGCTCTATTTTTAATTTCTTAAGGAATCTCTACACTGTTTTCCAGAGTGGCTGCACCAACTTGCATTCCCACCAACAGTGTAAGAGGGTTCCCCTTTCTCCACATCCTCTTCAACACACAGTTTGTTTACTGTCTTGTTAATAATTGGTGTAAGGTGGTATCTCTATGTGGTTTTAATTTGAATCTCCCTGATGGCTAGTGATGATGAACATTTTTTCCTGTGTCTGTTAGCCATTTGATACAGGCATTTCTATAGTTAATAAGAAAAGCTCTTGCCTAGAGCAGGGAGGGTTTTTGGTTTTTTTTCCCTTTTTCTTTCAAAAAAGGTCAAGAGTTTTTTTTTTTAAATGATTAATCCCAGGGCGCCTGGGTGGCTCAGTGGGTTGGGCCACTGCCTTCGGCTCAGGTCATGATCTCCAGGTCCTGGGATCGGGTCCCATATCGGGCTCTCTGCTCAGCAGGGAGCCTTCTTCCCTCTATCTCTCTCTCTCCGTCTACTTGTGATCTACTTGTGATCTTTGTCAAATAAATAAAATCTTTTAAAAAAAATAAATGATTAATCCCAGCATCTTGGCAGTCAGTAAATCAACCCCACTTGATCACCTGACTGAAATCAGGCAACCCAATGTGGGCTACCAGACTGGGTGACAGAGAGCTGGAAGCAGAGGTAACCTCTAGGCATACAGAAAAAAATATTGAAGATGTTTTCTTTACTGAGAAGAAATGGGGAAAATGATACAGATGTGATCAGCTTGGGTACTGTTTTTCAGGATAATATGTTCTCAGAATGTAAGGGAAAAATCAATGTGATTAAGACAGTCTTTAATGTAGCAAAACATTTTTTTTCCTTCATACAGCAATGCTTCTCTAATTTCATTATGCTTAATAATCATAAAAATCACCTGGGAAAGTTTGTTTTTGTTGAAACAGATTCTAGAAGAATACAGAAACTAGTAAACTGGTAATAGTGGTTGCCTCTCCGAAGAGAAATCAGTAGCTGGGAAATAGGAGAGAAACTTTTTCCTTTTGATATTTTAAATTTTGTACAATTAACATCGATTTCCTATTCAACATAATTTACATTTCATTAACAAATGCACATTCCTATTTCCATTTTGATTCTGTGGATCAAGAATCTGCATTTTAACAAGCATCTCTTTTGATTCCAATAGAGCTGACTGGCTGACTGGTTGGCTCATTTTTGGAGAAACAATGATACAGAGGAGAGGTTTTTTTTTAAAATTAATTAATTTATTTATTTATTTATTTTACAGAGAGAGATCACAAATAGAGAGGCAGGCAGAGAGAGAGAGAGAGAGGGAAGCAGGCTCCCTGCTGAGCAGAGAGCCTGATGTGGGACTCAATCCCAGGACCCTGGGATCATGACCTGAGCTGAAGGCAGCAGCTTAACCCACTGAGCCACCCAGGCACCCCAGAGGAGAAGTTTTTAATCTTTTTTATATTTATGCATTCCTGTGAATTTTTAATGAAAGCTATGGGCTTTGTTCCTAGAAAATTGCACATGTATACAAGGACACAATAATGTGAATATCTTGGGAGTACAGTTGTAGGGCATTCATGGGAAACTCAGTAGCCGTGTGTCCATGAGCCTCATGTTAGGGACCCCAATACGGAGGTTTTGTTTTTCTTCATGGCAAAAAGTTTATTTTAAAAGGAGAGGTCTAGAGACTTGAGAACACTTTTAACTGTGTGTGTGTGTGTGTGTGTGTGTGTGTGTCTGTATGTCTGTATGTACCCGTGAGCCTCTGTATATAAGAACAAAAGGAATTTCTACTTTTGATGAAGGGTTCCTTCTCCATTTCTAGAAGTAGTTCCTAACTAATAAACAGAAGATGGATCCCTCAACAATTTCTTTCCAGCTACATCCTGTCCACAAACATGTTAATGAAATTTGCAGATGACCCCAAAAGAGGATATGCTGCAAACACCAGGAAAGCTGAAGAAATTATGTAAAACATTAGCAATATGGCAAAGAGAATGACAGTCGACTTGGAAAAATTTCAAGTAGAGGCATCTGGGGAGAAGTCATTGGAAAGAAAATTTTTCATAGGAAGGGCAACACCTGGAAAGTAGTGATGGCTATAATAGGCCCAAGGGTGATGCTAAATGGCAAATTAGATACATGTCTGTTGTATAATATTGTGAGAAAAATATGACACCGACCTCTGGTTACATAGCAGGGAGATAATGGTTCTTTCTGTTTGGCCCTAGTGAGATAGCACCTGGTATGCTGTTTTTAGTATTGGACACTTCATTAGTGGAAAATTGTTGGTTAACATTTGGGAATTGTTGGGAAGCAAGAAACAGGAACAATTAAAAACATTTATTTGACACGACTCAACCATTCAAAACCAATGTCACAGAGGGAAAAAGGAATAATGAAACTCTATACTTAGATTGTGTTGCTGAGAAATCAAAGAAATCAAAGATCTTTTCACTATAATTTCAGCATGGACCCACTGATTGTTAAAGCAGGGAGAGATTTTGGAGGTGAATTCCGATGATGTTTAAATTCCTGGGCTGTGCTAAAATTCTATTCTGTTAGCTGGGCAGGTTGCTCTTGGGCTTTGCATTTCATAGAGCTCTAGAAAGAGTCCTCTTAAAACATAGATCTGAGGGGCACCTGGGTGGGTCAGTAGGTTGAGCATCTGCCTTTGGCTCAGGTCATAGTCCTAGGGTTGTGGGATCCAGTCCTGCATCAGGTTCCTTGATCAGCGGGGAGCCTGCTTCCCCCTCTCCATCTGCCCCTCCCCCTGCTTGTGCTCTTTCTTTCTTTCTCTCTCTCAAATAAATAAGTAAAATCTTAAAAAAAAAAAACCCAACCCAAAACATACATCTGACACTCTCCTGATTAAAACCTTCCATTAGAATAAACCTAACATTTTAACAGGGCCCACACTACATTGTTCTGCTGAATCTGGCCTTTGCCTAAATCTTGACTTTTACCACTGTCCCCTGAGCTCCCCAGTCTTCAGCCACACTGGTCTCCTTGCTGTTTGTAGAACTTTCCAAGATCATTACAACCTCATGGTCTTTGCATTTGTTGTTCACTCCTCCAGCTTCTTGCATTACTGATTCCTTCTCATCTTTCTTCCTTTCATAAACATGTCTTCTAAAGTCTCCATCCCCAGAGTGCCTGGGTGGCTCAGTCTGTTAAGTGTCTGCCTTCAACTCGGGTCATGATCCAGGGTTCTGGGATGGATCCCCACATGCAGCTCCATGCTGGGAGTCTGCTTCTCCCTTCCCCAGTCCCCGCACTTGTTCTCTCTTCCTCGCTCATTCAAATAAATAAATAAAATCTAAAAAAAAAAAAAAAATCAAGTCTCCATCCCCATAAGACCATCCTGTTTATAGCACTACCACAACTTACTTACTTATTTACTTACTTACTCATTTATTATCTTTTCCCCCTATTAGGACTACCTAGTAAATACTAAGGAGAGCAATTTCTGGGTCATATGGTAAGAGTATGATTAGCTTTTTAAGAAAACACCAAAACTGTCTTCTGAAGTGGCTATACCACTTTGCATTACCACCAGCAATGGATGAAATTTCCTGTTGCTCCACATCCTGGGTGGTTCAGTGGGTTAAGCCTCTGCTTTCGGCTCAGGTCATGATCTCAGGGTTCTGGGGTCGAGTCCTGCATTGGGCTCTCTGCTAGGCAGGGAGCCTGCTTCCTGTTCTCTCTCTGTCTGCCTCTCTGCCTACTTGTCATCTCTCTCTGTCAAATAAATAAAAATCTTAAAAAAAAAAAAAAGAGCTCCCTTCAGCATTTCTTGTAAGGAAGGTCTCCTGGTGACAAATTCTTTCAGCTTTTGTTTGGGAAGAGATAAGTATTTATAAAACAGATATCTGGTTACATCAATCCCCTGCCTCCAATGGCTATCTATTGATCTTAAGATAAAGTAAAAATCCTTTAACATGGATTATTAAAGTCCTTTGCGAGCAGTCTTCTCTCTGCTTCATCATTTTACTTCTCAATGGTGCTAAATGGCAGAACTGAAATTTAAACCTAGATAACTGACTTCCCAGTAATAATATTCTTTTTTTAAAAAAAAGATTTTATTTATTTACCTGACAGACAGAGATCACAAGTAGGCAGAGAGGCAGGCAGAGAGAGAGGGCGAAGCAGGCTTCCTGCTGAGCAGAGCCCGATGTGGGGCTCCATCCCAGGACCCTGAGATCATGACCTGAGCTGAAGGCAGAGGCTTAACCCACTGAGCCACCCAGGTGCCCCCAAGTAATAATATTCTTAATTGCTTACCCGCATTGTGCCAGCAGCCAGCCATAATCTCTTTCATTGTCTTCTATGGACTATGCTTTTTCTTATCTTTAGGTTTTACTACATGCTCTTGCTTCTGCTTGGAATTTTCTCTGTTCACTCTCCTGGCTTGGAAAACTCCTCCCTTATTTATCCTTCACATCTTAGCTTACAAGTTTCTGTATCTTACATACAGCTTTACATAATTTCCCAAGTCTGGGTCAGGAGATCCTGCTCTATATTCCTTTAAATCCCCTTTCTTCCTTTGCCATATAACTTATTCATTATATTATAGTGGCTAATTTATTTAGTTTCTTGATAGGAATTTAGGTTCTGTGATTTCAGAGACTGTGATGATCTCATGGATCATTACATCTCCAAGACCTACCCCACAGTGGGCACTGGAAACATTTTTTGTTATATAAATGAATGTATGATTTACAATTCCTTAATAAGGTATTCTCCTATTCTGATACTTAATCGTGGGGGGTCGATAAGGTAACTAGAGTTATTTTCCTGTTTGAATCTCTTGTGGGAGCGATTCAAAGCACATCCTAGAAAGAAATCAAAGGCAGCAGAGATGCTCAGGAGAAACACAAAGAGCTGGAGCAGGTGGACGCTGTACCTCTTTGCTCTTAGTGCTTTCTCCTCGTGGTCCTTTGTGGGTCTAACAGTATTTTGGCTGCGAGGGGTCACACCATCCCACCAGCCCACCGTGAGCCCAGAGAGCGCGGATCCTTCTCAGCCAAGACCCTCCTCACTGTCGGAAATATCGCGATACCTCCTCACCAATCAGGACCTAGCGATACGATACCACAGCCGAAGCCCAGCGTGTTCGTTCACATTTGACAGGTTCCCCGGGGGTTATGGAAAGTTCAGGAATCTTCTTAGGTCTTCGAATGGTTAACGACCTTCCAACACGTGTTCTGCCTCTGGGCTTGTCTTTTGGGCCTGGAACACCGGACTGGACCGACAGAGCTTGCGGGAGAATGGTGGCCACCTGACTGGAGTCCCTGAGAGGAAAAATGCCCGCAAGGGGAGAATGGCCGTTGTCTCTGGGGAATCGTCATGTGCCCTGTGGGGGCGGAGGACTGGTGATAAGCGGAAAAACTCAGACTGGCAAACGCGGGAAAGCTCTGTTTCCAGAAAAAAGAGGGAACCAGGAGGAGATTATTTTTTGCAGCCAGCAGGGCTGCCCACAGCCCTAGGGTTGGTGACTAGAAGAGCCCACCGGGCCTGACGCCCCACCGGAGCCTGAGGGACCCTGGGCGGAGATTGGAGAGCAACAGGTGGTGGCCAGGAGACAGGTGAGCACTGCCTGCTTTTGAGAACTCTTAGAGGGACGAATGGAGGAAGGGGTGTCCGGAGAAAATACGGACTCCCTGTTAACTGGAGGTGAGGGGGGATGGGGACTGAGGGCGCGAGATTTGGGTTATGGCCGTAATGGGATGAGATTTATACTCCCTGTTCTGGAAGACCGCGGGAAACACTGGTTGTATTTGGACTCTTAAGTTGCTGCAGTTGGGTGACTATGGAACTGAGGAGATTAGTGGGTAGGACTCCGCTGAACAATAGTTATAAAATGTTGATATATAACATCTCTTTAGACATAACGATAACAATGGGAGTGAATATCCAAGCTTACTTGCTTAGTCTGAGTGTAGAGATTTAGATACATAGGTTTCTTGCTTGCTCTTCTCCCTTTCCTCCTGCCTGCCCTCCTCTCTTTTTCCCCTCTTCACTTGTCACTCCTTCTCTTTCTTCCTATCCTCATCACTCCCTCTTTTCGTCCATTAAACCAGGCGTTTTTAACCCTAGAATTTTGGTGATTCGTGAACTGGGATGGAAGGAAAATCACATGTTTATTTTGCTTAACATGTAAACCAACTTTTGCATTTTTATCAACTATGAAATTGTAAACCACAGAAGTAATTAGCAGTACCTGCGACAATGTCATCAGTGGAAATCATGCAGTATTAACAGTACCTGTACCTTTGACCACAGAAATCTTAGGTGTTGACGGTCACATTGTGGATATTTAGAAATACTCCTGCTCACTACTGTAAAACTTTGAGTTATGTGATTTGCCTCCTGATTTTTTTTTTTTTTTTTTTTTTTTTTTTTTATTGACAGAGAGAGAGAGATCACAAGTAGGCAGAGAGGCAAGCAGAGAGAGAGGAGGAAGCAGGCTCTCTGCTGAGAAGAGAGCCTGATGCGGGGCCCGATCCCAGGACCCTGAGATCATGACCTGAGCAGAAGGCAGAGGCTTAACCCACTGAGCCACCCAGGCGCCCCTGCCTCCTGATCTTTTATTCAGTGTTAACATTGAAACATTTAATAGTATGTCAGTAATTTAAAACGTGTCTTTATAAGTATAGTTCAATATAATTGGTTTCCTTTTCGTATTTCTCATCCATTACTAATCTTACTATGGTGCCTAGAAGGAAAATTAGTGTCAATCTTAAGAACGTGAATGACCCAAATCATTGTACTACAAATACTTATACAATTTAGGTGGTTTCCACTTCTTTCTACAAAACTGAAGGAGTGCCTACTGTAGTTGTTAATTGATAGATAAAAGTAATTTTTAATAAGAGATCACTGAGATTTGGCATATAACTCTAGAGGAAAGCAAAGAGTTATGTGATGTTGCTCTAATAAAATGGTTATTATTTCTATTTACTTATTTATGTAAACAAACTTTCTCAGAGTTTATGTATTTTTTAAAATTATCATATAATGTATTATTTGTTTCAGGGGTACAGGTCTGTGATTCATCAGTCTTACATAATTCACAGCACTCACCATAGCACATACCTCCCCGAATGTCCATCACCTAGCCCTCCTACCCTCCTTCCCTCCAGCAGCCCTCAGTTTGTTTCCTGAGATTAAGAGTCTCCCTCTCTGGTTTCATCTCCTTTCAATTTTCCCTCCCTTCTCCTATGATCCTCTGTCTTGTTTCTCAAATTCTTCATATCAGTGAGATCATATGATAATTGTCTTTCTCTGACTGACTTTTTTTCACTCAGAGCTTATATTTAAAAATAAAATTTAAAAAGGGAAGTGATTGATTTTGTACATTGACTAATACTATCAATAGATTTATAAAGTAAAAACCACATTTCATCTCAGTAAGATTTATGATGTCAAAAAATTTTCTTATGCTTAATATCTATATAAATTATGTTTATGCTATTTTGCTCATTTGGGTACTAATTGTAATGACAGTATCACTCAAAAGAAAATTTTTTTAATACTTTGATTCTTATGGTTGTGGTAAATGACACCTTGATTTTGGACTTCTGAGCCCCAGAACTTTGAGAGGATTAATTTCTGTTTTAAGCTAACCATCAAGGTTATTTTTAACCTTGTAATTTGTGACAGCAGCTACAGGAAACTAATACATAAACTTTATAGAGTATGCAAATGTTTAGTTTTAGTAGATAATGCGGAGTAGTTTTCCAGAGTGATTGTACTGATTTACACTCCCAGTAGCAATGTATGAGAGTTCTGGTTGCTCTGCATCAAGGGCTGGGTGCCAGATATGAAAGAGTCAGATAGTATATATATTAGTGTATATATTAGGCTTTATAGGACATATGGACTTGGGGCAAATACTCAGCTCTGTCATTGTAGCACAGAAGAAGCCATAGACATCACATAAATGAAAGAGTATGGACCCTTTCCAATAGAACTTTATTTCAAAAATAGGTGGTGGGTCCTAGTTTGCTGACTCTCACTCTGTATCCTCACCAACATTTGGTATTTTCTCTTCTTTTCATTTTAGTCATTCTAGTCAATATGTACTGATATTTCATTATGGTTTTATTTTTTTTAAGATTTTATTTATTTATTTGACAGAGATCACAAGTAGGCAGAGAAGCAGGCAGAGAGAGAGGAAGGGAAGCAGGCCCCCGATGAGCAGAGAGCCCGATGTGGGACTCGATCCCAGGACCCTGAGATCATGACCTGAGCTGACGGCAGCAGCTTAACTCACTGAGCCTGGTGCCCTCATTATGGTTTTAAATCACATATCCTTGATGACTGATAAAGTTGAGCATCTTTTCAGGTTTTGTCCATTTAGATGTATTCTTTTGTGAGGTGTCTTTTCAAATGTTTTGTTCATTTTTTAGTAAGATTTTATTTATTTACCTGAGAGAGAGACAGCGAGTGAGAGAGAGAGCATGAGAGGGGAGTGGGTCAGAGGGAGAAGAAGACTCACTGCTGAGCAGGAAGCCCTATGCAGGACTGGATCCCAGGACTCCAGAATCATGACCTGAGCCAAAGGTAGTTGCTTAACCAACTGAGCCACCCAGGCATCCCTCAAGTATTTTGTTCATTTTTAAAATAGCAGTTTGAGATATAATTCACATGCCATAAAACTCAACCTGTTAAAATAACAATTCAGTGGTCATTAGTATATTCACAGAATTGTGTAATAATCATCAGTACCTAATTTCACTACCTTTCATTACCCCCACACCAAAAAAACCAACCTATATCCATTAACAATTATGGTCTCCATTCCTTCTGCTCCTAGCCCCTGGCAACCACTAATCTACTTTCTGTCTCTGTGGATTTGTTTTTTCTGAACATTTCATATAGGTGGAATCATAATATGGGATCTTTTGTGTCTGGCTTCTTTTACTTACCATAATATTTTCAAAGTTCATCCAAGTTGTGACATGTATCATTACTTCATTCCTCTTTATGGCCAGATAACATTCCATTGTATTGGATAAAACACATTTTGTTTATTTGTCAGTGGTTGGGCATTTGGATTAATTTGTTTGTCTATTATGAATAATGATGCTATGAACATTCATGTGCAAGTTTTTGTATGGATGTATATTTTTAATTCTCTTGGGTATATACCTATGAATAGAATTGTTGGGTCATATGGTAACTTTATGTTTAATATTTTGAGGACTGCCAAACTGTTTCCCAAAACAGGTGAATCATTTTACAATCCTACCAAGAACATCTAAGTGTTCCAGTTTCTTCATATCCTCACCATAATTTGTTATTGTCTGTCTTTTTTCATTATAGCTGTCTTGTGGGTGTGAAGTGGTATTTCATTGGGTTTTGATTTACATTTTCTTATTGACTAATGATGTTGTGCATCTTTTCATGCTTTATTGGCCAGTTGTATGTATTCTTTGGAGAAAAGTCTATTTAAATTCTCTGGCCAATTTTTAATTGAGTTGTCTATCTTTTTTTTTTTTTTTTTTTTAAAGATTTTATTTATTTATTTGACAGAGAGAGAAATCACAAGTAGGCGGAGAGTCAGGCAGAGAGAGAGAGAAGCAGGCTCCCGCTGAGCAAAGAGCCCGATGCGGGGCTCGATCCCAGGACACTGAGATCATGACCTGAGCCGAAGGCAGCGGCTTAATCCACTGAGCCACCCAGGTGCCCCAAGTTGTCTATCTTTTTATTTTTGTCCAGTTTCTTTATACATTCTGGATACAAGTCCCTTATCTGATACACTATTTGTAATATTTTCTCCCATTCTCTGGGTTGTCTTTCAGTTTCTTGATGGTATCCTTGAAGCACAGAGTATTTTATTTTGATGAAAACTGATTTATCTAATTTTTCTTTTGTCAGTTGGGCTTTTAGTGTCCTATCTAAGAAACCATTGCCTAATTCAAAGTTACAATGATTTCCACTCACGTTTACTCATAAGAATTTTATAGTTTCAAAACTGCTCTTACATTTAGGCATTTGACCCTTTTTGAGATGATTTTTGTTTATGGCATCAGGTAAGGGCCCAGCTTTTTTCTTTTGCATATGGATATCCAGTTGTCCCAACATTTGCTGAAAAGACTTTGCCCCATTATTGAAAATCAGTAGACTATATATGTAAAGGTTTATTTTTGGACTCTTGGTTCTGTTTTGTGCCAGTATTACACTTTCTTGATTATTGTAGGTTTGCATTAAATTTTGATGTCTAGAAGCATCAGTCCTCCAACTTTATTCTTTTTCTAGGTTGTTTTGGCCACTCCAGGTGGTCACCATTGCTTGTCAAGGACTAAAAAAAAAGACAGCTGGGATTTTGATATGGGTTGTGTTGAATCTGTAGATCAGTTTTGAGAGTATTACCAACTTAATAGTATGAAGTTTTTCAATCCATGAACATTGGAATTCAATTTATTTAGGATTTCTACAGTTTCCTTCAACAGTTTTTTGTAGTTTCCAATGTACAGGTTTTATACTTCTTTTGTTAAATTTATTCCTAGGTATTTTGTTCATGTTAATGCTACTGTAGATGGAATTGTTTTCTTTATTTCATTTTTAGGGGTTCATTGTAAGTATATAGAATTACAATTTTTTTGCATAGATCTTGATGTCTATTAATCAGAAAATGGTCTCACTCCTAATATAGTCTAGTTTACCATTTCTTCTTTTTAGTTAACAGTTCTGTCTTATTTAAAAATCTCTGTCTACTCCAAGATTGTGAAGATGTTTTTCCTGTGTTCTTTTTCCTGAAAGCTTTATTGTTTTACTTTTCACAATTAGGTCTGTATTCCATAAAATCAATCTGGAATTGATTTTGGGTATTAGAAGTCAAGGTTACTTTTATTTCTATATGGATATCCAATTCACTTTTCCTGGGTGGACTATCATCTTTTTTTCTTGAATTAGGTGGCCACATATATGGGTTGTGTTTCTGGGCTCTCTATTCCGTTTTAATAGTGTTGAAACATTAAAAAAATTTTTTTTATGCATGCTGCTCAGCTTTTTGATTTCATGGCTAGCTACTCTTTCTAGTTGAAAACCATTTTTCATAATTTTTAAATTACTTTTTTAAAGAGAGAGGTGTGCATACGTGTGCAAGAATGTGTACACGTGAGTACACACACATGTGGGTTGGGGGAGGGGACAGCGGGAGAGGGAGAAAGACAATCTTAAGCGGGCTCTGCTCGATCTCACCACCCTGGGATCATGACCAGAGCCAAAATCAAGAGTTGGATGCTTAAACTACTGTGTCATCCAGGTGCCCAATTTATCATAGTTTTTTTTTTTTTAGATTTTATTTATTTATTTGACAGACAGAGATCACAGTTAGACAGAGAGGCAGGCAGAGAGAGAGGAGGCAGGCTCCCCGCGGAGCTGAGAGCCCGATGCGGGGCTCGATCCCAGGACCCTGGGATCATGACCTGAGCTGAAGGCTGAGGCTTAACCCACTGAGCCACCCAGGCGCCCCTCTCATAGTTTTTAAAGTTAAGAAGCCATTCACATAATATAAAATCAGCCAATTTAAAGTGAACAATGTGCAACCATCATCCCTGTCTTGTTCCAAAGCATTTTTGTCACTCCCTGTACCCATGAAGCAGATACTTCCCATATTCCTTTCCCCAGCTCCTGATAATCACCACTATGCTTTCTGTCCCTATGGATTTACTCTATGGGTGCAGTCTAGATATTTTATATAAATTCAATTATAGGCCATGTTACCTTTTTGTGCCTGACTTCTTTCACATAGCATAATGTTTTCTGCTTTTATCCACATTGTAGCATGTATTGTTACATTAGTTTTTGTTTATCCTTTCATCAATGTGTTAATTCCTAGGATTTTATATTAGGCCTTCTTACTTCGTAATTCAGTCACTTTCTTTTCTTTTCCTGATTGCCTTTTCAAGATTGGATGTTCCTCAAAAAGTTAAAAATAGAACTATCTTATGACCTAGCAATTGCACTACCAGGTATTTATCCAAGGGGTACAAAAATATAGTTCAAAGGGGCACATGGACCCCAATGTTTAAGTTGCAATGTCCACAATAACTAAAATATGGAAAGATGTCCATAGACAGTTGAATGGATAAAGAAGATGTGGTATATGTACACAATGGAATATTATTCAGCTGTCAAAAAGAATGAAATCTTGTCATTTGCAGTAGTGTGGATGGAACTAGTGGGTATTATGCAAAATGAAATAAGTCAGTCAGAGAAAGACAAATACCATATGATTTCACTCATATGTGTAATTTGAGAGACAAAACATATGAACACAGGAGAAAGGAAGGAAAAATTAAATAAGATAAAAACAGAGGGTGGGGGGCACCTGGGTGGCTCAGTCACTGGACGCCTGCTTTCTGCTCAGGTCATGATCCCAGGATCTTGGGATTGAGCCCTACATAGGGCTCCCTGCTCATGGAAAGCCTGCTTCTCCCTCTTCTACTACCCCTGCTTATGTTCCCTCTCCGCCGTGTCTCTGTCAAATAAGTAAATAAAACCTAAAAACAAAAGCAAAAACAAAAACAAAAACAAAAAAAAAACAGAGAGGGAGGCAAACCATAAGAGACTCTTGACTATAGGGAACAAACAGGGTTGCTGGTGGGGAGGTGGGTGGAGGGTTGGGATAACTGGGTGACAAGCATTAAGGAGGGCAATTGATGTAATGAGCGCTGGGTGTTGTATGCAACTGTTGAATCACTTAATTCTACCCTTGATACTAATAATATACTATATGTTAACTACATTGAATTTATTTATTTTTAAAGATTTTATTTACTTATTTTAGGGAGCACGTAAGCAAGGGCAGGAGCAGAAGGAGAAGGATAAGCAGGGGCAAAGAATCTCAAGCAGGCTCCACACTGAATGCATAGCCCAATGCAGGGCTTGATCATGAGCTGAAACCAAGAGTTGGACGCTTAACCAAGTGAACCATCCAGGTGCCCCACTAAATTGAATTTAAATAAAAAATTAAAAAATGATTGCCTTGGCTGTTCTAGGTTCTTTGCATTTTGTTACACATTTTAGAATCAGTTTTTCTATTACATATTTTTAAAAACTGGCTAGGATTTTATTTGGAATGTGTATGAGCCTTTTCAGGAGAGTATAGCTAGGTTTGTAATAGGTCCAAAAATGCCTTGCAAGAACCAGAAGAGGTAACTGGCTTTGGCTATTACTGTCATTAGGGATTGGGCCACAGTGAGGATTTTTATATGTTGGCTAGGGCTTGTACATTTTAAATTTCCATTTGTACCAAAGGAGGGAGTTCATGAACATGATTATCAGCTTTCTCAGATAAGGGGTTTGAAAGCTGTCAGTAGTCAGACATAAAAAATGGGAGTCAAGTGGCGCCTGGGTGGCTCAGTGGGTTAAGCCTTTGCCTTTGGCTCAGGTCATGATCCCAGGGTCCTGGGATCGAGCCCCGCATGGGGCTCTCTGCTCAGCATGGAGCCTGCTTCCTCCTCTCTCTCTGCCTGCCTCTCTGCCTACTTGTGATCTCTGTCTGTTAAATAAATAAATAAAATCTTTAAAAAAATGGGAGTCAAACCTCTTTATTATAATTCAACTCTGATATTTGACAACTGAGATGTTCCATGTTTTATTGAATTGAATTTGAACTTGTCTAAGCCATGTGGCATTTTCAAGGCCTGCAGCCTGAAGCTGCTAAGGGAGTTGCAGTTCAATTGAATGCCTTGTTCAAGAAACCAGTATTATGTATTTTGATAATTGAAATGTGTGTCCTGGTCACTATAAATAATGTTTGGAACACCAAAGGCAATAAGAAATGTCTTAGATCTTGTAGTGTAGCATTAGGATGTGAAGAGATATGGGTGATCTTAATGTATATTTTGGACATCAGTAAGGCATGACATTCTGAGAGTTTTTTGCCTCAAATGGGGCAGCCTTGGATAAGAAATTGTTGGAGTCTATAAAAACGTGTAAAGGGGGCAGATTGTGAATAGGGCATCCAGGACTAAGAAGACTGCCTGAAGTTTGGCCAGTTTTGCTGACCTTTGAGTTCTGTCCTTTTTCTTAGAGATGTGCCTAATGAAAAGCAGTAGTTGACCATTAAACTCCATCATGTGTGATGGTGGTACTGCTGTCTATAAAGTATATGAGTGCCCTTTGCTGTTCACTCAGATGATCCAAAGGGGCTCCCCAGGCATCTGAGAGATAAGTGGACTTCTCTGGCAATGTGGCATTTGTCAAGGGACTGATAATAAGAGAGACTACCCCCTTTGGCAAATGAGGAATGCCAGAGGGCCCAGGTTTGGTTCTAACCTAAAGGTACTGTTTCCATTTTAGTAAGGGCGCCTCAGTGGCCATGCTGAATTTGTGGGGGCTGCTTCCATGACCCAACGCATAATGAGCAGCTGAGTGTGTAGAATAACTGGGTCAGTCTATGAGACCCTCTGTTTCCAGGAGATCCCAGTAATGAGCCAATAATTGCCTCTCTCTATTAGCATGTAGTGTGGGGTTGAGGAGAGCAGTTTCTTACATTGAAAACCCACAGACAATTCGTGGTTATCAGGGGTGATCCTGAGGTCTAAGATATATGAGAGGAGGTTGCTAAAGCATTTCTGTGGTAGGCAGAATTATGGCTCCAAAGATGTCCATGTCATAATCTCTGGAATAATTTACATGGCGAAAGGGACTTTGCATATATAATTAAGGTAAAGACTTATGATGTAGGGATATTGTCTTGGATTATCTGGTGGTGTCTAGTCTAATTATAGGAGTCCTTAAACACAGAGGACCTTTCTTGGCTGTGATGAGGAAGAGATTTAATTGTGGAAGAAGGTCAAAAAGATGCAGAATTGCTGGTTTTGAAGATATTGAATGGCTCTTCATCTCTTTAAAAAAATTATGCTGTGTTAATCACCATACAATAAATACATCATTAGTTTTTGATGTAGTGTTCCATGATTCATTGTTTATGTGTGACACCCAGTGCTCCATGCAGTATGTGCCCTCCTTAATACCCATCACTGGGCTAACTCATCCTCCACCCCCTTTCCTCTAAAACACCCAGTTTGTTTCACAGAGTCTGTAGCCTCTCAGGGTTTGTCTCCCCTTCTGATTCCACCCCTTCATTTTCCCCTTCCTTCTCCTAATGTCCTCTGTGCTATTCCTTATGGTCCACGAATAAGTGAAACCATATGATAATTGACTTTCTCTTCTTACTTCACTTAGCATAATATCCTCCAGTTCTGTCCATGTTGATGCAAAAGTTGGATATTCATCCTTTCTAATGGCTGAGGAATATTCCATCGTATATATGGACAACATCTTCTTTATTCATTTGTCTGCTGAAGGGCATCTCAGCTCTTTGCAGTTTGGCTATTGTGGACATTGCTGCTATGAACATTGGGGTGCATATGGCCCTTCTTCTCACTACATCTGTATCTTCAGGGTAAATACCCGGTAGTGCAACTGCTGGGTCATAGGGTAGCTCTACTTTTAACATTTTGTGGAACCTCCGCACTGTTTTCCAAAGTGGCTGTACCCCCTTGCATTCCCACCAACAGTGTAAGAGGATTCCCCTTTCTCCACAGCTTTTCTGATATTTGTTGTGTCTTGCCTTGTCGATTTTTGTTATTCTGATTGGTGTGAGGTGGTATCTCAGTGTGTTTTTTTTTTTTTTAATATAATTTTTTATTTTTTATAAACATATATTTTTATCCCCAGGGGTACAGGTCTGTGAATCACCAGGTTTACACACTTCACAGCACTCACCAAAACACATACCCTCCCCAATGTCCATAATACCACCCCCTTCTCCCAAACCCCCTCCCCCCAGCAACCCTCAGTTTGTTTTGTGAGATTAAGAGTCACTTATGGTTTGTCTCCCTCCCAATCCCATCTTCTTTCATTTATTCTTCTCGTACCCACTTAAGCCCCCATGTTGCATCACCACTTCCTCATATCAGGGAGATCATATGATAGTTGTCTTTCTCCGCTTGACTTATTTCGCTAAGCATGATACGCTCTAGTTCCATCCATGTTGTCGCAAAGGGCAAGATTTCATTTCTTTTGATGGCTGCATAGTATTCCATTGTGTATATATACCACATCTTCTTGATCCATTCATCTGTTGATGGACATCTAGGTTCTTTCCATAGTTTGGCTATTGTGGACATTGCTGCTATAAACATTCGAGTACACGTGCCCCTTTGGATCACTACGTTTGTATCTTTAGGGTAAATACCCAATAGTGCAATTGCTGGGTCATAGGGCAGTTCTATTTTCAACATTTTGAGGAACCTCCATGTTGTTTTCCAGAGAGGTTGCACCAGCTTGCATTCCCACCAACAGTGTAGGAGGGTTCCCCTTTCTCCGCATCCTCGCCAGCATCTGTCATTTCCTGACTTGTTGATTTTAGCCATTCTGACTGGTGTGAGGTGATATCTCATTGTGGTTTTGATTTGTATTTCCCTGATGCCGAGTGATATGGAGCACTTTTTCATGTGTCTGTTGGCCATCTGGATGTCTTCTTTGCAGAAATGTCTGTTCATATCCTCTGCCCATTTCTTGATTGGATTATTTGTTCTTTGGGTGTTGAGTTTGCTAAGTTCTTTATAGATTCTGGACACTAGTCCTTTATCTGATATGTCGTTTGCAAATATCTTCTCCCATTCTGTCAGTTGTTTTTTGATTTTGTTAACTGTTTCCTTTGCTGTGCAAAAGCTTTTGATCTTGATGAAATCCCAATAGTTCATTTTTTCCCTTGCTTCCCTTGCCTTTTGCGTTGTTCCTAGGAAGATGTTGCTGCGGCTGAGGTCGAAGAGGTTGCTGCCTGTGTTCTCCTCAAGGATTTTAATGGATTCCTTTCGCACATTGAGGTCCTTCATCCATTTTGAATCTATTTTTGTGTGTGGTGTAAGGAAATGGTCCAATTTCATTTTTCTGCATGTGGCTGTCCAATTTTCCCAGCACCATTTATTGAAGAGGCTGTCTTTTTTCCATTGGACATTCTTTCCTGCTTTGTCGAAGATGAGTTGACCATAGATTTGAGGGTCTATTTCTGGGCTCTCTATTCTGTTCCATTGATCTATGGGTCTGTTTTTGTGCCAGTACCATGCTGTCTTGATGATGACAGCTTTGTAATAGAGCTTGAAGTCCGGGATTGTGATACCACCAACGTTGGCTTTCTTTTTCAATATCCCTTTAGCTATTCGAGGTCTTTTCTGGTTCCATATAAATTTTAGAATTATTTGTTCCATTTCTTTGAAAAAGATGGATGGTACTTTGATAGGAATTGCATTAAATGTGTAGATTGCTTTAGGTAACATAGACATTTTCACAATATTTATTCTTCCAATCCAGGAGCATGGAACATTTTTCCATTTCTTTGTGTCTTCCTCAATTTCTTTCATGAGTACTTTATAGTTTTCTGAGTATAGATTCTGTGTCTCTTTGGTTAGGTTTATTCCTAGGTATCTTATGGTTTTGGGTGCAATTGTAAATGGGATTGACTCCTTAATTTCTTTTTCTTCTGTCTTGCTGTTGGTGTAGAGAAATGCAACTGATTTCTGTGCATTGATTTTATATCCTGACACTTTACTGAATTCCTGTATAAGTTCTAGCAGTTTTGGAGTGGAGTCTTTTGGGTTTTCCACATATAGTATCATATCATCTGCGAAGAGTGATAATTTGACTTCTTCTTTGCCGATTTGGATGCCTTTAATTTCCTTTTGTTGTCTGATTGCTGAGGCTAGGACCTCTAGTACTATGTTGAATAGCAGTGGTGATAATGGACATCCCTGCCGTGTTCCTGACCTTAGCGGAAAAGCTTTCAGTTTTTCTCCATTGAGAATGATATTTGCGGTGGGTTTTTCATAGATGGCTTTGATGATATTGAGGTATGTGCCCTCTATCCCTACACTTTGAAGAGTTTTGATCAGGAAGGGATGCTGTACTTTGTCAAATGCTTTTTCAGCATCTATTGAGAGTATCATATGGTTCTTGTTCTTTCTTTTATTGATGTGTTGTATCACATTGACTGATTTGCGGATGTTGAACCAACCTTGCAGCCCTGGAATAAATCCCACTTGGTCGTGGTGAATAATCTTTTTAATGTACTGTTGAATCCTATTGGCTAGTATTTTGTTGAGTATTTTCGCATCTGTGTTCATCAAGGATATCGGTCTATAGCTCTCTTTTTTGGTGGGATCCTTGCCTGGTTTTGGGATCAAGGTGATGCTGGCCTCATAAAATGAGTTTGGAAGTTTTCCTTCCATTTCTATTTTTTGGAACAGTTTCAGGAGAATAGGAATTAGTTCTTCTTTAAATGTTTGGTAGAATTCCCCCGGGAAGCCGTCTGGCCCTGGGCTTTTGTTTGTTTGGAGATTTTTAATGACTGTCTCAATCTCCTTACTGGTTATGGGTCTGTTCAGGCTTTCTATTTCTTCCTGGTTCAGTTGTGGTAGTTTATATGTTTCTAGGAATGCATCCATTTCTTCCAGATTGTCAAATTTATTGCCGTAGAGTTGCTCATAGTATGTTCTTATAATAGTTTGTATTTCTTTGGTGTTAGTTGTGATCTCTCCTCTTTCATTCATGATTTTATTTATTTGGGTCCTTTCTCTTTTCTTTTTGATAAGTCGGGCCAGGGGTTTATCAATTTTATTAATTCTTTCAAAGAACCAGCTCCTACTTTCGTTGATTTGTTCTATTGTTTTTTTGGTTTCTATTTCATTGATTTCTGCTCTGATCTTTATGATTTCTCTTCTCCTGCTAGGCTTAGGGTTTCTTTCTTGTTCTTTTTCCAGCTCCTTTAGGTGTAGGGTTAGATTGTGTACCTGAGACCTTTCTTGTTTCTTGAGAAAGGCTTGTACCGCTATATATTTTTCTCTCAGGACTGCCTTTGTTGTGTCCCACAGATTTTGAACCATTGTATTTTCATTATCATTTGTTTCCATGATTTTTTTCAATTCTTCTTTAATTTCCCGGTTGACCCATTCATTCTTTAGAAGGATGCTGTTTAGTCTCCATGTATTTTGGTTCTTTTCAAACTTCCTTTTGTGGTTGAGTTCTAGCTTTAGAGCATTGTGGTCTGAAAATATGCAGGGAATGATCCCAATCTTTTGATACCGGTTGAGTCCTGATTTAGGACCGAGGATGTGATCTATTCTGGAGAATGTTCCATGTGCACTAGAGAAGAATGTGTATTCTGTTGCTTTGGGATGAAATGTTCTGAATATATCTGTGATGTCCATCTGGTCCAGTGTGTCGTTTAAGGCCTTTATTTCCTTGCTGATCTTTTGCTTGGATGATCTGTCCATTTCAGTGAGGGGAGTGTTAAAGTCCCCTACTATTATTGTATTATTGTTGATGTGTTTCTTTGATTTTGTTATTAATTGGTTTATATAGTTGGCTGCTCCCACGTTGGGGGCATAGATATTTAAAATTGTTAAATCTTCTTGTTGGACAGACCCTTTGAGTATGATATAGTGTCCTTCCTCATCTCTTATTATAGTTTTTGGCTTAAAATCTAATTGATCTGATATAAGGATTGCCACTCCTGCTTTCTTCTGATGTCCATTAGCATGGTAAATTCTTTTCCACCCCCTCACTTTAAATCTGGAGGTGTCTTCGGGCTTAAAATGTGTTTCTTGGAGGCAACATATAGATGGGTTTTGTTTTTTTATCCATTCTGATACCCTGTGTCTTTTGACAGGGGCATTTAGCCCATTCACATTCAGGGTAACTATTGAGAGATATGAATTTAGGGCCATTGTATTGCCTGTAAGGTGGCTGTTACTGTATATGGTCTCTGTTCCTTTCTGATCTACCACTTGTAGGATCTCTCTTTGTTTAGAGGACCCCTTTCAAGATTTCCTGTAGAGCTGGTTTGGTGTTTGCAAATTCTTTCAGTTGTTGTTTGTCCTGGAAGCTTTTAATCTCTCCTTCTATTTTCAATGATAGCCTAGCTGGATATAGTATTCTGGGCTGCATGTTTTTCTCGTTTAGTGCTCTAAAAATATCATGCCAGCTCTTTCTGGCCTGCCAGGTCTCTGTGGATAAGTCAGCTGCCAATCTAATATTTTTACCATTGTATGTTACAGACTTCTTTTCCCGGGCTGCTTTCAGGATTTTCTCTTTGTCACTGAGACTTGTAAATTTTACTATTAGGTGACGGGGTGTGGGCCTATTCTTATTGGTTTTGAGGGGCGTTCTCTGAACCTCCTGAATTTTGATGCTTGTTCCCTTTGCCATATTGGGGAAATTCTCCCCAATAATTCTCTCTAGTATACCTTCTGCTCCCCTCTCTCTTTCTTCTTCTTCTGGAATCCCAATTATTCTAATGTTGTTTCGTCTTATGGTGTCACTTATCTCTCGAATTCTCCCCTCGTGGTCCAGTAGCTGTTTGTCCCTCTTTTGCTCAGCTTCTTTATTTTCTGTCATTTGGTCTTCTATATCACTAATTCTTTCTTCTGCCTCATTTATCCTAGCAGTGAGAGCCTCCATTTTTTATTGCACCTCATTAATAGCTTTTTTGATTTCAACTTGGTTAGATTTTAGTTCTTTTATTTCTCCAGAAAGGGCTTTTATATCTCTCGAGAGGGTTTCTCTAATATCTTCCATGCCTTTTTCGAGCCCGGCTAGAACCTTGAGAATTGTCATTCTGAACTCTATGTCTGACATATTACCAATGTCTGTATTGATTAGGTCCCTAGCCTTCGGTACTGCCTCTTGTTCTTTTTTTTGTGTTGAATTTTTCCGTCTTGTCATTTTGTCCAGATAAGAGTATATGAAGGGGCAAGTAAAATACTAAAAGGGTGGCAACAACCCCAGGAAAATATGCTTTAACCAAATTAGAAGAGATCCAAAATCGTGAGTGGGTAGAAAGGGGATAAAAAGTGGTTCAAAAAGGAAACAATAAAAAAAAAGAAAAAAGAGAAAAAAAAAAAGAATTTTTTAAAAAAAGAAAACACCTAAGAAAAATATAAAAAAGAAAAAAAATATATGTATTAGATAAACTAGTAAAAAATCGTTAAAAAGGAAAAGGTAACAGTTAAAAAAAAATTTTACCCGAAGGCAATAAAAAAAAAAAAAAAAGAAAAAGAAAAAAATTAAATTAAATTAACCGCAAGACTAAAAAAAATCACAGGGAAAAAGCCATGAGTCCGTGCTTTGCTTTCTCCTCCTCTAGAATTCTGCTGCTCTCCTTGGTATTGAAACCGCACTTTTTGGTAGGTGAACTTGGTCTCGGCTGGATTTCTTGTTGATCTTCTGGGGGAGGGGCCTGTTGTAGTGATTCTCAAGTGTCTTTGCCCCAGGCGGAATTGCACCGCTTTTACCCGGCGCCGGGGTGAGTAATCCGCTTGGGTTTGCTTTCAGGAGCTTTTGTTCCCTGAGCGCTTTCCGTAGAGTTCTGGAGGACGGGAATACAAATGGCGGCCTCCTGGTCTCCGGCCCGGAGGAGCCGAGAGCCCAGGGCCGCACTCCTCAGTGCGCGCCCAGAGAACCGCGCTCAGTTACTCCCGTCTGCCTGACCTCCGGCCGCGCTCCGAGCTCACCGAGCCTGCGACCGGTTCAAGGTCACCCCGAGCTGCGAGCTTACTGTCGGCTCTGTCTCTGTAGCCGGCTTTCTTGTTCCAATACCCGCAAGCTCTGCGACACTCAGACACCCCCGATCCTTCTGTGACCCTGCGGGACCTGAGGCCACGCTGACCCCGTGTGGGCTTTGCCCCGGGTAGCCTCTGGAGCGATGTCCCTCAGCGGAACAGACTTTTAAAAGTCCTGATTTTGTGCGCGGTTGCTCCGCCGCTTGCCGGGAGCCGGCCCCTCCCCCCAGGGTCTATCTTCCCGTCGCTTTGGATTCACTTCTCCGCCGGTCCTACCTTTCAGAAAGTGGTTGTTTTTCTGTTTCCAGAATTGCTGTTCTTCTTCTCTTTGATCTGCTGATGGATTTGCAGGTGTTTGCAATCTTTAGATAAGCTATCTAGCTGATCTCCGGCTAGCTGAAGTAGTCTCGGCCTGCTACTTCTCCGCCATCTTGACTCCTCCCCTCTCAGTGTGGTTTTGATTTGAATTTCCCTGACGGCTAATGATGAATACTTTTTCAAGTGTCTGTTGGCCATTTGTATGTCTTCTTTGGAGAATTGTCTTCTCATGTCTTCCGCCCATTTTTTGGACTTGATTATTTGTTTTTTGGTTGTTGAGTTTGAGAAGTTCTTTATAGACTTTAGATATCAGCCCTTTGTCTACAGTGTCATTTGCAAATATCTTCTCCCATCCTGTGGGTTGGCTCTTTGTTTTGTTGACTGTTTCCTTTGCTGTGCAGAAGCTTTTTATCTTGATGAAGTCCCAAAAGGTCTTCGCTGTTTTCCCTTGCCTTTGGAGATGTGTCTTGAAAGAAGTTGCTGTGACCCATGTCGAAGAGTTTACTGCCCATGTTCTCCTGCAGGACTTTGATGGATCCCTGTCTCACACTGAGGTCTTTCATCCATTCATAGTTTATCTTTGTGTATGGTGTAAATGAATGGTCGTGTTTCATTCTTCTGTATATAGCTGTCCAATTTTCCCAGCACCCTTTATTGAAGAGACTGTCTTTTCTCCATTGGATATTTTCCCCTGCTTTGTCAAAGATTAGTTGACCATAGAGCTGAGGGTCCATATTTGGGCTTTCTGTTTGTTCCATTGATCTATGTGTCTGTTTTTGTGCCAAAACCATGCTGTGTTGGTGATCACAGCTTTGTAGTATAGCTTGGAATCAGGCATCACGATGCCCCCAGCTTTGTTTTTCTTTTTCAACATTTCCTTGGCAATTCAGAGTCTTTTCTGGTTCCATGCATTTGTTCCAGCATTTTGAAAAATGCCATTGGTATTTTGATTGGGATGGTGTTGAAATGGTGTTTAACAATGTTTATTCCTACGAACCATGAGCATGGAATGTTTTCCCACGTTTTTGTGCCTTCTTCAATTTATTTCATAAGTGTTTTGTAGTTTCTAGAGTATAGATCCTTCACCTCTTTTGGTAGGTTTATTCCAAGGTATCTTATGGGTTTTGGTGCTATTATAAATGGAATCAATTCCCTAATTTTTCTTCCTATAGTTAATTGTTAGTGATTAGGAATGCAGCTGGTATCTGTGCTTTGATTTTGTGTCCTGCCACATTAGTGAATTGCTGTATGAGTTCAGGTAATTTGGGGATGAAGACTTTTGGCTTTTCCACATAGAGTATTCATGTCATCTACGAAGAGAGAGAGTTTGATGACTTCTTTGCCAATTTGAATACTTTTTATTTCTTTTTGTTGTCTGATTACTGTTGCTGGGACTTCTAGTACTATGTTGAACAATAGTGGTGAGAGTTGGGCATCCTTGTCGTGTTCCTGATCTTAAGGGAAAGGCTCTCAGCTTTTTCCCATTGAGAATGATATTTGATGTGGGGTTTTTATGGATGGTTTTTATGAAATTGAGGAATGTTCCCTCTATCCCTACACCATGGAGAATTTTAATTAGGAAAGGATGCTGCATTTTGTCAAAATGCTTTTTCTGCATCAGCTGAGAAGACCATGTGGTTCTTCTCTCTCCTCTTATTAATGTGTTCTATCACATTGATTGATTTGTGAATATTGAACCATCCACCTGGTCGTGATGGATAATCCTTTCAAAGTACTATTGAATGCTGTTAGTTAGGATCTTGAGAATTTTGGCATCTGCATTTATCAGAAATAGTGGTCTGAAATTCTCCTTTTTGATGGGATCTTTGCCTGGTTTGGGAATCAAGGTAATGCTGGCCTCATAGAATGAGTCTGGAAGTTTTCTTTCTGTTTCTGTTTTTTGAAATATTTTCAGGAGAATATGTATTATTTTTTTCTTTGAATGTTTGGCAGAATTGCCTAGGGAACCCATCAGGTCCTGGACTCTTGTTTTTTGGGAGGTTTTTGATCACTGCTTCAGTCTCGTTACTGGTTATAGGTCTATTCAGGTTGTCAGTTTCTTCCTTTTTTCAGTCTTGGTAGTTTATAGGTTTCCAGGAAGGCATCCGTTTCTTCCAGGTTGCTTAATTTATTGACATATAGTTGTTGATAATAATTTCTGATAATTTTTTCTATTTCCTTTGCATTGTGATCTCTCTCTCCTTTCATAATTTTATTAATTTGAGTCTTTTTTCTTTAGGATAAGTCTGGCCAGTGATTTATCAATCTTATTAATTCTTTCAAAGAACCAGCTTCTAGATTCATCGCTCTGCTCTACTGTGTTTTTGGTTTCTACTTCCTCGATCTCTGCTCCAATCTTAATTATTTCCCTTCTTGTGTGTGGCTTAAGCTTCATTTGTTTGTTTGTTTGTTTTTCTCAAGTTCTTTAAGGTATAAAGTTAGTTGGTGGATGTGGGATTTTTCTCTTTTTTTGAGTGAGACTTGGATGGCTATGTATTTTCCCCATAGGATGCCTTTGCAGTATCCCATAGATTTTGAACTGATGTGTTTTCATTCTCATTGGTTTCCATGAATTGTTTAAGTTCTTCTCTGATTTCCTGATTAACACAAACATTCTTGAGCAGGATGGTCTTTAGCTTCCAGGTGTTTGGATTTTTCCCAATTTTTTCTTGTGATTGAGTTAGTTAGTTTCTTTCTTTCTTTCTTTTTTAAGTGTTTTTTTTTTTTAAACATATAATGTATTATTTGTTTCAGGGGTACAGGTCTGTGATTCATCAGTCTTACAAATTTCACAGCACTCACCGTAGCACATACCCTCCCCAACTGAGTTCCAGTTTCAAAGCTTTGTGATCTGAGAATATGCAGGGAATAATCTCAGTCTTTTGGTATCGGTTGATACCTGGTTTGTGATGTGTGCTCGAGAAGAATGAGTATTCTGTTGTTTTAGGGTGGGATGTTCTGTATATATCTATGAGGTCCATCTAGTCCAGAGTGTCTTTCAAAGCTCTTGTTTCTTTGTTGATTTTCTGCTTAGATGATCTGTCTATTCCTGAGAGTGGAGTGTTGAGGTCTCCTACTATTAACATAGTATTATCAATATGATACTTTATTTTGGTAAATGGTTGGCTTATATGGTTGGCTACTCCCATGTTGGGAGCATAGATATTTACAATTGTTAGATCCGCTTGCTGGGTAGACACTTTAAGAATGATATAGTGTCCTTCTGTATCTCTAACTACAGTCTTTAGCTTAAAATCTAATTTGTCTGATATGAGAATTGCTACCCTGGCTTTCGTTTGCTGTCTGTTGGCATGAAAAATGGCCCTCCATCTCTTCACTTTCAGTCTGGATGTATCTTTAGGTTCAAAATGAGTCTCTTGTAGAGAGCGTATGGATGGGTTCTGTCTTTTTATCCAATCTGCAACCCTGTGCCGTTTCTTGGGAGCATTTAGGCCCTTCACCTTGAGAGCGATTATTGACAGATAAGATTTTATTGTCCTCATGTTGCCTGTGAATCCTTGTTTCTATAGATTGGCCATGTGTATCTCTGTTCTGTATCACTCTTGGGTTCTTTCTCCTTTTATAGAACCTCCCCCGGCCTTAATATTTCTTGCAGGGCCGGCTTAGTGGTCACATAATCTTTTAGTTTCTGCTGTTCTAGAAGTTCTTACCTCTCCACCTATTCTGAATGGCAGCCTTGCTGGATAAAGTATTCTTGCCTGCATGTTCTTCTCATTTAGTCCCCTTAATATGTCTTGCTAGCCCTTTCTGGCTTGCCAGGTCTGTGGATAGGTCCGACATTATTCCGATGTTCCTCCCTCTGTATTTAAGGAATCTCTTCCCCCTGACTGCCCATAAAATGGTTTCCTTGGTTCTATGATTTGTGAGTTTTACTGTTACATGCCTGAGCATTGGTCTGCCCTCATTGATCTTGGGGGGTGTCCTCTTTGCCTCTAGGACACGAATGCTTCTTTAAATTCCCCAGATTAAGGAAATTCTCAGCTACGATTTGGTCAAATATATCTTCTAGTCCTCTCTCTGTCTCCACCCCCTCAGGGATCCCAATAATTCTGACATTGGAACGTTTCATGGCCTTGTTTATTTCTCTATACTGTTTCCATGGATTTTAAGATGTTTGTTCCAGGCCTCATCCTGATCCATCTTTTGTGTCAGTTTGTCTTCGAGATCTCTAATTTGATTTCCTGCTTCTTTTACCCTAACTATTAGAGTATCTAGATTAGATTGTATCTCATTGATAGCATTTTTACAGTTCTGCCAGATCTGCTCTAACTTCTGCCCCTAACGAATCTATGTTGTCATTAATAGTTTTCTCCAGCCTTTTGTCTTTATAACCGCTAGCCTGAAGTCTATTTCTGACATCTTCCCTAGATCCATATTGTTAGATATGCTGGAGAGGCCATTGTCTCTGGATCTTTTCTTTGTTGGGAGTTCCTCCTTTTTGTCATTCTGTTGAGTTGTAGTTGAGGGGATGTACAGCCGAAAATATCAACGACAATCCAGGCAAGATGAACCCTGGGAAGGTTCAGAGCAATTAGAAGTCACCACAAAAAAGAAGAAGAAGAAGAAGAAAAAAAAAACAGCCAAAATGAGCCCCAAGAGTAAGATTTATAAAGTCCAAAAACAAAAACAAAGAAAAAGACAAAAAAAAAACAAAAAAAACCCCACCAAAGAATAAAAAGGGAGAGGTGATAGGAATGTGATTATAATCCCTTGATGTGGGCAAGAAGGGTATTTCAGTTCTTCTGGTGTGTATCTAATTATTTTTTTAGAGAACTCAACTTTACAGAGATGCAGGAAATTAAAACAGATATTTATAAAGGTAGTATTGAATAGGATTAAAGGACTACTTTGAAGCTCATATTTATATCTATAGCTATATCTATCTATATAAAGAAAAAAGTATATGAAAAAGTTTAAGTTAAAAATTTACTATGGAATATGTTGTATTAAAAATCTAATTGAAATGATAAGTAGGTTTAAAAAAAAGAATAAGAATCATGAGAAAGAATTAAAAAAAGAGAAAAGTTATATCTAAGAAATATACAGGCTGTGAGGCAATACCAGGAGCTTAATATACTGTTTTCCCATGGTGTTGAGGTTTTACAGTTTTATGGGGACCCTGTGGTTTTTATCTTCTTGTTCTTTCCGTTTGTCTTCTGAGGAAGGGGTCTGCCGAGTTGTTTTTCTGTTAGTCCTACTTGGGCTGTGTTGTCCTGCCCCTATCATGGGGCTGGGATACCTGTTAACCAGTTTTTCTGCTTTTGTTTCTTGGAGGCTTTTGTTCTCTGGCAGCTTTTCCCACCTTTTCCAAGGGTCAGAGCAAAGTTAAGTTTCTGCTCCTAGACTTCTGCTTCAGAAAGAAGCCACAGTCTGTTGGTCACTGGAACGTCCAGAACAGACAGCCCCCCATAAACCCAGTTGAATCCTGCAGCCTCCCATAGGCAGTGCGCACCCCCAGTGACCCTGTCAGTGGTCCACTGAGGCCCCTGCTTGTCTCTATACCCCTGTTGCCACCAAAACTATGAGCAACCCCAGTCTGGGTGATCCTGAACCACTGTGGCTGCTGTTTCCGGGACCGTGGGCTCTAGTCCAGCCAGGTCCTCTCAGCCGAGGCAGTGGAGGCGGAGGTAGAGGCGGTGGCAGTAGCTGCCAGTCCCAGAGACTGCTGACTCAAGTCTGGGCCAGGTCTTCTCAGGAGCAGGTGGGCAGTGGCTGTGGTCGGTCCCAGGACCAACCCGCACCTGTGGCCTCCCAGTTCCAGTGATTGTTCCTTAAGCCCCTTTGTTCTGTTTGAGCACTGTGTAACAGTCCCTTCCCATCTTGCAGCCACCTGTCTCCAAGGTATGGCTGGTCCCCAAGAGCAGGGCACTTCTGCAATGGGGTATTACTTTCCAATGGCTGGTTTCTGGTGGCTCCCGCCCCCTTCGGTTTATCCTCTGATATCTTTTCTGTGTAATCCCAACTCTGACTTTTATACCTCTCAACTCATGATCCTCTGCCCCCATAGAGATCCAGAAGTGTATAATCTTATATCTCAGGCTGATTTCCTGGGTGCATGTTCAGAGTGGCATGGTAGATTTCTAGCTCTATTCAGGGGACTGGTGGAAATGGAGTCTCCCACCCTTCCACCATCTTGATGGAACCTCCCTTCATTTTCCAGCATTCATTTGGTACTTACTATCGACAAAGTACTATGTATGGTAAGATGAATTAGATACTATTATTTTAGATACAAACTATCATCACAAAAATTACTAATAAAACCAAATTTTTAGTATCTTGATTTTTCTTTTTCATGTGTATGTTCATGATGCCATGTACTTTTAGTCATCATTAAGATTACCAGCATTTTATATCACAAACATACACATACATGCCCTCCTAAAATAGTGTTTTCCCTTCATTCCCAGTAGAAATGTTCTCTTATAGTCCCATGTCCTAATTATTCTGGGCTAATGAACCTGGTCAGGGCTAGAGGGGAGATGTCTTGTTCATGGGGAGAGGGGATTAAGGAGACCAGGGAGGATGCTACAGCGGGTAAAAAGGATGATTCAAAGTAAAGGGATTTATATATATCCCTGGGATGGACCCTAGGAGTGGGGGTAGTGAATGAAGATAGGGAGAGGGAAGTAGTCAGTAAAATGGGTCAGGATTAAATTCAAAAGGAAGGAAAGGAGAGCACAGTCTCTGGGATCCTTTTTGGCCTAGATAGCTAAAGCAGGTAATACTTTAGTGGGGCGAAAATTATATGTTCCACTTTGTCCAGAAGAGTCCAGTTTATACCTTGGTCCTTGTGTACTTATTAGTAATAACCCCTTTGCTCTCAGAAGTGTCCCAGGTTGGATGATAAATTATGTGGTCATCCTGCCTTTAGGGGTACTAAGGTGTAGGTTTCCAAAAAGTTCTCCTTGGCTCATGGTATCTATATGACCACCTCTACAGAGTACAGGATGCACTGAGGGGAAATGATAAAAAAAAAAGTTCACTGGAAGTAGTAAGATAAATTTTAAAACTTTCACCTCAGCTTGTCTTGATTTTGAGGAGAAAAATTAGAAGTTGAATGCAAAAACACTCCAGTTCTTCAAGAGCCATAACACTGGCTTTTAGAAGAACTGGATTTTAGATCTAACTCTGTCACTGATTTGCTATGGCTTTTTGCCTTTGGCCCTGCAAAAGCCTGTCTCTACATCTTTAAAAATGAAGGACCAAATTAAATTATTTCTAAGGTCCCTTGCAGTTCTCATATTAAATGATTTTTTAAAAAAATGAGAAGTGGATTAGAAATGAGTACCCTTAAAAAAAAAAAGAAAAAATTAAGAATTGAGTACCCTTGCAGAATTTTGTTCTCGTTTAAAAAGTTGTATCCATGTAAGTGCTGTTGGTGAAGTATATTTCCCAGCTGAAAGTTGTGTGGTTTCACATTATGTTGCATAAAGACTTGCTCCAGTTTGCTCTGTGGATATTGAGAAAATATTATTTTTCAGACAGCTGCGGTACCATTCCTGTTAGAGGATTTCATTATCTGCATTTAGCCTCCTGAGAAGTGATCTCTGACAGAATGGGAAGCTCTGAAAACATGGAGTTTCCCCAGAGATGTTATCTCTTGCTGAGGCAGTTCTGATGCAGGAGCTGAAAGGTCCCTTTTTGTCTCTGTGTCCATTGATTGATAGATTACAGTTTAGGAGCTCCAAGCTTAGTTCTTAGTTTCTGTTTCCTTGGACTTCTTGCCTCACACTATTAACAGGCATTTAGCTATTTTTTATTTATACAAATGGTATCAGAGAAGTTGTATATAAAGCCCCAGATTGGTTAGTGATCTATTTGCCTTTATTTTGTACATGGGCTTGCTTCAGATGGGATCTTAGAAGTCATGTCCCTGGCATCAAAGATCATGCACCTGCACATACACTTACTGGCCAGAGGGTCATGGCTTCCTTTTCATCCCCACTGCTAATGGCCACTCCTTGTCTCTATAGCATTAATTTCTTTTAAAAGGTCCATCAGTTACTGGATCCTTTATTTATCTCTCACTCCCCCTGTTCGTGTGTCTGTCCATCCATCCACCCATCCATCCACCCATCCATCCGCCTGTCTGTCCAGCTGCCCATTTTATATGTGCCCTGCTAAAGAGCATGTAACTCAGGAGAGAAGATTTGCATCCTTTGTTTCTCTTGGAAATTAGTCCCATACTTATAGGGGGTCTTTGTGTCTTGGATCTCATTCTTCCAGATTCCAGTGCCTAGATTTAGCCCTATTTTCTTAGATTCTATTTTCCTTGCCTATAATTTGTTAAACATTTAACTTGCTTGATAGTCATTATATTTGGTCCAAAGACAGAGGGAGAAGGAAAATTCTCAGGCCTTATATATTTTTTTAACTTCAAAAGCCCTTTTATTATGGAGAGTTTCCAAAAGGCTCCAAGAATAGAATTATGTAATGGGCCCCATGTATCTGTTATCTAGATTCAATAATTACAACATTTTGAGAAAATTTTCAGCCACCTTTCTTCTCTCTCTTTTCTTCATAGTGTATATTAAAGCAAATCCCAACATGTAATTTCACTTATAAATACTTTAGGATGCATCATTAACTTTGAGAACTTTTTCCTTCTTTATTTTTAGACATTACCAAGACAACCTGAGTTTTGTTCCATCTTTGATGTTCTAGTTTTTGCTTAATGGGAACTTTGATAATGGGAAGAGCATAATGAAAGAAGGAAGGGGAAGTTAGGGTGTGAATATGGGGGTATGAGAGCCTAGCAGTGAAGATTAGCATTATTGTTACACTGACGGGTTACCCTTCATATCATCTTGTTACAGTTATTATTTATCTCATTTGTAAGCAGTTGCTCTTCTAGGGCTCCCACATGTAAGTTCAGAGCTTTAGGACATTTTCATAAATACTTTATTATGTATCTCTAAAGGATAAGGGCATTTGCAAAAACACAGCTGTAACCATAAGTTCTTCAAATCACTGTTTGTCTCCTTTGACTAAATACCTAGTAGTACAAATGCTGGGTCTAAGATAGTTTATTCTTAACTTTTTGAGGAACTTCCAAACTGTTTTCCAGAGTTGTACCAGTTTGCATTCCCACCAATGGTATAGGAAGTTTCCTTTTTCTCTACATCCTCGCCAACATCTGTTGTTTCCTGAGTTGTTAATTTTAGCCATCCTGACAGGTGTGAGGTGGTATCTCATTTTGTATTTTCCTGATGTTGAGTATTTTTTCATGTGTCTTTTGGCCTTTTGTATGCCTTTGGAGAAATGTCTGTTCATGTCTTCTACACATTTCTTGATTGGATTATTCGATTTTGGGGTATAGAGTTTGATAAGTTCTTTATAGATTTTAGATATTAGCCCTTTACCTATTAAGACATGTGCAAAGATCGTCTCCCATTCTGTCAGTTGTCTTTTAGTTTTGTCAGCTATTTCCTTTGCTGTGCAAAAGACTTCTTGATGAAGTCTAATAGTTCATTTTTGCTTTTGCTTCCCGTGCCTTTGGAGACATGTCCAGCAAGAAGTTGGTGCAGCTGAGGTCAAAGAGTTTGCTGCCTGTGTTCTAGGATTTTGATGGATTCTTGTTTTGCATTTGGATCTTTCATCCATATGGTCCAGTTTCATTCTTCTGCATGTGGCCATCCAATTTTCCCAACACCACTTGTTGAAGAGACTGTATTTTTTTTCCATTGGATATTTTTTCCTGCTCTGTCGGAGATTGGTTGACCATAGACTTGAGGGTCCATTTCTGGGTTCTCTGTTATGTTCTATTGATCTATGTGTCTTTTTTTGTGCTGGTGCCATACTGTCTTGATGATTATAGCTTTCTAATACAGGTTGAAGTCTGGACTTGTGATGCCACCAGCTTTGGTTTTCTTTTTCAATATTCCTTTGGTGGGATCTTTTCTGGTTCCATGCAAATTTTAGGATTACTTGTTCCAGCTCTGTGAGAAATGTTGATGTATTTTTGATAGGGATTGCATTAAATGTGAAGATTGCTTTGGATACATAGATGTTTTAAGAATATTTGTACTTTTAATCCATGAGCATAGAATGCTTTTCCATTTCTTTGTGTTTTTCTCACTTTCTTTCATAAGGATTCCATAGTTTTTTAAAGTACAGATCATTTGCCTCTTTGGTTAGGTTTATTCCTAGGTCTCTTATGGTTTTAGGTACAGCCGTAAATGGGATCGATTCCTTAATTTCTCTTTCTTCTGTCTCATCATTAGTGTATAGAAATGAACCTGACTTCTGTGCATTGATTTTATATCCTTTCATGTTGCTGAATTCCTGTATGAGTTCTAGCAATTTTTGGGTAGAGTTTTTGGGAATTCAACATAGAGCACAAGTCATCGGTGAAGAATGACAGTTTGATTTCTTTGCTGATTTGGATACCTTTTATTTCTGTCATCTGATTGTGGAGGCTAGGACTTCCAGTATGATGATGAACAACAGTGGTAAGAGTAGGTAGACATCCTTGTCATTCTTCTGCCATTTTCTTTAATTCTCTTTACTGTGTTTTGAAATATTAGGTTATAGTTTTTATGGGTGTGTCTTCTGCATAATTTTATTCTTTCTTTCTTTTTTTTTTTTTGCTTTTCACTCAGCAATGTTTATTTAAGAGGTTTTAGTGAGGCCTGATAACATTCCTTTTTTAAAAAAAATTTTAAATTTTTTATTAACATATATTATTAGCCCCAGGGGTACAGGTCTGTGAATCGCCAGCTTTACACACTTCACAGCACTCACCATAGCACATACCCTTCCCAATGTCCATAACCCCACCACCCTCTGCCTACCCCTTTCCCCCTGGCAACCCTCAGTTTGTTTTGTGAGATTAAGAGTCTCTTATGGTTTGTCTCCCTCCTGATCCCATCTTGTTTCATTTATTCTTTTCCTACTCCCCAAACCCCCTATGTTGCATCTCTACTTCCTCATATCAGGGAGATCATATGATAGTTGTCTTTCTCTGACTGACTTATTTCACCAAGCATAATACCCTCTAGTTCATCCACATCATTGCAAATGGCAAGATTTCATTTATTTTGATGGCTGCATAGTATTCCACTATATATATACACCATATCTTCTTTATCCATTCATCTGTTGATGGACATCTAGGTTCTTTCCCTAGTTTGGCTATTGTGGACATTGCTAATATAAACATTCGGGTGCATGTGCCCCTTCGGATCACCACATTTGTTTCCTTAGAGTAAATACCCAGTTGTGAAATTGCTGGGTCATAGGGTAGCTCTATTTTTAACTTTTTGGGGAACCTCCATGCTGTTTTCCAGAGTGGTTGCACCAGCTTGCATTCCCACCAACAGTGTAGGAGGGTTCCCCTTTCTCCACATCCTCGCCAGCATCTGTCATTTCCTGACTTGTTAATTTTAGCCATTCTGACTGGTGTGAGGTGGTATCTCATTGTGGTTTTGATTTGTGTTTCCATGATGCCGAGTGATATGGAGCAGTTTTTCATGTGTCCGTTGGCCATCTGGATGTCTTCCTTAAAGAAATGTCCGATCATGTCCTCTGCCCATTTCTTGGATTATTTGTTCTTTGGGTGTTGAGTTTGATAATTTCTTTATATATTTTGGATACTAGCCCTTTATCTGATATGTGGTTTGCAAATATCTTCTCCCACTTTGTCGGTTGGTTGTCTTTTGGTTTTGCTGACTGTTTCCTTTGCTGAGCAAAAGCTTTTGATCTTGATGAAGTCCGAATAGTTCATTTTTGCCCTTGTTTTCCTTACCTTTGGTGATGTTCCTAGGAAGAAATTGCTGCCGCTGAGGTTGAAGAGTTTGCTGCCTGTGTTCTTCTCAAGGATTTTGATGGATTCCTTTCTCACATGGAGGTCCTTCATCCATTTTGAGTCTATTTTTGTGTGTGGTGTAAGGAAATGGTTCAGTTTCATTTTTCTGCATGTGGTTGTCCAATTTTCCCAACACCATTTGTTGAAGAGACGGTCTTTATTCCATTGGACATTCTTTCCTGCTTTGTCGAAGATTAGTTGACCATAGAGTTGAGGGTCTGTTTCTGGGCTCTCTATTCCATTCCATTGATCTATGTGTCTGTTGTTGTGCCAGTACCATACTGTCTTGATGATGAGTTTTGTAATAGAGCTTGAAGTCTGGAATTGTGATGCCACCAACGTTGGCTTTCTTTTTAAATATTCCTCTGGCTATTCAAGGTCTTTCCTGGTTCCATATAAATTTTAGGATTGTTTTATTTCTTTGAAAAAAATGGATGGTATTTTGATAGGGATTGCATTAAATGTGTAGATTGCTTTAGGTAGCATAGACATTTTCACAATATTTGTTCTTCTAATCTATGAGCATGGAACCTTTTCCCATTTCTCTGTGTCTTCCTCAGTTTCTTTCATGAGTACTTTATAGTTTTCTGAGTATAGATTCTTTGCCTCTTTGGTTAGGTTTATTCTTAAGTATCTCATGGTTTTGGGTGCAATTGTAAATGGGATTGATTCCTTAATTTCTCTTTCTTCTGTCTTGTTGTTGGTGTAAAGAAATGCAACTGATTTTACCTCCTGATGCTTTACTGAATTCTTTTATTTAGATTTTCCACATAAAGTATCATATCATCTGTAAAGAGTGGTAGTTTTACTTATTCTTTGACAATTTGGATGCTTTTAATTTCTTTTTGTTGTCTGATTGCTGTGGCTAGGACTTCTAGTACTATGTTGAAGAGCAGTGGTGATAATGGACATCCCTGCTGTGTTCCTGACCTTAGCGGAAAAGCTCTCAGTTTTTCTCCATTGAGAATGATATTCACGGTGGGTTTTTCATAGATGGCTTTGATGATATTGAGGCATGTACTCTCTATCCCTACACTTTGAAGAGTTTTGATCAAGAAAGGATGCTGTACTTTGTCAAATGCTTTTTCAGCATCTATTGAGGGTATCATATGGTTCTTATTCTTTCTTTTATTAATGTATTATATCACATTGATTGATTTGCAGATGTTGCCAACCTTGTAGGCCTGGAATAAATCCCACTTGTTCTTGGTGAATAATCCTTTTAATGTACTGTTGGATCCTAGTGGCTAGTATTTTGGTGAGAGTTTTTTCACACCTCTGTTCATCAAGGATATTGGTTTGTAATTCTCTTTTTTGCTGGGGGCTGGGGGGTTGGGAGAAGGGGGGTGGGGTTATGGACATTGGGGAGGGTATGTGCTTTGGTGAGTGCTGTGAAGTGTTTTAACCTGGTGATTTACAGACCTGTACCCCTGGGGATAAAAATACATGTTTATTAATAAATAAATAAATAAAATGAGGACTCTAGTAATATAAAAAAAAACCTATTAGTAATAATATATTCTTCTTCTTTTTTTTTTTTAAAGTTTTCAAGGATCTTTTTTTTATTCTAAATATCCTCAGCATATTTAGAATTGCATATCTTAGCATTGATCTCTGGTTGATTTATTTACTCTCTATAACCATATGTATATAGGAAGCTCATTTTAGCATTGCCCACTGTATTCAGAAAGGCACTGATGCAAAATAAAACCTCAATCAATATTTGAAGCCTTAAAAAAAAAAAAGTCTGTGCCAATCTAGTATTTTTACCATTGTATGTTACAGACTTCTTGTCCCGAGCTGCTTTCAGGATTTTCTCTTTGTCTCTAAGACTTGTAAATTTTACAATTAGATGACAGGGTGTGGACTTATTAATTTTGAGGGGGGTTCTCTGTGCCTCCTGAATTTTGATGTTTGTTCCCTTTGCCATATTAGGGAAATTCTCTACAATAATTCTCTCCACTATACCTTCTGCTCCCCTCTCTGTTTCTTCTTCTTCTTCTGGAATCCTAGTTATTCTAATATTGTTTTGTCTTATGGTATGACTTATCTCTCGAATTATCCCCTTCTGGTCCAGTAGTTGTTTTTCTCTCTTTTGCTCAGCTTCTTTATCCTCTGTCATTTGGTCTTCTATATCAGTAATTCTCTCTTCTGCTTCATTTATCCTAGCAGTAAGAGCCTCCATTTCTGATTGCACCTCATTAATAGCTTTTTTGATTTCAGCTTGGTTAGATTTTAGTCCTCTTTTTTCTCCAGAAAGGGCTTTTATTTCTGCAGACAGGTTTCTCTAATATCTTCCATGCCTTTTTTGAGCCCAGCTAGCATCTTGAGAATTGTCATTCTGAACTCTAGATCTGACATATTACCAATGTTCGTATCGATTAGGTCCCTGGCCTTTGGTACTGCCTCTTGTTCTTTTTTTTTGTGGTGAGTTTTTCTGCCTTGTCATTTTATCCAGATAAGAATATATGAAGGAGCAAATAAAATACTAAAAGGGTGGCAAAGACCCCAGGAAAATGTGCTTTAACCAAATCAGAAGAGACCCCAAATCATGGGAGAAAGAAAGGGGGTAAAAATAAGTTCAGAAAAAAAATTTAGAAAAGTGAAAAAAAGGGGAAAAAATAGAAAAAAGAAAAAAATACATATATTAGACTGGTGAATAGAACAGGGTTACCCACTTAATTTTGGGAGTATTCTGATCTCTTAGAAGAAACTACCTCCCCAAATTTTAAAGAATGAATAACATATATAAGGGTAAATACAATGAAGGGATGGAATATGAGTATAAAGATGAAACAAAATTTTTTAAAAAAAATTTTCTATAAAAGGAGTTGTTAAGATAAGTTGGTTGGGAGAATAAAGAAAAAGAAAGTGGAGAGAATTTGCTCAGGCTGGAGAGTAGAACAAAACCCATGCTAGATTTAGGGTATATTTTGATCTATTAGAAGAAGTTGTATCCCACATTTTTTTAGAAGAAAAAATCCTATGTGTATATAAAAAATAAAGTTAGATACAATGAAGGATAAAATATGAGTATAATAATGAAGTTTCAAAAAAATTTTTTTTAAAAGGTATTATTAAGATAAACTAGTTAATATTAAAAGAAGAATGGGTAAAAGTTAAAAAATTTAGCAGAAGAAAAAAATTAAAAAATTAATTAACTTTGCAAGACTAAAGAATCATGGGGAGAAAGCCATGAATTCCAAGTTTTGCTTTCTCCTACTTTGGAATTCCACTGTTCTCCTTGGTAAGTGAACTTGGTTGGGGCTGGATTTCTTGCTGATCTTCTTGGGGAGGGGCCTTTTGAGGCGATTCTCAAGTTTCTTTGCCTGAGGTGGAATTGAACCTTCCTTACCAGGGGCCAGGCTAAGTAATCCACTTGGGTTCGCTTTTGGGAGCTTTTGTTCCCTGAATGCTTTCCATAGAGTTCCAGAGGATGGGAATGAAAATGGCGGCCTCCGAGTCTCCTGCCTGGAGGACCCAAGAGCTCAGGGCCCCCCTCCTCAGTGCGCCCTGGAGGAAAAGCACACAATCACTCCTGTTTCCCTGGCCTCCGGCTGCTCTCTGAGCTCATCCAGCCTGTGACCAAGCATCTCTGTCTCTGGCACACAGCCCCACTTCTAGTCTCCAAACCTCACAGATCCCTGCACTCTTACAGGGGGGTCATCCCGGATTTTGTGGGGTCCCCTCTCACAGAGCAGTAGTCTGAGCCATGGATCACAATTTAAGGTAACCCCAAGTTGAGAGCTCACTTCTCGGCTCCGTCTCTGTAGCTGGCTTCCCCGCTCTAATACCTGTGAGCTCTGCCACCCTCAGACACCCCTTATCCTTCTCTGATCCCACGGGACCTGAGACCACGCTGTCTCTGCGTGGGATTCACCCTGGTTTAGCCTCTGGAGCGATGTCCCTCAGTGGAATAGACTTTTAAAAGTTATGATTTTGTGGTCCATTGTTCCACTGCTTGCTGGGAGCGCCCCCCGCCCCAATCTTCCTGTCGCTTTGGATTCACTTCTCTACCGGTCCTACCTTTCAGAAAGTGGTCAAATTTCTGTTTCTAGAATTGCTGCTTTTCCTCTCTTCGCTCTCTTGTTGGATTTGTAAGTATTCAGAATGGTTTGATAAGCTATCTAGCTATTCTCCTGTTATCTGATGTCAGCTCAGCCTGCTACTTCTCTGCCATCTTGACTCCTCCAGCTTTATTATTTCTAAAGAGATTATTCAACCTCTGTTCTCTTTTTTCTTTTCAAAGATTTTATTTATTTATCAGAGAGAGAGGGGGGGGAGAGAGCGAGCACAAGCAGACAGAATGGCCGGCAGAGGCAGAAGCAGGCTCCCTGCTGAGCAAGGAGCCCGATGTGGGACTTGATCTCAGGACGCTGGGATCATGACCTGAGCTGAAGGCAGCTGCTCAACCAACTGAGCCACCCAGGCGTCCCTGTTCTCTTTTTTCTTACAATATTTTTGCATTGGGTTGATTGTGATTCTTTCTTGTTGCTCATTTTTTTTTTTCAAAGATTTTATTTATTTATTTGACAGACAGAGATCACAAGTAGGCAGAGAGGCAGGCAGAGAGAGAGAGGAGGAAGCAGGCTCCCCGCTGAGCAGAGAGCTCGATGTGGGGCTCGATTCCAGGACCCTGGGATCTTGACCTGAGCCGAAGGCCGAGGCTTTAACCCACTGAGCCACCTAGGAACACCTTTGTTGATCATTTTAATGCAAAATTAGTTTTAGTGAACTTTTAGGAAGGAGAAGTAGATTAGGAGAGCTTTTCTAGCTTCACACCTGTAGGGCTCCCATATATATAATTTATATTTATATTTATATTTATATTTGTATGTAGCATTAAAAATTATACCTCACTGCTCTCTGAGATATCCTGGTTTTGCTCACTTTCTCTAATTTTATTTGAGTTTTCTGTTTCCTTTACATCAATTATCTATATTCTATACCATGTGGGTTCTTTTCTCAAATGTTTCTCCTTATTTTAGGGTTTTGTTTGTGGAAGATAATTTTGGCTGGTTGGTTTTGTGAGTTCACAGGATTTAGAGTGCTTCAGGTCCTTCAGACTTCTTACAGTTGAACCCACCCACTAGTTGGATTATATAAAATCTTCCTGGTTGTTTGCTAGTGTTTTCAAATATGCCTGTTATTCTTTCCTGTAAGTATTTGTGTGTGTGTGTTAGAGAGAGAGAGGCAGGGAAAAATGAACATAAACGAAAAGTGTACATTTGAATTAGGGAATTTCTGAGGCTTCAGGAGCCATATTTTCTATGCCTACTCTCTAACCACAGTATACTAAGTAAAACTACACATAGTTTTATTTTTTACACATTAGTATACATTGTTTATCAAATTCAAAATCTATAGAGAAAATCAAGTGTTCAATATTGTTGAAAGGAAAATAAAATTTGTTTTTTTCAGACTATATCCTCCATTATACAGAAGGGGGTGCCATTTAGATTGAGGAGAGAAAGCTGAGAAAAAAGTTGAAAGATAAGCTACATTGATTAAAATGTTTATTAACTCTAAATATATGGTCCTACTTATATGTTACATAGACTGATTCAGAATATCTGAGTGATTAAGAGCTAGACAGACCTAGACTTGATTCCCCAAGCTGTGTCTTGTCTAGTTATTTCCAGAAATTTAAACTCTCTAAACCTCAATTTTCCTTCTTAAAATAAGGCTATGAGAACCTGCCTGTTAGTTTTATTGTAAATATTAAATGAAGTAATGCATTAAAATGCTTTACACAGTTCCTAGTTCTTAATAAACACTCAAAAAAGTTATTTATTATTGTTTGTCTGCATGAGTAGGTAGATAGATTTCATACTTGAGATAATAAAGGACTTACAATGACATTAGCTATATTTCCATATTGCGTCTTTATCTGACAGAAACAGTTTTTGCCTGTTTGCCTGCCTGCATGGTATTATGTGCCTGTTCTTTCTCTCTAATAGTTTTATGACTTTGTTTTGATTCCATCATGGCTTGCATAGAGTGGATATTAAACAAATATTTCATAATGGTTTTGTCTTCACAGGACAGAGTAACACATTACTTGCTTTTAGGATATCTGGTTAAAAGCTTGGGTGGGCCATGCCCAATTTTATCTTCATGAATTTTATGCCTTTTTATCACCTGGACTTTCAGATTTCCCAGCAACTGTGGATTGTTTCTCTGACTCGTTCTGGGTGCTAGGTTTGAGATTGCTGCTTCATCTGTCATTACTCTCATAAAGATGCATAGGCAGGAGTGCCTGGGTGGTTCAGTGGGTTAAGCCTCTGCCTTTGGCTCAGGTCATGATTTCAGGGTCTTGGGATCAAGCCCCACATCGGGCTCTCTGCTCAGCAGGGAGCCTGCTTCCCCCCACCTGCCTCTCTGTCTACTTGTGATCTCCCTCTCTGTCAAATAAATAAATAAAATCTTAAAAAAAAAAAGATGCGTGGGCAGATGTATCTGTGGGCATTAATTTGGATGATGTTTCTGACTGATTAATTCCATATTTTACAATTGTTTATTCACCAGAAACTCTGGTGTAACAGAAACTCTGCAAATCCATATTCCTTATAGTGTTTACCCAAGTCAATTTCTGTCATTTTCGGCTTTGGCGCATCATTTTAATTAATGTCATAGTAGTATTGCATTTTCCTTTCTCCCTTCTTTCCATGGGCTGTATGTTAAGTGCTGTGTGTTTTGCCAAAATTAGTTTTACCAAAATTTTAAAGAACTGAAAACGTTTCAGTACTTAATTGCTAAAACATAGATAAATTTAACCAAGAGGAGTAAAGCAGCTAGTTCTGGAACCCTCTTCTGAAATAATGGAGCTCAGGTTCTATTTGCTGTCCCCCAAAGTAATGCTTCTCAGATTTTAAATCAAAATTTTAAACCCTTGGGGAACTTGTTAAAATGTAGATTCTAATTTGTTAAGTTAGAATGGAGTCTGAGATTGTGCATTTCAAACTGCTCCCACATTGTGCTGATGCTGCTGGATCTGTGGACCACACTTTGAAAAGCAAGATCTTAGAGCAGAAGTATGATCTGACCAGATGTACTGTTAAAACACATTTTGCCTTCCACTTATGTTTTTATGGAATTAATTGTATGAAATTTCTTAAAGCTGCCAAATTATTTATATTAAATATAAGTATCGAATATAAATGAGAGGAAGATCTGACATCATTGAGGATGGATTAGAAAGCATATTTAAATTAGTATTAGGGGTTTAGTTTAGTCATTAAATATTTTTGTGACATGGCTAGGCATTTTAGTTTTCATATTCCCCTACAAATTACTACAATAACTCTGTAAATTAGGTTACTATTCCCTTTTTAGATATAAAGAAATTGAGATTCAGGGAAGTTAACAACTTCTTTAAGGCTTCTTAATAAATAGTAAAGCTGAGATGGACTGAAGTCTGATCGTGAAGCTCATTCCTTTGACACTACAGTAAGCTGCCTTCCTAATAAGATTGTTTTCCTGGGAAGTGAGCTTATAGAAATGTTTAAACGTATTTGTGGACCCCTGTAAAGGAGTTTATATGTATATCTAAGATAATTTAGTTAGTTTAGCTTTGTATTTACCATAGAGTTCTGTGAAGCTTACAGTGGTGATGGGAGAGACCTGTGCATTTGTGAGCGCATGTGTGTACATTTCCCTTAAATTAGCTGCACTCTTGTAAGGAGATATTTTACCCCTAAAACCAGGCTCCTGATCCCTAAGATTCCTTCAAGCCCAGATATCCTATAATACATGTGATAGTTTTGTTTTTGAAAATGGATTTTGAGAAAGATTGGGAATTTAAAACTTTCTACCAGCAGATGGCACTCCAGCATTTCTGCAACTGGCAACCCCTTAGCCATTACCAAAATGGAAAGACAGGAGAAAACCTGGAGACAGGTTAAAAAAGAGAAAAGGAAAAAAAAAAAGCCCAACTCATTAAAGTATGGTATGTTTGTCATCATTTTGATGGGAAGTTACATATGTATCGAGTAACAGACTCCCATGTATTTGTATATGTGTGTGTGTATACACACACACACACACACACACACACACATGAATTAGTATTACATCATAATCCCTTACAGTGCTCCATAGCAGTTTTCACTAAACTCTAATATAGCACTTATCAAATGGATTTTTGTTAGCCTGTTCGTTTTCCCAAGTATACTGTAAGGCTTCCAAGGACAAGAATATTGTTTGGATTCCAAGGATGGGGGAAGACACACTACCTAGCCTACAGTCAGCACTCAATATTTCTCCCTTTTGTTCCCTAGAAAATTGGTTAACTATTACCTTGAATGCAGGAGAATGTTTAACATTGATCCATGTAAAGCCTTTTATTTTTTTCCTTTGAATGATTACCTTATGGGTATCAAATCTAATGTGACTGGTGTGTGTCCTTTGATATTTTTCTATCCTTGTAAAATATATTGGTTTGTTTGTGTTTATTTTGTACTAATGTTATTATTCTATACTATTCTGGGTTTTTTGTTCCTCACATATCATTCTTTTTAAAGACCATCCATGTTCTTGTATTTACATTCAGTTCATTGCTTCTATCTGCTGTCCTTCTCATTGTACCTGTCCATTCCCCTTGTAATGGACATCTAAGTTTCTCTAATTCCCATGTATTAAAATCAGTGTTTTACTGACTGTCCTCATTCAAGTCCTTTTGTGAGTCTTTTTGGAGTCACTTGGGTAATTTATGCCCATGGTGGGATTACTGGATCTAAGGGAATATATGTATGTAATTTCATTAAATATTACCAGATTCCTCTTCAGAATGTCCTCACCCATTTATACTCCCATCAGTATGCAAGAAGGTTGCATTCTCCCCACATCCACAATTAGTGTTATCCAGTATTTACATTTTGCCAATCACATGGTATAAAGGAAAAATGTTTCTTGAATGAAGGAATAATCAGTTGAAAATCTATTAAAGCTAAGAGGATATATGGTATTTACTTGCACAATTTTTCCTTCTTTGAGGATGGCCTCTCACTATCTGAACTTTCATTGTCTAAACTTAGGAACAGAATAGATTCTGATAATATTTTTGAGATATCTTTTAGTGTTTGAACTCTTGCTCCTAATTACCTGAAACCTAGGAATCAAATAGATGGAAGTAACATGGTTTCCCTTGCCATCTAAATTAGCTGTAACTAGAACCAAACAGAATTGTATAGCAATGGATCCAAGATATGCTGAGGTCCCACATCAAAATTAGTTCTCAGAATATATGTAGGTGGGGTGAGGCATAATTTTTTTTAAAGAGTTTATTAATTTATTTGAGAGAGAGAGAGAGAGTGAGAGCTCGAAGAGGGGTAGGGTCAGAGAGACAAGCAGACTCCCTACTGAATGTGGAGTTCATCCGGGGCTCTGCCCCAGGACCCTGAGAGATCATGACCTGAGCCAAAATCAAGAGTTGCCCTCTTAATCTGACTGAGCCACCCCAGTGCCGTGAGGCATAATTATTTTTAAAAAGCTCCTAGCTGATTTTAATGTGCAACCAGGGCTGAATGTCAGTGACTCTTGATTCTCAAATTATTCTTATTTCTTCCTGAAAGAGAAAAGCATTTAAAAGTATTTAAACACAGTATCATGCTGCCTAGGCTTCAGAAAATCAAAAGAGAAATGTAATATTTAAACCTTTTTTTTTTTAAGATTTTATTTATTCATTTGACAGATGGAGATCACAGGTAGGCAGAGAAGCGGGCAGAGAGAGAGGAGAAAGCAGGCTCCCCGCTGAGCAGAGAGCCCATGACCTGAGCTGAAGGCAGAGGCTTAACCACTGAGCCACCCAGGTGCCCCAGAAATGTAATATTTAAATGTCCAGTGAAAATGAAACATACTTTCTGAAAGTCACACCACATCATTGTCCTAGTGACCCAAGGGACTAGAAGAATTGAAAAATCTGGTGAGAGTTAAGGTTAATAAGGTTTAGCATAATTGATTTTGAATCAGGGAAGGACTTGGGTATGCTTATATGGCAACTCCAAAGAGCTAGGGATCTAGATGTTAGTATGGGCAGAGGTAAAATATTCCATGGTATGTACAAGTAGTTTATAGTTGATTTTGATTACTGAGAACTGAACCCATGGTGGGCTTTCTGTTTTCAATGTTTGTTTAACTCTCATTATTATGAACTAAACACATTAGGATATTTAAAAAGTGTCCAAGTCCAACTAAATACATTTGGATATTTAAAAAGGTCCCGGTTAGTCTACGAAGCAAAAGAAAGACAATCATAGTCAGTCACTCTTTGGGGGTCAACAAATAACAACTGTGTTCAAGCAAATGTTTTAGTAGGGGTTCCATATTTCAAAGTAGATACCAAAATAGATATACTGAGATAAATAAATTAAGATTTATAAAGGGGCACCTGGATAGCTCAGTCTGTTGTGTGTCTGACTCTTGGTTTTGACTGGGTTTTGGGGTCAGGATTGTGGGGTCGTGGATCAAGGCCAAGCTGGGCTCTGCACTCAGCATGGAGTTTGCTTGTCCCTCTCCCTCTGCTCCTCCCCTAACAATCTTTTAAAAAAAAGATTTTTATATTCACCTTCTTAGAGATTATTTTTAGCATTAATTAAATACTTAGAATCATCTGACTAGGAAAGTGGTCTAGTTGTGTGAAGGTATGTATAAACAACTTATAGTTAATAAATTTATAGAATATGTGAAAGGCAATCTGAATTTATGTCCTGGGACATTATGTGTAAAAAGTTCTCAGGTATTTTCATTAACAAACATATCAAGAGTAGAGTCTGATTATCAGTCAGTAGAACTGGCTTTAGCCTCAGATTCTTTAAGAAACAGCATTTTGAACCTTTCTTTTTTTAGTGGGGGGAGGGGCGGAGAGAAAGATAATCTTAAGCAAGCTTCATACCCAGCATGGAGCCCAATGCTTGGCTGGATTGCATGACTCTGAGATCACTACCTGAGCTGAAATCAGGAGTTGGACACTTAACCAAATGAGCCACCTAGGCACCCCAACATTTTGAATTTTTTGACTCTGTATTTCCTTACCTGAGTAATAAGGATAAAGCTTGTCCTGTCTATGCTATAAGGATAAAATAGAATGTATCCCTGTAAGTTATTACTATACTATTTCAAAATCTTAGGTTTCAGGTTTATAAATTTCTTCCCACCTGATCTATGCAAATTATGATTATTTCTACCATGAAACCCAAGCAGTGAAAATGATAGTTGCATAGTAACTATGTGCCAAGAACTAAAGACATTACTTCATTTAATTCTGACATAATTCTCACAGTACACGTGAAGGGAAGTATAGGAGTATACTTAAACCTATTTTGTAGATGAGGAAATTGTGGCCCAGCAAGAATAAATGACTTGTTCAACAAAGGTTACATGAGCAGATAGTAAATTCTGATCTAGGTTTAATCAAAGTCTGTTGAACTCCAAAGCCCATGCAATTTGCAATAGAACTGCTGCTTTTCAGGACTAATCTGAATGTACAAAAGGCAAAATGGGCCAAGATAGTAAAATGACTCTTCAATGAATGCAACTGATGACATGAATAAATATAATGTTTTTCTGTTACTTGGTTTTCCACCTATAGCAGTTTCTCAAATAACTATCATCCCTACCTCAAACATACTAATCGATTTTGAACTGAACTTATTAGAGTTAACTGAATTTATTATGGTTATGATCTTCCCCACATAAGTTTACTGCTCAGTGGGAACAATGGGAACAAAACCCATCCAGCTCAAGTTTTCTTATATAATGAGGTAGAACAACCATAGTTATAAATTCATTTCCCCTTCAGCTTTCCATATGGAGAAAGTGTTGCCCTTCCTTGTTCCTCTGAGCATGACAGAGACACAGTCTTTGTTATTCCCCAGCACTATTCTTCCTTCTGCTGTCTTAGTGGAAAACTGAAGGAGGCATGTAAAACTTAACTTCCTTCCTTTTTCAGATGCTAGTCACAGGCAGAAGAGCCTGCGTGGCTTAACTATGTGGTGCATACTTGCTTTATTATTGCATTTATTGATCTTATATTATAGTTGAACTTTTGTTTCAACTTTATCATTGAATTCTTTATTTATAACTTAATTCTTGCCCCAGTCTTCGTTAAGGGGATGTACTTTTAGTCAGTATGGGAGAGAGAGAACAAGACATAACAAGAAACCAGTAGCACAATTGTATACTATTTTGGAATTCATAAAGCATTTTTCCCAGACATAACCTTATTTGCTTCTTAATCAAGGATATTATGTCAGTTTTACAGAGTAGGCAGCTGAGACAACAGTTATAAAGTTTACCCAAGGTCATTAAGCTAGGATCTGGGAAAGTCAGGACTTAAGCCCAGGTATTCTAACTCCTAGTCCAAGGTTTTTTCAACTGTACAATGACAAATTGTTAAAAGGTATGCAATATTTTAGCACTTACAGTAGAGTGTGTTGGTTAAGAACACAGACATAGGCTTTGGAGTCAGATAGCCCTAGGTTTCAATCCTTGCTGCTAGTTATTAGCAGTGTATCATGAAAAAGTGCTTAATATCTCTGAGTCAATTTTCTTATATGTAAACTAGGTATACTAATGAATTATATCTACCTCTCAGAGTTATTTGATAAGATTAATAAAATAGCATACGTATAATTCTGAATACCATTATGGGACCACAGGATCTTAATAAATAGTAGTCATTGTGGACAAGTCCACACGCAGTAATGAGATAGCAGGTTGGCTGCTATAGCTTCATCCTTCTCAGTTCCAGTTATTGTGGCATGAATTTGTTTTCTTGCTATTTGATATCTAGATATAATTCTTCCAGAAGGGAAATAAGTATAAAAATAACTATAGCTCTGAATGTTTAATAGAAAGAGAGGTAGCATATAGAATCAGTGAATTTGTGACAGGCTATAAGTGTGAAAATGCATAGGAAAAATGGACAGAAATTACTGTAGTCAAGAAGACAAGCATTAAAAAGCATGCATGCACATCTTGCAGCATTCCTATATACTACAAAGTAGAATTTGGCCATAGAAATAGGATGTAGCAGTAGTCCCAGTCATTTGGTCACTGGCATATCTCAGTTGGTCTGAGATGAAATGATGAAAATACTATAGTGATTTTTCATGAAGCTAAATTTATTCAGTTTAAACACTTGCTTTTTGTTTTTGACATACTGTGTCAGCTTTTTTTGGGGGGGGGTGTTACTAAATTTTTTTTTTTCGTTTGGGAAATAATAGTGACAAGTTGATAGTTTTTTTAAGGTGCTTGCTAGATAAAATAAGTTGTCAAATATATGTCAGCTCTTCTCTACTAATATTTATTTTGAAATCCCATAGTCTAGAAAAATAATGAGTTAATCTTCAAGATTTCTTACAGGTGTGGGAAACTAGACTCCTAGATATCAAAGGAGTTTATCTATGAAGATCATTCAATAACATCAAGAAGAGCATTTCCAAAGAGATGCATCTAGTACCCAATTCATATTTTATACAAAGGTCCCACTTCTTATCTCCTAGGAAATTACAATTTAAGACAGAACAGAGGTCCAGGTCATTGCCACTCAGCACATAGAAACCAGAGTAGAAACTAATCTAATATAGAGATTAATAATGAGCTACTTACAGCATATAATTTAGGATTAGATAGGAAGCAAGACAAAAGCCATGATATGGGGAGGTGAAGCTATTTGGGAAGAGTAGCCCTGCAAAGATCTTTATCCTAACTAGAAGGAAGGACCAAACAATCAGGTCATCTTGGAGTCAACTATCTGGAACTCCTTAAATGTTACTGAATTGCTTTCTTTGCCTTGATGTCCTGAGGCTGTACATGACTACAGAATTTCAATTGCTTCACTAAAGAAGACGGTTTTCATCAGGAATTAAAAAGAAAGGTTTTTTTTTTTTTTTTTTAAAGAATTTATTTATTTATTTGACAGAGAGAGATCACAAGTAGGCAGAGAGGCAGGCAGAGAGAGAGAGGGGGAAGCAGGCTCCCCGCTGAGCAGAGAGCCCGATGCGGGACTCGATCCCAGGACCCTGGGATCATGACCTGAGCCGAAGGCAGTGGCTTAACCCACTGAGCCACCCAGGCGCCCCTAAAAAGAAAGGTTTTGATTTTGTTCTATATACCGGTTCTGTTTAAGAGAACATTAAATACTGGTTAAAGTAAGTAGGACACCAAACAATTATAGAATAGTTGGGTAAGTAAGCAAAAATCATGGATAAAATTAATCCGCAATTAATGGCAGATTCTCATTATATCCAAGTTCATCCTTAGTCCCAAGGGTAGGCATTTTTGAAAGGTACGTTAATTATAGACATCTAGGGGGCGAGTGATTTATTTCATTTATGTGTTTGTCTTCTGGTCCCATATAATGTGGCTTCTAAAAGTACATTCACTTGTAAGCCAGGGAATTTTTAGGCCCTTGGAAAATCTGACTCCTTGTTAAACATATATAATCAGTTTTAATTCTGAATACAGCAACTGAACTAATGGCTTCAGAATTTGTAAGATAAGTATTTCCTGAAGGAGGTGACCAGGAAAATGCTAATAGCTGGGTAAACAAATGACTGAACTGAAACCTAAAGTTCACTGTGACAATAAGTCGTTTTTTTTTTTTCACATTCTTCTTGAATGCACCAAATGATTTTATTGTATTGAGCATGATTTGATTTACGATTGATTTATTTCATAGACATTTATTGAGTGCCTGCTAAGTGCCTGGGTCTAGAGATACAAGAATAAAAAAAAAAAAAAAATCTTTGCTCACCAGGCTGTTACCATCTATTTCAAGGAGGTGCTCAGCACACATTTTAAAATTAAAATAATTTCTATGGGAACTTAAACCATACCACACACCCACTCACAGAAACACACATATTTTAAAGGATTTAGGTGTATGTCAGAAATGTTCAGGAACCAAAAAAAGCAGGCAGGTCTTAAGGGCCAAAACTCACATCTAATATTTCAGTATATAACATCCTGGTCTTTAAAATCATCTTAGATAATATGCCTTGGATTTTCCTTCTCTTTTGGCCTCATTTTATGCAGTCTTACTTCTAGAAGTTCTTAATGGCACTTTCCAGTCTAACCCAATCTAACCTCTGTATTTCTTGGTTGCTTAGTTTGATAGAAGCTCCTCAGAGAACTTCAGTTGGAGGTCATGCACTCCAGCCCTTTTCGGATTCTTCATCCTGTCTGGGGGGAGAGAGGGGAGACAGGTTGCCATTTCAGTGTTTATGGCTCTGTGACTGCCATTTGCACATCCACCTTTGGGGAAAACCTTTGCTCTGCATTTTACCTGTTTGATATTTGGAGGTTCTGGGATGCTCATGCATACCCACAGTACATAAAATAGTTATCTTCATCTGCCAAGTAGAAGCCCCATTTTGTTCCAGAAAGAAGCTGAAAGTGGGGCCACAACTTTGCTGTGGGTATAGCAAACTGGTCCGACTTCTTTTCCGGGCTTGGGTTTGGAACCCATGGCTTGGAACCCACAGCTTCGACTGAGAGGTGGGGTGGGTCTGGCTTGGTGAGCTAGAGCGGGTGGTGCACTACACTGCTCCTAGCTGTTCCTGTGCATCTAGGGAATGTGTGCCCTCGGGCCCTGTCAGTGACTCCTGGCCAAGTTTGAAAACCCAACTGTGTTACTCTATTCCTTTCCAGCACTGTAAAGGCGCACTTCCCCGCGGGAGGGATAACCATGGTCGACCTCTAGGAAAGGCTGGAAGGGCAAGTCCGCTTCCGCAATGGAGTACCCAAGCCATGGCTCTGGTGGGCGCAGTGTAGCCCAGACTGTCCCAGCACGTACCAGATTGCTTTGACTTGGCCTAAGTTGGGGTATATTGAAGTCTCCCCAAGACACTTTTTTCTTGGCTGTAGGTAGACCCGAGCCATGTGCAGCCCGGGCCCTTTTGCTCCTACGGGTGGATAAGCCCTTTGACCAGGTCACATTGTATTCCTTCCGGCTACTGTTTCCTGTATTGAGGCTAGAGGATGCTTCTGTGTGGCTGCGCAGCTAGTAGCAAGAGGTCCATACTTGTGTCCATTAAGTCTCCATCCGCACTCTAATGCTTTAGCAGGAATCACAGTCGCCACCGCAGGACCCCCTCTGCAAGTTAACCACTCTTGGTTTTACTCATTCAGCGCAAAGGGAAGGGCCCAGAGCGGAAGAAATGCCTGCCACTGTCAGGAGAAACAGTATCCCGCGGGTGTGCACTCTTTTACTCCCGCGCGTCCAGGGCTGGCGCTGAGGCTTTCCAGTCGGGATTGAAGCTAGAACCGCCCTCCCCAGAGCCTCGCTGGGAGGGAAGTAAAAAAAAAAAAAAAAAGATGTCCCGCCCCTACCCAAAACATGACAACCATACAGTTTCGATCCCTCTCTCTGCTTCCTGACCCTAGAGGGTTAAATCAGGAGGGTACAACGCCACCCCTTCCTCCTACTTCCCGCCTCCCCCCCCCCACCCCCTCACCTTTAAAAAGTTAAAAAAATGTCTGCAGTCGAAATCTCTTAAAGGGGCGGTGCTGGTGAACGAGTACTCTTGGCACGAGTTGCTGAGAAGGCTGGCTAGGGGCGTGAGTTTGCTCCACCAGCACCAAAACACTGAAAAAAAAAAAAAAAAGAAGAGAGAGAGAGAGGGAGAAAGAGAGAGAGAGGGGGGAAAAGGAAAGAAAAAAAAAGTGTGTGTGGGGGGGAGGCAGACAGACACACACTTTAGATAAGGACAATTAGTCACCAGTGAGACCCTGTAGGAAGAGAGGTTTAAATCAGAGGGATTTAATGGGGGTGCTCTGTGCCTTCCCTGAAGCCATGCCCTCCAGCAACTCCCGCCCCCCTGCGTGCCTAGCCCCGGTGGCTCTCTTCTTGGCTCTGTTGGTCCATCTCTCCCTTTCCTCCCAAGTTGGAGACAGGAGACCCTTGCCTGTAGAAAGAGCTCCAGGTTTGAAGGAAAAGACTCTGATTCTACTTGATGTGAGCACCAAGAACCCAGTCAGGACAGTCAATGAAAACTTCCTCTCTCTGCAGCTGGATCCGTCCATCATTCATGATGGCTGGCTCGATTTCTTAAGGTAAGGCAGGGGCTTCCATGATCATTTTTTTTTTTTTAAAGTAACAACCCCCACCCCTTCCTATCCCCCACTCCAAAGGGGGAAGAAGAAGAAGAAAAAAAGCCAAGCGATCTCACAAAGAGAAGAAAAGAGGTTTTTCCTCCTCCTGGAATATTTGCTGTGAGGCTTTAGCTGGTGATTGAGAAAAGCAGTGTTTTCTATTAAGATGCACATGTTTGCAATGCAGAAGGCATTTCAGAAACTTATCAGTTATGACTGAAAAAATGTTGTGCTTACATATATCCACAATTAGCCTCCCCGTCTCCTTCTGAAAGAGAAACAAGAGGTTCAGGGCAGTTACAAAAGCGAAGAAAAGGTCTTAAGCAACAAAGACCCGAGAGGAATTGGTGTGTATATGTGTGTATGTGTGTGTGTGTGTGTGTGTGAGAGAGAGAGAGAGAGAGAGAGAGAGCGCCTATGTGTATATGTGAGTGTTCAATCGGGGATCTCACGGAAGTGGAATTTTCCACGGAAAGATCGATTTGTCAGTTCTCTCCCACTCCAAGACAGAAAACGAATTTAAGCAGAGACTTGAGTGGTGGGCAAGTTGGATTGGATTTTTGGAGTTTTCTTTTATATCCTCCGCTGTCCTTTCCAGACTTCAGGACTTTGTAAGACGTTTTTAATAGACTGAATGGCCCCCCAGTCCCTCCTCCTTAAATCTCCTGCGGTAACTGCACAGTTTTTCTTTAAAGAAAAAAAAAATTCTCGAGAACGGAAAGGGTCCTAGAAATACTACGGGGATGTTTCGGAGGTCTGAACTTGGCACCAGCGGACCACTAAACCGGTGGTTTGTCATCATGGACTTCCCCCCTTACTCAACAGCTTGATCTAATTGTGCTCACTTTCTGAGTTGTTACTGTTTAGCAGTTAGGCAACTAAGACCCCTACCCATCAGGGACAGAGTTGTAGTGTTAAAAAAAATAAATAAATAAAATAAATAAATAAATCGTCTGCAATGTCGAATCCAGTGTTGAGTTATTAAAAATTCTATCCAAATTGGAGCATCAGCTGTGGGCTCTTCCGAAGAGCCCTGAGCGCTCTCTCATTCCCACTTTTCCATCCAGAGGCCCTGCGTCTTTCGTGAGTATCTTACACTCCTTGGGAAATCCATTTTGCTGCTGGCGTGCTCCCTCCCCTCAGCGCTGCGGGTCTGCCCGGGGCCTCAGCCGGATCAGCGGACGCGGCAGGTAGCAGGAGGCGCCGCGTGGAGCGCTCCTTCCACGTGGAGCGAGCGTTGCGGGAGGACTGAGCGGTTGGTGGTGTTGCTGCCGCCGCAGAGGCTGTTTCGGTTCCTGGCGGTGCCTCCGCGGGAAGGCGGGAAGAGCTACGTGCGGCGGGGCTCCCTCCTCGGAAGTTCTGTCGCGCAGCAGAGCGGGTCTCTGAGCTCGTCCGCTGGTTGCGAGTGACGGGAGTTTTCCGAAATACACGCCCCACTTGCATAGCACTACTCCAGCTGCGCGGACTCCTTCGGGCTTCTTTTTCCTTCCTTCCTTTTTAAACCGTCTCGTTAAATGCATGCTGCGGAAAAGATTCTGGAAAGCGGCTTTTCGAAGAAGAGCCGTGGCGGGGCGCATTTGCATTGGTTGTACAGGCTTCCCGATGGACGGTTGTTGGAAATGCCTTATCTGTTGGCTGGTACTGGCACGGATGTCTCCTCTGTCTGCCGTGGGGCCACGCGATGCCATGACTGCGCCTGTCTGAGAACGCCGTCCTGGAGTCCTCGGGCAAACGACATTCCCGGCCACTTCTTGGGGCGGCTACCACTTTTGTCAGCAACTCTCTGAAACTGGAGTCCTCGGCTTTTTAATTTCATATCCCCCTCCTTTATAATCCTGTGTTTTCTACATTTGGATTTGGATTTTCAGAGCCTGAACCAGCAAAGTGTTAAAAATAACAGATCCAGAATTCAACAGTTGATCGTCTTAGTACTAAGAGCATCTGCACTGTCCCTTCTTTACCCCACCCTGAAGTAGTTTTTGGCTTTTAAGACAACTTATTTATGGAAATCCTAACCTAAATAAATGTAAATGCTGCTCTGTAGCTCCTCGAATCTCCTCTAAGGAGTGGGTTCCAAGTATCGGCAAACTTTACTTTTCCCAGAGCTTGTTTCCAAAGGGTCCCACGTAGGAAGGAAAAAGATGAAGTTGAACTCAGAGTAGAGAGGATGTTACCTTTCTTGAGATCACGCTGTATTACTTAAGGGACCAAAGAGACACCGCTTTTACCGTGCCAGGCAAGGAATGGGCAAGAGTTCTCAAAAAAGCAAGGATTTACCCCGGGAATCTCTTGTCCAGGGTTTGGGAGATGGATGCGGTTGTTAAAAGATAGTGTTGAAGGAAAATCAACTTTAGCATTAAGAAAAAAACAAAAACAAAACAAAACACAAAACCTTCCATCTCAGGTACCTGGTCTGAGAGAAAGGAGGCAGGTTTCACCTTATCCACAGCGGTTGCAGTGCCTCTGGGGCGGAGGAAACAGATCTCGGCTTTCAGCCTAGAAGTTTGGCAAAAGTCGGAGCCCGGCAGTCCGCGCGCTGCGCGTCTCCGCCAGGAGCGCTTTTCAGGCAGTGGCAGAAGCTGGGCAACTGCGCCTTGGCCCCGTGTTCTCAGCAGAAGTGCCCCCCACCCCGCACCGCTACCCCCCGACATGCACTGTGTTAGCAAACAGACTAACCGTTTGGGAAGAAGTACCTTTGGCGAACCGCGTAGGGTTGTCTGAGGGAGGGGGCCGCGGCCGGCTGTGCGCAGGAGGCAAAGCCCTGGGAGCCAGGCGCACGCGAGATGCCGGGGACCGCGCGGGTGGCGGGCTGGAGGGGTGGGACACAGCCCGTAGCCTCCGCCAGGTCTCTCGCGGAGAGTGGGAAGAGGGCCTCGGTCGGTATCCCGCGCCCTCTCGCCTTCCCCCAGGATCCTTTCCTCTCTTCACCTCTGCAGCTCGAAGCGTCTGGTGACCCTGGCTCGGGGACTTTCGCCCGCCTTTCTGCGCTTTGGAGGCAAAAGGACGGACTTCCTGCAGTTCCAGAATCTGAGGAACCCGGCGAAAAGCCGCGGGGGCCCCGGTCCGGATTACTATCTCAAAAACTATGAGGATGGTGAGAAACTTGCTTCCAGTCTAGCGGGGTGAGGGAAGTTTGAGGAATAGGAGCGGGCACTTGATGTGTGGGGTGAGGTGGGGGTGTTAGCAGATTTGGAGGAGAGCCTGGTGGAAGCTCCTCTGAAAAGCTAGTAGCTTTGGTCTAGGGGATGCGGGAGTTTGGGAATCCTGGCGTGATTGCGGGGGAGGGTGGTTGGTGGTCACCAGGTTGCCGGCCTTTCGCTGGGCGTCTGAGCTCAGAGGCCGAGAATTGGTAGCCAGAACAATAATTGGCAGGCCAGTTCTGTGGGGCAGAAGATGTAGAGTGTTTCTTGAGAAAATTCAGATAGGTTCTTGGGCTACTAATAGGTCAGGGTCACGTTTCATTCCTAAAATTCTAGAAAAAAGTGTCTTTCTTTTTTTATTTCTTGCTTTCCTGAGTTGAGGATAGGGGTGATACAGCTTCTTCTGAAACCCACTCTGAAGTTTTCTGGATAATCCTTTTATATTGGACCTCCTTGTTGGGAAAGGTTTGACTATCTCCACAGTGGGTTCTCCTTCAGACTGCCTAATCTTAGAGTCGCATTTTTTTTTTTCCTGTTTTAAAATGGGTTTATAAATGCCAGCCTTCTTTCTTGCCAGGTTCAAATGAATTAAGTGTTGGAAGGGCTTTGAAAACTCCAAATCATATTCAAGTTCGGGAAGCCAATCTTTTTAGGTTTGAATAGTCTTCTTTTTACTAGGAAAAAATGAAAATGGTATTTAAAAGTTTTGTTTAGAGGGAATAATGTTAATATATATGAATTTTCTTTGTGGGTAGGGGACATATTTCTTTCAAATAGTCAAGATGGGAATTGGTGGGTCCCCAGCTACTGAGGCTGTGTAGGTTGTATAAAAGAGGCATTGGTGTCCATTCTTGGAGAGTTATCTCTGCCCTACTGTCCCTTTTCATAAGTGAGCCTCAGAGCTTACAGAGCTCAAAGACAGGTTCTTAGAGCTCCCTGGATTTTGTTATATCTTGTCCTTGTAAATCAGCAAAATGAGGAAATTGTATGTATGTGTTGAATGTATGTATATTCTGGGATTTCACTGAATGGGATTTTGGAGAGATGCTGGGATTTATCCCAAGGGTGACTGGGGAAAAAAATTTTTTTTTTAAAGTGCTAGAGTGGAGAAAGAGAGCGAGGCTGAGTCTTCTTGAGTTTAAAGTGTGAATGGACTTACAACATTTGCCGAAGTGTATAGGAGTATAAGGCTAGGTCTTTTTAGAGGTAAATGTCATTGCAGTAAAAATGTGGGTTGCAATAGATTTTGCTGTCACTCAGCATAAAATGCAGAAAGGTTAAAGATAATCCCGAACAGCAGTTCTGATGGTAATTTGACCTAGGGCCTTAGAGCTCCCAGGGTCACTGTCAGCTCTGTGATCAGACATGCAAAGGGAGAATATTAATGATTTTCCTAATGAAACAGCTCTTCTTCGAATCCATGTCGACTACTACTTCTTTGGCTTGTGAAAAAATGTTTAAGAGCCCCAAGAACCGCTGGGGGGAGAAGGGGAGAAAGGACCATTATAAATGACAGGAATTGGTCTTTTTCTCCCAAACTTGTACCTAGGATTATATTACCAGTTCACTGAGAACATGAGATCCACTTAAAATGAAAGATACAATTTGTTTCCCTTTGTGAAGGGAGAAAGTGGGCATCATGGGGAGATAGGAAATTGGTAGAAGGCTGTGCCCCATTAAATTTCATGGAATTAAAAAAAAATCAGAAATGGAAAAGATCTAAGAGGTCATCTTCGATCTTTCCACTACTTCAGGGGCCAGTACAGGATCATTCCATATGGAATCCTTTTCTTGTTTTGTCCAACCTGGTTTTAAATATCTCTAGGAATGTAGTTTTTACCACACTTGTGGGACAGAGTTCTGTCCCATAGGTTTTTGCCAGCATATTCTTATCTTGAATTCTCCTTTTATAAATATTCTTCCAAATATTCTCCCAAATTACGATTATTTCTTTTTTTTTTTTTTGCATTTTTAAAATATCTATCTCAAAATAATTTGTCTTTGGTGTGAGTGACAGCTTCAAAAAAAAAAAAAGGTTTTTTCATAGCTGTTTTTTATCTAGACTACCTGGATTTAATTCTTTTAAAACTTTCTTTAAAGTCTGTACTTCCAGACACTAATCTGCTTTATTGCTTTTAGCTGAACTCCTTTTGATTTATGTCTCCCTGGTAATAAGATGCTCTGAACTATATCAGTATTTAAGGCCTTAGCAGAGTTAAAGAGAGTAGGAATGCCCTGTTTTTGCCCTTTGATGCTCACATATCCTTAAATCACCCATATTGTCTTTGTTCTTTATGTTGCATTACAGAATTTAAGGCAAAAATATTTTTGGTATAGTCTGAGCAATTTTGCAAACATTATACTTCAGTTTTCACTTTTCATCCAGTGATAATTATCATCATCATCATGAACATCTTAAACATAATTAGGTCTTCTTAGTAAATGGCCCTGTAATAGGCACTTGGGCACAAGGACCTTATTAAAAACAAGATGTATTGACTTAAACATAATACAGAGTAATAGCATACATTTTGAGTAATAAGATACACTTATTGGCACATTATGAAATTGAATGCTATAGTGAAGGGAATATGGAATTTGGACTTAGAAAGCCTGTATTGTAGGCCTTGCTCCATCACTTAGGATTATGTGGCCCTGGGCTTGCTGCTTCTCTATAGCATATAGATGATGATAATACCTGCTGTGCATTGCTTCTGTGAGGCTTTTAGGAAGTAATGTATATAAAATATTTTGTCAGTTACAAAGCACTATGTAAAGGCTAAGGATCTTACATTTATTAAGAGCAATTTCAGAAAATTTGTAACATCTTATATTTTGAAGTGGGATTAAGAAGTGAATAAAATTCAATGAGACAAGTTTAAACAGAAGAAAGGAGATAGAATTAGGGAATTGTCTGAGAGGATTAAGGGAATGTTGGGAGAATTGTCTTTAAGGAATGGAGATGCAAAACATAGGGTGGCTTACTTTTTTTGTGGTAATGAGAGAAGAGACATATCTTTAGTTTTCTTATATGCTAACAATGAAATGAACCAACAGTTCTAGCTTAGGTAAAATACAATATGGTTAATTCATATTGCTACTTTGATGTTATATGTGGTTGTTCCCCCCTGAATGAATAGTGCAATTAAGAAGGCATGTGGCTTCTATTTTCCACATACTTTTTAAGCTTTAGTGCAAACTGCATTTTCTCTTAACTTTCTAAAACCACACTTTCTGTATCACTTTAGGAGAGTCTCTGGTTACTCTTTTAATACAGTTATCTATTCCACTCTACGCATTTCTATTCATATTCTACTCTAGGCAGGCATCTTGAATTTCATACAAACATGGTGATGGTGGAAGAAATAAAAATAGAATTGTTTTTCAAACCTTGGAATCTTACTGTTTGCCTTACCTTTTGGTACACCATTTATTATGCACATCAAAAGCCAACTTGATATTTCTAAAATATCATATTCATTATATCACTCTTTTGCCCAGAAATTTCGATTATTTTTGGATTGCTTACAGAAAATGTCCAAGCTCCTCAACTTGGCATTCAAAGCCTTTCACATTTCAGTCTTGGCTTACAATTTTGTATCCTATGTTTTCATATACTTTTTATTACAGTCCTACTTGATTTTCACTCTTTGTAAAGCACCATCATTATCTCAACCCCTTACCTTTGTTCAGCCGCATATCTCTGCTTTGAATGCCTTTCTTCTGGCTCTGTTCAAGTCTCACCCACTACCTAATTCCTGAAGGCCCATTGCAAATGCCCCTTATTTTCTCAAGGCCTTTCTTTCCTGAGCCTATGATTGCATGGTGATCTCTTCTTTCTCTGTATTGTTGTAACTTTTACTCTTTAGGTTGTTTCCGTCTGCCTTATTTTGTTTTTTAACTTTTAACACGTATGTGAAAAGTTTTCCTTTCTGTTAAATGTATTACTTTTTAGAAAGCATATTTTCCATAGGAAAGGACCATATCTAATTAGTGTTTATTCCAAAATGTCTAGCATTCTATAGAGCTTCAGTAAATATTTTTGGATATTTATTAGCTTAACATTGTTAAATCTCTGGGAAAATGGAGGTGACTAATGAAGAAATGAATGAATTTGTATGTGAAGATTCTATTCCTTTTTTACCTTCAATGCATAGTCTTAAAGTTCATTCTTAATGCTCATTTTAATGACAATTTTCATTATTTTAACCATGTACTCTTTATCTTATGTAATCTAAGTCATCTTGGTTTCATGCTATACGTTTAAATTTATCACCTGGTTTAAAGCCTTGCACTGGACCTATTATTAATTTTATATTGTATCTCTTTCTTCTTTGCCTTTATTTTTGCTTTTCCCTGTTAGCCTTACTTAGTTTCTATGCCTAGTTTTCTAATTCCTGATTTAATAGTGCTTTTTCACAAACTTCAGAAATTTTTAAAATCTCTCTTGTCTTGAAGATTTTCTCTTCAGAGAGCTTCTGAAATACTAAAGGATGAATGCAAGTATACTTATAAACTCTAAGGCACTCTGCAACTATTATTACTGTTCACCTTTCTTCAGGAAGTTTTCCAGTTTTAGTAGAGGTGAGGTAGTTAATTTTTCTTTCTTTCTATTTACATACCATCAGTCAAGACATAGGACATAAAAACAGCACAACCACCAAAAAACATATTTGCCTTGAACTTACCCGCATTTTGTTATCTCATTTTATTTAAAATAAAATGTTTTATAAAGATTCTTGAAATTTTGGGGCACCTGGGTAGCTCAGTGGGTTAAAGCCTCTGCCTTCTGCTCAGGTCATGATCCCAGGGTCTTGGGATGGAGCCCGCATCCGGACTCTCTGCTCAGCAGGGAACCTGCTTCCCCCAACCCCCCTGCCTCTATTCCTACTTGTGATCTCTGTCTGTCAAATAAATTAAAAAAAAAAATTGTTAATAAAAAAAATAGATTCTTGAAATTTAGTTATATTTTTAAGTATTTATTGGTTACTTACCCTGTTCAGTTTCATGCTAGACAAAGAATGGCAGAATATCAAATAAATAAATGGTAGTGCTCCAAATCACCATTAGAATACAGTAATAATTGCTATAGGCAAGATCTAATCAGTGTTAAAATAAATAGGTGAGGAGTGCCTGGCTGGCTCAGTTGGTTGGGCATCCAATTCTTGGTTTCAGCTCATGTTGTGAACTTGGGGTCCTGGGATCAAGCCCCACGTGGGGCTCGGTGCTCACAGGGGAGTCTGCTTGAGGATTCTCTCTCCCCCCCATTGCTCACATTCTCTCTCTCTCTCTCTCTGAAATAAATAAATCTTAAAAAAAATAGCTAAGACCTTAATGTAAAATGGATATTTGCATAGCCTCAAAGCATCTCTCTCATAATATTAATGAATTGTGGTGGTGGTTTCGGCTTTTGTCCACAAATTCTTTGATACTTCTCTTTCTAGGAGATAGAACTTGACTTTTGTCCTTTTAAGTGTAGGCTGCATTTAATGATTTGTTTCTAAAGAAGAGAATCTGTACAGGGGATAACACTAACCTTATAGTGGAGAAACTGACAGAACTGCCATTACAGCAAAGTGATCAAGCTTAACATGAGCAGATAAATCATGTGGATAATCATGTATTCCCTGATGTGATGTGATGAGAAGGCACATCACCTTTTTGATATTCTTTGGAAGAATCCCTGACTCTGTAATTATGAGAAAACACTAGCCAAACCAAACCGAAAGACATTCTACAGAATAACTGACCTGTGCCCTTCAAAAGACACTGTTTCTGCTGTCAATGAACCAATAGCTTAATTAGTGAGATAACATTTATACTGATAAAACTTAAGAGTAACTCAGAGACAATATAGCAGGAAGTGCTAAGCGAAACAGTTTGCCAGGTGTAACAGGAAAAGTAGAGATGGCTATGGGCCAGATTTAGGTAGGAGTTAGGTTGGGCCTTGTTAAAGAGGTCGACTTTGGAAAGGTAGTGACAAGAAGAGAGGACATTTAACTCAAGGGAAAGAGCATGAGGACAAAGCCTAAATATGTGTTTAGGTAGTAAGAAAACCATCCTGGTCACATAGAAGACACATGTTAAGAATTATCTTAGTTCATGTTGGCAGAGCTATGTTATATTTTTTAGAGGCCTATTTGTACATTTTTTTTGTTAATTCAGAAATGTTTATAATTTAAAAACATAAAAAAAGTACGTGTTACAAATAATTATTTAGAGAGAAGTAAGGGAGGGGCAATGGGTGGGGTGAGGGAGAGAGAATCCCAAGCAGACTTCTCGTGCTCGATCTCATGACCCTGAGATCATGACTTGAGCAAAAATAAAAAATCAGACACTCAACTGACTGAACCATCCAGGCATCCCATTAGAAATGATTTTAAGAAAAGCTCATGGTGCTAAAATTATGTCTAAATTGAGTTGTAAAAAGTTCTAATATGTTTTTGTTAGTTCCAAAATATGTAATCGAAGAAGGAAGTACCTGTCTGAAGGAAAAGGTTATTTGGGTAAATCTAGATTACATTATGAGAATCTTGAATTTTAGCCATAGTAAATTGGTATTGTTCTGTAGGAAACTAGAGGCTGTTGTAAGTTCTCTTATTCTGTTGGAGAAGGGTAGGACATATTTTCAATATAGGCAGTGCCCCTTGCCCTCTCCCATTCTTCTTTTCAAAATTACTGCACACATTCACATAGCCTAGCTAAAGTACTTGATGAGGTTTGAGTTATGAAACATGATTGAAAGAGAATTCAAAATTTAATAATTAATTTGGTTCTTACATTATAGAGTATATAAAAGAAAGAAAAGGTTTTAGAACTTGTTTGATAAGTTTTGTTACCCTTCATACAGAATAAAAACAGTCAGTATTTTATAATATACATTCACTCATGAATTTACTCATTGGGCAGACATCTAGTTCCTGTTTGACACAGGCTGAGAATATGAATGAGGTCGAGGTATTAATGTCAAATTTCATACTACTGACTTCTTACCACTTCAGCCAAAAGCAGTTTCTGGAGATTTTCAGGCCAAGGATGAACTTTCAGTTTCATCATTTGGTATTTATCGATTTGTCTGCCTGTAACTTTAGAAGGATTTGATTTAATTTAATATTTTATTAAAGTGTGTCAGGAATCACCTGAAGTTTTATGTATGTCTTATTCTGCCTTTTGAAAACAAAAGGATGCATTTTCTGTAATGTTTAAAACTTGGTATAAGACTTGATGTTAGCTGCAGCTCATTGTACCTTGTGAATTTGAATAGGGTATCTCAAAAAGATATAGCTGTTCTGTCATTTAGTCATTGTGGCCATCTATAGAGTCCTGAAAGTGGTAGAGATCAGGAAACTCTGGGATCTGTTATGAGTAGAGGTGGCTTAATTAATTTCAGTGAATCAGAAAATGCAGCAAATAAACCTTATAATAATGACCACATTTGTATAAATTTATCACCTGGTCATTGGGGCCACAGACAGTTGTGTATTCCTATACAACACAATTGTTCTACTATCGCCAATACCAAATATCATTATTTCCCTTGCTAAATTAGTTTAAATTCTCTCACTTGTTCTACCAAGCCCTCCTGGTGGGATGCGTATCTCGCAGAGGAAAAGAAACTTCTTTGGTGATTCCCTGGGCCTTATCAGGCCACCAGTCACATGGTCTGGGTTCCTAGAGTCAGGAGCCTCTTCTGAGAATCCTTCATCAAAATGGATTAGATGGGGGCACCTAGGTATGGCTCAGTGGGTTAAAGCCTCTGTCTTCAGCTCAGGTCATGATCCCAGGGTCCTGGAATCAAGCCCTGCATAGGGCTCTCTGCTCAGCAGAGAAGCTCTGCTTCCTCCTCTCTCTCTCTCTCTGCCTGCCTCTCTGCCTACTCGTGATCTCTGTCAAATAAATAAAATCTTTTAAAAAAATGGATTATATGTTAAGAGTCTTAGCTTCAGTGCTTCTTAGTGCCTTAATCAAGCTTTCAGTTGTCTCAGTCTGTGAGACAGTTGGATTGGGAACACTGAGGTAGGGGTGTGTATGTGTATGTGTGTGTGTGTGTGTGTGTGTGTGTGTGTATGTGTGTATGTGTGTATAAGAGAGAATATATGAGCACGAGAGAATTTGGTGTGTTTTACTTTTTGCATTTGTCTGTGGATGGTGATGTAATCAGAGTAAATACATATTTCTAGATTAGTGCCTAGTATTGTGCAAGGTATAGTTACCTTGTTGATCTCTGCTGTCCTTTGGTTTCATGATTTGATGGAGTGAAATTCAGTTCTGTCAGTTTTCTTCACTTTAGTGTAGCAAAAAACAGAGTAATTTTGCACAATTTAATAACAGACTTTTTTTAAATAATAAACTTCTGATTATCAACTATATGCCAAGCTTAGTGTTAACTGTTGGGGCACCAAGAGGCATAAAGCATAAACCGCAGTCTCAAATTACTCTGGTCTTTATATTTGTAGAATTTCACAATTATCTCCAGTATTATCTTTCTACTTAAGTCAGATTAATCTTTGTTTAGTCCTTCCATTTTGTTTATATCATCCACCTTGAACATTCATCCTCCCTCTTGAATTCAAAATTTTACTTGTCCTTCAAAGCTCTGCCTGTCTCCTCTCCTACTAAACCTTCTGCTAAGCCAATCCTCATCCACCCCTCCTCATTCTCTAAATTTTTCTGAGATTCTTCTCTGAATACTCGATCTAATTTAGTCCAAGTGCCCCAGAATTTATGCTTGATTGACTTAAGTGGACATAATTTTTGTCTCTAGGAATTTACAATCAAAACAGACTGGCATTGACACACATAAAAATCCTTACAGAGATCACACTGCATGGAACAGACACTTTAAATCAAGCAAAATATTTATGTTATTTAGAAACCTTAATACATGTGTTTTGCTTTTTATATGGCAAAGAATAAAGAGTAAAAAAAATATAAGCTGCATATAGAAAAGATGGGGTATATGTCTGTATCTATATGTTTGTATTGAGGATGTTGTATTGTTAGGGGTAAACCACTACCTTATTTTCACTTGCTCTGGAAAGGCAAAAATTCCTTGAAGGAAGGTGAGACTAGAAAGCTGGGAAAAGATAAATTGCTTAGATTTGGGGCATAATTTCTGAAATAAGAATGGATGTTTTTCTGTAGCTTAATATTAGTCATAATGTAATAATAATATTACTTAACATTATAGAGTTATAGAGTTATAGAGCCAAATACTATTTTAAGCAATTTACATGCACTGGTACATTTAATTCTTTTATCAATTCCATGAGAAAAGTTCTGTTTTCTCCACTTGACAAATGGGGGAATAGACACAGAGTGGTTAAGTAACCTGTCCAAGACCACCTAGCTAATGAGTTGTAGAGCAGACACTCAATGACATCAGTCATTAAGCCTGCAGACTTAAATATCTTTTCAGACACAGAAGACATGCAAAAAATAATAAGAACAAGAGAGAATATAATCAAATGTTAAACCATGTAGAACAAGCTGTAAGGGCTATTGGAGCTGAGAGAAGGAGATTAAATGAGAGTTTGAGTAGTCAGTGTATGTGCCTAGGAGGAGGGCTCCTGACCTGGCCTTAAGAGTATATAATAATAATGCTAGTAATAGCTACTGTTTGTTGACTTCTTACTGTCTTTCCATATGTTATCTCATTTAATTCTTTTTTTTAAAAGATTTTATTTATTTATTTGACAGAGAACACAAGTAGGCAGAGAGGCAGACAGAGAGAGAGAGAGAGAGAGAGAGAGAAGCAGGCTCTGTACTGAGCAGAGAGCCTGATGCGGGGCTTGATCCCAGGACCCTGGGATCATGACCTGGGCCGAAGGCAGAGGCTTTAACCCGCTGAGCCACCCAGGCGCCCCTCTCATTTAATTCTTAATCTGATGAGAAATAATGTGTGTGTGTGTGTGTGTGTGTGTGTGTGTGTGTGTGTGTGAAGAACCAAGATTCAGAAAAGACAGGTAACTTGCTCAAGGCCATAAATATGGGCAGTTGGTAGAACCAGGATTAGAACTCAGTCCTGTTTTTTCTTTACCGTGCCTAGGTAGAAGGATCCCATCTTTGATTTATTCATTATTTTATTTATTCATCAATTCATCTTTCTGGCACTCAAAAGCCTTATATTAAACCTGTGGAACATTAAAATGATCTGTGCCATGAGTTCAATTCCTATGAGTTTAATGAAAGTCTTGTGGGACACTAAATAGTTGCTAAGTAAAACAACACAAGAATAATCACAGGGAGACACATGAACAACTCAAAGAGATGGTTGTCACATATGACACATTGAAGGAATAGAACAACAACTCATTTAATATGGAATAGAATTTACTAGTTTCTCTGGGAAGGAGTTATATTTGGAAGTGGATACATTGAAGAGAATAATAGAAATGTATCAACAGTATTACTGATACAGAGGAAATGGCAGAATATAAAGCAGAAAATTAAGTATATATCAAAAGTTGTTGGAAAGTTATAAACAAATTCTTGGACAGTTTCAGAATTATCTTATTTTTTATTTATAAACAGAACCATGCTCAGCCTTGAGTTGTAAGCCCAGTGAAACCCTGTGAAGAGTAAAAGTAACAGATAAGGGCGCCTGGGTGGCTCAGTGGGTTAAGCCGCTGCCTTCGGCTCAGGTCATGATCTCAGGGTCCTGGGATCGAGTCCCACATCGGGCTCTCTGCTCAGCAGGGGGCCTGCTTCCTCCTCTCTCTCTCTGCCTGCCTCTCTTCCTAACTGTGATCTCTCTCTGTCAAATAAATAAATAAAATCTTGAAAAAAAAAAGTAACAGATAAGGGTGAGGTTTCAAGAGTACCCTTCCTTTCTAACATCCTTCCCTGTCTTTCTCTTTGAATTGAGATTTTTAAATTCAAGTGAAGAACACTTTTACAGCCACTTAAAATGAAGAAACCAAGGAACGTAGAGATTTATATATTCTGCACAAAGTCTCAGGGGTGATTTAAGAAACTCTGTTGTTAAGTGGCAGAGCTATGATTGGATCCAGGACACTCTCACTCTGAAGTTGGTTATTGTCACTGTCCTTATAGCATAACAGTACTACCTATGTTCCTTATTCTTCTACTGAGATAGCTTCAGAGGCCTTTCCACTAGGGGTTTCTATTAGTTTGAGTCTGATTTGGAAGTTTGAAAATGGGGCTATGTGAAAAGTATTACTATTTCCTTTGTGGCTGTTTCCATCTAGTTTGGTCCCTTATCTCTTCATTCTGCCACCTCTCAGGGCTCTGGGTTCCATGTCTCTGTCCTCTCTCTGCCTGCTGCCTGACTAATCTTTCTGTCTACTATATGTCCAGGTAGAAACCTTCAGAGACCTCTCTTGTCTGCCTATTCAAGTTCTCACTCTCCTCTAGTTTTTCAAGGCCCTTGAGAGTCAGCTTCTCTCTTTGCTATCATTTCTAACCCTTGGGTACCCCATTCTATCATCTGTTTGCCCACTTTCTACCCATTTCTGAATTCTTCCTACGTTGCAAAGCCCTGATTACATTTGTCCTCCTTCTCTATGAATTCTTCACTATCTCAGCTCAAAGTGATTTAACTAATTCATTCCCTGATGAATTCATCCAGCCTGAATTTCTCAGGCATTTATTATCTAAAAATCACTCTTTTGCTCTTTTCATAGTCTGCCTTATCTTCTCATGTATCTTTTTGTATGTGTTCATGTAAACTTGGCTCTACCCTTAGATTATAGGTCACTGTGAGAGTAGTGTTTATATCAATTCTGTAGTTTCTACAACATCTAGTAAAATGTCTTTTGCATAGTAGCTCTTCAGCAAATACTTGTTGACTAATATTTGCCATTTATTTGGTAGCTTAATATACTAAAGGGAATAAGCTTTTTTCCATTCATTGTTTCTGCCTTTTTCTTTTTTTAAAAAGATTTTATTTATTTATTTCACAGACAGAGATAGGCAGAGAGGCAGGCAGAGAGAGAAGGAAGCAGGCTCCCCACTGAGCAGAGAGCCCACGCTGGGCTCCATCCCAGGACCCTGGGATCATGACCCGAGCCGAAGGCAGAGGCTTTAACCCACTGAGCCACCCAGGTGCCCCTGTTTCTGCCTTTTTAAAGAAACATATAGGATATTTCTGGTGAATGCTTAACTTCTTTGTTCATATTTTTACTTTTAAAGATTTATGCTTTTATTTATCTTATTAATTATCAATATAATGCATTCTCACTAGTATAAATTCAATAATATCAAATGATCCTCATTTCCACTCTGTAATCACTCTTAATAGTCTAGCATGTATCTTTTCAGACCTTTTTCTTTGTATACAGATGTATATAAACTTTTAAATATATAGCTGGGATCATATTGTACAACTTGCTTATCTAAGTAATCTTTTAGTCAATAACTACAGTCTGTTTTTTAGTGAGTAAATAATCCATATATGGATGAGCTATAATTTAACCATTCTCTTTAATTCTTTCATCGGTACTTTTTCCCAACAACTTATGTTTGCTATTTGTCCATAGTTTCTAACAAAGCAGTGCTGTGGTATTGTATTTCCTTCTCCATACTGGAACTTGATCTAAATTATTCATTTTCCCCTAATGTCTTTTTAAACACCCTTATCCATTTTAATCCTTTTAGCTATAATACATTCTTTGAGTAAATGTCAGGAAAAAAAGTCACAGTAAAACTAATTCTGTGCATCAAAGTATGGCTTCCTTTAGTGAAATAAGTGCTTTGTGAAGTTTTGAATACAGATGGAAAGTGACACTCAAAATATTTTGAGTTTTTGTTCAAATATTATATGACTGTGTGATTTAAAAGAAACCTTAGCTGAGGATTTCCTGATTTTCTTTGAATGTCACTCATCTCATTAAAGCTGCTCTGTGAATTTGAATATTAGTCAGCCAAAGAACTGAGATTTATGAAGACCTTGCATAATGTCTTGTTGGAAACAGGTAGCCATTTTTGAAGAGCTCCCTAATAATTCATTTGCAGGAGAAAAATCATTATATTTTTACATTCATAATGTAAATGTAAATCATAATCATAAAGATGATAAAAACACCTCTGATCCTTACAGGGACTGTGTGTAGAGTAAGTTTAAGTTTTGTCATTTCCACTTTATAAGTAAGAAAACAGACTCAGGGAAGTTGTTCAAAGTAACATGGCTTTTAAGTGACAGAGCTGGTATTAGAATTCAGCACCTCCCCTTCAAGCCCGACACTCTTAAATAAGTTATCACAGCTAAAGATAGTACTGTCACTCCACTTAGTGAGCCACATGGGTACTTGTATTCTGCCGTGGTTGGGCCACTCTGAAGCAAATTCTCTGGGGGACTAGAATGGGTCTATGGCTTTTGTGAGGGGGTGTGTTTGCGTGAAGGTATGTGGGGTTCCAGTTTAGTCCTGGATTCTTTTATCTTTTTGAACTGTTCTTCACTGACAAACTCTTGGACAGGCTATAGAATATCATTTTTGGAGATATAGCACCTGAATTCTAGACTCCCTTGAGACCAGGTCCAAATCCAGGGTAAGTTTAGAACTAGCCCAGACAATGGGACTAGGGGACTTTGAGAGTACTCTGTAGAATGTCAGTATCTCCGAGGAGACTTCCAACAAATAATTTAAAAGCCTTTTAAAGGTAGACATTCATTAGCTATCGCAGTGCACTCAATGAAAGGGAGGAAGAGTCTGTTTCATTTACCCTGAAGTGCCCCATAGTGAGTAGGCAGAAGAGCTAGAAATAGAACATGAGTTTTTTGGTAGTAATAGTCACTGAGCCATGCACAATTAAAAAAAAAACTTTGTAATCACCATTGAAATAAATCTTTACATATCTCTCAGTACCTTAGTAGGTATGCTGTTTTCATCTGGGTGTTTATTTCCTTGCAATTGTTAAAAAGCAAGATTGTGAATTATTTGCCTGGCCATTGTGAATCCCTATGGAAGAGTAGACTCAGGTTAAATCCAGTGAGATATAGATTCAAAAGGAACTACAGACTAGGCTTAGCCAAGTTAAAATCCATAGGTGAAACTAAACACATAACCTAAAACCATTACACAAATAAATGCTGTTGTTTCATAGACCATTTGTAGAAGCAAACGAATGGCACCCCAGTCCAAAGGTCAGGATTTTCAACAACTTGCAGCAGAAAACTTACACTTATTAAATGTCTTCACTAGGGGTTTTTGTGTTACTAGATGACTGAGGTCTTTTGTTTCTTCTGTTTTCCTCATGGCAATAAAGTTGAAATTTAGCAAGCTTTCAAAATGAAATTTCTCGTAGAAGTTATAACCACAGGTTTTAAGTTTTCATCACCTAAATATGGAACAGGATGATTGAAACCTGGGGTGGGGGAGGGGAAAAGAGAGTTGAGGACACATGTGGTGTGTATCAAGAATCACTATAAATCAGGAAGGTGTGGTAAGGGGGATTTCCTGTGTTACAGAACTGTTGAAATAGTGCTCCCCACCCTCCAACGATACATTCCAAGTGAAGGTGCTGACATTTTCTGACACCTTGCAGAGATGGTTTGCCCGTTACCTGACACACTGTAGTTTCCTTGAAGCCTCAATCAACAGTCTGCTGCTAGGAAAAACTCATCCTGGAGATAATGCATTCTTTGGTTATGTCCTTTCTTTGGTGCCTCATGAGGTTTGCCAGGTACCTACCTGCCTGTAGGGCGGGGCCAGACTAGAACATTTGAGCCTGTTCTTTTTGAATCCTTTCTCCAGGACAATTCATTTTTCAGGTTTCCAGGTATGATGATAGTATCTACCAATTTTTGAGTATTGACACATTCTAAGCACTGGGCCAAAAGCTTTTCAAAGATGATCAGATTTTTTTCCTCACAGCCCCATGAAGCAGGTACTCTTAACTGTCCCATTTGATAGAAGCCTAGAGATGTTAGTCAGTGGTTCTCAATTCTGGCTGCAGATTAGAATTAGCTAGAGGAGCTTTAAAAAATACTGGCCTCTAGACTGATTAAATCAATCCCTGGGATGGGACTGAGGTATTGATTTTTAAAAATCTCCTCAGGCACTTGAAAAGTGCACACCATGGTAAGAACCTCTGGGTGAAGTGACTTGCCTAAGGCACCCCTCCTGGTTTGCTGTGGAGTTCAAATCTAGATAGTCTGACACTAGAGTCCGGATATAGCCAGCTCTACTGTAGTGATGCCCGAATCCTAACATGCATGCAAGTCATTTGGGGATCTACTTACAAATGAGATTCTGCATTTCTAACCAACTCCTAGGTCTTGCCCATGCTGCTGGTTTGGGGACCATCCTTGGAGTAGCAAGGCTTTGCTGCTAGTTACTAATATTAGTGCCTATGGGAGCCAGAAGGGAAAGATACTTACTGAAAGGCAGCAGCAGAATGAGGAGCTGGGAAGGGCTTCTCATCCATTTTACTTTAGTGATAATGGCAGAGATCATGGGCTGATTACATAAACTTTTCAGTGTTTTCCTAGGGCTAACTAAACTGTTTCAGCATATTTCCCTGTTCTCGAGAGCCCGTGGATCTTCAAGTCTGTGACAAAACTAGTTGTTGAGGCATTTTAATCTGTTAGTAGGAATATGGGGGTGTAATTGCAAAGTTGGTCAGTTTTTAAAACTCCTTTCTCCTCTTTAAGCAGACTGAAACAGGAGTTTAGATAGATGAGAAGTTACAAGAAATCCTTGAATTATCAGTAAAATGTTCATTCAATAAACATTTACTAAGTACCTGTTATATACCAGTATTGCAATATGCTCTCCCAAAGGATACAAAAATGAATGGGATATAGTTTTTCCCCTGATAGAACTTATACTTAGTAGGAAAAATTGATAATGATGTGTAGAAATATTGATAACAGATAATGATATGTAGAAAGATAAAAGACAAATTACAGAGGAAGAAGCAGTAAACTTTACCTGAAGTACCTGGGGACAAGTTCATAGGTGTCACTAGACAAATTACTGTTGTTATTTCTGATTGTTGTAAATATTTATTAGAGTTTAGGTTATTAGACCATTGCTGAGGTTTCTTAATTCTGTATTATAGAATGGTTTTATAATTTTGAGGTAAAGGATCCAGGTAATTCTCATCAATAGAATGCACAAAAATTGAGATTAAAAGAATTTTTTTTTCTGGAAACAGTATCAGTAACATCATCAACCTACACTACATATTGAATTCTTCCAAGGTACTATAAGCATTGTCTCATCTAATCTTTTTATTTTATTTTCATTTAATCTTTTTAAAAATCCACTTTCATCGAGATATAATTTGCATTCAATATGATTCACATAACATTTGGCTTTTAGTATATTCACAGGGTTGTTCAACCATCACCACAATCAATTTTATTTTTATTGTTATTATTTTTTTTTACCACAATCAATTTTAAAGAACATTTTTATCACTCCAAAAGGAAACCTTGCACTGCTTAGTTATCTCCCCCAGTTACCTCCCTTGTCCATTTGAGGCAGTCAGTAATATACCTTCTGTCTCTATGGGTTTGTCTATTCTGGATATTTCATATGAATGGAATTATACAATATGCCTTTCTTTGGGACTGATTTCTTTAACTTAGCATAGTGTTTTCAAGGTATATCTTTATTGTAGCTATGTTAGTACTTCGTATCTTGATATCACCGAATAATGTCCCACTGTATGGATATATCACATTTTGTTTATTCCTAAAAGAATGTTTCTTTTAGGTTTTGAGTAGAATGAAGCCTTTTTGATGGAATGCCAACTGTCTTTTTTTTTTTTTTAATATTTCTCACTTTCCCTTTGGTCTTACTGTTGTAGACCTTCTTCTAAAATGGTAACCTCTTAATTAGTATCAGTGCCCTAATTTGTTTGAAAGGAAGAGAATGAACAGTTGTTGATCACCTGCATTCTGCAAGGAACTTTATGATATATCTCATTTAACCCTCACAACAACCTTACTAGGCAGATTTTTCAGATAATCATCATTTAAAGATGAAGAAACTGAGTTCAGAGAGATTAAATATCTTGTCCAAGTTTACACCTAGGTCTTGATAGAGTCAGAAATGATGATTCTGAAATCTGTGTTTTTTCAACAGTATATGGCTCGTCCCAATTAATTTTAGAATCTGGTAATATCTAGTTGATGGTCAAAATAGTAGATAGTAGTGATAGTAGATGGTCAAAAATGTGTTGAATTACTTGTGTTGGATTCTTGTTTTTAACATACTCTTACAATATTTAAAAGCCAGAGAGGGACTAATGATCTTCTTACTATAAACTAATGATGCCTAAGGACTAACTCCACACTTCATCCTAGAGTAAACCTCTGTCCCTTGTATCTCTGCCTTTGAATGTATGGTTGTGTTTTAAAAATCGCTGTATTTTAGTGGACCTGACCATAGTATGTGCTCAATAATATTTGTTGAAAGAATAATGAATTGGTTTGGTTGTGGTGGTCTGGAATCCATTAAAATGGAAAACAAGTCTTTACTTCATGTAACTTGAGGGTAGTTGTCTTTCTAAGGGTTGTTTCTAGATCTGAATTTGCAATCAGCATTACCCAAGAGAGCCCTGGAGTCTATAGAGAATATAGAAGTCTAATGTATTTAAATATTCACATGCAGAAGATAGAGGTCTGGAGGAGCTGCAGCTTGCATGTGAAGAAGGAGCTCTTACATCTTGAGAGTCTTGCTGTCTTAGAGCTAGCTTGTTTATTCAAAAGGAAAAAAATATGGGAAAAAACTAAAAACAGACAAAAGCTAAATAGACAACTTTTAGTAATTGGATATGAGGAGAGAATAGAATTCCTGGATTCTTTTCCCAGCCTGGCAGCTGATTTTCTCCACTACTTCCAGCCCTTGGCTTTGTCCCACAGTGATCTCATTTTCTGTACTAGTTTAGAAGAGGGCTGTAGTGAGGGCCTGGAAATGAGCATTGTGAAACCTTGATGACACTGGTAGGCCAGTGCGTTACCACCTTGGAGACCAGTGTCATGCTCATCTAATGACAGTCTTTGTTTATTGGGAGTTGGAGGACTCTGGAAATAACTGTGAGCATAGAATGAGAAGTAAATTTTTTTCCCATTTAATTGATTTTTTTTTTCAGTGATCCATAATTCATTGTTTATGCACCACACGCAGTTTTCCATGCAATACCTGCCCTTCCCTAATACCCACCACCGGGCCCACCCAACCTCCCAACCCCCTCCCCTCCAAAACCCCAGAAACTCTTGTTTCTGAGTCCACAGTCTCTCATGGTTTATCTTCCCCTCTGATTTCCCCCAGCTCACTTCTCCTCTCCATCTCCCAGTGTCCCCCATGTTATTCCTTATGCTCCACAAGTAAGTGAAACCATATGATAATTGACTCTGCTTGACTTATTTCACTTAGTATAATCTCTTCCAGTCCTATCCATGTTGATAAAAAGTTGGGTATTCATCCTTTTTGATGGAGGCATAATACTCCATAGTGTATACGGACCACATCTTCCTTATCCATTCATCTGTTGAAGGGCATCTTGGTTCTTTCTATTTGGTGACTATGGCCATTGCTGCTATTAACATTGGGGTACAGATGGCCCTTCTTTTCACTACATCAGTATCTTTGAGGTAAATACCTAGTAGTGCAATAGCAGCGTCACAGGATAGCTCTATTTTTAATTTTTTAAGGAAACTCTACACTGTTTTCCAAAGTGGCTGCACCAACTTGCATTCCTAACAACAGTGTAAGAGGGTTCCTCTTTCTCCACATCCTCTTCAATACATGTTATTTACTGTCTTGTTTATTTTGGCCATTCTAACTGGTATAAGGTGGTATCTCAATGTGGTTTTGATTTTAATCTCTCTGATGGCCAATGATGATGAACATTTTTTTCATGTGTCTGTTAGCCATTTGTATGTCTTCTTTGGAGAAGTGTCTGTTCACATCTTCTGTGCATTTTGTGACGTGATTATCTGTTTTGTGTGTGTTCAGTTTGAGGAGTTCTTTATAGATCTTGTGTATCAGCCCTTTGTCTGTAGTGTCATTTGCAAATATCTTCTCCCATTCCATGGGTTGCTTCTTTGTTTTGTTGACTGTTTCCTTTGGTGTGCAGAAACTTTTGATCTTGATGAAGTCCCCAAAATTAATTTTTGCTTTTGTTTCCTTTGCCTTTGGAGACGTGTTTTGAAAGAAGTTGCTATGGCCAGTGTCAAAGAGTTTACTGCCTATGTTCTCCTGTAGGATTTTGGTAGATTCCTGCCTCATGTTGAGGTCTTTTCTCCATTTTGAGTTAATCTTTGCTTATAGTGTAAGAGAATGGTTGAGTTTCATTGTTGTATATATAGCTGTCCAATTTTCCCAGCACCACTTATTGAAGAGACTATTTTCCAATGTGTATTTTTTCCTGCTTTGTCAAATATTGTTTGACCATAGAGTTGAAGGTGTATATCTGGGCACTCTACTCTGTTCCACTGGTCCATGTGTCTGCTATCAATGAGATCCAGTCTAATCTAAATACTCTAACAGCTAGAGTAACTGAGGCAGAAGATAGAATTAGTGATCTAGAGGACAAACTGATAGAGAAAAAGGATCAGGAGGAGGCATGGAAGAAACAAATTAGAAGCCATGAAAACAGAATTAGGGAAATAAGTGACACCGTGACTTCCAATGTCAGAATTACTGGGATTCGTGAGGGGGTGGAGAAAGAGAGAAGACTAGAAGATGTAGTTGAACAGATTCTGGATGAAAATGTTCCCAGTCTGGGAAATGGAACCAATGTTTGTGTCCTAGAGGTAGAAAGAACACACCCCTGGGGCACCTGGGTGGCTCAGTGGGTTAAGCCTCTGCCTTCAGCTTGGATCATGATCTTGGGATCCTGGGATCAAGCCCCACAACGGGCTCTCTGCTCAGCGGGGAGCCTGCTTTCCCCTCTCTGTCTGCCTGCCTCTCTGCCTACTTGTGTTCTCTTTGTCAGATAAATAAATAAAATTAAAGAAAAAAAGAGACCCCCCCCCAAAATCAACGATCTAGAAAGACCTCGAGGCACTTGATTGTGCAACTGACGAATCACAATTTTAGACAAGAGCTTCTGAAGACAGCTAGGGGGAAGAGATTCCTTACGTACAGAGGAAGGCCCATCATAATAACGTCAGACCTGTCCACAGAAACCTGGCAAGCTAGAAAGGGATGGCAAGACATATTCAGGTCACTAAATGAGAAGAGCATGCAGCCAAGAATACTTTATCTAGCAAAGTTACATTCAAAATGGATGGAGAGATAAAGAGCTTCCAAGACTGGCACGGTTTAAAAGAGTGTGTGGCCACCAAGCCGGCACTAAAAGAAATATTAAGGGGGGTCTATAAAAGAAGAAAGAACCCAAGAGTGACATAGAGCAGAAATTCACAGAGTCCTGGGATCAAGCCCCATATCAGGCTCCCTGCACAGCGGGGAACCTGCTTCTCTCTCTCCCTCTGCCTGCTGTTCTCGCTGCTTGTGCTTGCTCTATCTCTGACAAATTAAATAAATAAGATTTTAAAAAATATCTTTCAATAATCACTCTTAACATGAATGGCCTAAATGCTCCCATAAAATGGCACAGGGTTTGGCTCCTGGGTGGCTCAGTGGGTTAAGCCTCTGCCTTGGGCTCAGGTCATGATCTCAGGGTCTTGGGATAGAAGCCTGCATTGGGTTCTCTGCTCAGCAGGGAGCCTGCTTCCCCCTCCTCTCTCTGCCTGCCTCCCTACTTGTGTTCTCTCTCTGTGTCAAATAAATAAATAAATAAATAAATAAATAAATCTTACCCCCCCCCCAAAAGTCTATTAAAATACAAACAAACAAACAAAGTGGCACAGGGTTGCAGATTGGATAAAACAACAGGACCCATCCATATGTTGTCTACAAGAGACCCATTTGGAGCCTAAGGATACATCCAGACTGAAAGTGAAGAGATGGAGAAGCAACTTCCATGCCAATGGGCCTCAAACGATGGTGTAGTGATTCTCATATCAGATAAATTAGATTTTAAACTAAAGAGTGTAGTCAGAGATAAAGAAGGACACTACATCATTCTTAAAGGGTCTATTCACCAAGAAGATATAACAATTGTAGATAATTAATCCCCCAGTACGGGAGCAGCCAAATATATAAGACAACTGTTAATGGAGGATAAAGAGTCACACTGATATGAATACATTAATATAAGGGGATCTTAACATGCCACTCTCAGTAATAGATCATCCAAGCAGAAAATCAATAAAGAAACAAGAGCATGAATGACACATTAGACCAGACGGACCTCATAGATATATGAGAAGTAAAATTTTTTTGGGAATGAAGAAACATAGGCTGGGTTTTGTTTTATGCATATATTGACCTTTGATTCCTTTTCTAGGGTTTTTAGTCTTAGGAGTATTTGGAAATGAAAGTATACTCTTCATCTTTTGTTTATTTGTTTCAAAAACTACTTAATGTTTGGTCATTGATAAACTAAAGATAATGATCATGTGTCATTGGGCAAGTCCCATTTCCAATATACAAAAGCCATTTGGGAACAGGTTGTAAAAGGATTTCCTTGAGAGGTGAAGTTGAATTGGAGTTTAGGATCAGATTGTGGAAGACTATCTGATAGCAAACTTGAGAGTCAAGTAAAGGGTTTGGATTTTATCCTTTAGACAACAGAGAATCAAGGAAGGATTGTAACTAGGAAAATTATGTGTGATATTTTAGGGAGATTTATCTCATTGTTCCTCACAGGACAGAACAGAAGAAGTGGTAGATGCCTAGCTGCAGAGGCAGTGGTGAGAGGCTAGTGAAGATAACCAGGAATGAGATGAGAAAAGATTACATTAATGAAGCAGCAGTGGGAAAGAAAAAAATAGGGAGTCATTACAGAGGAAAAATTGACAGGACGTGGTAATTGATTTGATATGGGTAGTATCCTTTGCAATTAATTTGTGTTCCAGTTCAAACATGAAAGGGAGAGGGTTTTTCTTTTTTTTTTCTTTCTTGTTCTTGTTCTTGTTTTTTTTTTTTTTTTTTTTTTTTTTTTTTTTTTTTTTTTTTTTTGAGATTCACTGGGATCAAAGAATGCTATAAACTGAGGGATTACTAGTATTGGCATGAGTCAAACTTAATTTTTCATTTTTTAAAGATTTTATGTAATTGACAGAGAAATAGCAAGAGAGGGGACACAAGCAGGAGGAGTGGGAGAGGGAGAAGCAGGTTTCCCGCTGAGCAGGGAGCTGGATGGGGGACTAGATGCCTGTACCTTGGGATCATGACCTGAGCTGAAGGCAAAGGCTTAACCCACTGAGCCACCCAGGTGCCTCAATTTTTTAAAAATTAGTGAGTGCCAGGTTTTTGGCTCTGTGAGTTCAACTGGAAATAATCCCTCATTTATTTATTTATTTATTTGTTCATTTATTCATTCATTCATTCAGCCTGATTCCTCTCCCCAAAGGCAAATAAAGCCAAATTGAATAGTTGAGGATTGAGTTAAAAAAATGTTTTCTAAATAGTAGTACATGGACAAAAAACACTTATATTTCTGCCTTTCTCAGATATTTGTGAAATATCTGTGTGACAGATAAGTATGAAGCTAGTTAACATTTAGGGGAATTTTTTTCCTGTAGCTAATCTGCACTGTTAAACCTGCCCTGTTGCGCTATAGTTACATGTTTTTGCTTATAAATAGGTAGCAGGTGCGTGAGTGGGTGGCCTAGTTCTTTTCCTCCTCATCCTACTGCTACTTCTCCTCCTCCTCCTCCTCCTCCTTCTTCTATGGCTGTTTATTACTAATGACTTTTATTAAACCCTTAATGAATCAGACATGATATCCACATCATACCTACTATTTTACTTAATTTTCATAACCATCTTATGAGGTATAGGTAACATTTTTATTATGGCATACTGAGGAAACTCAGGCTTAGAGATGTTTAACTTCACAAGATTTTACAGCTAGTAAGTGGCAGAACTAGGACAGGGATTCAGATCACTTTGACCCCAAAGCTCTATCATATCTAGTAAAATATTTCCAAGTACAAATCCAGCAGATATGTGGGGAGCATCAGTATCAAATCTAAAAATGACAATAGCAATATTTTTGTAACTCTTAAAGAAAAATCTGATTACAGGGGCAAGGAATTATTTATAAAATTTTTGACACCAATTTTAGGTGCCTATTACTTTGCTACATACTGAACATGTATTAATTAAGTCACTGATTAATAGTAATGAGTCAGTATTTGCTCAGGTAGGATTTTTTTAATTATGGCAAAAAACACATAACATAAAATTGACCACTTTACAACTAAAAATGCATTCAGTAAATTTGCAGGATACAAAATCAACAAAGCAGTTGTATTTCTATATACTAACAACAAACTGTCCAAAAGGAAATAAAAAAAAAACCATTTATAGTAGCATTAAAGAGAATAAAATACTTAGGAATAAAGTTGACTAAAAAAGGGAAAGACTGAAAAATATAAAACATTGGTGAAAGAAATTGAAGAAGACACAAATAAGTGGGAAGACATCCTGTGTTCATGGACTGGAAGACTTACTACCCAAAGTGATCTAGAGATTGAATGTAATCCCTATCAAATCCCAATGGTACTTTGACATTTATTTCTATACTGAAATAGATAAAACAGTCCTAAACTTCATTTGGAACCACAAGAGACCCCAAATAGCCAAAATCATCTTGAGAAAGAAAAACAAAACTGGAAGCATCACACGTCCTGACTTCAAAATATATTTCCTTTAGGTAGTTTAATTTGTTGACATACAGTTTTTCATTATATTCTCTCACATTTATTTGTATTTCTATGGTGCTGGTTGCTATTTTTCCCCTTTTATTTGTAATTTTGTTTATTTGAGCCCTTTATCTTTTTTCTTTTTCTTTCTCTCTCTCTCTTTTTTTTTGATGAGTCCAGCTAGAGGTTTATCACTTTTGTTGACCTTTCCAAAGAACTAGCTTCTCATTTCATTGACTGGTTCTATTGTTTTTTTAGTTACCATATCACTTACTTCTGCTCTAATTTTTATTATTTCCTTCCTTTTGCTGGTTTTGGGTTTTGTTTGTTGTTCTTTTTTTTTTTTTTTTTTTAAGCTCCTTTAGGTATAAGGTTAGCTTGTTTGAGATTTTTTTTTTTGCTTCTTGAGTTATACCTGTATTGCTATATGATTTCCCTCTAGAACTGCTTTTGCTGCATCCCAAAGGTTTTCTACTATTGTGTTTTCATTTTTGTTTGTTTCCCTGCACTTTTTGAGTTTTTTGACTTCTTAGTGGACTAAATAATGAGTGGTCATCATTTAGTAGCATGTTATTTCACCTCCCTGTATTTGTGGTCTTTTCAGATATTTTTCTTGTGGCTGATTTCTAGTTTTTAAATTTCGTGGTCAGAAAAGGTGCATGGAATGACTTCAGAGGAGATGGGTGCAAGGATACGTGAAATAGGTGATTGGGATTAAAGAGGGAACTTGTGATGAGCATGGGGCGATATGTGGAATTTTTGAATCACACTGTATTGGACACCTGAAACTAATATAACACTGTATGTTAACTATACTGGAAATAAAATAAAATATACATCACAAAGCTACAGTAATTAAAACAGTATGGTACTGGCATAAAGACGGGCACATAGACCAGTGGAACAGAGCAGAGTTCGCAGAAATAAATGCAAGCATATGTAATAAACTGATCTTCAAAAGGAGTGCCAAGAATACACAATAGGGAAAGGCCAGTCTCTTTAGCAAGTGGTACTGGGAAAACTGGGTATCCACTGGATATCCATATGCAAAAGAATAAAATTGGATCCTTATCTTACATTATGCACAAATCAACTCAAAATGGGTTAGAGACTTAAATATATGACCTGAAACTGTGAAACTCCTAGAAGAAAACAGGGAGGATGCTTCATTACATTGGTATTGACAATGATTTCTTGGAAATGACACCAAAAGCCTAGGCAACAAAAACAAAAAAAAAAGACAAGAGGGACTAAATGAAACTACAAGTTTCTGCAGAACAAAGGAGACAACAGAGTAAAGAGGCATCTTATGGAATGGGAGGAAATAAACCAATTTACAGATACTGTAAACCAAATATCTGCTAAGGGGTTAATATCCCAAATGTGTAAGAAACTACCTCAACTCAAGAGCATAAACAAACAAAAACCAAAATAAAACAAAATAACCAGATTAAAACTGGGCCAAAGACTTGAATAGATATTTTTCTACAGAAGACATACAAATGGCCAGAAGATATACAGAGGGCTGTAATTGGGTATATGAAAAGATTTTTAATGTTACTAATAATCAGGGAAATGCAAATCATAAAACCATAATGAGATATCACTTGGTACCCTTTAGAATGGCTATTATCAAAGAAACAAAAGATAACATGTTAGTGAGGAGGAAGAAAATTTAGAACTCTTGCACATGGTTGGTGGCAATGTAAAATGCTCTAGCTATTATGGAAAACAATAAGAGGTTCCTCAAAAAGTAAAAACAAATACCATATGATCCAGCAATACTACTTCTGGGTATATATATAAAAAAAAATTGAAATCAGGTCTCAAAGGTACTTGCATTCCTGTGTTCATTGTAGCATCATTCACAGTAGCAAAGATAAAAAAAAAAAAAAGAAAATCCTGCTATATGTGATAACATATATGAATCTTGAGGACATTATGCTGAGTGAAACAAACCAGTGACAGAATGACGAACAGGTTTATGATCCCACTTATTTATATGAGGTATCTAAAATAGTCAAACACATAGAGCAGAATGGTGATTGCCAGGTACTAAGGGGAAGGGCACTTAGGAAGTTGCTGTTCAGTGGGTATAAAGTTTGAGTTATGCAAGATGATTAAGTTCTAGAGACCTACTGTGCAACATTGTATAACATCTGCTATAACAATACTGTATTGTACACTTAAAATTTTAAGAGGGTTGATCTCATATTGTGTTTTACCACAATAAAAAAGATTTCTTATCATAACAATAGTATAAAACCTTAAAGTTATTTTATGAATATAGTAGGATTTTAAAGGGCTCTCTGTGACTATTTTTGGCATTCTAACTTAATTGTAAACTCTTTGAAAATGGAGTCCATGTCTTTTATTTCTTCCATACCTCATGCTTTTAAAATAGTGCAAAACCACACAGTGTATAGTTAACACTTGATTAACGGATAGGTTTACTAATTATGAGGAGAGTAAGGATTTCAAACTGATGGAAAATGATTTTTTATATGATTATCTTTTTTAAAAGATTTTATTTTATTTATTTTAGAGAGAGCACGTGTGTGTGTGTGTGTGTGTGTGTGTATGTGTGTGTGTGTGCGCGCTCCCGAGTGGGGAGAAGCAGAAGGGGAGGGAGAGGAGAGGGAAAGAATTCTAAGCAGACTCCATGCTGAGCGTGAAGCCCCTGGGGCTTAATCTCATGACTGAGATCCTGACCTGAGCTGAAACCAACAGTCAGATGCTTAACCAACTGAGCTACCCAGGCACTCCTATAAGATTATCTTGTTAAGTTATATTTAAGTAATCTCTATACCCAATGTGGAGCTTGAACTCATGACCCTGAGATCAAGAGTCCCATGCTCTTCTGACTGAGCCAGCCAGTGCTCTGGAACCTAATTTTTTTAAACATTAACCCTGTGCCCGACACTGTGCTAAATGTTTATTATAGTTTGTTTTTATCTTTTATATTGTTATTGTTTATATTGTTATCTTTTTTATACGTTATAGTTGCGTATAACACCAAGTGCTCATTACAACATGTGCCCCCCCTTAATCTTAATGATAGTCCAATAGATATGTAGATATGAATACATTCTAATTCATCTGGGTGAATACTTCTGCCATAGGATTTTAGTATCTGTGTTCATTGGTCTTTAGAATTGTGTTGGTGTCAAGACATACTGTTTTTAATTGTCTCAGATTTGGGGGGAAAGAGGATGGGTAAACAATACATGAATAATGTAAAGAGCTCAAAATCATGTCAGGGAGGGCTCTAGGAACAAAAATTGAGTAATAGTTCCAGTAAGGAAAAGTCATGGGGGAAATGATCCATAGGAATCAAGATGATGATAATGATGATGACAATGACAAGGATGACAATACTGATTATGGTAACAGTTAATATTTTGGGGGTACTTATTATGTACCAGGTATCATATACTTTTCAGGTGTTAGCTTATTAACTTATCATAACTCTGTGAGCCAAGCATTTTTATTTCTGTATTTTTGGTATAAGGAAACTGAGGCATATCTTGTGCCATTAATCTTAGCTATAATCAGGTCATGAATGCTGATTTGGTATTTCAATAAAATGACACCACCCATCATGTTAAATTGATGGTGATAATTTAAATTTTATGAATTTTTTGGGTTTGTTTCTGTTTAATTAATAAATTTGTTTTTGGTAGTTGCTTAAGAACTATAGGTAAAAGCTAATTTTTATGTTACTAAATATTTATATAACATGATGATGAAATAACTTATTTTAATTTTGGGGTGGTCTGTGAGAATTTCTTTTTCCCCTCCTGTCTTTAAAAGGAGAGCTATACTTGAGAGACACTTCCAGGGAACATTGTAGATGTTCTACTTTTTGTTGCTTTCTGTCACAGCAGCATGTCATTCTCTGGGTGTAGAGATTGAAATACTGGACTCCCAATTTTTTGACAGTGTACTTCTTTTAATAAAAACTTTTGAGCACACCCACAAATTTTGTTTGTGAGTGTATTTATTTATAAATTATTTATACTATTAATTATAATACTAATATTGTATATCCATAAAATAGAAATTATAACAGATTAAAATGTTACATAAATGTTACCTTATTTTCTCCTCATTTCTCTGGTGTAAACATAACCATTTTGGAGATCACTGGTGTGGAAGACAGTGTTAGATTCAGAAGACTAGGTTCTGTTCCTGGCTCTGTTGCCCTGACAATTTATCATCTCTGGGTCTCTCTTCTTAGAAGTTGAACTTTATATGTTGTGTTTTCCTGTAAAAAAGTCATAATTTGGGACACCTGGGTGGCTCAGTCAGTTAAGTGTCTACCTTTGGCTCAGATCATGATCCCAGGATCCTGGGATCAAGCCCCACATCTGGCTCCCTCTCCCTCTGCCAGCCACTCGTCTGGCGTTTGTTCTGTCTCTCTGTCTCTGTCAAATAAATAAATAAATAAAATCTTAAAAAAAAAGAGTTGTAATTTTTTTAAAAAGATTTTATTTATTTATTTGACAGACAGAGATCACAAGTAGGCAGAGGGGCAGGCAGAGAGAGAGGAGGAAGCAGGCTCCCTGCTGAGCAGAGAGCCCGATGTGGGACTCGATCCCAGGACCCTGAGATCACGACCCGAGCCGAAGGCAGTGGCTCAATCCACTGAGCCACCCAGGTGCCCCAAGAGTTGTAATTTTACTCTTTCTTATAATACAATTAGTATACACTTGTAGGTAATAACTGGTGTACATGCTAATTGTAGAAATCAGGAACATTTGAAATAGTTCTTGCCAACATTATCCACACTTTATTTGTGATGGGTTAGCTCCTTAGGTTTTTAGCAAAGGATGTCCCAGCGATCCTGAATGTCTGTGAAATATAACTTGTCAAATATATTTGTGTAACATTAGGTTAAAGCAAATTAATTTTTAAGAGCTTTTAATATACTAACATGCAGTGTGAATCTCTAAAAGATGGATAAAGTATTTCATGACATCAGTGTTCCACAGAACATGCTTTGAGAAACTATGGGTCTGAGTTTTTTTGTTTCTTTGTTCTTTTCTTGTCTTTCTTCTTCTTCTTCCTCTTCTTCTTCTTCTTCTTCTTTTTTTAATGAGGTAAGGTTTTTTTTTTTTAAGATTTTATTTATTTATTTGACAGAGAGAGATCACAAGTAGGCAGAGAGGCAGGCAGAGAGAGAGAGAGAGGAGGAAGCAGGCTCCCTGCTGAGCAGAGGGCCTGATGTGGGGCTCAAGCCCAGGACCCTGGGATCATGACCTGAGCCGAAGGCAGAGGCTTTAACCCACTGAGCCAGCCAGGCGCCCCTTCTTCTTTTTTTTTAATCAATGTGGTAGAGCAGTAGGGACATTGGTTTTAGAGTCAGGCAGGCCTACATATGAACTCGAGCTGTATGATCTTGGACAAGTCATTTGGTCTTGCTAGGTCTTAGTTTTTTTATCTGTTTGACAACAGAAATAGTAAAGAGCTAACTTTTTTTTTTAATTAATTCGTTTAATCTTCACAGAAATTCTGTGAAATAGATGCTCTCATTCTCTCTACAGATGAGGCAGCCAAGGAATGAAGATGTTACACAATTTCTCCAAGGTTATTCAGCTTAGGGGTGGTGAAGTAAAAAAATCTAACTCAGGTGGTTTGATTTTAGTTTTTTTTTTTTTTTTAAAGATTTTATTTATTTATTTGACAGACAGAGATCACAAGTAGGCAGAGAAGCAGGCAGAGAGAGAGAAGAGGAAGCAGGCTCCCTGCTGAGCAGAGAGCCCGATGTGGGGCTCCATCCCAGGACCCTGGGATCATGACCTGAGCCGAAGGCAGAGGCTTTAACCCACTGAGCCACCCAGGCACCCCTAGAACCTGTAGTTTTTAATTATTACTCCATACTGCCACGTTGTGTTATTGTGGAATGAAAGGTTATATATATATATATGTGTCATGACATGGTGGGTTAAATGACACAATATGTAAAGTGTTAACACAGTGCCAACGCTTAGTAGATACTTAACAAATGATACTTACTCTCTTCATTTAGAGGAGTCATTATGTGATTGCCTTGTGAAGTTAATCTGTGGCAGGAAAAACTCAACCAAATGAAGTTAGAAAAACTACACAGGGAGGTAGGCACTAAGGGAGATTCATGTACTAGCCTAAGGCTAGTTAGGCTAGTTCTCAAAAGGTTGAAAGGGCTCTGCTTCCTAAGCTAGACAGAATATCTCTTGGGTCTCCTGTGACTAAGAGAAAAAAAAGAACTTCCCTTCAGGCAGTGTGGTGGATGAATTCAGAGGAGAGCAAGAGCACTCTAGGATATTTCAGGGGTCTCCTATCTCAAAAAGAACCCCTATGAGATGCACTATTCCCTTCAGAGCCACAGTCAGAGTTTATTGAGAAGATAGGGTGAACATAAACAGGCAAACAAAACAACAGAGAAAAACTGTGCTGGACGTGGAATTATACTGTGCAGCCAGGTTCTCAGGACACTAATTTAGGTACTTCTTAACTTAAGAGTTAAGCTGCAGTCTTCATGGGGTCTGATGTCATTTTGTGTGTAGCCTCTACTATGCGAACATCAGACTTTGCAGCAGAGATCACTTTATTAGAATTTCTGCCCAATGACAAAACCACTTAAGTGAGTTCATGCTGTTAAGTGAGGCCGTCTGCTCTCCTGCCATTCATGGGGTCCTTTTCTTCCCCCTTTACTCTACTCTGACATGCAGAAAAGGAAAGATAGGTGTCTCTGCCTTTTGGGAAAATGTGGGATCTTCCATTTAAACTTGCTCTCATGTGTGTTTTGCTTTTTTGGCCTGTTTATATAAATACAAGAAGCCAGAAGCCAGTGAAAATAAAAATCATGAAGCTGTCCATGAGACATGGCAGAGGTAGCGTTGTTGAATGATAAACAAGCTCAGCTGCAGGAAGATCTGTGGTCTGATAGTCATTACTGAAAAACTCCAATTGGATGGACAGTTTGTCCAGATGACTTAATTAATTTTAAGAGCTGTCTGTCCTCTTAGAAATATACCACTCCAGATTGGCTGAAAACATGTTTACTCTGAACATTCGTCAGTTTCTGGGTCAGCCACCCCACAGCTTGGTTTGCTTTGGTGCCAGCTGCATGTGGCAGAAAAGTTAATTAAATGTCTCTTGTTGTGTTAAAAGGGGGAAAAGTCATATGGGAGAACAGGACTCTTGCAGAGGGAACGAAGTGTTGAATTTCCAATTTTCTTCAGGATTGGGAAGCAGTGAACACAGACCAGTCCATATAAATCCATAAGGAATTTAGGGTCTTTTTCCAAGAACAGCTTCTCATCTCTATAAATGAATTTTCCATTTTGATATTCTAGGACTGTTTAAACAAACTATTTCACTAGTCTCTTTTTTTTTCTCTATCCTGGATTTATCCTCCCTTTCAAGTTCTGTTTGTGTGCTATCTTCCCTTATTCCCAGTCTTTCTTTTATTGCAGTAACTTTATTAAACCTTCTCTTATCTGAAGTTCTAAAGCACTAGGGAGGTAATAATCATGCTCTTTTTCAATATATTGTATAATTTGCTAGTATTTTAAGTGTGTTAGTAGTTCTCTCAATTAAGTTTAGGTAAGGAATTACCTTGTGAGTAGATAGAACAAATGACAGCCTTTGCAAATGATTTTGTACTGAAGTTTCCTCTTCAAAAAGAAGAAGAAGAAGAAGAAGAAGAAGAAGAAGAAGAAGAAGAAGAAGAAGAAGAAGAAGAAGAAGTTGTTGTTGTTTCCTCTCCTTCCACCTCCTCCCTAGTACCTCCCCTTCCCTCCCCCTTTTTTTTTTTTTTTTTAGATTTTTTTTTATTTATTTATCAGAGAGAGAGATGGGGAGAGAGCGAGCACAGGCAGACAGAATGGCAGGGAGAGGCAGAGGGAGAAGCAGGCTCCCTGCTGAGCAAGAAGCCCGATGTGGGACTCGATCCCAGGACGCTGGGATCATGACCTGAGCCGAAGGCAGCTGCTCAACCAACTGAGCCACCCAGGCGTCCCAGTACCTCCCTTTTTGATCTGTATTATTTAGGTAAAATTTTTCCAATTTTTAAGTGCATAATTTGATGATGAGTTTTGACAAATGTATTAATTTAACTACTTCCACAATGTCTTATACATTTCTATATCTTGATGTAGAACATGTCTGAACAAGTTTCTCCTTGCTCCTTTAGAGTCAACACCCCATTCTTCTAGGAACCACTGATCTGCTTTTTGTCACTAGAGTTTTATACTTAGACTTTTATTTAAATGAAATCATGCAGGGACGCCTTGGTTGCTCGGTGTCTGACTCTTGGTTTTGGCTCAGGTCATGATCTCAGGGTTGTGAAATGTATTGGGTGTGGATTCTCTTTCTCTCCTCCTCTACCCCTCCCTCACTCACTTACATGCTCTGTCTCTAAAATAATTAAAAAATAAATAAGTGATACCATGCAATAGATAGTCTATATTGGGCTTCTTTCACTTACTGTAACACTTTGGAGATTCATCAGTGTTGTTGCATGTATCAGTAGTTTGTTTCTTTGTATTGGTAAGTAGTTTCCATTGAACAAATATAATATAATTTCCTTATCCATTTTACCACCTGATGGAAATTGGGTTCTTTCTAGTTTTTGGCTATTATGAATAAAACTGCTTTGAATATTCCTATCTTTACATGAACATATGTTTTTATTTCTTTGAGATAAATGCCTGGGAATGGAATTGCTGGATTGCACGTTAAGTGTATGCTTAACCTCTTAAGAAATTGATAGTAACATATTGAGTACTTACTACATGACAGGCAGTGTGCTGTGCCTTAAAGAAAGTTTTTAATTTTGATGAAGTCCAACTCATCATGTTAAAAAACATTTTATGCTTTTGTGTTCTAGGGTTTTCAAAATACATTTTTAATTGATCAGAATCTCCTTAATTCCCATGACCCATTAAGAGGGCAGTTGTTGTGATGAGCACTGGGTAATATATGTAAGTGATGAATCTCTAGATTCTATTCTTGAAAAACAAATGTTACACTATATGTTAATTAATTGAAGTTTAAATAAAAACTTGAAACAAACAAAAAAATAAGTGATCAGAATCTACTTTTAATTAATATTACACAGTTTTAGCCATAGTGTCAGTACCATACTTCTCCTTCCCATTCCTCATGCCATTGATATCATTTAATTTTAACATATGCTATACACAAAATTCATTACTCCTGTACTTGCTTGAATCATTCAGTTATCTCTTAGAGTAAATAAAAATAAGTAAAATATTTTGTTTTATCTTCATTAATTCCTTTTCTGACACTGTTCATTATGTTTTTACATCCAGGTTTCTGACCTATATCATATTCCTTATGCCTAAAGACTTTAACATTTCTTAAGGAAAATGTATACCAACAATCAATTTGTTTGATTAAGAAAGTATTTATCCTTTAGTTTTCATAGTGTAGAATTTTGGGTTGCCATTTTTTTTCTTTTAACACTTTAAAGGTGTCACTAGTTCCATGCTTTCTAATGAGAAGTTTGCTGTAATTCTTATCCTTGTTCCTTTGTAGGCAGTGTGTCATTTTTCTCTGATTCCTTTCAAGATTTTATCTTTGGTTTTTAGCATTTGACTTTCATATGCCTAGGTGTGTGTCGTGTGGATGTGTGTGTGTGTGTGTGTGTATGTGTGCATGCGCATGTGCATTTGTGTTTGGTTGTTGTTGGTATTTATCTTATAATTTATCTGAGTTTATTGCATCTGGCATGGTTTTGGAAAATTCTCAGCCATTATTAATTTAGCCCTATTGTCCCTTTCTTCACCTTCCAGAATTCCAGTTATGCATATATCATTTGATATTTCTCCTCTGCTCTTGGGTTCTCTAGTCTGTTTTTTGTTCTTTTTTTACTCTTTCTTTTTCCCTTTTTTGTTTTCTTTAGGTGATCCCTATTTGGTCAGGCCTCTCTTGCTTGCTTATGTTGTTTCTCTTTTTTGAAAAAATTTTTAAGAATTACTTTTATTAACATATAATGTATTATTTGACCCAGGGATACAGGTCTGTGGATCGTCAGGCTTACATACTTCACAGCACTCACCATATCACATACCTTCCCCAATGTCCATAACCCAACTACCCTCTCCATAACCCCCTTCCCTGAGCAACACTCAGTTTGTTTTGTGCGATTAGGAGTCTCTTATGGTATGTCTCCCTCTCGATCCCATCTTGTTTCATTTTTTTCCTTTCCTCACCCCAGACTCCCCACTCTGCATCTCAAATTCCTCATATCAGGAGATCATATGATTATTGTTTTTTCTGACTGACTGATTTTGCTCAGCATAATATCCTCTAGTTCCAGCCACTTTGTGCAAATGGCAAGATTTCATTTCTTTTGATGTCTGCATAGTTTTCCATTGTATATATATATACCACATCTTCTTTATACATTCATCTCTTGGTGGACATCTAGATTTTTTCCATAATTTGGCTATAGTGGACATTGCTGCTGTAAACATTCAGGTGCACGTGCCCCTTCAGATCACTACATTTGTATCTTTAGGGTAAATACCCAGTAGTGTGATACTGGGTCATAGGGTAGTTCTATTTTCAACTTTTTGAGGAACTTAACATGCTCTTTTCAGAGTGTCTGCACCAGCTTGCATTCCCACCAACAGTATAGGAGGGTTCCCCTTTCTCCGCATCCTCTCCAACATCTGTCGTTTCCTGACTTGTTAATTTTAGACATTCTGACTGGTGTGAGGTGGTATCTCATTGTGGTTTTGGTTTGTATTTACGTGATGCTGAGTGATGTGGAGTACTTTTTCATGTGTCTCTTGGCATCTGGATGTCTTCTTTGCAGAAATGTCTGTTCATGTCCTCTGCCCATTTCTTGATTGGATTATTTGTTCTTTGGGTGTTGATTTTGATAAGTTCTTTAAAAAAAAAAAGAACTTAAGATTTTTTTTATTTATTTGATAGACAGAGATAATGAGTAGGCAGAGAGGCAGGCAGAGTGAGAGGGTGGGGGAAGCAGGCTCCCCACTGAAGAGAGAGCCCAATGTGGGGATCAATCCCAGGACTCTGAGATCATGATCTGAGCTGAAGGTAGAGCCTCAACCCACTGAGCCACCCAGGTGCCCCTTGATAAGTTCTTTACAGATTTTGGATACTAGCCCTTTATATGATATGTCATTTGCGATTATCTTCTCTCATTCTGTCAGTTTTCTTTTGGTTTTGCTGTTTCCTTTGCTATGCAAAAGCCTTTTATCTTGATGAAATACCAATAGTTAATTTTTACCCTTGCTTTCCTTGCCTTTGGTGATGTGTCTAGGAAGAAGTTTCTGTGGCTGAGGTCAAAAGATTGTTGCCTGTGTTCTCCTCAAGGATTTTGATGGATTCCTGTCTCACATTTAGATCCTTCATCTTTTTGATTCTATTTTTGTGTGTGGTGTAAGGAAGTGGTCCAGTTTCATTCTTCTGCATGTGGCTGTCCAATTTTCCCAATACCATCTGTTGAAGAGACCGTCTTTTTTCCATCTGACATTGTTTCCTGTGTCACAGATTACTTGACCATAGAGTTGAGTGTCTGTTTCTGGGCTCTCTATTCTGTTCCATTGATATATGTGTCTGTTTTTGTGTCAGTACCATACAGTCTTGATGATGACATCTTTGTAATAAAGCATGAGGTCTGGAATTGTGATGCCACCAACTTCGGCTTTGTTTTTCAACATTCCTCTTGCTATTTGGGGTCTTTTCTGGTTCCATACAAATTTAAGAATTATTTGTTTTATTTTTTTGAAAAAAATGGATGGTATTTTGATAGGGATTGCATTAAATGTGTACCTAAAGCATTAGGTAGCATAGACATTTTCACAATATATGTTCTTCCAATCCATAAGCATAGAACCCTTTTTCATTTCTTTGTGTCTTCCTCAATTTCTTTCATGAGTACTTTATAGTTTTCTGAGTACAGATTCTTTGCCTCTTTGGTTAGGTTTATTCCTAGGTATCTTATGGTTTTGGGTGCAATTGTAAATGGGATTGACCCCTTAATTTCTCTTTCTTCTATCTTGTTGTTGGTGTATAGAAATGCAACTGATTTCTGTGCATTGATTTTATATCATGACACTTTATTGAATTCCTGTATCAGTTCTAGCAGTTTTAGAGTGGAGTCTTTTGGGTTTTCCACATAAAGTGTCATATCATATGCAAAGAGTGATAGTTTGACTTCTTTGGAAATTTAGATACTTTTTATTTTTTTTTTGTTGTCTGATTGCTGAGACTAGGACTTCTAGTACTATGTTGAAGAACAGTGGTGATAATGGACTTCCCTGCCATGTTCTTGACCTTAGCGGAAAAGCTCTCAGTTTTTCTCCATAGAGAATGATATTTGCGGTCGGTTTTTCATAGATGGCTTTGATGATACTGAGGTATGTACTCTCTACCTCTACACTTTGCAGAATTTTGATCAGGAAAGGCAGCTGTACTTTGTCAAATGCTTTTTCAGCATCTATTGAGAGTATCATATGGTTCTTGTTCTTTCTTTTATTAATGTCTTGTATCACATTGATTGGTTTGTGGATGTTGAACCAACCCTACAGGCCTGGAATAAATCCCACATGGTCTTGGTGAATAATCCTTTTAATGTACTGTTGGAGCCTATTGGCTAGTATTCTGGTGAGAATTTTCACATCTGTGTTCATCAAAGATATTGGTCTGTAATTCTCTTTATTGATGGGGTCTTGGTCTGGTTTTGGGATCAAGGTAATGCTGGCCTCATAAAGTGAGTTTGGAAGTTTTCCTTCCATTTCTATTTTTTGGAACAATTTCAGGAGAATAGGAATGAATTCTTCTTTAAATGTTTTGTAGAATTCCCCTGAAAAGCCATCTGGCCCTGGGCTCTGGTTTGTTGGGAGATTTTTGATGACTGCTTCAATCTCCTTACTGGTTATGGGTTTGTTCAGGTTTTCTATTTCTTCCTGGTTCAGTTGTGGTAGTTTATACATCTCTAAGAATGCATCCATTTCTTCCAGATTGTCAAATCTGTTGGCGTATAGTTGTTCATAATATGTTCTTATAATTGCTTGTATTTCTTTGGTGTTGGTTGTGATCTCTCCTCTTTCATTCATGATTTTATTTATTTGGGTCCTTTCTCTTTTCTTTTTGATAAGTCTGGCCAGGGGTTTATCAATCTTATTAATTCTTTCAAAGAACCAGCTCCTAGTTTCGTTGATTTGTTCTATTGTGTTTTTTTGTTTGTTTGTTTGTTTCTATTTCATTGATTTCTGCTCTGATCTTTATGATTTCTCTTCTCCTGCTAGGTTTAGGTTTTCTTTCTTGTTCTTTCTCCAGCTCCTTTAGGTGTAGGCTTAGGTCGTGTATTTGAGACCTTTCTTATTTCTTGAGAAAGGCTTGTACTGCTCTATATTTTTCCTCTCAGGACCACCTTTGCCGTGTCCCACAGATTTTGAGGAGTTGTGTTTTCATTATCATTTGTTTCCATGAATTTTTTCATTTCTTCTTGAATTTCCTGGTTGACCCATTCATTCCTGAGTAGGATGCTCTTTAGCCTCCATGTATTTGGGTTCTTTCCAACTTTCCTCTTGTAATTGAGTTCTAGCTTCAGAGCATCGTGGTCTGAAAATATGCAGGGAATGAACCCAGTCTTTTGGTACTGGTTGAGACATGATTTGTGAGCCAGGATGTAATCTGTTCTGGAGAATGTTCGTGTGTGCACTAGAGAAGATTGTGTTTTCTGTTGCTTTGGGATGGAATGTTTTGGATATATCTGTGAAGTCCATCTGGTCCAGTGTGTCATTTAAGGCCTTTATGTCCTTGTTGATCTTTTGCTTGGGTGATTTGTTCATTTCAGTGAGGGGCGTGTTAAGGTCCCCTACTATTATTGTATTATTGTTGATGTGTTTCTTTGATTTTGTTATTAATTGGTTTATATGGTTGGCTCCTCTCATGTTAGGGGCATAGATATTTAAAATGTTTAGATCTTCTTGTTGGACAGACCCTTTGAGTATGATATAGTCCTTTCTCATCTCTTACTATAGTCCTTGGCTTAAACTCTAATTGATCTGATATAAGGATTGCCACCCCAGCTTTTTTTGATGTCCATTAGCATGGTAAATTCTTTTCCACCCCATCACTTTAAATCTGGAGGTGTCTTTCGGTCTAAAATGAGTTTCTTGTAGACAGCATATGGGTGGGTCTTTTTTTCTTTTTATCCATTCTGATACCTTGTGTTTTTTAATTGGGGCATTTAGCCCCTTTACATTCAGGGTAACTATTGAGGAGATATGAATTTAGTGCCATTGTATTGCCTGTAAGGTGACTATTATTGTATATTGTCTCTGTTACTTTCTGGTCTACTTGTTTTAGGCTCTCTTTTTGTTTAGAGGACCCCTTTCAATATTTCCTGTAGGGCTGGTTTGGTGTTTCCAAATTCTTTTAGTTTTTGTTTGTCCTGGAAGCTTTTTATCTTTCCTTCTATTTTCAGTGATAGCCTAACTGGATATAGTATTCTTGGCTGCACGTTTTTCTCATTTAGTGCCTTGAATATATCATGCCAGTTCTTTCTGGCCTGCCAGATCTCTGTGAATAAGTCTGCTACCAGTCTAATATTTTACCATTGTGTTTTACAGACTTCTTGTCCCGGGCTGCTCTTTCAGGATTTTTTCTTTGTCACTAAGACTTGTAAGTTTTACTATTAGATGACAGTGTGTGGACCTATTTTTATTGAATTTGAGAGGGTGTTCTCTGCAGCTCCTGGATTTTGATGATTGTTCCGTTTTCCATATTAGGGAAATTCTCTACAATAATTTGCTCCAATATACTCTCTGCCCCCCTTTCTCTTTCTTCTTCAGGAATCCCAATTATTCTAATATTGTTTCATCTTATGGTATCACTTATCTCTCGAATTATCCCCTTCTGGTCCAGTTTTGTTTGTCTCTCTTTTGCTCAGCTTCTTTATCCTCTGTCATTTGGTCTTCTATATCACTTATTCTCTCTTCTGACTCATTTATTCTAGCAGTAAGAGCCTCCATTTTTGATTGCACCTCATTAATAGCTTTTTTGATTTTATCTTGGTTAGATTTTAGTTCTTTTTTTTCTCCAGACAGGGTTTCTTTAATATCTTCCATGCCTTTTTTGAGCCCGACTAGCACCTTGAGCATCGTCATTCTGAACCTGGATCTGACATATTACTGATGTCTGTATTGATTAGGTCTGTAGCCTTCGGTACTGCCTCTTGTTCTTTTTTTTTGTGGTGACTTTTTCTGCCTTGTCATTTTATCCAAATAAGAATTTATGAATGAGAGAATAAAATACTATAAGGGTGGCAAAGACCCCAGAAAAATATACACTAACCAAATCAGAAGAGACCCCCAACCGGGAGGGGAAGAATGGTGGTAAAAAGAAATTAAAAAAAAATATATATATATATGTGTATTAGACTGGTGAATAGAACAGAGCCTCCGACTTGATTTTGGGTTTTAGAAGAATCTATCTTCCAAAATTTTAAAGAAAGAAAAACTTCTATATATACAAAAATAAGAGTAAATACAATGGAGGGATGGAATATGATTGTAAAGTTAAAAATTATAAAAAAATTCTTAAAAAGGAATTGATAAGTTGGTTGGAAAAAAAAGAGAAGAAAAAAAAGAGAGAATGTGTTCAGGCTCGAGACTAAAACAATGTCCTGTGCTAGATTTAGGGCATATTTTGATCTATTAGAAGAAATTGTATCCCAAATTTTTTTAGGAAAAAAAAAAAACCTTATTTGTATACAAAAATAAGCTTAAATACATTGAAGGGTAAAATATGACTATAATAATGAAGGTTTAAAAAGATTTTTTTTTAGAAAGGTATTAGGAAGATAAACTAGTTAAAAAATGTTTAAAGAGGAATGATGAAAAATTTAAAAAATTAGAATAAGAAAAAAATAAAATTAATAAAATTTAATTTAACTTTGCAAGACTATAAAGGATTACAGGAAGAAAGCCATGAATTCCGTGCATTGCTTTCCCCTAGCTCTGGAGTTCTGCTGTTCTCCTTGTTTGGTGAGCTTGGTCTTGGCTGGATGTTCTCTCTGATCTTCTGGGTGAGGGGCCTGTTGTAGTAATTCTCAAATGTCTTTACCCAAGGTGGATTTGCACCGCCCTTGCCAGGGGCCAGGAAATCTTCTCGGGTTCATTTGGGAGTTTTTGTCCCTAAAACGTTTTCTGTAGAGATTGGAGGACGGGAATGAAAAACGTGGCCTTCCAATCTCTGGCCTGGAGGAGCTTAAAGCTCAGGGCCTCACTCCTCAGTGAGCTCTCAGAGATAAACAATCAATCACTCCTGTCTCCCTGGTCTCCAGCCCTACTCTGGCTCACCTGAGCGTTTCTGTCTCTGGTGCCCCATTTGGAGTCTCCAAACCTAGCAGATTATTGCTGTGCTGCTCTTCTAGAGGAAGAAGTTGAGTCTCCCTGGATCTTCTGCTTATGGGGTCCCTGCTCAAAGAGCCCTGGCCCTACTGTGCCTTGGATCACAGTTTAAGGTAACCTCAAGCTGAGAGCTCACTCCTCTGCTCTGTCTGTGTAATTGGCTTCCCTGCTCCGGTACCTGGGAGCTCTGCCACACTCAGACATCCCCAATCTTTCTGTGACTCTGCGGAACCTGAGACCCCACTCTCCCCGTGAGGGCTCCACCCCCACTTAGCCACTGGAGTGATGTCCCTCAGTGGAGTAGACTTCTAAAAGTTCTGATTTTGTGCTCCACTGCTCCAGTGCTTGCAGGGAGCTTGCCCCTCCCCCCAGCAGTCTCTCTTCCTGTCACTTCAGATTCACTTCTCTGTTCGTCCTACCTTTCACAAAGTGGTCAATTTTCTGTTCCTAGAATTGCTGCTCTTCTCCTGTTTGATCTCCCGTTGAGTTTGTAGGTGTTTGGAATGGTTTCATAACAATCTAGCTGAACTCCTGCGATCTGATGTCATTTCAGTCCACTATTCCTCCATCATCTTGCCTCTTTCTTGCTTGTGTTGTTTCTGACAAAAAGTTTGCTGTCATTATATATCTATACATAATTTCATGTTGCCACCCCATACCAAAGCGTCTTTTGTTTTGTGTACTATTAAGATTTTCTCTTCAGGGGCACCTGGGTGGCTCAGTGGGTTAAGCCGCTGCCTTCGGCTCAGGTCATGATCTCAGGGTCCTGGGATCGAGTCCCGCATCGGGCTCTCTGCTCGGCAGGGAGCCTGCTTCCTCCTCTCTCTCTGCCTGCCTCTCTGCCTGCTTGTGATCTCTGTCTGTCAAATAAATAAATAAAATCTTTAAAAAAAAAAAAAAGATTTTCTCTTCAGTGTGGAAAAAGGGGAACCCTCTTACACTGTTGGTGAAAATGCAAGCTGGAATAGCCACTCTGGAAAACACTATGGAGGTTCCTCAAAAAGTTAAAAATAGAACTACCCTATGACCCAGCAGTTGCACTACTAGGAATTTATCTAAGGAATGCAAAAATACTGATTCAAATGGGCACATGCACCCCATGTTTATAGCAGCAATATCCGTAATAGCCAAAATATGGAAAGAGCCCAGATGTTCATCCACAGATGAATGGGTAAAGAAAATGTGACATATGTACACAGTGGAATATTGTTCAGCTGGCAAAAAGAATGAAATCTTGCCATTTGTAACAGTGCGGATGGGACTAGAGGGTATTATGCTAATCGAAATAAAGCAGTCAGAGAAAGACAAATACCATATGATTTCACTTATATGTGGAATTTAGGAAAGAAAACACATGAACATAGGAGAAGAAAAGGAAAAACAAGATAAAAACAGAGAAAGAGACAATAAGAGACACTTAACAATAAGGGAAAAAACAGGGTTGCTGGAGGAATGGAGGGATGGGTAACTGAGTGATGGGCATTAAGGAGGGCAATTGATGTAATGAACACTGGGTGTTGTATGCAACTGATGTATCACTAAATTGTACCCTGGATACTAATACTACACTATATGTTAACTAACTTAACTTTAAATAAAGTCTCGGGTGAGAAAATAAAGCAAATGTAAACAAGGATGTGGGGCAACTGAAATACTTACACGTAGACTATGGCAAGGTAAATTGGAACAATAAATTACAGAAAAGTTTGGCAGTGTCTTACAAAATTGAATATGTACCTATTGTCTGATCTAAATAATTCCACTCCTAAGTATTTATCCAAGAGAAATGAAAATACGTCTTTACAGAAAGTTTTATCTGGGGTGCCTGGTGGCTCAGTTGTTAAGCGTCTGCTTTGGGATCAGGTTCTGATGGCATCAAGCCCTGCATGGGGCTCCTTGCCTAGTGGGAAACCTTCTTCTCCCTTTCCCACTCCCCTTGCTTGTGTTCCTCTCTTGCTGTGTTTTTCTGTGTCAAATCAAATCAGTCAGTCCATCAGTCAACCTAAAAAATAAATTTTGCCCAAAAATAGTTGTATAAGCTTTGTTCAAAATAGCCAAAAAATGGAAATAATTCAGATGCCCACCAACAGGAAACTATATAAACAGATTGTGGTATATTCAAGACAGAAATTCAGAAAAATAACTCGGCACCAGAAGAGAACAGCTAGAAAGGAGCCTGAGAAAAATGTTCTAAACTTGATAGGGGTGGGGATTAAATGAATGTCTGCTTTTGGGAAAATGAATTGAATGCTTAAGATAAGTACTAAAATGTAATATACATAGGATGACTAAAGCTAACACTGCTGTACAATATATAGGAAAGTTTTTAAGAGAGTAAGCCCTAAGAGTTCTCATCACAAAGAGAAAAATCCCCCCCCCCTTTTTCTTTCTTTTCTTATTGTATCCATATGAGAAGGTGGAATTTAGCTGAATCTGTTGTGGTCATCATTTTATAATATATGTACATCAAACCATAATTCTTTAATTTATACAGTGATGTATGTCAAGTTTTTCTTGATAAAACTTGAGAAAGGGTTTTTGTATTCCACAAAGAGAGAACAGTAAAAAAATATAAATTCCTTTTTGTAGTAATATGAGTTAGCAACTGTGAAACTATTTTCTGTGTGTTCTAGGCTTGATCAAATGAAAAAACATTGATAATGAAAAAAGATTTTCTCTTTATCTCTGGCTTATAGCAGTTTGAATATCATGTGCTTTGGTGTAGTGCTTTTCCTATTTCCTCTTCTAGAGTCTTTCTAGGTTGTAGTTTCATCTAATTTGGAAGTTTTGAACATTATTTTTTCAAGAATTTTTTCCTGTTCTACTCCCACCCTTTATTGGCAAAAATTATTCATGTGTTACACTGCTGAGTATTGTCTGGTGGCTCAGTGATGCTTTTTCCTTGCTGAATCTGTTTTTTTTTTTTTTTTTAAATAGTTCCTACTGCTGTGTCTTCAATTCTATTAATCCTTTTTTTGCAGTGTATAAGTGGCATTAATTTAATCAAGTTTAATTTTGTTTCATTTATTACATTTTTTGTTTTCAGAAATTCAGTTTTTTTTTCTCATTTTCACTCTTGAGCTTTCTCTTCTTGAACATAGAGAATATATTTTTAATAGTTTTTAATGAAATCTTTGGTTACTACTTCCATCATCTTTGTCATTTCTCTGTGTGTTTATTGATTTTTCTCTGATTTATAGGTATGCTTAGGAATTCTTAATTGGAAGCCCGACATTTTCAATTTTGCATTTTTGGATGCTGGATATTCTGATATTCCTTTAAATTTTTTTTTTTTTTGTCTTTTTGTGTGGGAAATTTAAGTTCTATGGATCAGTTTGATTTTTTTCAAGGCTTGCTTTTAAGTTCAAAAAGAATCTTTAGTCTTTGGCTAATTTAGCTTCTCTCTTGAGGCAGAATCTTTCTTGAAGCAATACTTTATACATCCATACCCTTCTTACTTTATACCTTGTGTGTTATGAGGTCTTTTTAGTCTTGCTGGCCTGAACATGAACTGTTCTGGTCTTGTGTGAACTGTGGTGATTGTTTCACTTACTGCTTCCTTGTGGTTCTTTTCCTGGCGTTGGTAGTTTTCTCACATACTACAGGTCATCAGCCAGCAGTGTCAGGCAATCCACTGTAGTCTCTGAGCTCTTTGTGTAACTCTTTCTTCTCCTGTCCTTTGTTCTATAAACTCTAGCTGCCTGGGCCTCTCCTAACTCTGAACTTTGTCTCTTCGAGTTAGCAAGACTCTGAGTTCTGTTTGGGTTCCTCCTGCTTGTACTACAGCCTGAAAGCTCTCCTTAGGTAGTAAGGTGGTATAGCATCATACAGCTCACTTTTTTTCCCCCTTACTCAGGTATCACTGTCCTGTATTTTCTGTTTTCCATTGTTTTGCATATCTTGGTCTTTTTAAAAAGTTATTTAAGGTAGGAGGGTTAACCCAGTTCCTATTTTTCCTTCATGACTAGATGCTGAAATTTGTGATACCATTTTAAGTTTCCCAGAATTCTGTTCCCAGATATCTTCCTTACTGCCTTTCAGGGAGCTTATAATTTTATCACTAAATAATCACTAATTTGTATCTTTTGGTATTTAAGTGTCCTTTTAAGATGCAAAAGTGCCCCATAACACACAGCTCACTGATACTTATGGGGTATCTGAAAGCATAGAAATGTATATGGATTTAGTCTGACATCTACCACAAGCTACATATGAACCCCTGGTTAAGTTATATAACTTGTCTGGGCCCTGTTTTATCATTTGTAAAATATAAGGGGGATGGAATGAGTGATTAGTTAGAATAGGTGATTAGTTGGCCTCTGGCTGAGAGCAGAAGTAGGCCGATGCCTCACTTCTTAAGGGACTTAGGTATTGTTGGAGAAACACAACAAAATTTAATATAGTAGAATATTATCTATAAATGCTATGAAAGTCCATAGATGTTAGCCTAATTAATATATAAGGTCCTAAAGAATAAGATAAAAGTTTATGGCCAAGATGAAACTCAAGGTATATTATTGGAGGATGCGTATTTTTGGATAAGCCAAAGAGGACAAAAGTTAGAGGAATAAGATGTTCACCTTTGTTAAATTTTTTTTGTTGTCTAATAGGAGGTTAGCCTTCTGAGATTGGATCAATCAACTTCAGGATGTTATTTATGAAAGTGGAAGTGATTGTTTCTTTTCATATACCACTAGTAGATAACATTTAATATTTTAATAGTGGTTATAACTCTTGTGGTTGTTCTGAGATTGTTATAATATAATTTGTTAGACTTATGAGTTTTATAGGTACTTTCTAGTGTTTCTTAAACAAATCCCAGATACAATTTGTTCGCCAAATAAAATTTACTTAAGTTCCCTGTTACTTCTCATTCTCTTGACCTCTGTGTTCCCTACCTTGATTAATGGCATCACTGTCTACCTTTTCTCTTGAGGAAAACTGAACTGTTTTTGATTCTTTTCTGAGCCTAATCTCTTATATTCACATGGCTGTTAGAGATAGTTGTTCTTCACTCTAGAATTTTTTTCTTGCTACTGCTGTGCTACTATCATTTCATATCTTTCTCCTGAACTGTGAAGACAGATTACTAGGTCTCTCTGCTCCCCAGCTCTCATAATAGAAATATCATACTGCTATCAGAGTTATTTTCTGAATAATTTTCAGTAGTCGCCTGAGTTAGACACTCTGACATCTCTTCAGAGCCTGGAAGATAACAAATCATAAAGGCACTGATAAGTTTGCTTCCACCCTGTTTTTTCAACTTTCTTCCCACCTTACTGTACTCTAGTCTTAGTATTCTAAGTATAATATGTGGAAAAGGGAATATTTCAGACAGGAAGCAAAATTAGCGAAGGCATGAAAATATGTAATCTACTTGGATTCTCCATCAGGTAGACTTATCCTTTAATAAGGACTTGGCTAAGAAGTTAGCCTTCTTTAGTACTCACTCCTGACTTCATCCCCCCTCCCTGTTCATGCAGATTATAAGTGCTCACTGTATCATTTCAGAGTTATTTCTTTTCTTACTTGTTTGTATAATAGGTTGTGAGCTCCATGAGGGTAAGGACCAACATTTATTCACCTTTGCATTGCTAGTTTCCAATATAGTGTATTGAACACATTGTGGGAGTTGATGAGTTTGTTTGAATTGATGAGCAGCATACCAACTAACTTTCTCTTGAAAGCCTGGTCCTTTCCGGAACTATTCATTCAGTAGGTCCCCTGAGGCTGCCACTAGGAGGCTCCAAAGCCATCCATATGAGGAAATTTGGTTTGCTTCCAAGTTAGGCAAGGAACTGATGATGCTTGACAAATTCTTAACAAAATTTTGGACGTCTAAATCTTTGTTGTAATTTCTTTAGAATTCTGTTTAGTTTGTTTGACTTTGACATTTATCAACTTTGTATTAAACATTGCTCTTTGAAGAACTTATAATACATCTAAATGATGATAAGCCAAGGATATAAATGTTCTAATCTGATCCAGTCTACCCATACCATGGGAAGAAGTCAACTCTCCAAGAACCTAAACTAGTTTTTTCAGGCACAGAATGAAAGTAATTGCTACTGAACTCTAATCCAGTGTGTAAATATTTCTTCTCTTCTTCATTAAAAAGCATGTATTAAATTAATTGTTGCCTCCTGTCCTTGCCTGCTTCAAAAGATTTGAGTAGATCAGATTCCAACTGAAATTGCCGTTTAGGATTATTGCTACTCAGTGACCAAATATACGGGGCCATTGGCTCTAATTGGCATTCATGACTGCTGCTTTTGGTGCATTAAATTCTAAACCATTTTTTAGAAGGTTGTCTCTTTAGGGGTTTCTTGAGCTTCTGAGTGGTTTTTACTGTTTCAGTGTGAGGAGGAAGAGACTAACCCATTGGTGCAAATCTACACTGATCTCTTCATGCACTTCTGTCTTCTCTTTCTACGTCTAAATTCTGTCTATTCTTCATGGCTGAGTACTTCTATGAGAGTTTCACCAGGATGAAATATTAATATTTTTTTTCTTTTGAGTACAGGTTAACTAAATGTTAGAGTTGAAAGTACTTCAGTTCATGTAGTCCAGTCTCCTATCCAATGTGTGAATCCCACCAAGTGTGGATGAAAATGGCCCCGGGTATACTGAATAAACTAGCAAAAGTTTTGGTTTTGGCCAAGGCTGGTTGTGTAGCTATCCTTCTTCTTCTTCTGTGCTTTACTTCAAGTTGTGTGTATCACTGCTAACAACTATTTATGATTACATAGTCCTTCCATGAGGCAATTTATTTAGTTAGCACTTTTGTGAAGAATCAATCAGCCAGAAACTAATATAACACTGTATATTAACTAACTGGAATTAAAAACTTAAAGGGGGTGGGATTATGGACATTGGGGAGGGTATGTGCTTTGGTGAGTGCTGTGAAGTGTGTAAACCTGGTAATTCACAGACCTGTACCCCTGGGGATAAAAATATATGTTTATAAAAAAAATAAAAAATTTAAAATGAAAAAAAAAAAAAAGTAATCAGTGTGGCCAAATAAAAAATCTTTGTAGATGGGATCTCAGCAGTTGCAGATGACAGAAGATAAGTAGATGTGATACACTCTGAGACTTTGTATACATTAGTATTAGATCCAGTTCTGTAGGGACTCTCAGTAGATAATAAACTTCAATTTGATTGGGTGTGAGTTCTCATGTACACATGAATAATCAGGGCTGTGTTCAATACTGTGAGGATGGCCTTAGAAATATTCAACAGATGAGTGATTTATGCTGAGTTGTGGGATGTCTCTGCTTCTGAGTTCAGTATACAACCAAGTTGTAGTGTATGTTTTAATGAACATACTTGAGATGGAACAATGGTGTCTTCATCTGGGAATGATGCAAAACTAGAGAAATGATGCAGACCACAGAGGAGGGACCTGGAGCAGAGACTTGAATATTCATGAATATCTGCCAAATATCCATACATTTTGCATACACTTAGTAGAAATGGATAAAAATACTTACTGAGGCAGATTGTGTCAGGGTGTCATTTATTCTGCTGGGTGATGTAGTGGGAAAAGCAATGATGGTTAGGAAGCCTGGGTTCTGATCTTTGCTCTGTGCAGTTAAGATGTTGACCAAATCTTTTATTTAAATTTTATTTATTTATTTGACAGAGATCACAAGTAGGCAGAGAGGCAGGCAGAGAGAGAGAGAGAGAGAGAGAGGAGGAAGCAGACTCCCTGTGGAGCAGAGAGCCCAATGTGGGGCTTGATCCCAAGACCCTGGGGTCATGACCTGAACTGAAGGCAGAGGCTTCAACCCATTTAGCCACCCAGGCATCCCAAATCATTTCATCCCTGATCCCAGTTTCCTTATCTTGAAATTTGAAGATCTACTCTGTACCATCTCTCTAGTGCAGGAGTCAAGTATAGCCTACAGGCCAAGTCTTACCACCACAAAATTACAAAATTTTGTAATTTTAATGGAACACAGATTTGTTCATTTATTTATGTATTCTGAATGGCTGCTTTTGCATTATGACAGCAAAGTTTAGTTGCAACAGGAGGCTGGAAGGCCCACAAAACCTAAAATATTTAGTTTGGCTTTTTATAGTAGAAAATCTGGCAACTCCTACTCTGGGAAATCATTTGAGAAAATTGAAGGGCTTTCAATCATTAAGACTAGGGATACTATTGGTATCTTGTTGGTGGGGGCCAAGAATGTCAAGGGTCCTTTAGGGCATGACATAATGAAAAATTGTATTACCTGAAATTCTAATAGCTTCATCTTAGAAATCCCTTTCCTAATTTTAATTCTAAGGAAAGCCACTTTTGAAAACTATGTCAACTCTTTTAGGCCATTCAGGCAACAATTTCCCAAGTTAGGTGGTTTAGAAATTTTTTATTTTTTATTTTCAGCATAACAGTATTCATTATTTTTGCACCACACCCAGTGCTTCATGCAATCCGTGCCCTCTATAATACCCACCACCTGGTACTCCAACCTCCCCCACCCCCGGCCCCTTCAAAACCCTCAGATTATTTTTCAGAGTCGATAGTCTCTCGTGGTTCACCTCCCCTTCCAATTTCCCCCAACTCCCTTCTCCTCTCTAACTCCCCATGTCCTCCATGCTCTTTGTTATGCTCCACAAATAAGTGAAACCATATGATAATTGACTCTCTCTGCTTGACTTATTTCACTCAGCATAATCTCTTCCAGTCCCGTCCATGTTGCTACAAAAGTTGGGTATTCATCCTTTCTGATGGAGGCATAATATTCCATAGTGTATATGGACCACATCTTCCTTATCCATTCGTCCGTTGAAGGGCATCTTGGTTCTTTCCACAGTTTGGCGACCGTGGCCATTGCTGCTATAAACATTGGGGTACAGATGGCCTTTCTTTTCACTATATCTGTATCTTTGGGGTAAATACCCAGGAGTGCAATGGCAGGGTCATAGGGAAGTTCTATTTTTAATTTCTTGAGGAATCTCCACACTGTTCTCCAAAGAGGCTGCACCAACTTGCATTCCCACCAACAGTGGAAGAGGGTTCCCCTTTCTCCACATCCTCTCCAACACATGTTGTTTCCTGTCTTGCTAATTTTGGCCATTCTAATTGGTGTAAGGTGATATCTCAATGTAGTTTTAATTTGAATCTCCCTGATGGCTAGTGATGATGAATATTTTTTCATGTGTCTGATAGCCATTTGTATGTCTTTATTGGAGAAGTGTCTGTCCATATCTTCTGCCCATTTTTTGATATGATTATCTGTTTTGTGTGTGTTGAGTTTGAGGAGTTCATTATAGATCCTGGATATCAACCTTTTGTCTGTACTGTCATTTGCAAATATCTTCTCCCATTCTGTGGGTATCCTCTTTGTTTTCTTGACTGTTTCCTTGGCTGTGCAGAAGCTTTTGATTTTGATGAAGTCCCAAAAGTTCATCTTCGCTTTTGTTTCCTTTCCCTTTGGAGACATATCTTGAAAGAAGTTGCTGTGGCTGATATGGAAGAGATTACTGCCTATGTTCTCCTCTAGGATTCTGATGGATTCCTGTCTCACATTGAGGTCTTTTATCCATTTTGAGTTTATCTTTGTGTATGGTGTAAGAGAATGGTCGAGTTTCATTCTTCTACATATAGCTGCCCAGTTTTCCCAGCACCATTTATTGAAGAGACTGTCTTTTTTCCACTGTATATTTTTTCCTGTTTTGTCGAAGATTATTTGCCCATAGAGTTGAGGGTCCATATCTGGACTCTCTACTCTGTTCCACCGGTCTATGTGTCTGTTTTTATGCCAGTACCATGCTGTCTTGGTGATCACAGCTTTGTAGTAAAGCTTGAAATCAGGTAACGTGAGGCCCCCAGTTTTATTTTTGTTTTTCAACATTTCCTTAGTGATTTGGGGTCTCTTCTGATTCCATACAAATTTCAGCATTATTTGCTCCAGCTCTTTGAAGAATACCTGTGGAATTTTGATCGGAATAGCATTAAAAGTATAGATTGCTCTAGGCAGTATAGACATTTTAACAATTTTTTTAACCATTCCCCATAACCTGAAAAAGAGTATCCACTAAGAATCTAAATCCATTATTATGCTTAATGGTGGAATGTTAAAAGTATTCCCTTTAAAAATCAGGATGAAGCTGCCCACAAGTCACCTTTGTACTGGAGGTTCTAGCTGACACATTAATGTGAAGAACTGTGAAGGTCTGTGGTTTTAGCCTACTTGAAAGCTAAGAAGGTAGCCTTCTAGAGTTTCATGGCTGCTGGCAGAAGAGGTGACATCAGAAACAAAGGAGTTTATTTTTTGTAGCAATAGCAATCGACAGAATATCAGCAAGTTTTTTGCACTGTTTTCCTGAGTCTCAGTTCCCAAAAGACAACAAGAAGAATGCTAACTGATACTTAAACATGCAGTGGGTTATATAACAACAGGGGAACCCAAAGATTAGCGAACCTGAATCTTTTATGATGAGAAATAAAGAGGCCTTCCCTTTCTTCTGGAAGGAGATGCTATCTTTATTATATTGGACACTATGCATGCCTGCCCTTTGCAGGGACTATCTTTGTCGTCTAAGACTATTCATATACAGACATCATTGAAAAGATAATCTGGAACAAAGGCAGGCAGTGTCTCTGATTGTAAGATAAGAATAAATGTAATAAACCAGTTTCTTCCAATACATAAGAAGAGTAAATTTTAAAAAGTTTTGGTAACTTTGTATGGTGACAGACAGTAACTAGACTTAAACCATGTTGATCACTTTGCAGTGTACACAAATGTTGAATCATAATGGTGTATACCTGAAACTAATATAATGTATGTCAATTATACTTCAACAAAATAATAAATAATTAAAACATATAAGAATTAAGAAGGTGGTTATTTACATAGTGAATTCATGAATATCCAGTTACAAATGGCTACAGAATGATAAGAGAGTTTGCCAAGATTGCTGGATTCAAAATCTGTGTAGCAAAACAAGTTACATTTTTATAAACTAGGGACAAAATTTAGAACATATTGTAAAACTGGTATTATTTATAAAATTAGCAAAAACCACAGAACTTTTGAATAAATCAAGAAACATTACACCACATTTTAATAGAGGAAATTGTAAAACTTTATTGAAAAACATAAAAGAAGACCTCATGGAGATGCATAATGTCGTGGTTAAGAAGGCTAAATATCTTGAAATTGTCTCCAAATTAATTTATAAATTCAGCGCATTTCAAATTGTTATAGGCCGTGTGTGCATGTGTGTGTGTGTCTAACTTACTTAACAGGTTGGTCATCTCCACAGATGCAGAAAAAGCATCTGAAAAAATTTAACATCCATTCATGATAAAAGCTCTTGGAAAAGTAGGAAGAGTAAGGAACTTCCCTAACCACATAAAAAGAATCTATAAAAGTGCTATAGTAACATTATTCTAAATGATGAAAAACTGAATACTAACTATCTAAGATTGAGAAGGCAGGATGTTCACTCTCACCACTCTTATTCCACATCATCCTTGAAGTCCTACCCAGTGTAATAAAGCAAGAAAAATAAATGAAATGCATACAGTTTAGTAGAAGTAAGCATAAAACTCTATCTATTTGCTAACATGATAATATACATTAGAAAATTCCAAAGGCTCTAGAAAAGTTTCTAGAACTAATTATGTTTACCAAGCTTCAGGATACCATGTTAATATACAAAAATAAATTGTATTTCTATATATGCACTTAAAATGAACATTGGAATTGGAGATTTACAAAAAGTAGCATCAAAATTATAAATTTTTAATATCACAAGTAATTATAAATATAACAAAACGTATGCACAGTATTTATGCTGAAAACTACTGACCAATGGTAAAAGAAATCAAATAAATGAAGAGAGAGATATGTAATATAATTCTATGGACGACAAGACTCAATATTGTTGATATCAGTTTTCCCTAATATGTTATCTATAGATTCAATTCAATCCTATTCAGAATCAGGAAACTTTTCTATAGATGTGTGTCTATTTTCTATAGATGTCCATGTTTATTAAAATATGTGAATATGTACACACACACACACACAGGAACTAGAATAGGCAGAACAATTCTGAAAAAGAGGAACAAATTTGGAAGACTCTCATGGCCTGATTTCAATAATTACTATAAAGCTGCATTAATCAAGAAAGTATGGTATTGGTTAAAGAGAAGCACGTAGAACAGAGGAAGAGAATAGGGAACTTAGAAATAGATCCATACAAATATTGTCAGCTGAGTTTTCACAAAGATGCAAGGGCAATTTAATGAACTTGGAAGTCTTTTCAAAAAATGGTGTTGGAGTGATTGGAAGTTCCTATGTGAAAAGATGAACATTGATACATATTTCAAAATGTATCTACAAAATGTATATACAAAAATTAATTCAAAATTGATCATATTTACTTAAATATGAGCCATGGAACTTACAAAACTTCTACAAGAAAACATAGGAGAGATCTGTATGGTCTTATAATTGGCAAAATAATTTTAGATATAATACCAAAGGTATGGTCCATAAAAGAAAAAAATTGATAAATTTGAATTATCAAAATTGGTATCTTTTGCTTGGTGGGTGAAAGACCTATAAAGAGAATGAAAAAGTGAAGCCATATACTGGGAAATTTAAATTTTTTAAATTTTAAAATTACAAATCTGATAAAGGATTTGCATTTAGAACTAGAAAAAATCTTAAAAAATTTAGAAACTGCAATTTGAAAATAGGCAAAAGATATGAACAGACACCTTACCAAAGAAAAAATTTGGATGGAAAATAAGTATATGAAAATATATTCAATATCATTGTCATTTGGGAATGAAAATTAAAACTCAATGAGATGTAAATACAAATCAATTGGAATATCGAACAGACAAAACTGACAATACCACGTGCTGATGAATGTGTGGAGCAGCTAGAACTCTCTCTCATTGCCGTTGAGAATTCAAATTTGTATAACACTCTGGGAAAGAGTTTGGCTATCACTTGCTAAGCCAAACATAAACTTATCATATGATCCAAAGTCTTGCTGCTGGAAGTTTACCCAAATCAATTGAAAGTTTATGTTCACAGAAAAACCTGAATATGAATGTTCTTGAAACCTTATTCAAAAAACTGGAATGAGTCAGATTTCCTTCAGTGGATCAAAGGGTAAACAAGTTGTGGTGCATCAATCCAATAGAATAATATTCAGCAATAAAAAGGAATGAATTATTAATGTATCACAGCATGAATGAATTCTAAATTCATTTTGCTAAGTAGATGAAGCCATAATACAAAGGCTACATGTTGTATGATTCCATTGATAGGACATTCTGAAAAAGACAAAGTTATAGGGACAGAAACCATAAAATAACAGATCATTGTTTGCCAGGGTGAGAATGGAGTGAGACATTGATTAGGAATGGGTAGCATGAGGGGATTTCTTGAGTGATCAAATTTTGTGTGCAAATGTGCTAAGTGGTTATTCAATTCTATGCAGTTATCAAAACTCACATAACCTGTCATACCATAAAGTGAATTCTACTGTCTTCAAATTTAAAGAAATTAACCAGGATGTTGGGAGAACAATGATAGGATTGAGATTTACAAATGAGTCTAACTATTACAATGAAAGAGGACCACACTGAAGGCTTAGAGAAGGAAAGAAATGGCCTAAGAAGCTTTATTTGGACTGGGTTCTATAAGGCTAATGAAAAAAAGAACTCAAAAATAAAAACCACTGTACTTGATAAATTTGTTTCTCCTAGGGGTATGGATTAGCAGTTCTGAAACTGCATGTATACTACTGTGAACAAATAAGTAAATATATTGTAGTTTAGGAAAAGCAGGTGTCTTACTGTAAGAGAAAGAAATTACAAATAAGCAAATGGGAATGCTAGAATAAACCCTTTGGTACTGGACTGGAACTGGAGACATCAATATGAACTAATATTTTTTCCCCCTTTTTTAATTTTTAAAGATTTTATTTATTTATTTGATAGAAATCACAAGTAGACAGAGAGGCAGGCAGAGAGGGAGAGGGGGAAGAAGACTTCCTGCTGAGTAGAGATCCCAGTGTGGAACGTGATCCCAGGACCCTGAGATCATGACCTGAGCCAAAGGCAGAGGCTTAACTCATTGAGCCACCCAGGTGCCCTGAACTAGTGTGTTTTTTTCCCTTTTAATAGGTAAATAGATACAATAAATATAGATTTACCCATGTACACCACTTAGTATATACATACACATTTCCTAGCCTTATCTTCTAAGAGGTTCTAGAAGTAGTGACACCCCAGTAGCAGTGAGCACATGTTGTGCCCGGATCTTGGTTTTTAAATATCATTCTCACACAAAAGGAAACAGGGTTCCTTGGCAAAGTATATAGCCCCAAGATTGGGGCAAGGAAAATACAAGATGTTCCTGGAACATTTGTGGTGTTAGAAAATAAGGAAGTTCTTTAAAAAAATGATGTGAGTATGTCAAAAGGGCACAAAAGGTGACCTGGAAGAGTTCCAAATAGCTAAAGCCAGAACAATTTGTGCAACAAAATAGATAAATATAATAACTTAAAATAAATTCTTTTAAGTCCATACTAATATAAACAGTGGTTGAACAAATAAGTGGAAAAGGGCCACTTAATTTCTTAGAGAATTAATAAATGTAGAAGGAATGAGGAAAATAGAAAATCACTATTGGAATACCAGAGGAATAATTGCTTTAGGCAAGATCCACTAATGAAAGCTGAAATTAGTGGGTAGAAGTATATAGGAAAGCACAGTATTACATACCTTCAAAATTTCTCCCACAAAATATTCATTAATTACAAAGACAAAATAATAAATTATTGGTGAAGAAACCTATCAGACCACCTTAACCAAGCTCTCTGGTATCCTTGTCCCAAGTCTATAACTTATTCCAGCTATGAAAAAACGTCATCCAGTGCAAACTGAAAGACAGTTTATTTGAACCTGATGAGTACTCTTGAAAATTGACAGTCATGAAGGACAAGGAAAGACAGAACTGTTAGAGTTCAGAGGAGATTAAGGAGATTTGGAAACTAATGCAATGTGGGTTTTTAAATCAGGTTCTGGAATCCCAAAGAATACCAATAAACTGGTGAAATACAATGAAGTCTGTAGTGTAATTGTATTTGTAGCAGTGTTGGTTTCTTAGTTTTGATAATTGTCCTTGGTTGTAAAAATGTAAACTAGTATTTTTTATTTATGTAAGAAAAGCATACATACAAACACATACATACATACATACATACATATGACTATGTAAGTGTATTACTTGCAGGGTTTAGGATGGTGGTCATCTTTGTGAAGGTGGAGAGAGAAAGGAGAATGTTATTGCAGACAAGCAAAGGGCTTCAAACACTCTGAACTATTTTCTTTAAACTGATCTGAAGCAAGTATGATAAAATGTCCTGCAAAGATAGAGCTGAAAAAAAAAAAAAAAAAGATAGAGCTGAGTGAGGATGCATGGGTATGGGAGGGTATTCTTTGTACATTTCTCTCTCCCAAACATTTTATAATTTTATAATTGAAACAAAGTAGCAATGAAGGGTTTTTGTTTGTTTGTTTGTTTGTTTTTGAGGTGGGGAGAGGGGCAGAGGCAGAAGGAGAAAAACAAAAACTTTTTATCTCTTAACCTCACGGCCCTTGGGAACCACCAGTCTGCTTTTTGTGTATACAAATTTGAGCAGCCAAAGTACCTCATACAAATGGAATTATTCAATATTTCTCTTTTTAAAAAATTTTCTGTTTTTATGACTGGATTCTTCCACTTATACTTAAGGTTTATCCATGCTATAGCATATGTCAGAATTTCCCTCCTTTTAAGGCTGAACAATATTGCTCTATATGTGTATACCACATTTCATTTATCTGTCATTGAAGGACTCTTGGACTACTTTTACCTTTTGGTTATTATGAATAATGTTGCTATGAACATGGGTGTATTATTTTTGTTACTTTTTAATGGCCTTTTTGAGCTATAATCTACATGTGCTAAAGTTCACCCATTATAAGTGTATTGTTATTTCTATGAAATGTATAGAGTTGTGCACCCATCATCACAATCCAATATTAGAACATTCCATGTCTGTTTGCAGTCAGTCCTTGCTCCCACATCAGCCTTAGGAAACCAACAATAGTTTTCTCTTTCAATTTGATTTGCCTTTTCTATAAGTTTTACATAAATGAAATCATACAAAATATAACATTTTTGTCTGGGTTTTTTTCCCCCCACTTACTTTATGTTGTTGAGGTTTTCCAGGTCTAGTATTTATCAATATTTTGTTTTTATTGCTGATTAGTATTTGACTGTATGGATCTGCCACGTTTTATCAGTTTACCAGTATATGGATGTTTGGGTTGTTTCTAGTTTTGACTGTTGTGGAGAATGCCACTGTAAGTATTCATGTACAAGTCTTTGTGTGAAGATACGCTTTTATTTGTTTTGTGTAGATTTCTAGGGGTGGATTTGTTGGGTCATACAGTAAGTTTATGTTTATCTTTTAAGAAAATGCTGAAGTGTTTTCTGAAGTGCTGTGCCATTTTAGATCCCCACTAGCAATGTATGAGGGTTCCTGTTTCTTTACATACTTGTTAGCACTTGGTATTTTTAGTCTTTTGGATTATAGCCCTTCTAAGGGTAGCACCTCATGGTGATTTTGGTTTGCATTTCTTAGTAACTAATGAATGATTTGAGCATCTTTTCATGTTCTCATTAGTCATTTGTATATCTTTTTCGGTGAAATGTTTGTTCAGATATTTTTCCCACATTTAAAATGGGGTTGTTAGTCTTTTTATTAAGTTTTAAATATTTCCTATATCTATTTTATCTTATAGGTGATTTTCAAATATTTTCTTTCAGTCTTTGTCTTAGCTTTTTATTTTCTTAATGGTATTTTTTTTTCCACTGTGAATTGTACTATCGGTGTTATAAACTAAGAAATCTTTACCTAACTTAAGGAAACAAAGCCATTCTCCTATTATTTTAGAAAATTTATAGCTGTAGTTCTTCTATTTAGGTCTGTGATCCATTTTGAGTTAATTTTTGTGTGTGTGTATGATGAGAGGTAAATGTCTAACTTCTTTTTAAACTCTATTTTGAAATAATTTTAGACTGCTAAAAACTTGCAAAAATAGTAGAGGAAGTTAAACTATAGACTTCTTTTGTGTTTTATCAGTTTTTAAGTATAGTTATTTCTTCTCTGTGTGCATAATTCTATGAAGTTTTTCTACATATATGAATTTGTGTAACCAATATAACAGTCAGAATACAGAATTGTACCATCCAAAAGCAACAACCTCGTAATCTCTTCCCTATCACTATAATTTCGTCTTTTTGAAATTGTTGTATAAATGGAATCATACACTATATAACCATTTGAGATTACCTTTCCTCCCTGATTTTTGTTAATTTGTGTCCTCTTTGCCATTATCTCAAAACTTTTCAATTTTGTTGATCTTTTCAAAGGAACAATATTTTGTTTCATGATTTTCTCTGTTGTTCTGTTTTTTTTTTTTTATTTCAGAATAGAAATCAAGAGAAGTGTCTTTTTTCTTTCTGCTTGCTTTGTGTTGTTTTCTTATTTTTCTAGTTTCTAAGTGGAAACTAGAAACTAGATATGTGTTTGATATGTGTTCCCATTTTCATTTAGTTCAAAATATTTTCTAATTTCCCTTGTGATTTCTTTGACCCCTAGACTATTTAGAAGTGTGTTGTTTAACTAAATATTAATATTTGGTGATTTTCTAGAGGTCTTTCTGTTATGGGTTCCTAATTTATTTCCAGTATTGTCAGAACACATGCCTTGTATGACTTCAGTCCTTTTAAGTTTATGAGACTTATGGCCTAGCATAAGACTATTATGGTTATGTTTCATGTGTGATTAGAAAAATATGTATATTTTGCTTTTATTTAGTATGTCCTATAAATGTCAGTAAGGTATATTGTCCTTAAGTGATTTTCTATCTTGTTCCATCAACTATAGGGTAGGGTATTGAAATCTTGAACTATAATTGTTAAATTCTCCTTTCAATGTAGTCTCAGATTTTGTTTCACATATTTTGGAACTCTTTTATTAAGTGCATAGACATTTATAGTTGTTGTATCTTCTGATACATTGACCCTTTTGTCACCATGATCTGTCCCTGTTGGTCTCTAGTAATATTTACTGTCTTCAAAACCATTTTATCTTGTACAGCAAAGGAAATCATCAATGGAATGAAAAGACAACCTACTGAATGAAAGAAAATATTTGTAAATGTATCTGGTAAGGGTTAACATCCAAAATATAGAAAAAACTCTTATAATTCAATAGCAAACAATTCAATTAAAAAGGAGCAGAAAGTCTAGATTTTTTCCCAAAGAAGGCATCCAGATGACTAATAGGTACATGAAAAGCTGCTCAGCACTAATCATCAGGGAAATGCAGATCAAAACTACAATGAAATATCTCATTATCACACCTGTTTGAATGGCTATAATCAAAAAGATAAGAAATAAATGTTGATGAGGATGTGGAGAAAGGAAAACCCTTATACACTGTGGGTGCGAATGTAAATTGGTGCATCTACTATAGAAAGCAGTATGGAGGTTTGTCAAAAAATTAAAAACAGAACTATATATGACCCAGAAATTCCACTTCTGGGTATTTATTTGAAGAAAATGAAAACCCTAACTCAAAAGAAAAAAAAATGCATGCAGCCCCATGTTCATTGCAGTGTTATTTGTAATAGCCAAGAGATATGGAAACAACCTAAGTATCCATCAATGGATGAATGGATAAAAAAATTGTGAAACACTCACACACACAAACATACACACATACACGATGTCGAATAAAAACAGAATGAAATTTTGCCATCTGTGATGACATGCATGGACCTTGAGGTCATCACGTTAATTGAAATAACGTCAGAGAAAGACAGATACCATACAATCTCTCTTATACGTAGAATCTGAAACAAAAAAAGCCATGCAAACTCATGAAGAGCAGATTGGTGGTTGCCAGAGGCAGGAAGTGGGGGTGGGGCAACCTATAGTCAAATTCAGCAGGCTGTGAATCTGAGTCATAGATTTTTTTGCCTAAAGGGAAGGAGAGAAGAATCAAGTTTCCTTTCGATACAGAATGGAGAGCAATTGTTGAGAGAAGGAAAATCTTTTTCCTTCTTCCCCTCTCCAGAAAAAAACTTGATTAATAACAGCATAATGGGTACCACTCCAAATCCCTGTAACTTTTTTTTGTCATGAATTTAATCATTTCAGCACCCTTATGGTTATTGTTTGCATGATGTATCTTTTCACATTCTTTTATTTTCAACCTGTATTTGTCTTTAAATCTAAAATGTGTCTCTTCAACAGCATATATTTGGATCTTGCTTCTTTAAATACAATAAGACCATCTATAGCTTTTGATTGGAGTGTTTGGTCCATTTACATTTAATGTAGCTATTGGTATAGCTGAATTTATGTCTGTCATTTTGGTATGTACTATATTTCTTATGATTATTGTTTTATTTCTGTTAAACCAGTTTTCTAGATTTAAAAGTTTTTTTTTAACAATTGTTTTGTTGGTTTTTACACTGTGTTATTTTTAGTTATTTTCTTAGTGGTTGCTTCAGGAATTACACTGTGCATCTTAGTTTATAACAGTCAAATTCAAGTTAATACCTAATTTTGATAAATTAAAGCAACTTCACATCAATTCACCTTATTTTCCTATTCCCCCTATAATGTCAATTTTTTACATACTACATCTACATATGTTATAACTACAACATAATTATCTTCTGTATATAATCTTGTGTTTTTTAAAGAAACTAAGAGTATAGAAATTCTATTACATTTACCTACATATATATCATTTCTAATGTATTTTAGTTCTTTCTGTGTATTTGAGTTATCTGGTATCATTTCCTTCCAACCTGAAAGACTTCCTTTAATATTTCTCATATTACAGATTTGCTTGCAAATTCAGTGTTTTTTATATGGAAGTGTCTATTTTGCTTTCATTTTTTCAATGACAGTATTGCTGTATATAGAATTCTTGGTTATAAGAATTTTTAAAATATTTTACTTATTTATTAGAGAGAGAGAGGGACCATGTGCTTGCCCATGAGAGCACAAGCAGGGCAAGGGGCAGAGGGAGAGAGACTAGCAGACTCTCTGGTGAGCTCAGTCCCAGGCCCCTGGGATCATGACCTGAACCAAAAGCAGACACTTTACCAACTGTGAGCCACCCAGGTGTACCAGAACTCTTTTCTTTCAGCACTTTGAATATGTTGTTCCACTGCTTTCTGGCTCCCCTTGTTTCAGATTAGAAGTTAGCCATTAATTGTATTGTTGAGTCCCTTTTTAAGATAAGTTTTTTTCTTTCTGTTTTTAAGATTTTCTTTTTATCTTCGGATTTGAGGAGTTGTGCTATGATGTTCTAGGTATAGATTTCTTTGTAATGATTGTTTTTGTTGTACTTCTTGGAAATTTAAAATTATTTTTTGAAATAATTTTCTGTCCTTCTCTTTCCTCTTTGTTGGGTTGCTTCATTTTATTCCGTAATCTCTGAGGCTTTGCTCATTTTTCCTTGATCTTTTTCTGTTTTTCATGTTAGGTCATTTTAATTCATCTGTCTTCACATACTGATTCTTTCTCTTGCCCTCTCGGTTCTGCTATTAGGCCCATCTAGTGCATTTTTCATTTCAGCTATTGTACTTTTCAACTCTAGAATATCCATTGGTTCCTCTTAAGTTGTTTTAATTAAAAGATTTTTTTAAAGATTGTATTTATTTATTTGTCAGAGAGCAGGAGACAGAGAGAGAACATAAGGAGGGGGAGACGCAGGCAGAGGGAGAAGCAGGCTCCCCGCTGAGCAAAGAGCCCTATGAGGGATTTCATCCCAAGATCCTGGGATCATGACCTGAGTAGAAGGCAGCCGCTTAACTGACTGAGCCACCCAGGTGTCCTTGTTCCTCTTTTTTTAAGTAAAATTTCTATTTGTTTTATTCCCCAGTTCTTTGAGTCATTACTAGGTTTTTCTTTAATTATTTAAACAAGGCTCCTTTTAATTTTTTAAAATATTTATAATCTATTCTTTTCTTAAAAGAAATTATTTATTTATTTATTGATATGACATAGAGGAGGGAGCCTGACATTGGGCTTGATCCCAGGGTCCTGAGATCATGACCTGAGCTGAAGGCAGCCACCCAATTGGCTGAACCACCCAGGCATCCCTATTCTTTGATGTCTTTGCATGCTGGGCTAATACAGAATTAGTTCTAATTGACCGCTTTTTTTTTTGAGTTTGAGTTTGAGTCACACTTTACTGTTTTTTTCAATGACTCATAATTTTTTGTTGGAAACTGGACATTTTAGATATACCATAGCCAATCTGTAATTTTTTCCCCTGAGAATTGTTGTTTTGCCTTTTTTTTTTAATATAATTTTTTATTTTTTATAAACATATATTTTTATCCCCAGGGGTACAGGTCTGTGAATCACCAGGTTTACACACTTCACAGCACTCACCAAAACACATACCCTCCCAATGTCCATAATACCACCCCCTTCTCCCAAACCCCCTCCCCCCAGCAACCCTCAGTTTGTTTTGTGAGATTAAGAGATACTATATGTGGAAAACCCAAAAGACTCCACTCCAAAACTGCTAGAACTTTTGCCTTTTTTTTTGAAGATTTTATTTATTTATTTGACAGAGATCACAAGTAGGCAGAGAGGTAGGCAGAGGGAGAGGAGGAAGCAGGCTCCCCGCGGAGCAGAGAGCCTGATGTGGGGCTCAGTTCCAGGACCCCGGGATCATGACTAGAGCCGAAGGCAGAGGCCTCAACCCACTGAGACACCCAGTTGCCCCTTGTTTTGCCTTTTTAAAAATAAATTATTTGGACTTAATTTTTTTATCCTGTGCTGCCACTGATGTTTTTTCTGCTCTTAAAATTACTATTATTATTTTTTTTAGCTTGGCTTCCTAGGGTTCACCTCTGAGTCTTAACAGCTTAATGATCACCCAGAGATTGTTCAGTAGCTGTGTTTCAAACACTTTGAATCACTAATCCCTAAGGCTTTCTGCTGATGGATTTCTGTGGGGATTGGTACGAATGTTCAGTTTTATGATAATTTTTAAGTCTGCCTAACCATTTACTTTCCTCCCAATCTCTTGAGTTTGTGTATGGTTTCCCAGTTAACCATTTTTGTGTGAAAAATCCTATGCTGAGTATCCCCTGCATGTGCGCCCAGTCAGCCAGAGATGCATGGCAAAGTTATATAGCTCATTTTTATGTCTTTCAAAGTTTTAGGATCTCTCTATTAAAATTCTTGTCTGGTCTGTTAGTCTGTCACTCACACCAACCAAAACTACAACCTTAGGCTAATACAGCTGTGGGTTACTAATTGATTAAAGAATGGAGAAGGATGTATTGCAGAAAGAAGCAAGAACAAAAATACATACATGATCATACTAACATGTCTACAAGTCCTCATAGGCAATAACTTGATGTTAGGGTATCAGTTTTGGTTCAGGATGCTTTCTCCCTTGTTGCCTCCCTCAGGGTATATGTTGGGTCTTTGGCATCCTTGAACAATATCAGAATAAAGACCATGGGGCAGATGAGGAGATGATGTATGGATAGCTGGTTCTTTGGAACTACTTTGATCACATAGCAATAAAAAATATCAGCAAGAAGAAGAAAGTTAGTAGGAGCAGGATGGAGGTTTAGAGGTCATTCAGTCCATCAACTTTTCAGTTTGGTAGAGCAGGAAAAAGCCAAGGCACAAGGATGTTAAGTTTTTAGTCTATAGTTTCATGGTTAATTGGTAAAGTAGTTGTAATTCATACCTAAATCTCCTGGCTATGAATCTTTATTTTTTTCTATCATGTCTGACAAAAGCATAAGTTTTTGTAGAGCCATAACATTTTTGAGATAAAGATGAGCTAAAGGTATATAATACCCTTCATTAACAACTTCCCAATATAAATATAATTACTATTCTCACCCATTGAAACAACCAGCACTTGTTGAATGTCCAATATGTCCCTGTAACTGTCTGTGTAAGCGCATTATAGATAATGCTATTAATACTCTCATTTTGAAAAATTAGGAAAGGAGAGATTTAATGATTTGTCTCAGAAAGTAAGTGATAGGCTGGGATCTAAACTTGTATATGTTTGAATTCAAAGCATATATTGTTGGTGAAAGTAATTTAACTCTGTTCTTGGCAGGCTGTAATGACTATACTGAAATCATTTTATTGTGCCCGTGTCACCTAGTCTCTGCTTGAATATCTCCAGGGATGGGAAACTCACCCCATCTTCAAATAGCTCCTTTCCTTATATGATCACTTCTGTTGTTAAGAGTTCTCTCTTGTGAAACTAAATAGTATTTCCTTTGGTTACTCCTGTAATGTTTGGCTTTCTCTATTTATATAGAATAAGTCAGTCTTCTCTTTTGTATGAAGCAAGTCATCTTTCATGTTTTCTTTGCCAGGTTCAACACTGTTTTTTCAGCTATTTTTAAAAAATAAAATTATTTCCCATGTTGGCACTTTTTTTTTGTGGACTCTAGATTATCCTGAGAAACTATTACAGGTAGAAAACATATAATACTAAAAATAGAGTATTATAATAATAAAAATAGTAATAGCTTCCTTTAATAGAATTTTTATTATGTGGCACATATAGTGTTAAATCTTTTATGACTCTTGATAATAACAGAATGAAGAAATAGGCTTACAAGGGCATTATCTGTCACTTCTGCAGCTAGTAAATAACTTCCACGCTAGAATTTGAACCAAGGTCTGCTTTAACTCCAACTCTTTACTGTGCTGCCTTTTGCTGGCATGGAATTCAGGGTGACTATGTTACTTCCTATATTCTGGGTGTTCTCATTCTATTAATTCAGTCTAAGAATTATGTTAATCTTTTTGGCAGCCATATCATATTTGACAGCATATTACTGGCTTACATGAAGTTTGCATTCAACTAAAACCTATAAAACTTAATAAGATCTTAAATCTTAAATTTGAGCTTCTGTCTGGTCTGGCCTTACCCTCTTATGTAATTAATTTTCAGTATAGATGCAAGACTTTGTGTTCATGTCTATGTCTTGGAGATTTCAGTTTCAGTTTCTAGGTTGTCAAGATAATTTTGAATTTTTAATCTGCCATCGATAATATTAACTCTTCCTCCAGATATATATGACCACATACATCTTTGATAAGTACTTTTTTGTGTGTGTTTTTCTAGTCTTTGATATAATTTCAAATAGATCAGGGTTGAATAAAGAATCTCTAAGGCATATCTATTTTTTCCCCAAACGTTGTTGTGTACATTTCTAAAGTCTCAGACATATGTTTGGCCATGCTCATGGTTTTCTTTTCTTCTTATTTAGATAATATGGTCACTTTATTTTAAGGTTCTGGTTGGAATGATATTGAGACTATCAGTTATAATATTTGCTTTCTCTGCCTTCTGAGCAAGACATTTATTACATAGGAAGTAGAGAGTTTGGTAGGTGTTCTACTAACAGGTTAGAAGATATCTGAATAATTTAAACTCCTCTTCACTCTATATAGTATGTTTTGGTACAAGTTTTGTGATGTTTTCTGGGCAAGTATCATACATATTTCTTTTCTAGATAGACCATCTGTGGTATGCTGCTGTAATAGTATAATTAGGTTTTTCTCTTTAGTTCCTCACTTTTATTATTTACCATACTTTATTGTTACATTCTGAGTTTCTATGTAGAAGTAACTTTTGGAAAGATCACTGGATTAGCTTTGAAAATTTCTGGATTGGGGACTGACCATGCACTGTGAACTTGAGCAAGTCACTTAAGCTTTGTGGACCTCAGTTTCCTCAGATATACAATAGGGAGAGTAATATTATTCTTTATCATTTAGGATTACAAAAACAGGTCAGGATTTTGAAAATAAGAAACTGATATTTCACATAACAAGATATCAACAGATGGGCAGTATAGAACAAGTAGGGTGGCTGTGGGAACTCCGTAAAAACATTAGGGACTTAGGCTCTTCCAGTCTTCGATTTCATCATCCTTAGTGTGTAGTCCTTTGCCCTCTGGCTTCTTGAGTCATTGCCACAAAATGACTTCTTTAAGTCTGGGCTTCATTTCTATGTTTTAGACATAAGGAATAAAGAAAGGCTAACTGGTTGAAGGAAAAATATCCTGGTTTTCTCTTAGTGTGGTTTTGTCACTAAGGTTAAGTATACCCTAAGGATGTCTGTCTGTAGCTCATTGGCCTGAACCATGTTACATGGTCAGCCCTTGCTTCAGGGAAAGCTGGGAAATTGTTTGTTTTCATGTTTTCATCTCTGTAGCAGAGGAAAGCAAAGGAGAAGAGATTGTGTGTAGGGTTTGGGTCAGCTAGTCAACAATATCTGCCACATTCATAGGATTATTGGAAGGATTCAGTTATATAGTGTAATAAGTTTTCCTCATGTTTTCTTCTGATGGTCTTAAAAACTAGAGTGTATCCTGAATTAATTTATTCTACCTTTGTATTTGAGCCTCAGAACATCTATGAGAGTAGTTACTTGAATGTTAAATGAGTTCACTTTCTTGCCTGCAGTCTAAAAATTGGCATTAATAGGTTTAGGAATAAATACTCCATTGTTTCCAACCAGCTCCTCTGTTTTCAACCAAGATTAAGTAAGAACCATTCCCACATCTGACTAATCTTTATGTGACACACATCCTAACCCTCATTGTCCTGGGTTTGTATTTATAGCTAGGCTTCTCTATTAGGGCTATGTTGATGGGTTTGAAGAGTACAACAGTGTCCCATCTTTTATATCATATAACCTATTTTCTCTTTGAGCATTGCTGAAAGAACCAAATCTTTCTTATTGGTACAATCAACATGGGTATTACTTTATCCCTTCCAAAGCCATTGGTTTAATAATAATAATAATAATAATAATAATAATAATAATTTTTTAGCATTTTCTCTTAAAGTCCTTCAATTTGCTACATAAAACTTGAAAGTTTCTAGACTGTCATCCAGATTGCTGTTGATAAACATCAATTGTTTCAATGATAGTCAACTGAATTTTATTTTATTTTATTTTATTTTTTTTTTTTTTAACTTTTTATTTTTTAAAAACATATATTTTTATCCCCAGGGGTACAGGTCTGTGAATCACCAGGTTTACACACTTCACAGCACTCACCAAAGCACATACCCTCCCCAATGTCCATAATCCCACCCCCTTCTCCCAAACCCCCTCCCCCCAGCAACCCTCAGTTTGTTTTGTGAGATTAAGAGTCACTTATGGTTTGTCTCCCTCCCAATCCCATCTTGTTTCATTTATTCTTCTCCTACCCACTTAAGCCTCCATGTTGCATCACCACTTCCTCATATCAGGGAGATCATATGATAGTTGTCTTTCTCTGCTTGACTTATTTCGCTAAGCATGATACGCTCTAGTTCCATCCATGTTGTCGCAAATGGCAAGACTTCATTTCTTTTGATGGCTGCATAGTATTCCATTGTGTATATATACCACATCTTCTTGATCCATTCATCTGTGGATGGACATCTAGGTTCTTTCCATAGTTTGGCTATTGTGGACATTGCTGCTATAAACATTTGGGTGCATGTGCCCCTTTGGATCACTACGTTTGTATCTTTAGGGTAAATACCCAATAGTGCAATTGCTGGGTCATAGGGCAGTTCTATTTTCAACATTCTGAGGAACTTCCATGCTGTTTTCCAGAGTGGCTGCACCAGCTTGCATTCCCACCAACAGTGTAGGAGGGTTCCCCTTTCTCCACATCCTCGCCAGCATCTGTCATTTCCTGACTTGTTGATTTTAGCCATTCTGACTGGTGTGAGGTGATATCTCATTGTGGTTTTGATTTGTATTTCCCTGATGCCAAGTGATATGGAGCACTTTTTCATGTGTCTGTTGGCCATCTGGATGTCTTCTTTGCAGAAATGTCTGTTCATGTCCTCTGCCCATTTCTTGATTGGATTATTTGTTCTTTGGGTGTTGAGTTTGCTAAGTTCTTTATAGATTCTGGACACTAGTCCTTTATCTGATATGTCGTTTGCAAATATCTTCTCCCATTCTGTCAGTTGTCTTTTGATTTTGTTAACTGTTTCCTTTGCTGTGCAAAAGCTTTTGATCTTGATGAAATCCCAATAGTTCATTTTTTCCCTTGCTTCCCTTGCCTTTTGCGTTGTTCCTAGGAAGATGTTGCTGCGGCAGAGGTCGATGAGGTTGCTGCCTGTGTTCTCCTCAAGGATTTTGATGGATTCCTTTCGCACATTGAGGTCTTTCATCCATTTTGAGTCTATTTTTGTGTGTGGTGTAAGGAAATGGTCCAATTTCATTTTTCTACATGTGGCTGTCCAATTTTCCCAGCACCATTTATTGAAGAGGCTGTCTTTTTTCCATTGGACATTCTTTCCTGCTTTGTCGAAGATGAGTTGACCATAGATTTGAGGGTCTATTTCTGGGCTCTCTATTCTGTTCCATTGATCTATGTGTCTGTTTTTGTGCCAGTACCATGCTGTCTTGATGATGACAGCTTTGTAATAGAGCTTGAAGTCCGGAATTGTGATGCCACCAACGTTGGCTTTCTTTTTCAATATCCCTTTGGCTATTCGAGGTCTTTTCTGGTTCCATATAAATTTTAGCATTATTTGTTCCATTTCTTTGAAAAAGATGGATGGTACTTTGATAGGAATTGCATTAAATGTGTAGATTGCTTTAGGTAGCATAGACATTTTCACAATATTTATTCTTCCAATCCAGGAGCATGGAACATTTTTCCATTTCTTTGTGTCTTCCTCAATTTCTTTCATGAGTACTTTATAGTTTTCTGAGTATAGATTCTGTGTCTCTTTGGTTAGGTTTATTCTGTGTCTCTTTGGTTAGGTTTATATGGTTTTGGATGCAATTGTAAATGGGATTGACTCCTTAATATCTCTTTCTTCTGTCTTGCTGTTGGTGTAGAGAAATGCAACTGATTTCTGTGCATTGATTTTATATCCTGACACTTTACTGAATTTCTGTATAAGTTCTAGCAGTTTTGGAGTGGAGTCTTTTGGGTTTTCCACATATAGTATCATATCATCTGCGAAGAGTGATAATTTGACTTCTTCTTTGCCGATTTGGATGCCTTTAATTTCCTTTTGTTGTCTGATTGCTGAGGCTAGGACCTCTAGTACTATGTTGAATAGCAGTGGTGATAATGGACATCCCTGCCGTGTTCCTGACCTTAGCGGAAAAGCTTTCAGTTTTTCTCCATTGAGAATGATATTTGCGGTGGGTTTTTCATAGATGGCTTTGATGATATTGAGGTATGTGCCCTCTATCCCTACACTTTGAAGAGTTTTGATCAGGAAGGGATGCTGTACTTTGTCAAATGCTTTTTCAGCATCTATTGAAAGTATCATATGGTTCTTGTTCTTTCTTTTATTGATGTGTTGTATCACATTGACTGATTTGCGGATGTTGAACCAACCTTGCAGCCCTGGAATAAATCCCACTTAGTCGTGGTGAATAATCCTTTTAATGTACTGTTGAATCCTATTGGCTAGTATTTTGTTGAGTATTTTCGCATCTGTGTTCATCAAGGATATCGGTCTATAGCTCTCTTTTTTGGTGGGATCCTTGTCTGGTTTTGGGATCAAGGTGATGCTGGCCTCATAAAATGAGTTTGGAAGTTTTCCTTCCATTTCTATTTTTTGGAACAGTTTCAGGAGAATAGGAATTAGTTCTTCTTTAAATGTTTGGTAGAATTCCCCCGGGAAGCCATCTGGCCCTGGGCTTTTGTTTGTTTGGAGATTTTTAATGACTGTTTCAATCTCCTTACTGGTTATGGGTCTGTTCAGGCTTTCTATTTCTTCCTGGTTCAGTTGTGGTAGTTTATATGTTTCTAGGAATGCATCCATTTCTTCCAGATTGTCAAATTTATTGCCGTAGAGTTGCTCATAGTATGTTCTTATAATAGTTTGTATTTCTTTGGTGTTAGTTGTGATCTCTCCTCTTTCATTCATGATTTTATTTATTTGGGTCCTTTCTCTTTTCTTTTTGATAAGTCGGGCCAGGGGTTTATCAATTTTATTAATTCTTTCAAAGAACCAGCTCCTACTTTCATTGATTTTTTCTATTGTTTTTTTGGTTTCTATTTCATTGATTTCTGCTCTGATCTTTATGATTTCTCTTCTCCTGCTGGGCTTAGGGTTTCTTTCTTGTTCTTTCTCCAGCTCCTTTAGGTGTAGGGTTAGGTTGTGTACCTGAGACCTTTCTTGTTTCTTGAGAAAGGCTTGTACCGCTATATATTTTCCTCTCAGGACTGCCTTTATTGTGTCCCACAGATTTTGAACTGTTGTATTTTCATTATCATTTGTTTCCATGATTTTTTTCAATTATTCTTTAATTTCCCGGTTGACCCATTCATTCTTTAGAAGGATACTGTTTAGTCTCCATGTATTTGGGTTCTTTCCAAACTTCCTTTTGTGGTTGAGTTCTAGCTTTAGAGCATTGTGGTCTGAAAATATGCAGGGAATGATCCCAATCTTTTGATACCGGTTGAGTCCTGATTTAGGACTGAGGATGTGATCTATTCTGGAGAATGTTCCATGTGCACTAGAGAAGAATGTGTATTCTGTTGCTTTGGGATGAAATATTCTGAATATATCTGTGATGTCCATCTGGTCCAGTGTGTCGTTTAAGGCCTTTATTTCCTTGCTGATCTTTTGCTTGGATGACCTGTCCATTTCAGTGAGGGGAGTGTTAAAGTCCCCTACTATTATTGTATTGTTGTTGATGTGTTTCTTTGATTTTGTTATTAATTGGTTTATATAGTTGGCTGCTCCCACGTTGGGGGCATAGATATTTAAAATTGTTAAATCTTCTTGTTGGACAGACCCTTTTAGTATGATATAGTGTCCTTCCTCATCTCTTATTATAGTCTTTGGCTTAAAATCTAATTGATCTGATATAAGGATTGCCACTCCTGCTTTCTTCTGATGTCCATTAGCATGGTAAATTCTTTTCCACCCCCTCACTTTAAATCTGGAGGTGTCTTCGGGCTTAAAATGAGTTTCTTGGAGGCAACATATAGATGGGTTTTGTTTTTTTATCCATTCTGATACCCTGTGTCTTTTGACAGGGGCATTTAGCCCATTCACATTCAGGGTAACTATTGAGAGATATGAATTTAGTGCCATTGTATTGCCTGTAAGGTGACTGTTATTGTATATGGTCTCTGTTCCTTTCTGATCTACCACTTGTAGGCTCTCTCTTTGCTTAGAGGACCCCTTTCAATATTTCCTGTAGAGCTGGTTTGGTATTTGCAAATTCTTTCAGTTGTTGTTTGTCCTGGAAGCTTTTAATCTCTCCTTCTATTTTCAATGATAGCCTAGCTGGATATAGTATTCTGGGCTGCATGTTTTTCTCGTTTAGTGCTCTAAAAATATCATGCCAGCTCTTTCTGGCCTGCCAGGTCTCTGTGGATAAGTCAGCTGCCAATCTAATATTTTTACCATTGTATGTTACAGACTTCTTTTCCCGGGCTGCTTTCAGGATTTTCTCTTTGTCACTGAGACTTGTAAATTTTACTATTAGGTGACGGGGTGTGGGCCTATTCTTATTGATTTTGAGGGGCGTTCTCTGAACCTCCTGAATTTTGATGCTCGTTCCCTTTGCCATATTGGGGAAATTCTCCCCAATAATTCTCTCCAGTATACCTTCTGCTCCCCTCTCTCTTTCTTCTTCTTCTGGAATCCCAATTATTCTAATGTTGTTTCGTCTTATGGTGTCACTTAATTCTCGAATTCTCCCCTCGTGGTCCAGTAGCTGTTTGTCCCTCTTTTGCTCAGCTTCTTTATTCTCTGCCATTTGGTCTTCTATATCACTAATTCTTTCTTCTGCCTCATTTATCCTAGCAGTTAGAGCCTCCATTTTTGATTGCACCTCATTAATAGCTTTTTTGATTTCAACTTGGTTAGATTTTAGTTCTTTTATTTCTCCAGAAAGGGCTTTTATATCTCTCGAGAGGGTTTCTTTAATATCTTCCATGCCTTTTTCGAGCCCGGCTAGAACCTTGAGAATTGTCATTCTGAACTCTAGATCTGACATATTACCGATGTCTGTATTGATTAGGTCCCTAGCCTTCGGTACTGCCTCTTGTTCTTTTTTTTGCGTTGAATTTTTACGTCTTGTCATTTTGTCCAGATAAGAGTAAATGAAGGGGCAAGTAAAATACTAAAAGGGTGGCAACAACCCCAGAAAAATATGCTTTAACTAAATTAGAAGAGATCCAAAATCGTGAGTGGGGAGAAAGGGGATAAAAAGAGGTTCAAAAAGAAAGAAAGAAAAAAGAAAAGAAAAGAAAAAAAAATTTTTTTAAAAAAAGAAAACACCTGAGAAAAATGTAAAAAAGAAAAAATATATATATTAGATAAACTAGTAAAAAATCGTTAAAAAAGAAAAAGGTAACAGTTAAAAAAAAAAAAATTTTACCCGAAGGCGAGAAGAAAAAGAAAAAAAAAATGAAAAAGAAAAAATTAAATTAACTGCAAGACTAAAAAAAAATCACAGGAAAAAAGCCATGAGTTCCGTGCTTGGCTTTCTCCTCCTCTGGAATTCTGCTGCTCTCCTTGGTATTGAAACCGCACTCCTTGGTAGGTGAACTTGGTCTCGGCTGGATTTCTTGTTGATCTTCTGGGGGAGGGGCCTGTTGTAGTGATTCTCACGTGTCTTTGCCCCAGGCGGAATTACACCTCCCTTACCGGGGGCCGGGGTGAGTAATCCGCTCGGGTTTGCTTTCAGGAGCTTTTGTTCCCTGAGCGCTTTCCGTAGAGTTCTTTCAGAAAGCGGTTGTTTTTCTGTTTCCAGAATTGCTGTTCTTCTTCTCTTCGGTCTGCCGATGGATTTTCACGTGTTTGCAATCTTTAGATAAGCTATCTAGCTGATCTCCGGCTAGCTGAAGCAGTCTCAGCTTGCTACTTCTCTGCCATCTTGACTCCTCCCCTGAATTTTATTTTAATTTATAAAAGTAAACAACTTTAGGGCATTAAAGCTCCCTGTTAATTGGGAAATATTTTAGGACAATGTTTGTTTTTGCAGAGACTGTTTTCTGGATGATACTTCTGCTTTGAGTGAAAATCATACTGAAGTATAAAAAGCAGCTTGTTACTAATGGGAAAATAATTGGAAAGGAGGTAGAACTGTAAAGTGACTCACCCTATTGCTTTCTTCAGTGCCTACAAATACTTACAGATTTTAAAGAGTTATTTATGAGTCAGAATGCAGCCAGAGGCACATGAAAGATAGCAGGAGAAATCCTGAGCATCTAGCTCACAGGATAACAACCCTAATTTGGACTGAATGGGCTAGCTGGGAGGTAAATTTGAAAACAGGCCACATATCCTGAATATACACGGAGGAGCTACCATCTGTACTACAGCAAGAGATAGATGAAATATCATAATCACTGGTGTTCAGACAAAGTTATATTATTTTTTTTCCGTGGACAATGGTAAAAGTTCAGAAAAGGCCCTAGGAAGTGCCTAAGTCCTAGAGGTGAGCTGAGAGTAGAACGGAAGAGTGAGAATCTTAAATGATTACAGTGAGGTAATAAAATGGAAACTGCCAAAGAATTTGGAAATGGTCAGAGAAACTTGCAGAATGTATCATGAAGTTGGAGGCTCTTCAGGTTTCTCTACTTAAAATCTTTTCATTCTGATGAAAGACTGATAGGTTATAAATTCTTTCATTTTGGGTGAAACAAGACTTTGATTTGTATATAGTTTTCCAGTTTTTTTGTTTTGTTTTTGCTGGCTGCATTTATTTATTTATTTATTTTTGTAGACATTGTTCGAAGTGATGTTGCCCTGGATAAACAGAAAGGCTGCAAGATTGCTCAGCACCCTGATGTTATGCTGGAGCTCCAACGGGAGAAGGCAGCTCAGATGCACCTTGTTCTTCTAAAGGAGCAATTCTCTAATACTTATAGTAATCTAATATTAACAGGTAAGGCTATTGGAGTCATCTGGAATCTTAGATCATTATAGATTGTTGGCTTCCATTAGTTAACAACTTGATGCCTGGGAGATATTAAAGTGGGCTGTGGATGAGCCCACATCTGTCTGTCTCCACCCACTATATCCCTTTTTAAATTGTGATGACTTTTGTCTTCCTGTGAAAAATATTTCTTGTAGTTTACAGATGTATTTGGCTTAAGGTTATAGGCAACTCAGCAGTATGTGTTCTCCAAAGACAGAACCAATGAAAACCTAATGAAGCCTTGTAAAAATACAACTTTTTAAATGTGTGCCAATAGATTTGAAAGAATTACTAAATTTGGTGTCAAGAAGCAGCTATTTTCCTCTTTCTGTGTATGCCCTTTCCATGAACCCAGGGAACATTAAGATGAAATGTAAAAGAGATAATGATCCACAGGCTGAGCTGAGAATGTTCTATTCCTGGTGGAGTTTGAAAATATCTGGAGAATTTGATTTTCTTTTTAAGAACAAAGAGGCTATGAGACAGCCATACTCCCTTACATCCTTGGTTCAAGGAGGGAAGTGTATTTGTGTGAGAGCTCAGAGGAGAAGCAACTTTTTGCAGGGCTGCTTGCAAACTTGGCTGGTAAAGAGCATGTGAGTTGCATGCTTTTGTCAAGTTTTGGAAAAGATTTTAACAGCGACTCTGAAGTAAAAATCATGGAGGACTTAAGATGGATTAAGAAGAGCTGTCTAAGTTACCTCCGTTTTCTTGAGGGCATGTAAGACATACCTGCGTATATTGATCTAAATAAAGTTTAACAAATCAAAAGTGTCTCTTTCCCCTTGTTTATGAATTTTTAAAAAATAAAGAGATGGAATGTCTGATAGCCTACAAACATCTCACACTTTTGTAAACTCCAAGTTAGGAAAATTTTTAATTTTTTTTATAGGCTTCCTGGCATTTCACCAGGAATTGCTGAGTGGCAACCAAATTGTTGTGCTTTAGAAAAAGCTCAAGTCTCTTCCAGCTTTTCATCTTGTACCTGGTGGAAAATCCAACAGCATGAGATGAAAGCCAGATTAAATGTGGCTTTGGTGAGCAGAGAAGAGGATTATGGATTTCATAAGTATAGGCCTTATTATTTTTGCTGTTTGATAGGTCATTAAGAGGGAAAACTCAAAAGTGATTTATGGCCAATGCATTATTTCCCTAAGTTGGTTAGTGTTAACTGTTTAAGTTTAGATGCTTGGGAAGAACATAGATTTTTTAAATCCAAATTTCTTTATTCTATCTCTCAGATGTACAAATGTACATGTATTTAGTATTTTCTAATTCAGTTATTAGAAATGAAATATTTTTATCCTGTTCTTATTTTAATTTTAGGTCCTTTCTAAAGAGGTCAGACCCCATGTTCTTTAATGTGGCATAGAAAGGGCTTAAGGTAATTTTAACCTTAAACTGTGGATCCAGAGTGTGGCTTGAAGGCATATTATCTTTGAAAACACAAGTGTTCTGTTGCATTCAATGGAATCTTTTCTAATTCTCAGTAACATAATCCCTTTGGATGTTTATTCGCAGTTCAAACTGTTGGAATCAACATTGTCAACTTTTACCCTGACAACTTGCTTACTTTCCACTAAATAAACTTACCCCAGAGAAGAGCCTCTTTCCTGCTCTCACTTCTCCTAAGCTGCTTCAAAGAGTCCTCAGGCATTTTCCACATTTTTCACCCAAATGCGTGTATAGAGGTGGTACCTGACTACAGACAGAGCATTTGGTATGCCCCAATTTGTTTACATGAAAGTTCAAAAGGTTTTGGTTCCAGGTGTTGGGAAGAGATGCACTCACTTCAATTTAGCACCAATGGTAAAACTATTTTAATGTCCTTTAACTAAGTCTTTGATTTTACACAGTGTGGTTTCCTAATTGTTATGAAGTTTAATCCTTGATTTCTTGTATAAATTTTGAGAACATGGTCTCCAGACAGCTAAACATAATATTTAAACATAACTAAACTAACTTTTGTAAATATTTCCCTTTTCAGTGATGAATGTATATTGGTAAGGAGGGTGAGGTTGAAGGGGCAGAGACCTCTCAAGTGAAGTGACTTTCTTTACCAACATGTTCAGAACACCTACTCTAGGATTTCTGCTTGGTGATGTTCCACTTATTTTGTGTAACTCTGGCATAATATTTGAAATGTCTGTAGTGCAAGTATTTATGTGGGACAAGATGAAGAAATTGAGCCTCCCAAAGTCTCAGAAAGAGCTCATTTTCTTCACGCTTCTGCCCTCCTCTCAACCCTTCTCTCCAATTATTTATAGAATTTCATGTATATGGGTAGCAGGGTATCATTATTGTTTCCTGGTCAGTTGCAGTATATTCGTTATTTTAAAATTGGATAACTAAGATCATAGTATGGGAAAAAACAAAGTCAGCACAGCAGAAAATTGATAAAGTGAAATGCCAGTGAGTTAAAAGCATATTAAAAATGATGGTTGTTGCCCTCCACCTCACTAGCAAGCTCTTGTTCTTAGATGTTCCATCTTTGGCTGATGTTACCATCAGTGTTGAGGTGAGAGGCATGCCTTCATACTCTGCATTCCAGCCCATGAGCTCTCTTAAACAGCTACCCCTCAGACACAAACAAATGTTATTCTAGCTTTGAAGGTCTTCTGACTATTCAGTAAAGGTGAATAACTCTGCAGTCCTTGTGACAGCCCAGTTAACAGAAACTAATAACAATTCTTTAATATGTATGTCTTATTCAAGTATTCCTCCTTATATCATAGTTTTGGAAAAGTGGATTGTATTTTTGCCTGGTATTAAGCACAATATTTTCATGTGAATGATTTACGTAGCAATGGAAATAATATTAGCCTTACCTATCTAGAGGGTTTTGAAATAAACTCCAAGGTTTTGGGAAGGTGATGGAGTAATACCAATAGAACATCAGTGATTGCATTATTTTAAAAGGTGACAAGTAACATGCTGCACTTTTTACACTGACTTAAAAAGCATAGATGTATGCTTGTCCTGTAGCTTCTGGTTTGTCCTGGAGCTTTTAAGAAAGAACAGGGATTGTTCTTCCATTTCTTTGTGTTCTCATGATTCTTAATGTAATAATGTTCTGTATATTTGTTGGGAATGTTCTGCTGTATAAATGATGAATGAATTCACTTGGGATAACTTGACAGCTAACTAATAACTTTTATAGGTTCAGATTCAGTTACTCATTTCCCCTTATCCTTGCCCCAATCCCATACTTCTTCAGGTGTAAATTCAGCTTTTGTGGTAGATTCCTATAATCAAATGAAAAAGTCAGCTTTAAAGGGCAATGTATTTTCTAGGATTTTGTTTAGAACATAAGCTTCTGGAGGGCAAGGAATGCCATATTTGTACATTATTCTTCATAGTATAGGGAGCATAGTGAATGATCTTGAAATGAGGTCAAATTTAAACAAAATTTATTTAGGTTGTCAAGTCATAGTCAGCCCTCTATAAGAGGCAGCCTCAAAGGAAACCATTATAAATGGATGACATTACATAAGATGCTTTCCAGTGAGGACTCTTCTCATGTTAATGGTGCCACTTTTTGTTTTGTACCTCCTTTTTCAGTCTTATGTTCCAAAGTGGATTGGGATCCTGATGGTCAGCTTTACTGTGTTACTGTGCAAATGAATTGAACAAAAGAAGCTCATTCTTCCCTGTAGTGGCCCATTCTTCTAATTTTAGTTGGGCAAAGGGTTCAAATAAATGGAACAAGAACTGTTCTTTCATTTCCCATAAATCATAATGCTCAGAGGACTATTTCCAGGTCTTTTAAATTATTTGGATTACATTCTATGGATTAAATATAATATTACTTTAACTATTTCCCTATCAATGTACAATAATTAAATACATGTTGGCACACTTACTTCTGTAGAATAGATTTCTCAAAGTGGGATGTCTGGGTCAAAAACTTTGTATTTTTAAATTTCATAAAATCAGGTTTTTTGTGGTATAATTATAAGAAAAAATAAATTTTGACAAATGTTATATATCATAGAGTCAAATAGCCACCACCACCATCAAGATACAGATTTCCCTCATCCTAGAAGTTCTCCCATCTCCCTTCAAAATCTCCTTTCCCTCCCTCTAGTCCTTAATTGTATATGATCTGATACTTGTTTTTAAATGTCATATAAATGGAATGATGAAGTGATTGGGTGTCTCATTTCTTTCACTTAGCATAATTCCTTTTGAGATTCATTCACTTGTCACATATATTAATATTTCATTCCTTTTTATTGTTGAGTAATATTTCATGTTGTGAACATGCTACAATTTATCCATTCCTCAGTTGGTTTGTTTCTAGTTTTTGGTGATGATGAATAAAGCCACTCACTATAAACATTTGCTCTCAGCTCTTTGTGTTGACATATTTTTCCTTTTTTTTTGGGTAGTATGGTACCTAGGAGTGGGGATGCTTGATTTCGTGTTGTCTATTTGACTTAAATTAAGCTGTCAGATTGTTTTCCAAAGTGGCTGATACTATCTTGTATTCGAACAGTATGTGAGAGTTCTACTTCATCCACATTTTTGCCAACAGTTAGTATTGTCTGTCATTTAAATTAGCCAGTGAATATATAGTAGTATCTTATGGCTTTAATTTGCAACTTACCTTATGATTAATAGTTTTGACCATCTTTCATGTGGTTGTTTGCCATCTATATATCTTCTTTGGTAAAGTGTCTGTTTAAGTCTTTTCCCTATTAAAAAAATAATGAGTTTGTTTTCTTACTGTTGAGTTTTGAGAGTTTTGTATATATTATATATATATCCATATATATATATAAATATATTTTATATATATTTTGGGCTATATGTCCTTTTTCAGATACGTGATTTGCAAATTTTTTTTCTTTTTTTTTTTTCTTTTAGAGAGGGGGAGGGACAAACGGAGAGGGAGAAAGGGAATTTTTTGTCTGGGGAGTGGGGAAGAGGGGAGGAGAGGGGAGGAAAGGAGGGAGAGAGAGAATCTTAAGCAGGCTCCATGCAGAGCCCAGTGTCAGAGCCCATTGCCAGACTCAATCTCACAACCTTGAGATCATGACCTGGGCCAAAATCAGAAGTTGGATGCTTAATCAACTGAGCCACCCAGACACTCCTGTCTTTTTTTTTTTAAGATTTTATTTATTTATTTGAGAGAGAGGGAGACACAGATAGCAAGAGAGAGCATGATCAGGGAGGACAGGGAGAAGAAGGCTCCCCATAGATCAGGGAGCCTGTTATGAGACTCCATCCCAGGACCCAGGGATCATGACCTCAGTTGAAGGCAGATGCTTAACTGACTGAACCACCCAGTCACCCTTCCTTTTATTTTCTTAACAGTTTCTTTCAGAGAGCAGAGTTTTAATTTTGATGAAGTACAACTTTTGATTTTTTTTTTTTTTTTTGGTTTGCATTTAAAATTGTAATGCACCTTGCCAGATAATTTTCAGAAAAAATTTTGGCAATTCCTATTCCCACTAGAAGTGTATTGAGAGTAGTTATTTCCTAGCATTCTCATTAGCAATGGGTATCAGTGTTCTTTTTAATCTTTCTCAGCCGAAAAGGTGAGAAATATCTCATTGTTGGAATTTTCCAGTGATAGCCAGAGAAAGTATATTTTCAGGTACTTATTGTTGATTTGCATTTTGTTTTGTGAGTTACCTATACATATTCTTTGTCCCCCCTTTTTTTTTTAGATTGATGTTTATCAATTTGTAATTCTTTGTGAATTAGGAATGTTAATCCTTTATCATATGTATTGCAAACCATTTTTTTTGCTATCATTAGTCTTTTTACTCTTTTTAATTTAGAGCTTTAATCTCTTATTATAACTGGAGTATATGTTTATATTACTATGATGGAAGTATATGACATTATTTTCTTCCAAGCTATGAATGCACTGTTTTTATTTTTTAAAGATTATTTATTTATTTTTCAGAGAGAGAGAGAGAGAGAGAGAGAGAGAGAGATAGATCACAAGTAGGCAAAGAAGCAGGCAGAGGCAGAGGGAGAAACAGGTTCCCTGACGAGCAAGGAGCCCGATCTGGGACTTGATTCCAGGATGCTGGGATCATGACCTGAGCCGAAGGCAGCCACTTAACCAACTGAACCACCCAGGCGTCCCTGAATGCACTGTTTTTAAAATAAAACATTCTTTTAGCACTAAATTGAAACATCATATATATTATATATTATACCCCCACATACACATGTACCTCTTTCTGAACTGTATATTCTTTCATTTTTCTATTCTTTATTTCTGTGCCAATGCTATACTGTTTTGATATCTGGTAGAGTTTATTAACCACTCTCTCATTTTTTTCTTCAAGGTTTTCATAGCTATTCTCTTATAATTACTTTTTAAAATGAATTTTTAAATTCTTCCAGTTCAAGAATACTGATCAATGGATTCTGATTGGAATTATATTCAATTTATATCCTGATTTGGAGGGGATTAATATTTTTCTGATATTAAGTCTTCCACTTAAGAATTTGGTTACATCTCTTTACTTGTTCAGTTCTTTTTTTATGTCATTTGAAAATATTTCATAAATTTTTTTCCTGTAACTTGTTTAACTTATTCTTTATTATTTTTACCTTTGCTAATGTTGAGAGTGAATGTCTTTCTCTTCATTACTTATTTCCAGGGTAAGAAAGAAGCTGTTGATCAAAGACAAAGGTAGATTTTGGCCTCTTTTTTAAATTTTTATCAAGTATTCTCCATTTAATTTCTTAAAACCTCATGAACAATATTGAAAAATAGTGGTAATAGTTGCTTTTTACTTTGGTGAAATGACTATATTATTTCATATGCATAAACATCCAAATATTTATCCACTAAAACTAATACTTTAAAGTAAAAATACATTGTTTTCAAAATGAGAGCAACTTTTAATAAAACTAATGATTATAGTAGAGAAAAATACTTTTATTAATATCCTTTTAGACATCTCTATCCATACACACATATACATAAGTTATAAACCTATAAGAAACACATACCAGTTTATACAAACCATGTAATATAATACATGCCTGCTATTTTGTAACATTTGTTCTCTTAATATTTTGTGAACATCTTTCTATATCAAAGGATATAGACTTATATTCTTCTTAATGGCTACATTAGAAGTATGTTTTATGGATATATTGTAATTATTTAACCGATCTTTTATTGATAGACATCATGGTTGTCTTTAATTTTTCATGATTTCAGACAGTGCTATGATGAACGTCATTGCATATGTATCTTTGTACACTTCCTAGAAGTGTGAGTGTTATATCAAAGGAATGAACTTTTAAATTTTTGATACATTTAGAAGTGAACTTTTTAAAAAAAAATTGTAAGTGGATTTTAGGAAGTTGATGTCAAATTATACTTATACCAACAATGCATAAGAGAAAACAAATTTATTTTGTTTTTTTGCTAATGCCAATTATTTTCTATCTTTTAATATGTGTTAGTGTAATAGATTATAATTGATATGGCATTGTTTCTAATTGTAGTTCATTGATTGCTAATGAGGTTACCATCATTTTAATTTCTTCTATGAATTGTCCATTCTTTAGCCAGCTTTATTGGGTTATTGGTTACTTTATTATTGAATTACAAGATCCTTTTTACATATCAGTAATGGTAATTCTTTGTCATGTATATTGAAAAAAATGTATTCTTGGGCTTTTAAAATTTGTTTTTGTTGAGTACATAGTTTAATAGTCTTTAAATTTTATTTTTCTTTTCTGTATCTTCATTCCTCTGTGCTCACCCCTGACAGGCTAGCAGTTTGGCTATCGTCTTATTACCCTTGGTGTTCCTAGCTCAGAGCCAGGTTTTATCATGGTTTGTAGTTCTGCTCTGTGGTGGTATTTGGGGTCTTGTACATCCAGCCTCTGGGCCACAGGGCCTGCCTGAATTCTAGGTGTTTTGCAGCCCCTCTTACTGTTTCTCCCTGACCACTCCCCATCAACTCTTGTCTTTGGGTAGCAGGTTACAGTGGTTTTTTGTTTAGTTTTGTTTTTCCACTTAGTGAGCCGGGCTCTGGTCTTCATCTCTCCCAGGGCACTTTTTATCTGCATTGTCTCTAAGCAGTCAAACTACTGTGACATCACTGTGACAGCGATAAGGTTGGCAGTTTTGGAGCAGAGACAACTTTAGATATGGCAGTCAGGGAAGGCCTTTCTTAGCTGAGACTTTTCCACTGTATAATCATTCATTAGTGTGTTCTAAGCATCAGTGTCCCCATTGTTAATAGTTTGGTAGTAATATATGCATTGCTTTTCTTTTTGGAGTTACTTTTGGGAATCATCATCTCGAAGTGTGTTAAAACTAGAGAAATAGTGTTCTGATCTGTGTTTGAATAATAAGATAATGAGTGTGAAAATTCTTTATTATAAATGAATCTGCTTTATGTCTTTATTAATTAAGGAATCACAATGGTCTCTTTGTGCAGAAATACACAAGTGGTTGGGCAGTTTTTAAATCTACCTTGTTATGTTCGTTCAACATGTGAGCCTTTGGAATCGGTCTGAATTTGACTCTAGAACAGTTGCTTACCAACTTTCTTTTAATTTAAATTTTTTATTTTTTTAATTTCTTTTCAGTGTACCAGAATTCATTGTTTATGCACCTCACCCAGTGCTCCATGCAATACGTGCCCTCCATAATACCCACCACCAGGCTCACTCAGCTTCCCACCCCCCGCCCCTTCAAAACCCTTGGGTTGTTTTTCAGAGTCCATAGGCTCTCATGGTTCATCTCCCCCTCCAATTTCCCTCAACTCCCTTCCCCTCTCCATCTCCCCATGTCCTCCGTGTTATTTCTTATGCTCCACAAATAAGTGAAACCATATGATAATTGACTCTCTCTGCTTGACTTATTTCACTCAGCATAATTTCTTCTAGTCCCGTCCATGTTGATATAAAAGTTGGCTATTCATCCTTTCTGATGGAGGCATAGTACTCCATAGTATATATGGACCACATCTTCCTTATCCATTCATCCACTGAAGGGCATCTTGGTTCTTTCCACAGTTTGGTTGTTAGGGTCTGTGATCAAAGGAACGAGACTGACACAAAGCGAAAATCAAACAAAGCTTTATTTTGTGCCAAGCATCGAAAATCAAACTGACTGATAGGGGCCATCTCTTATGAAGAGATGACGATGATGACCCCGACAAGGTCACTCCCAAGAAGGCTGCTCTGGATGAGGCCGCTCTGGATAAGGCCGCTCTAGACGAGGCCATTCCGCAGTCGAGACTACTCTGGACAAGGCCGCTCCCAGGATGAGGCTGCTCCCTGGTCGAAGCCGCTCCCAAGAAGAGGCCACTCTGGACAAGGCCACTCCTGACGAGGTCGCTCCCCAGACAGGGTTGCTCCCCAGACCGGGGCTGCTCCTGTGAGGCCACTCCCTGGACAGGGCCGCTCCCAGGATGAAGCTGCTGCTAACGAAGTCGTTCCCTGGACAGGGCCGCTCCCAAGAAGAGGCCACTCTGGACAAAGCCGCTCCCAGGACATGGCCGCTGCTGACGAGGTCGCTCCCGGGATGGGGCTGCTCCCCAGAATGATGCCGCTCCGGAGAGGCCGCTTGCGGCAGGGCTGGGGCTCGGTGGTGGCGGGGCCTCTCGCTGTGGCGAGGCTGCTGGCAGTGAGGACGCTGGCAGTGAGGACGTTCGCCCTGGTGCCGCTGCCTATGACTACGATGACCAGGATGATCACGACGCTCTGACTCTCCTGAGGACTACTCTAACAGCTATCCCAATGGCTATTCTAACGGCTATCCTAACAGCTATTCTAACTCCTCCTACTACTCTAAGGGCTATTCTGACTCCTCCTACTACTGCCCCCACCCCAGCCTCACAGACTAACATTTATAGAGGTGGTTGAGCCCGGCCCACACACAGGTGGCCAATGGGATTTCAACTCACCACAGTAAATATATGTGTGCCCCACTGATTGGATGTCTCCATCCGTCCTGGCCCGCCCTTATATCCGGGATTTGCAGCTAAGTTCCTCTGGCTAACCAGGCCCTTACAGGTGACTGTGGCCATTGCCACTATAAACATTGGGATACAGATGGCCCTTCTTTTCACTACATCTGTATGTTAGGGGTAAATACCCAGTAGTGCAATTGCAGGGTCATAGGTAATCTCTATTTTTAATTTCTTAAGGAATCTACACACTGTTTTCCAAAGTGGCTGCACCAACTTGCATTCCCACCAACAGTGTAAGAGGGTTCCCCTTTCTCCACATCCTCTCCAACACATGTTGTTTACTATCTTGTTAAATTTTAAACTCAGTGACAAACAAAGCAGGAAAAAAGAAAGGGCGGGAGCTTTTGATCTTGATGAAGTCCCAAAAGTTCATTTTCGCTTTTGTTTCCTTTGCCTTTGGAGACATATCTTGAAAGAAGTTGCTGTGGCTAATATTGAAGAGTTACTGCCTATGTTCTCCTCTAGGATTCTGATGGATTCCTGTCTCACGTTGAGGTCTTTTATCCATTTCGAGTTTATCTTTGTGTACATTGTAAGAGAATGGTCGAGTTTCATTCTTCTACATATAGCTGCCCAGTTTTCCCAGCACCATTTATTGAAGAGACTGTCTTTTTTCCAGTGTATATTCTTTTCTGCTTTGTTCAAGATTATTTGACCATAGAGTTGAGGGTCCATATCTGGCTCTCTACTCTGTTCCACTGGTCTATGTGTCTGTTTTTATGCCAGTACCATGCTGTCTTGGTGATCACAGCTTTGTAGTAAAGCTTGAAATCAGACAACATGATACTGCCAGTTTTGATTTTCTTTTTCAGCATTTCCTTAGCAATTCGGGGTCTTTTCAGATTCCATACAAATTCTAGGATTGTTTGCTCCAGCTCTTTGAAAAATACCGGTGGAATTTTGATCGGAATGGCATTGAAAGTATAGATTGCTCTAGGAAGTATAGACATTTTAACAATATTTATTCCAATCCAAGAGCATGGAATGGTCTTCCATCTTTTTTTTTTTTTTTGACTTTTAATTCTTTTGCACGCCAAGATATTTAGATTTTTTTTCCTTTTTTAAAAAATTTTTTATAAACCTATATTTTTATCCCCAGGGTTACAGGTCTGTGAATCGCCAGGTTTACACACTTCACAGCACTCACCATCTTCCATCTTTTTTTGTCTTCTTTGATTTCTTTCATGAGTGTTCTGTAGTTCCTCCAGTACAGATCCTTTACCTCTTTGGTTAGGTTTATTCCCAGGTATCTTATGGTTCTTGGTGCTATAGTAAATGGAATCGATTCTCTAATTTCTTTTTTTGTATTTTCATTGTTAGTGTATAAGAAAGCCACTGATTTCTATACATTGACTTTGTATCTTGCCACATGACTGAATTGCTGTATGAGTTCTAGTACTTTGGGGGTGGAGTCTTTTGGGTTTTCCGTATAAAGTATCATGTCATCTGCGAAGAGAGAGAGTTTGACTACTTCATTGCCAATTTGAATACCTTTTATTTCTCTTTGCTGTCTGATTGCTGTTGCTAGGACTTCTAATACTATGTTGAACAAGAGTGGTGGGAGTGGACATCCTTGTCGTGTTCCTGATCTCAACGGGAAGGCTGTGAGCTTTTTCCCATTGAGGATGATATTTGCTGTGGGTTTTTCATAGATAGATTTTATGAAGTTGAGGAATGTTCCCTTTATCCCTATACTTTGAAACTTTTTAATCAGGAACGGATGCTGGATTTTGTCAGATGCTTTTTCTGCATCAATTGAGAGGACCACGTGTTTCTTCTCTCTTCTCTTATTGATTTGTTCTATCACATTGATTGACTTGCCAACTTTCTTATCTTGGGCAAATTTTTATCCTCTCTTTAGCTTTGACTTCCTCAGGCATAAAATGATGTTTGTATCTTACATATCTCAGGAATTATTTCAGGATTAAATGAGTTTGTGTGCATAATGCTTTAGTACAGTGCCTCGTGTACAGAAAGTTTCCCGTATTTATTTTCATTATTGTGATTAATTTTACTATACTTTCAAATGCGAATATTACTCTTGGGTAGCTCAGTTTCTTTTCTGGTACTGAAATCTGTCTGTTGGAAACTATTTTGAGCTCCGCTGTTAACTTGTGGTAACTTCATGGTAAGTCTCCCTACCACTCTGAACCTTGGATTTTTCAGTTATCTAGGATGTGTATAAGCATTGATAAAATAAAGCACAAAGAGTCACTCAGTCTCCTAGAAAAGAAAGGTCTGAAAATATGTCATATGGGAAGCATTGTTCATAATTTTTTTGTCAAGCATTTTGAATTCCTTAAAGACATGGCACTAACTAGATGAATATTACTTGGTATTAGACCTTTCCTGATTATCCTAACATGAAGCTCTGATACTGTGCAGGACAGAAATTAGGTGGTATTCTACAAACTAGAATGAGTCTATTGCTGTTATCAACATAATGAGATGTCTCCATAAAAGTCAGTGACCATATATAAGCCCACACCCATGAAGTACAGGACTAGTTCCCCTTTCCTTTAGCTGCTTTATTATTATTATCATTATTAGATTTTATTTATTTATTTGACAGAAAGCGCACAAGCAAGGGGAGTGGTAGACAGAGGGAGAGGGAAAAGCAGGTCCTTCCATCATGCAGCAGGGAGCCTGATGTGGGGCTCAATCCCAAGACCCCAGGATTGTGAACTGAGGTGAGGGCAGATGCTTAAACAAGCATCTGAGCAACCTTAAATAAACTGAGACACCCAGGCACCCTGTTTTATGGTTTTAAGTACAAAGATACACTCACTTGCTGGTGGGTCCTTTTATGAACCTTCACATAAATGAAAAAAATGTTTTTTGCAAACTCAGTTTCTTATTATTGGATTTAACAGACATAAAATTACAGTTTAGTAAATATAAGAAAATATACAACATAAAAAGGATGGAATTATACAAACTGTACATTTTGTTGTATTGACAATTAGTATTTAAAAGGTATTCGTTAAAAAGTGTCTTTAAAAGGATGTCTTTAAAAAGTGTTCATGTTCTGCTTCTCTCAAAATTAGATTTAGGAGCGTCAATTGATTTTCTCTCTCACGCTGATGCAAACTTTGTATGAATCACAGAATGAATTTCCTTGTTTGCTGGACTATTTGTGTTAAGAGATGTGCAGAAATGATTATTTCTTGCTTTTCAGTCGTAGTCTATAAAAGATGATGTAGGGAGGAATACTTTGAATTCATTTTAACTTTAGTTCTCTTGTTCTCTAACTATGAAAACAGTTTCTCCTACATTCCTTCAGTTAGGCTGATGGTATCACATCAAACTTAATTGAATAAAAGCAATTTTTTGGACAATGAATTAAATGCTGACAGTTCTAGGCAGGTCTGGTTGAACTCAGTGGCATATTTTAGAGTATTTAGGTCAGTGATATCCAAGGACAAGGCAGTTGTAGGAGAGGGTGTATAAGCGCTCCTGAAGATGTGTAGATAAAACTCCATTGAGTAGAAGAGTTTGCTAATAAATTACTGTCAGATAATTATTAGTTTTATACATTTTTATTTATTCTGGAAATGGAGTGAGAATTTTCATAATTGGGAGGAATTGATAATGTATATCATCTGTTAGTTTATTTTCAGTGTATTTCAACATGTTGCAGTTCACATGTGCCCAGTTAAGTAGATTTAAAGAGATTTTTAAAAAACAAATTGGATTAAATATGGTTCTAGTAATGCCAGCACAAAGGAACAAAAAGAAAATTGCAAAGCTGATGGTCTGTCTTTTTCTTAAAGTTTTTTATTTATATTCCACTTAGTTAACATACTGTATAATATTAGTGTCAGGTGTACAGTTTAGTGATTCAACACTTACATACAATCTCTGTCAGCCACATAATTTGGTGAAAATAATCTGACAAGAAGTTATCCAAAAAATTTCTGAATTTTTGAGACTAATAGGAAATTGTAATTAATTGAATTTATATATTATTTTCAATAATGTGTCTTATTAAACATTTAATAATGCCCAGATATTATTTTTTTTCTTGCCCAGATATTATTAATACTATTTTTAAAATAGGAGGAAAAAAGGTTTTTGAATGATTATCAAAATAAAACAACTTTAATGTATTGCTTATTTAATTTTTAGCTGATTAACTAAAAGTTTCTATTTTGACCTATTTTTTGTAATGTGACTAAAATATAACTGCAGTAAGTGCACGTGTAATATATATGCATTGCATATATATAATTATATATTTCATATATATTAATACTTGTGTATGAATGATTTATTATAAAAATGTTTTACTCATACATATTCAAAAAAATTTAGAGACCACCAGCCTAAGAAGTTCTTTGTTCCTCAAAGCAGTATAAGAAGGTAGATGTGAGCAGAAACTTTAGGGTTAAACTGACCAGGTTTTGATCTTGTGCTGACCATGTACTAGTTGTATGGAGCTTGGGCAAATTACTTCATCTCATTCCCATTAGTGAAATAGGGAAAGTAATAATTCATATGGTTTCTGAGGTTTAGATTAACTAATATTATGAAGTGGTTAATACAAAGCCGTACACTCAGTGAGACCTATGTTTTGTTATTACAATTATTATGTTGTTATTAATAAAGAGATTATCCTTCAGGGAATCTTCCATTAATAAGCTCATGTCTCAGGTACTACCACAATGCAAAGTGAAAAAGAGCTAAACAGATTTAAAAAGGGCAAGTCCTTAAGTTTCATGATTGTTGTCAGGACTAAAGTTTTTCACGCCTCTGGCGTGCGCGCGTGCGTGCACGTGTGTGTGTGTGTGTGTGTAAGGGCTGAGGCGGCTTTGGGGGAGTAGAATATTTATAGAGATCACAGGAGCATGGGCACATGAACATGCTTGTCACCCTTCTCCCCTAAAGCAGCTCTAGTCTCTGCACAGGAGAAATGCAACCATCCTACAATTTCTTTAGTTTTTGACCTATTTCCTTTGAATATATAGCTTCAGCTGTTACAGTTTTCTTGTTCCTTTCCTTAGTATGGAGAAAACTTACAGGTCTGTAGATAAATCTTCACACATAATCTGGGTGAATGAAAGTATGGTGAGAGTAGGAAGTGATAAATTGTACTATGCAGCAGGGAAAAATAACATTTTGTTCATTTGGAATAGCCACCTGATCCTCATTCAATCCATATGAAAGCACCTATCATGTGTTAGTACTGTGCTGTCCACATAAGTACTAACTTATGTAGATAAGACTTGATTTGATACCTGCTCTCCCTGAAAGTATAGTACTTCTAATAAGGAAATAAATGCAAATAACTGTAGCTCGCTGTGATTAGGGCTGTATTAGAGGAATAAGTCTGGATTGACCTAGGGGAATCAGAGAGGTCTCCATGAAGGAAGTGATGCTAATGATCTTTGAGTTTTTGCTCTTACATACAAATTCTTGTTAGCACTTATTTCAGAAGTTAAGGACTGTTTGGTAAACTGAAACGGAAAAACACAGGAGCATTTTCTTCAAATTTGTTGGCGGCCTCTGGTGTGTTCAAATAAAAGAAAATTAGTTTACAAGTAAGTACCATATCTTTTTATTTCTTGTACACTAGAATTAGAGATATATGTATGTACCTGCAGATGAGATTTGGAATTAGATTTGGAATTGTTGAGCAACTTGAAGGATCTCAATCTTTCTTCTTTCGGTTCTTTTTCATCTCTCTTTTGCTTAGGTGAGGATATACATTAGGGCCTCACCTTCTGTTTTTTTCCTCCAGGTTTTAATCTACACCATGGCTTGAATTGTCACATATAGGTAGGTTCTGGTTTTATGAGATCTGCAGTTTATAGAATTTTATTTGCCCTTTTTAAGACAAAGAATACAAAATTATGAACTGAAAAGAACACACCAGTGGAAAGGCAAAAGACCTAGAATATCCAACACAGTGCTGAGGAGGAACAAAGTCAGAGGACCGACACTACCCAACTTTAAGACTTGCTGTAAAGTTGCGGTAATCAAGATAACGTGGTATTGGTGAATGAATAGAGAAATAGATCATGGGATGGAATAGAGAGCTTAGGGGTAGACCCACACAAATATCTGATCAGGTCTTTTTTTTTTTTAAGATTTTATTTATTTGACAGAGAGAGATATAGCAATAGAGGGAACACAAGCAGCGGCATTGAGAGAGGGAGAGAAGCAGGCTTCCCACTGAGCATGAGCCCAATGCAGGGTTCCATCCTAGGACCCTGGGATCATGACCTGAGCCAAAGGCAGAGGCTTAACTGACTGGGACACCCAGGTGCCCCTAATCTAGTCTTTGAGAAACTGATCTTTGACAAGAGGAAAGGTAATTCAGTGGAGTAAGGTTAGTCTTTTCAACATATTCTGATGAAACAACTAGACATCCATGTTAAAAAAAAATCTAGACAGACCCTTTATGTTTCACAGAAATTAACTTAGAATGAGTCATAGATCCAAGAGAAACATTAAACTATAAAACTTCTAGAAGATAAAATAGAAGAAAATCTAGGTGACTTTGTAGTCAGTAACATGAGCTATGAAATGAAAAGTTAAGCTTCCTTAACATGAAGAACTTTTACTCTTCAGGAGACACTGTAAGAGAATGATCAAGTAGATCCAGAAATCCTCTGCATTCTTAAATTTTAGTTTGGGATAATAAAAAAATATTTTATGTTTGATTCATCAAAAAATTATTTTCCTTCTCTCTATACATACATTGTGGTATTTATTTCATAAGTGAATTTGTTAATCCTCTACAAACTTGTTAGAAATTTCTGTTTTATAAAAGGAAAAATGATCAATAGGGAAGATGTGAATGATGCTTTTAGGAATCTTTTTGGGTAATTTCAATAGAATTTTTGGGTTTCCTAATCCATTGATAAAAGACAGATGGATTATGCTGAGTGAAATAAGTCAAGCAGAGTGAGTCAATTATCACATGGTTTCACTTATTTGTGGAGCATAACAAATAGCATGGAGGACATGGGGAGATAGAGAGGAGAAGGGAGTTTGGGGAAATTGGAAGGGGAGGTGAACCATGAGAGACTATGGACTCTGAAAAACAATCTGAGAGTTTTGAAGGGGCGGAGGGTGGGAGATCAGGGTACCAGGTGGTGGGTATTATAGAGGGCACGGATTGCATGGAGCACTGGGTGTGGTGCAAAAATAATGAATACTGTTATGCTGAAAATAAATAAAAAATAAATAAAAAGACCCTTGAAAACATAAACAAAAAACTTACAAACAAAAAAAGACAGATGGACTAAAGATATTTTTCTTCCGTGATCAGGATTTAAATAAAATATTTATTTAATCCAGTAAAAAGGCTTTTCAATTGCCAACTTCCATATTTCCTGAAAATATTTGTGAAAATGGGACTCTATCATCATATAGATGAGTCTTCTTGATAAGTCTTACTCTTTCCAGTGCACAGAAGTCATACTTCACTTTAGAATAGGGGCGAATGCTTATTATCCTATGTTCCTAAGGCACAGAGATATACCAGTCATGGTATACTTGTCAAGGGTGGAGCTTCTGCATACACCTTGAGGAGCAGTTCCTACATTTGTTCTGTGGCTGCTTTCTTTTCTCTTTAGAGTAAACTTCGGATTGAAGAGCCAACCAAGAACTGAAAACCAATCTCCTTTTCAAGTGGGCCTATTCAAAAGAAGAGTATATGCTAAGCAGGAAACAATACAGGAAACTAATGCTAAGGAGCATGCCTTTTTCTACTTAAGCAGCTTCACGATAATAGTTTCTTAGGAGAGAAACCCCCAAATTAATGTTCTTGTGTTTTTGAATTAGATAATTCTATTTATGGTGTTTAAGAGATGTTGGTTATGACACAAACTTATTAACTAATATGGTTTTTGGAGAATAAATTGGCCTGTCTCCTTAAATATTATTTATGCTCCTGTCTCCATCACATCATTTTCTCCCAGGCCTGTATTTCTTGATTCTCCATATGAGTAGATTTGCAGAATCTGATTTTCATGGGACCTCACAAAATCAGTGTCATATTCAACAATAATGTTTACTACTTTTCTTTATTTTTCTTTTCCTTAAGATTTATTTATTTGAGAGAGAGAGCAAGGGAAAGCATGAGCAGGAGGGTGAAAGGGAGAAGGAGATAGAATCTCAAGCCAACTCTAAGCTGAGGGCAGAAATCAACATGGGGCCCAGTCTCATGACCCTGAGATCATGACCTGAGCAGAAACCAAGATTTGGAGGCTTAACTGACAGAGCCCCTAGTTTTATTTCTTCCAATTTAGTTGTACCTGTGATGAGTCCTTTTTTTTTTTTTTTCCCTCCATGTGCTGGCAGTATTCAGTCCAGTTTATGGAAATTTTTTCTTCATGTCATTTTCATCTCTTTGTAGAAGAGGCTAATGGAAGAGAAGAACAGGGCCCACATTTGCTATGCAGCCAAAATACCTTCTACAATGTTTGGGGGACATTCAGTGTTATCACACTATGTTCCATTTTTTTTTTTCCCTCATAAGAAGAGACAGTAAAGAGCTAGCCCTATATAACACAAGAGCTTCCTGCTTAGCATCACCATTCCATTCTTGGAATGACACATCATGGAAATGGAACCCCATTTTTGGCTGGGAAATTATCCATTCCACCCTGTGCCAGTTGGGCACAACTCTTGTTTCCCTGGCTGAAGTCATTTCAGCATTTAGTACTCTAGGCAAGAATTCCAAGAAACTCATAAAACCTAACCAGATAAAACAATTTTCTAAATTGAATATTAGTTTATAGCTGAGAGTGTTATTAAAATCAAGTCCAACCCTGCCAAATTACAGGTAAAAAAACTGAGGCTACTTGTTCAAGGACACATAGTTGCCTAGAAGGGACTAAAATCTAGGCTTTGGACTCTTGAGTTCCTTGATCCTACTACCCTGCAAAATGCTATCTCTTCTGGAAATGAAATATCTTCTGTCCAAAGGAAAAAGAATTATACAGTTAAAGGTTTAATTTATGTACTCCAAAAATTTTATTGAGGAGCCATTCTGTCTAATGCAGAGGTAGGCCTTAACAACAACGTGGAGGTGAACATATCATTATTGTAGCCCCAGATAAGTTACCTGTCTGTGGATGTGACTGACAGGCAGATCTACAACAATGCAAGGAGAGAAGTACTCTATTCTCAGATATCAGGACCTGGAGTAACTTGGTTTGGGGAATAGGGAAGTACCTGAGTCTTGAAGGAAGAATATGAATTATAAAATGAATGAGAAGATAGTTTAATTTTATTGAAAATGTGATACATCATTTAACCCTTTAAGGTGTACTGAGAGTTCTAAGTTCCTTATGTGTCAGTTATGGGAGTATCCAATGTAAGAAATCACTTCATGTTAAGAGGATTAAGCCTACAGGACAAATATAAGAGGGATTTAAAATTCTCTTTAGGTCTTGTATCTTAATTTTTGGTGGCTGAATGGTAGTTTCTAATATGGTTTCTCTTTAGGGTAATGATTAGATTTTAGGCATAGACAATGGAGAAAAACAATATTCCTTTGCCATATGCTTATATTTTTAATAGAATTATAATTGTTTACCTAGGCAATAATATAAATTAGTCATGAAATAGTATGTAGAGAGAAATCAGAAGAAACATTTCTGAATAGGACGGGTATGCTGTGTTACTAAAGTAAACTGATCTTTTTTTTCTCTAAACAGTGTCTCCTCTTTCTCTTCTTTGGGGTTGCTGCAGATCATTTTCAGTATGACCTCTTTTTAGTTTATGCTGGTTAGACTGAAGTTATGAAATACCTGCTTAGTACTTTCCTCCTAATCTTTCTGAACACAAAAAGCTTTTATCAGCTTCTTAGGTCCTCTCACCCCAAGGCTGTTCTCCAACCGCCTAGTTTTGTATTTCTGTATTTCTTTGTTCTTAGTTGTTTCCTGTCTTGTAGTTCATGACAGTATTTTCTTTTAACTCTTCAGGAGCTCTGAAGCATCTTTCAGAGAAGAAGCATGCAATGTCATCTGATTTGTTATTTATAATTTCTTCATTTAGGGAGGAATGTTATTTTATGGGAGTTAGATAAAAATTTTTATGCCCTCTTTGAGAAAGCAAAACAGATTAAGCTACTAAGAAGGTTTCCTTACAATTAGTCCTATCTTGCTTCTTTGTAGAATATTAATGTTTGCAAAAGGCTAGTGGGATACCCTCTTAAAAAGATGAGTCCAGGAGATACTTAGTGTTCATGCACCCCAGTGTTTGTAGCAGCAATGTCCACAATAGCCAAACTGGAAAGAGCAGAGATCCCCTTCCACAGACCAATGGATATAGAAGATGTGGTCTGTATATACAATGGAATATTACTCAGCCAGCAGAAAGGATGAATACCCAGCTTTTACATCAACATGGACTGGAGGAGAATAAGCTGAGTGAAATAAGTCAAGTAGATAAAGTCAATTAGCATATGGTTTCACTTACTTGTGGAACAAAAGGAATAACATGGAAGACATTAGGAGAAAGAAAGGAAAAGTGGATTGGGAAAATTGGAGCAGGAGATGAAGCATGAGAGGCTGTGGACTCTGAAAAAAAAACTGAGGGTTTTGGAAGGGAGGGGGGTGTGGGAGTGGGTGAGCCTGGTGGTGGGTACTAAGAAGGGCACGTATTGTATGGAGCACTGGGTGTGGTGCATAACCAACAAATCTTGGAACACTGAAAAAAAAATTAAGGTGTTAAAAAAACTGATCAAACATAAAAAAAATGAGTGTGTATATGTATTTATGTTCAGTTAGCCAATATACAATACATCATTAGTTTTTGATGTAGTGTTCAATGATTCATTAGTTGCCTATAACACCCAGTGCTCATCAGAATACCGGCCCTCCTTAATACCCATCACCAGGCTACCCCATCCCCCCACTCCCCTCCCTTATGTAACCCTCAGTTGTGTTGCCCAGAGTCCAGAATCTTTTGTGATCTGGGGCAGGGTGGCAGAGAAGTAGGGGACCCTGTTTCAACTGGTCCCCTGAATTTAGCTGGATATCTACCAAATCATTTTGAACACCTAGGAAATCAGCTTGAGGTGTACTTTTTTAAAATTTAAAGTTTATTAGTTAACATAAACAGTGCAATATTGGTTTTTGGAGTAGAATTCAGTGATTCATCACTTACATTCAACACCCAGTGTTCATCAAAAGTGCCCTCTTTAATACCTGTCGCCCACCTAACCCATCCCCCACGCACCACCCTCCATCAACCCTCAGTTCTCTATCATTTATAGTCACTTAGAGCTTGAGGTATGTATTTTTCACTCACTTATATCTTGCACTAGAATTTAATGAGGAAGCGATAAGAGTATCAGATTTGAAAATGGAAAAGATGGAAAGAAAGGCCCAGGGGGAGGAATAAGCAACCAACAATAAGTTAGAGCCAGAGATGCTTCCCACCCCTACTTCAGAGATCTGGAAATTTCATGAGGAGACAGGGACTTTTTCTATCTGCATTTTGAAAAGCAGGAGACCTGACTTTCATTTCTAGTTCCTCTACTTACTTGTGTTTTGATTTAGGACATGCCATGAACCCATTTTCTTATCTGTAAAATGGGGATAATTATTTATCCCCAGTTGCAAATACTTCACTGATCAACTCAAATCAGGATAAACTAAGAAGTGTTTAAAACCTAGACTATACAGAAGGATGAATTAGTAAGATAGAGGGGAGCATATATTAAGGACATTCTTAGTTTCAGTGGGAAGGTTACTTAACAACTCTAGACCTCATTTTCTCATCTCTAAAATTGGCAACAAATTATCATCTACCCCACAGGAATTGTTGTGAGAACTAAATAAGTAAAGCACTTAGAAAAGTGCCTGACACTAAAATTAACAAGCCAGGAAACAACAGATGTTGGAGAGGATGCGGAGAAAAGGTAACCCTTCTACACTGTTGGTGGGAATGCAAGCTGGTGCAGCCACTCTGGAAGAGAGCATGGAGGTTCCTCAAAAATTTGAGAATAGAGCTACCCTATGACCCAGCAATTGCACTACTGGCTATTTACCCTAAATATACAAATGTAGTGATCGGAAAGGGCACATGCACCCAAATGTTTATAGCAGCAATGTCCACAATAGCCAAACAATGGAAAGAACCTAGATATCCACCAACAGATGAATGGATAAAGAAGATGTGGTATACATATTATACCAGTTAGAATGGCCAAAATTGGAAGACAGGAAACAACATGTGTTGGAGGGGATGTGGAGAAAGGGGAACCCTCTTACACTGTTGGTGGGAATGCAAGTGGGTGCAGCCACTTTGGAGAACAGAATTTCTTGATTCCTCAAGAAATTAAAAATAGAGCTTCCCTATGAACCTGCAATTGCACTACTGGGTATTTACCCCAAAGATACAGATGTAGTGAAAAGAAGGGCCATCTGTAACCCAATGTTTATAGCAGCAATGGCCACAGTTGCCAAACTGTGGAAAGAACCAAGATGCCCTTCAGCGGATGAATGGATAAGGAAGATGTGGTCCATATACACTGTGGAGTATTATGCCTCCATCAGAAAGGATGAATACCCAACTTTTGTATCAACATGGACAGGACTGGAAGAGATTATGCTGAGTGAAATAAATCAAGGAAAGAGAGTCAAGTATCATATGGTTTCACTTATTTGTGGAGCATAACAAATAGCATGGAGGACAAGGGGAGATGGAGAGGAGAAGGGAGTTAGGGGAAATTGGAAGGGGAGGTGAACCATGAGAGACTATGGACTCTAAAAAACAATCTGAGGGGTTTGAAGGGGCGGGGGATGGGAGGTTGGGGGAACCAGGTAGTGGGTATTAGAGAGGGCACAGATTGCATGGAGCACTGGGTGTGGTGCAAAAAACAATGAATACTGTTATGCTGAAAAGAAATAAAAAAAAAAGATGTAGGACACACACATACACACACACACACACCCCATGGAATACTGTGCAGCCATCAAAAGAAATGAAATCTTTTCATTTGCAACAACGTGTTTGGAACTAGAGGGTATTATGTTGAGTGAAATAGGTCAGTCAGAGAAAGACAATCATCATATGATTTCCCTGATAATGAGGAATTTGAGAGGCAGAGTTGGGAGTTCAGGGGGTAGGGAAGGAAAAAAAATGAAACAAGATGGGATCAGGAGGGAGACAAAACATAAAAGAATCTTAATCTTACAAAACAAATCGAGGGTTGCTGGGGGCAGAGGGGTTATAGAGAGGGTGGTTGGGCTATGGGCATTGGGGAGGGTATGTGATATGGTGAGTTTTGTGAAGTATGTAAACTTGGTGATTCACAGACCTGTACCCCTGGGGCAAATAATACATTATATATTAATAAAAATAATTAAAAGAAAAGTTCCTGACATACATTAAGATTCAATAAATTTTGGTTATAGAATAATTGTAGACAAAATAGAATGCTGGATAAAGGAACAATTTTTTTTTACAGATTTTATTTATTTATTTGACAGAGAGAGATCACAAGTAGGCAGAGAGGCAGGCAGAGACAGAGAAAGAGGAGGAAGCAGGCTCCCTGCCGATCAGAGAGCCCGATGCGGGGCTCAATCCCAGGACCCTGAGATCATGACCTGAACTGAAGGCAGAGGCTTAACCCACTGAGCCACCCAGGTGCCCCTAAAGGAACAAATTTTTAAATTATATACTGTTGTATGTTCAGTGGAATGTTATGCAGCTATTAAATTGGATATTTCTATGAAAAGGAAAAATATTTATGGCATGATATTAAAAAAAACCCATCATATTACAAAACCAACTGCTCAGTGATTTCAGTTTTGTTTCGAAAAGGGATAGAGTTTTCTGAAGATCTGAAGAAAATATGTAAAAAATACGGTTTATATCTGAGTGGTACATTGTGTGTGATTTTAATTTTCTTCTTTATGTTTTTTGTATGGATCTTACTCATCTAGAAAAAAAAATCTTCAGATTGCACCAGTAAGGCAAAACCATACTGTGTTGTATATGAGAAAAGTACTTTGAAATGTGATTCAGAAAGACTGAAGATAAAAGCATATGAAAAGAGTATTAGAATGTCCACACAAAAACTAGTACACAAATATTCATAACAGCATTAGTTATAATAGCCAAAAAGTAGAAACAACCCAAATATTCAAAAATGATGAATGAATAAAGATAGGACCATGCTATAACATGGATCAGTCTTGAAAATATTATGCTAAGCTAGTCACAATTGCCACATTATTGTGTGATTCCATTTATTTGAAAAGTCCAGAATAGTCAAATCAATAGAGACAGAAAGTAGATTAGTGGTCTTTTAGGGCTGGAGGCTTGGGAGGAAAAGGGGAATGACTGATGATGAGTACAGAGTTTCTGTTTGAGGCGATGACAGTGTTCTAGAATTGAATGTGGTGATGGTTGCACAATTCGTGAATATTCTATAAACCATTGAATTGTACAGCTTACGTGGGTGAATGGTATGGTATGTGGATTAAAACTTTAAAAAAGTGGGCGCCTGGGTGGCTCAGTGGGTTAAGCCGCTGCCTTCGGTTCAGGTCATGATCTCAGGGTCCTGGGATCGAGTCCCGCATCGGGCTCTCTGCTCAGCAGGGAGCCTGCTTCCTTCTCTCTCTCTCTGCCTGCCTCTCTGCCCACTTGTGATCTCTCTCTGTCAAATAAATAAATAAAATTAAAAAAAAACTTTAAAAACGTATAGTAGGCAAATATCAAAAAGAGTAGGAGTCAAATGGAAATATCAGTGACTATTAGGCTAAAAAGCATTAAGTAAGGCAAAGCAAACTTTACCATGCTAATAAATACATAGTGCAATAACAACTGTAAATATCTATGTGCCAAATAACTCCAATTTTCCTAAAGCAGAAATTTAATACAAGAGATTAAAGGACAAGAGATTCAAGAGAGAAAAGGAAAATAATTAGAAACATAAGTATTCACTATTTCACCTTTCAGTTCAACATAGATCAAGTAGACACCAAAAATATGTGTAAGTACAGAAATGTATATGTATATAAATATACACATATACTTTTGCTTTGAAATAAGGAATATGCCATTTTTTTGAGTGCTTCATGGAACATTCTCTGAACTTGGTTGTAAAAAGAAAATCTCAATATATTCCCTAAAGAATAAGTATGTAATTATGTAGTATGTAATGCAATAAAACTAGAAATTATTACAAAAACAACTGCTATGGAACCCTGCCACAACCTGAAAAGTGAAAAAACAAAAAACAAAAAACAAAACAACCCAAGAAATAAAAACTCGAAAAAGCTCTCTTAATTCCTGAATCAAACAGAAAATACAATCTATAAGTAAATCATTTTTTAGAGAACAATAGTAATGAAAATACAAGATGTCAGAATCTATGGGATAAGGTAAAGCAGTACTCATAGGAAAATTTGGAGCCTTAAATAATTATCTCAGGAAAGAACGAAAGTCAAAGTACTAAGCACTTAACTCAGAAAATTTAAAAAAATGAAAAAATACATCTATACACTTTGATAATAGGATGTATTTGCATAAAGAAATTCAAAAGGGAAACATAAAAGTGATGATCTAGGAATGGATGCAGGCAGGGACCTGGGATGACTAAACGGTCGAGAGGGAGACTTTATATGCCTACTTAGGATGTTTTGCTTCTTAAACTATTAGATATTCAAAAGTTTATTCAAAGTATATTCAAAAGTTATTCAAGTATACTCAAAAGTTTAAAAAATTTTTAAAAGTCTTTACTCATTTTTTCAGGAAAATATGCAGAAACCTTAACAATTATGATAGATAGCTGAGAGAGGAATTCTTGGGAGGAGAAATGGGCTATACTTTTCAAGAAATGTCCATTTTGGAGAATGAAGTGTGTTCACATGGCCATATCTATATTATATAATTTAAGCTTCTCAGAAGTCAACAAGTCTGACTGGAACTACAAACATAGTGAATCTATCTTTTTAATGCCTGCTATATCCTGGGTGTTATTCTTACAACACACATTTAGAATTAGAACACAATTAGAACATTAGGTGTTCTAATTCTTACAACAACTTAGCAAAAAGTCACAGTGATATCCACAGTTCACATCTTAAGAAACTGTGGTATAGGAAAGCTAAAGGACTAGGTTGGTTTTGAATGTTTGACTCTCAAAATCCATTGGTCTCCTTTCCTCACCCGATTCTGTCCCCAGACTATCACTGATCATGCTTTAAGATACTTTGAAGTTGTAGCATTTTAGAACTGTTGATGCTCAGGTTCCTCAGAATTTTCCTCTTTGAATTTTTCATTGAAAATAGTGAACTGACATTATTTCCAAGGGTCAGTGGAGGTGCTTTGGACTGAACACATTTGACCATAGCTTGCCATCTTTAGAGTAATGGATTAGCTGAGTCATGACATTTATTGACCTGCTTATTAATAATTACAATAAAAGCTACCACTTATTGAGAACTTATATAGTAGGCATTATGTACACTTATTGGATTTTCTAATGTTTACCATATAGTAAGTTCTGTGGGATGTTATTAGGTGTTGGGGGTTGTGGAGAAAGGTTGCATGGTTAAGCTGGTTTGGAACATACTGAGTAAAACCATTATTTCACTGAAGAATTTATCAGAGCTTTTAATATTCTGATATACATATGAATTTAAATGAGGTTGATATAGAATGTGGTTTTATTTGACCACTAACACTTTATCTCTCCTCTTCCTCCCCACTTTATATGTCTTGAGACTGGGATGATCTGAAGAATATACTTTCAAAACACTGTCTAAAAGGGTTTGTTTGGAAACCTCAGTATTCTTAGCATTTGAGCTCATGCATGTAACAAAGATGAAAGCAACTTTTGAGTTAACCTTCAAAAGGAAAGCTCAGAGAATTAAAAACTCATAGTGAATTTTGTTTTAAGTTAATGAACAAAGTAACATGTCCTTTATTGAAAGAGAATATGGTAAAGAAACCAGAAAAAAAATGATATGGCAGAACAGCAACATCAAGACATTTGAATTAGGGACATAATAATGACATTCATGCCCCCATAAAAGGGTGAATTAAAAGCAGCTGGGACAGATGACTATGTTGGCAAAGCTATCAAGAAACATCACCATAGAGAATGGAGCACAAAATACCAAAAGGAACGTGTATGTGACTTTGTGTTCTTTAAAAAAAAAAAAAAAAGAAAAGAGCAGCAAAGGAAAGAGCAACTTAGGCCAGAACACAGGAAGTAGTGGCTCTAGCTTTAAAGAACTCATTTGTAGATTGATGAAGCTGTGAGTATTCTAGAAATAATTGTGGACCAAGAGTCTGGAGTTTCTTATTCAGTTTTTGTTCTGCAGATACCAGTTAAGTGGCTCTGGACAAATAACAATGTTATTTACCCTTATTTCATAACATTCAGGTTAAATGAGGTAGTGAATGTGATTTCCTATGCTGCATAGTAGGAACTTAATAAGTTGTAGCTCTGTGTCTCTTGGAGTATATAAAAGAAGGTTGGGATACTTTAGAACTTCTATTTCATTTTCTGATTTTACGGGATTCTATTACAAGAGGCTGCCAAGAACTAATAAAAAGAATATTTTTATCACTGATAGCAATGTTGCTCTGTAAATAATGTCTCTCAAGGCTTTTTACTATCACAAGGAGAAAATATAGGTTTGGTTTTTTTTTTTTTTTTTTTAAATCCCTAGTTAAGGTAAAATCCACGTGTTTGAATTGAAAGATTATCTGGACTCAGGGAGATTCCCGTGGGAGAGAGGCTACAGTGGGTTTTGCAGACTGAGGGACTAAAGCAGTAGTTCTCAAATGTAAGTAACCATAAGGGTCCCCTGGGAAACTTGTTAGAAAAATGCAGATTTATAGGCCACAGCCCTAGAAGGGGAGGCAGGAAATTCCATTTTTACCAATAAGTACCTCAGATGTTTTCGATATTTGATCACACTTTGAAAATATGGAGCTACAACCTATATAAAACCATCATCATACTAATAGAATAAAGTACAATAATGATGTACACATGAAAGAATGGGTTTTAGAAAATATATTAATATTTTTGCATTTTTGATCACCACATTAAATTATTTGAAATATTTTTTCTTATTCTGATCATTTGTTTATTGGTTTATGTATTTCTCATTTAAGAATGTATACTGAATCTTTAGTTAGTGTTTATAGATACTTAAATTTATGTGGAAGGAGAATATTCTGATAATGATTTACTGCTTTGAGGAAGTCTTGTTGCAGTAGAGCTTCCCCAAAAGCTCTAGATTCTTCCTGAGTGAGTTCTCTCATTCATCCAAAACATACTTTCTGGGATTCAGTATGTATCAGGCACTGTTTTAATTACTACAGAATATCACATTGACCATTTTAGGAAAGAAGAAAAAACTAAATAAATAAAACATATACTTTGTTAGGTGGTGATAACATGGTGTGGGGTAAAAGCAGAAATGGGATGGAGGTGTGCTGGGGTAGGTGTTCATTTTAAGGAAGACTTTTGAGAGATGGACTCATTGGGAAAGTGACATTTGAGGAAGGTTTAAAGTTGTTGCGGAACAAGTCATACAGGTGATAGGGGAAGAGTGTTACAGGCTGATGGAGTATCATGGGCAAAGACACTGAGCCATGAGCTTGGCTGCTGTGTGGCCAGAGAGGTGTGAGCAAGGGGAGTGTAGTAGGGAGATCTGATTCTCTGAACAAATCTGAGAATTAATGAGAAGGGAGGTCTGGGAAGGAAGGGGTAGGAGGGGACAGACGATTAAGGTCTTGTGAATTTTTCAAGTTAGAATAACCATTCTATGAATGAAACAAGATGATTTCGGGAGGGAGACAAACCGTAGGAGACTCTTAATCTCACAAAACAAACTAAGGGTTGCAGAGGGGAGAGGGTTAAGAAGAGGGTGGTTGGGTTATGGACATTGGGGAGGGTATATGCTATGGTGAGTGCTGTGAAGTGTGTAAACCTGGTGATTCACAGACCTGTACTCCTGGGGCTAATACATTATATGTTAATAATAAAAACAAAAGAATAACCATTCTAAAATAATCAGAAGTCATTATAGGATTCTGAGATTGGTTTTAATAATCTGCTTAAGAATTGTCACAATAAGGGGCACCTGGGTGGCTCAATTGTTAAGTATCTGCTTTCTGCTCAGGTCTTGATCCCAGGGTCCTGCATCTGGCTCCTGCTTTGCAGGAAGCCTGCTTTTCTCCCTCTCCCACTCTCCCTGCTTGTGTTCCCTCTCTTTCTGTGTGTCTGGCTGTCAAATAAATAAATAAAATCTTAAGAAAAAAAAAAAGAATTGCCATACAAGACCATGACTGTGATAAAATAATTTTGGAGATCAGGGAAATTATCATATTCCCCTTTCAAAATCTGTGCCTACAAAGTAAGCATTTAATAAATATTTTGTTGAGCTGCATTTTTGAAATGAATTGTCAGAAATGGGGTTTGGGATTGAAATCTCCACATGAAGAATTTTTAGAAGAAATTATTTGCAAGTTGATTTTGGTGATAAATGACAAAGTTCTGTCAAATTTTGTTAATCAGTTCTTGATGCGAACTCCTGGTTCTTGGATATCTGAGTTAATTCAAGACCTACACAATCACAGAAAACATTCCTTTGAGATAAAAGTTATGTTTTTCCCTTAGTAACTTCTAAAACAAATACGGTGTGTATATTTTCAGTTTTAAAATTGTGCATTGCACCCATTCTACAAAATAATATGTTTGTTATCACTCGGGATTTTAAGCAAATTGTAAAGAATTCAGAGCTTAATTCCGAGTTTCTAAATCTTATTGAACTTGATGGATGGGTTGGTAGAGGCATCTAGATAACTACTAAATTTGCAGTTTGGGCAGAGTTCAGATAATGGACTGCAGGTATTGCCTGAAGCTAATGGAAAGCCATTGGATTATATTAATGAGAGCTTCATTCTTAGATTAGGGGTTTAAAAGGATTATTCTGCCGCCTGTGTGAAAAATGGATTGTGTTCAAGATAGGGGAATGGGAGACTGTTGTTACTGGGGGAAAAAATGAACAGGGCTAAAGATAGCTGCGCTGAAGAAGGGAGAGATTTAAGAGTTACTAAGGAGATAGAATTGAAAGGTCTTGGTGACTAACTGTGTATGTGTGGTTTTGTGTGTGTATGGACTACGTAGGGTGGAGATCAGGCAAGGGAGAGTGACAAATATGGGATGAGTCTCAGGTTTCCATGTGGTTCCAGATTGCCACTTTACCAGTTTGTCCTTATTTGTATGCAATTTCGTAAATGTCCTGGAATTATTAGGTTTATAGTTTTTCACACAACAAATAAAAAATACCAAATAGCAAATAAAACAAATAAAAACAAATAAATAAAAACAATAAACAATTATTTAATTACTAAAGACAGACAGATTGTTTTAGAATTGAATGCAGCTTTCATTCTAATACTCTTAATAGCGGTTTTAAAAATGATTAGCCTTGGGGTGCCTGGGTGGCTGGGAGGGTTAAGCCTCTGCCTTCAGTTCAGGTCATGGTCTCCGGGTCCTGGGATCAAGCCCTGCATGAGGCTTTCTGCTCAGCAGCGAGCCTGCTTCCCCCGCCTCTCTCTGCCTACTTGTGATCTCTCTGTGTCAAATAAATAAATATAATCTTAAAAAAAATAAAAATGATTAGTTTAAATTGGAATCTCAGTTTTATTTTCTCTCTCTCTTTTTTTTTTAAAGATTTTATTTATTTATCAGAGAGAGAGAGGGGGAGAGAGCGAGCACAGGCAGACAGAATGGCAGGCAGAGGCAGAGGGAGAAGCAGGCTCCCTTCTGAGCAAGGAGCCGGATGTGGGACTCGATCCCGGGATCATGACCTGAGCCGAAGGCAGCTGCTTAACCAACTGAGCCAACCAGGCGTCCCTTATTTTCTCTTTAAATAGGAAATGGATCTGGAAATAAAAAACCTTGCTCTGGGCTGGCCATCAGGGCAATAACAGACCATGGAACAAAGAGGACTTAACAGCTAGTTCTTTCCTTAGGTCAGAAGGTCACAATTGATCCATCCTGGCTGTGAAGTTCTTCGTTTGTTCACAGCGTTCATGCACTTCTTCTGGTATTGTGTGCACATTTAAGAGAATGGGAGCCAAAATCAAACCGATCTTAACAAAGAGAAATTTCAGCAGTCACATTTGGCATATGTAGAGGACCATGGTCCGCCCTCAAATGCACACCCAGAATTTCCATTGACATCAATACTACTGCTCACTTGTATCCAAGGGCAGGATCTGGCCCTTAGAAATTAAATTAAATATATCCCTGTGTGGGATACCAGAAAGTATCACAGATCTGCTGAGAGGGACAAAGTACTAACCAAGAAAGTGAAGTTTTTCTTTGGTAATGTCAACACTAATGGATGAAGATGGCCCAGGGATACAAAATATGGGCTCTGCCCATTACTGTTTAAATTTACCAACATTTATGATGGGCAAATGTGTTTTCAAGAGTACACATGATTTTTCAAACAAGACATGGCTCTTGTTTTCATCCTTTGCTTGTTAATATGCTTTTAAATGCAGTGAAAATAAAATACTAAGCCCTAACATTCCAAAATCATTCTCATTCTATAATTTTAGACTTGCAATAATACAGAGGAAACCAGACATTCTCCAAACTAGTAGTACATTTCATCCATAGGTGGATACATTTTTCTCAATGAAGATATCTAGAGTTTGAGAATTGCTAGGAGTCTTTTGGACTCAACAAATGGGAAAATGATTATCTGCATGATATTATCTGGGGATTGGATGGAGTTGAACTCTTATCAATCCTGAGAAGGAGAGAAATGGTTCTTTTTTTGCATAGCAGTAAATAGAAATGAGTCTTCATTTTGAGACTTTGTCACATTTGTTCTTTGAATGAAAGATGAGATTTAGATAATTTGTTTCCATAAGAAATCCAATTCATATATATATATATATATATAATATATATATATATGTCATCAATTAAAACACTTCAGATGAAAGTATTATTTCTTATGTATTATTGTATGTGGATTGTTTAATGCTGATTAGTAATGCTTCCTTTTTTTTAAACCTTCAATTTAGTTAAAGAAACATTGATTGTGTGGCTTCTTTAGGCTAGTCTGAGGGCTGACACTCTGGGCTGAAAACTCAGTCTCAGCTATCCAGGTGTACTTAGCATCTATTGATAGGAACAGTCATACCACACTGTGCACAGAAGACCAAGAGTGTGTGAGTTCTTTTTTTTTTTAAGAGTTTGTAAGTTCTTGAAACAAACATAGAAACAAGATTCTGGGAGAGAAGAAACTGGGAGGGGAAAAGTTCAAACTTGCCTGATGTTTTGGAAGGGCCTCAAGTTGCTCTGATCATTTCTGGTGTACTTTGAAAATGATGGTGGTTTTGCCTGATGACAGAGGTGTGGAAGGGATAATGAGAACAGTATTCCACATGGAGGGATAAAACTGAAAAAGGAATTAGATGAGTGCTTGATAAGATATTGAGGACGAGTGAGATGTCTGGTGTGGTTAGAACATAGAATGCCTGAGTAGTAGTGGAGATAAAAAAAGTTGGGACCAAACTTTGGCCTTTGAATGCCAAACTAAGAAATTTGGATTTTGCTCTGAAAGCACTTCACATTTTATACTGTTCTTGTCCAAACTCAGTTCATATCAGGATAAAATTCCAGTCATTTCTCTTTATAAAAATAGTTTCACAGATATTATCTCTAAGCCTCTTAGATGCACATTGTTTTTATGTTTTCACTTTCTTTCAATGCTTTTAATAAATATAATTTTCTATCTTTCTTATTCAGGAAAGTTTTAATATTGAACAAATAGATTTATGAACCAGGATGATGGATATCCTAGAAGGGATTCAAAGTGGAAAATGGTAATATGAAAATCTTTGGGTAGGAAAAAGACACACAGGAAGAAAAAACAATTTTAAGCTTTTATCTTTTCACTGTAGTTTTCTGTTGCTTGGAGATGAGGTAGGTTACTATGTGCAGGCATGCAACTAGCCCTCGCCTATCCCGCTGTTCTGCTGGCAAGCTATCTGGGGTCTCTGTGTTAGCCCTAAGAGCACAGACTTGGACAAATTCCCTCATATCACTGGGCTTCGTGTTCCTTCTTTTGAAAATAGGAGTTGATCTAAATAAACTCTAGGTTCCTTCCTCTTCTGTAATTCAATATTGGTCCTTTGTGGCTGAACCTAGCAAGAGAAACCTCTTCTTTTTCTTTGCGGCTGCTGGGCAGTGCTGAGGTGCACTAGCATCTATTCTGGATACACTCACAGATACACTTCACAGATTCTTGTAACTGGCTGGCTCTGCACACCAAGTGAAGGGTAGTGGAGGGGATGAGAATAAAAGGTGCTAGAGGTAGAACAGTTGGTTTTCAAGGTATACTTTCAGCTGGAAGGGTGAAGGATGTAGACCAGGAGACGGACAATTACAAAATAAGAAAAACTGATCTTTTTCACTGCTGAGGCTCTTACTTTCTATATACCTTCTGTGTGTTAGGCAGTATTGACTGAGGGGCCAGTTTATTCACTGACTTGTTTTTGCAGATTCTACTCTGTTAACTTCTTCAGGTACAATCACACTGTCTTGCTGGCAACTAAAGGCTGCATTTATAAGAGGTGCTATCTCTGCTTTTTCCAGGTTTTCTTATTTTTGTTTTTGTTTCTGCTTTTTAGAATATTATCCATTAAGGGATACAATTCAAATCATTGGCTTTCTTCAAATCAGTTTCAAACCAGTGGAGCCAACCTGCCTAGCAAAATGGTTCCCCAGGGAGGCTCAGTGCTGGCTTGTTTGCAGAAATATCTAACTTTAAAAATAACTCTCTGAGTATAAGGGGAAACCCATGCCCTGAGAACATTTGGATCCTTCTGTGAGGACTTTTGACTTACCTGGAAGCTAATGTGTACCAAATGGTTTCTTAGTGAAATGGACCAATATATATTTGCTAGAAAAAAGGCCATTTTACATCTTAATTTCCTCAAGCATTTTCTTTAGGGGGGAAAAAAGCCTGAAATTGTCATTGCCCTTAGTTCTCTGGAATTAAAAATATGGACTTCAGTGCCCTTAAATGCACTGGTTACCAAGAAAAGCAAATGTTTCTCTGTGGCATTCTGTTGACATTCTGGGAACATTATTCTGCCTAGCATTTATTTCAGGAAGGGGAGGAATGGAGTTTTATGGTCCTCTCTGTAAAGGGCACAAGCCAAACAAATCTCGGACTTTGACCTGGCTGTGAACAGCAGACTTTTTCCAATAGCTGTGCCTCTTGTTTCTGATCAAAAATGGGGTAACTAACTAGGCCTGAAATGACTCTTGGGAGAAAATCTTGAGCAGTTGCTTAAAAAAAAGGCTTTGTGCATTCCCATAGTTTGATAGGCCTTTAGTTCAGACTTGCAAAAGAACAGCGCCTTCTCGTTCATAGGCATTTTGAGCCTTTTGCAAAATTATCATGTCTTTGCCATTTGCTCTTTTTCATTCAGGACATTTTCTTTTCCACTATTGACACCAAAAGCTCATTTGTTGGAAGTAAGAAGTCCCTCTCAACAAACACCTGTTTCTAAGAAAAAATAAGTGACAAGATAGTTGAGAAGGGCTGGAGGAGTTTTCACTGTTCTCTGGTGCACCAAGAAATAGTGATGTGTGGACTGAAGAAGAAAAGACATTTGCTGCTGGTTAGTGTTCTTTGTAACCTGGGTCTGTCTTTGCAGTCTTCTCCCTTTATCTTATACTGGGTGAAACTACATTGTCCATCCCATATGAGGCCTTTGTAAGTTTCTCTTCTAGGTTTATTTAAAACCAAGACTTCTGATCTGTTCTCCTTGGTTCCTTTATCCTTCAAGCTTAAACAGGCAACCTGGGATATCATGTATCATAATAGAATCATCTATCATAACAGAAATAAATAGGTGAAAAACCCAAAGCCCACTGTAAATTGTGAAATGCTATTTAAATGTAACATCTTATAAAAAATGAAATGGAGGGTTAAAATTTTTTTCTAGATCTTTTATGTGATTTACTTCAGGTACTTGGAAATGCCCTATATGTCACAGTTGATTCTGATTGAAAAGTCTGTAGAATAGTGGCCTTGAAGTTTTCTAGTTCACACTTTACTTTGGGCAGAAATCCACTTAAATGATCTTAGAAAGATGGATACTCTTTTCATCAATCTGTAGAGTTGAAGAATTGATATCTCTTTTGGCAGACTTTGTCAGTGTTTCACATCCCTTGAGATGTGAATTTTGATTTGCAATTATTATAGCAGGATCTCCTGCTATAATTAAAGGCTGTTCCTTTTGTTCCATTACAATGGAAACAGAACAGCCATTCACCATTATTAGTGTAATATTCTTTTAAATTCTTTAAATTCTTGAAGGCTCAGTTTCCTTGGATGAAATTTATCTGGTTTCTTTAGATTTTTCTATATATTGATTATTTTAAAAAACTTTTTTTTCCAAACATCTTCTCAATTTTTTAACTTTTGTTTTAGTTGTAGAGCCCCAAAGTAGAGATCTCTAATTAAAGGCATGTTTATTGCTGAAAGATGACTTTGTTGTTGTCTTCTTTTAATGTTTTTCTGTAGGTAGCACTCACATATTAGGTTTTTTTTCTACCAAATGATATAGCATAGTTTTTGACATTCAGATATTTTTGTATTTTGCTTGTTAAGGCCTTCACTTAGGACCTGGGTAAATATGAACTTTGAGGTTCCTAGGAAATAGGGTGGAAGTAATGGCATACCAGTCATGTTTATTCTCCCTGTGAATTTGTTTTTTCATTCATTCAACAAACAATACGTATCTAGCATGAGCCCAGTACTAGAAATTCAACTGTAAACAAATAAGACAAAGTCCCTGCCCTTATGGCACCAACATTCTGGTCAAGAATTTCTCACCCACCCTAACTCTTCCATTTGAAGTGTATACATGGCCTGAAAATGTAGCTGAGACTGGATATGTAAGGTGGGTGATAGCAACTTACGTGCTTAGATATAGTACAGAGTATAGCACCGAATAGCTATGAATTTCTGAGGAAGCAATATGAGCTGACTGCAATATTCAGGAGCTTACCTGGAATGTTCAGCCTTAGCAAAGACATTGAACAGGCTGTGTAGAAACTCATTTAAGTTTGCAAGTGATAGGGCCTGTCATTGTCTCTAGTCATCTGAAGGGCTGTGGAAGAAGGATTGAGCATGGCTTGTAAGGTCCAGAGTTTCGTGAAATACGACTGGTATAGTTTGAAAAGAGAAACATGTTTTAGTTCACTGTATGGAAGGGCTCTGCAATAAAGCTGTCTCAAAATTCATTGGTAGCTTTAGAAAGTTGTGTCATTATCATCACCATCATTATTTTTCCTAGTAGAGTAGTAATTTAGTAGCTACTTATTGAATAACTAGTATGTCCAGATAGTGTACTTTGAAGGCTATAACAGCATTGTTTTTAACCTTCAAACCATCCTGTGAAGTCTCATTATTCCTGTTTCACAGATAAGGAACCTGAAACTTAAGAGACTTTGTGGGTTCTCCATTTTGACAGATGGTGGTGTATAGAGATTAAAGCAGCACACAGGAGGAGGTGGACCATTATTCATCTTTCTATTGCATAATGTGAGTTTTAAATGGGAATATAAGAGCATTTAACTTGTGTGCAGAACCACAGAAACTACATGGTTTGTATTTTGTAACTCACATATGCATATGTATTTTAATCTTAGCATAACAGTGGAAATGCTGTGCAGTCCATCTCAACAGTTTTTACTTCCCTCTTTGATAATGTACACATTCTACTGACATTCCGTACTTTTGCCTTACTGATCAATAAGGAAGAATCAAAAGGAAAAAGAACTATGGGTTGTTCTGTCTTTTCTCTTACCTTTTCATGTAATCATTTGCATTGTAGGTAGTTGGTTAATACAAGGAAAGAACATGAGTAAGAGGATATGATAGACTTCCGTGGTTGTTCTAGTTTCTTAGAATGCCACAGCTTTTTTTTTTAATTCAAAGCAAGTTCTAGTTTAAATGAAAAGTGTGATTTCTGCAGGCTATTAGTGCCTCTGCTTACTCAAGCATAGGTGTAAAACATACTTATCCTGGACTCAATTTAAGTCTCCCTGAACTTACACATAGTGTAGATCTGTGAAAAGTCTGTGCTTGTAGAGCATGATGGAGAATATATGTGAAAGGGTTGGTGGGGTGGGGAGGGATGTGATGGGGACATACATTTTGTGTCTATCACCTTTAATTATGCATGTATGCTGCATTGTCCCATGGACTTGACTTACAAAATACAAGGTCAAAGATACAATCATTCTGAATTTAAGAGGGTGACTTTTAAACTAAGCTCAGGGCTTTTATCAGCACAGGACTTTCGGTATAAGATAAGTATTCTATAGAGGCTGTGTAGTGAGCATCACAAAAGCTATATGCTAATGGGACAGCGAGGAACTGTGGCAGACGTGCATATTGTGTGCATCTCTTCTGCTCACACTCATGTTGCATTGGACTTCACTTATAAAACACAAATTCAAAGATAAAATTATTAAGAATTTTAAGATGGCAACAACAGAGATCCAACCAAGGCTAAGGCCCTTCTGAGTGTGGTCCCTGTGTGACTGTATAGGTTGTATGCCTGTGAAGTTGGTCCTGGCTTCTTCCCTCACATTTTTGATGCCTGGGATGGTATGACTCAAAAGTTGGGCTAAACTGGGTCTCTTGACTAGAGCACCTACATGTGGCCTCTTTATATGAATTGGGTTTCTGCCATTGTGGTGGTTGGGTACCAAGCTGTGGAGTCCTTAGAGGGACCTTCCAGAGAACAAATATTCCAAAAGAACCAGGTGGAAATGGTTTGACTTTTAATGACTTAATCTTGGATATCACATAGTATCACTTCTACTATACTCTGTTGGTAGAAGCAGTCAAAAGACTACTCTGATTTAAGGGGATGGAACATAGACCCCACTTACTGATGGAAAAAGTATCAAAAATTTGAGACCATGTTTTAAGAACACTTTACTTTATTTTTATTTATTTTTATTTTTTATTTAAATTCAATTTAGTTACATATAGTATGTTATTAGTTTCAGGGGAGGATTTAGTGATTTATCAGTTGCATATAACACCCAGTACTCATTACATCAAGTGCCCTCCTTAATGCCCACCACCCAATTACCCTATCCCCTCACCTAGCTCCCCTCCAGCAAAACAAGCTACTTTGGTGATAAAGGTGCTCAGCTGTTTTCATACTCTTCTTTTTCTCTCCTCTCCATTCTCCCATCTAGACTTTCTCTCTCATCTTTTTTTTCCTTTCCTTTCCTCATCCTCTTCCTTCTCCTTTTAAAATTCTCATTTGCACCACACTTTTTCTCATTGTTGAGTAGGAAAAAAAATTTAGAGTGTTGGAGAAACATGAAAGTGAGTGAGAAACTAAGAGAAAGGGAGAGAGAATGTCTGATTAGCCTGTCTTTCTATTTAACTGTGTGAATTTATGGAAATGCTTCAAAATTCCAGACACCTAGATTATCTCTATTCACTCCATCTCAGCTCTACCTTAATTTCAAGAAAGATCTGTGATTATACACATTCCCATTTCTTTCTATTTATTTCTCATCTATTTGTCTTTGAATATGAGCACTTCTGCTGGTCCTGGTCTCATAGTCTCTGTGCTTTGTTTACCTGTCAATTCTGCTGCATTTCTTGACTCTTAGAATTCAAGCAACATAGTTTCAAATATTCCATAATCAGCATTATATAAAAGAGATAGAAACTTATTCCAAGTAAACTGAAGCAAGATGTGGCTGCAAGAGGAATTTTGGCCTATAAATGTGAAAAAAAACTCATTGTATATTCTAAGAGAATGAATTTGGCAAGAGCATAGACTTCAGTGGAAACTGATAGAGCTGGTTTGTATAAAGCATCTTTAACCCATCTGCCACTTGAATGATGGCTTCTGACTCAGTCTCCTTATTTCAAAGGATACCAGTTGAATATTGCCTTAAATCTCAAACAGCACTCATAAAACAGCACTTTGATTTGCTAAGTGGAACTAAATCAGAAACATGTAGACTTGGAATCACTCAGATTTACAAAATGATTGAGCAGTGTCAGGATAATGCCAAGTAAAACAATGTCATGAATTCTTTTTTTTTTTTAAAGATTTTATTCATTTATTTGACTGAGAGAGATCGCAAGTAGGCAGAGAGGCAGGCAGAGAGAGAGGAGGAAGCAGGCTCCTTGCTGAGCAGAGAGCCTGATGCGGGGCTCGATCCCAGGACACTGAGATCATGACCCAAGCCGAAGGCAGCGGCTTAACCCACTGAGCCACCCAGGCGCCCCAATGTCATGAATTCTGAACAATATTTTCACATATATCTAAAAGTGCTTGGTTCCAGGCTCTCCATAGTCAATCTCAAAGATACCCTGACCCTGATGGAATCCATGGTTTTAAGAAGGATTTGTCCTGAAAGCCATTACTTCCCAAATGCCATAGACCTTGTTATATTGTTTACTAGAAAAGTAAAACGCAACAAAACATTTTATAAATATTTTATAAGTATTGTTTTTTTTGGCCAAGATAGTACAAACTAGTGTATTTTAAAACCGTATCCCACAAAGAACAATAGGCTAACAACTTAAAACCCCAATGAAATCATTTTATGGTAAGAAATTATCTTCCTTGTCCTTTATTTAGATAATTACAGTGTTGTATCCATATCATTTTGTATTCCACTTTTCCCCTGGATTATAACAGTGTGAAGAACATGGGCTTTGTAGCCAGTCAGATCTGGCTTTGAATCTAGGCTTTATCATGTATAGTCTCAATGGGCTTGGTCAAGCTGTTTTTCTACTTTGGTGTTCAATTTGTTTATTCATGAAATGAGAATGACAACTGACACACTGATATAACTTGGGTTCCACATGACTAGTCTCTTTGTAGTATATTTTTTTAAAAAAATATTTTTATTAACATGTAATGTATTGTTTGCCCCAGAGGTACAAGGTCTGTGAATCATCAGGCTTACACATTTCACAACACTCACCATAGCCCATACCCTCCCTAATGTCCATAACCCAATCACCCTATCCCTACCTCCCACTTTGTAGTATCTTAATTCAGAGCAATAGCATTTAGCAGAAAAATGTAACCGAACATAATTAAGATATATAATCTTTAAAGTATGAGAAATTTATAAAACAAAAAATTTAATGGTTTTGTTTAATTGACATACAATAAACTGCACATATTTAAAGCATAAAATGTAATCAGTATTAGCATTTATATACACCCATGAAGTCATCACCACAATCAAAATAATGAACACATCTATATACCCCAAAAGTTTCCTCGTGCCCTTTTATAATACTCAGGCTTTCTGTTTCACTCAGGCTTCCCTATCCCTAGGCTACCATTGACCTGTTTTCTGTTATTATACATCAGATTGCACTTTAAAAGTTTTTTATATAAATAGAATCATACAGTATGTGCTGTTTTATGTTGACTTCTTTCAGCATAATATTTTTGAGATTCATCCATGTTACTGCACTTATCAATAATTCATTCTATTTTATTGTTGAATAATTTTTGTATCAATATGCCACAATTTGGTTATCCATTTTCTGTTGATGGACATCTTTTTTTTTCTTTCAGTTTTTAACTATCATAAATGTAACCACTAATTATATTCTTGTGCAAGTCTTTCTATATGGATATATGCATTTATTTCTCTGGAAAGGGTGTGTTTAACTTTTTAAGAAACTACCAAACCATTTTTTAAAAAAGATTTTATTTATTTATTTGACACAGAAAGAGAGAGATCCCAAGTAGGTAGAGAGGCAGGCGGGTGGGGGGGGGGTGGGAAGCAGACTCCCTGCTGAGCACAGAGCCTGATGCAGGGCTCTATCCCAGGGCCTTGAGATCATGACCTGAGCCGAAGGTAAAGGCTTAACCCACTGAGCCACCCAGGCGCCCCCCAAACCATTTTTTAATAACGCTTGTAATCATTTTACTTTCTACTACTGTTGAATGGAAGTTTTAGTAGCTTCACATCCTTGGTATGATCAGTCTTTGTATTTTAGCCATTCTGATCGAAAGACAGCAGTATCTAATTGTGGTTTTAGTTTTTTTTCCCTAATGAAAAATGATGTTAGCATCATGTCCTGTGGTTATTTGTCATCAATATATCATCTTTGGGGAAGTGTATTTTCAAAAAATTTACCCATTTAAAAAATTGCATTTTTTATTTGTAATTGAGCTTTGAGAGTTCTTCATATATTCCCAATAAAAGTCCTTTATTAGATACATGATTTACAGATCTTTTCTTCTGGTTCTGTGGTTTGTCTTTTTATTCCCTGTATTTGTGCTATATAGATAAAACTGTGGTGTGCATACAATTTGGTACATAAGAAGAAAGAAGAGAGGGAAGAAAAAGTTTTTGTTTTTTTTTTTAAACTGGAAATCACTTTTTTTCCATAGATGTAGTAACTTCAAATATGAGATAACATCAATAAACCAATAAGGTTGTCTAAAAACTATGAAGTGATTTGAGAACTGAGAGGCCTGACCTTCATGACTTGATCCTATAAGCCAAAATATACCAGTTATTAACTTCTTCCGGCAGAAATGGGGGAGGGGAGACGTTCTTTTATAGGTTTTTTTTTTTCTTTTTTTAAAGGTAGCTATTCTCAATTTCTTCATGAGATCGTCTTACATTTTAAAGGACTTTTGAGATCCAGGTTGGTTCTAGAGCTTTCTTAACGTGTTCTTGGATAACATTTCCAGCTTCCTAGCTCACCTTAAGAATCCATCTGGAACCCAAAGGTATCGGAATTAACTGAGTTCTGTGATCCTGGGTTTTGTTTAGACCCAGTTTAGAAAACACTCTCAGGAGAATACTGACCTCATATTATGAGTTGGAAAGTATTCCTTCTCCATTTTCTGGAGGAGTCTATGAAGGATTGGTATTATTTCTTCCTAAATGCTTAATAGAGTTCACCATTAAAGCCATCTGGATCTGTCTTTTCTTTGAGCAGAGATTTTAAATTATAAATTTAGTGTCTTTACTCATTATAGGTTTATTCAAATTTTCTATTTCTTCCATAGTCAATTTTGGTTATTTGTGCCTTTCTAGGAGTTTGTTCATCTAAGATATCTGATACATTGACATAAAACTGTTCATAATACTACCTTACAATCTTTTATGTGTTCTTATACATTCCTAATTTTCGTGATTTGTCTTCTTTTTTTTTTTGGTAGTGGGTCTTGCTAAAATTTGAAAAACTTTGTTTTTATTTTTCATTTTCTGAGAAGCATATTTTTGGTTTCATTTATTTTTTACTTTTGCCTTTTTAACTTCTACTTAATTGATTTACAACCTACTATTTATTTTTCCTTTCCTTTCTTTGCTGTGGGTTGAATTTACTCTTCATTTTCTACGTTCTTAAGGTGGAAGTTCGGGTTATTGATTTGAGATATTTTTCTAGCAGAGGCATTTAAAGTTGTAAATTCCCCTCTAAATATTGCTTAGCTGAAAATGGATAAATTTATTGCTGGCTATTTTTTATTTCAGAAGTTTTTAATCTTGATTTGGCAGAGACTATCCAGATATTTGTTCTGTTTGGACATTGGGGTTGAATATTTACTGCCCTGCCAAAACTATAGTCTTTAGGAGCATATACACTGTTCCTGGGAATTTTGTTTTGTTCTAAACATTTGTCCTTTAGAGAAAGTCTTACAAAACCATTTCCCCAGCTGTCTGCCTGTAGCTGTTCACTTTGTACTCTGCATTTGTGGTTTTCTGTGACTTATTTCCTTAGTTTTGTTGTTTTCCATACCCATTTGAAGCTGAAGAGAGGTGAGGATGCCAGGATCTAGTGTTCCAAATGATGAAAAGAACTGGAAGTTAGAATGTTTGAATTTTGTTCCCCCTTCACTACTCATCAGATTCAGACATATATTTTGGATAAATGGGGTGATGTGATTTCAGGAAGGCATTATTCATGCCTTCATTCTTCCCCCACACCTTTGTTTAGTTGATGCTCATTTACTCTTCACTCCTTGGCTTGCTTATTTCTTCTAGAATTCTCTGCTCCTTTGCACTTGGTTAGACCTTCCCTCTCAAAACATTGTGTCTCATAGTAAACCATACTTTAGTATAACTACTTGTTTATCTGTTATCTGTGTTTTCTGAGGATAGGGCCCATCAATCTGTGTCACATTGTATACAGTACCTGGAAGTATTGGGTACTCATGTGGAATTTAAAAAATCAATTTCTGAAATTTACCAGTTATAGCTTTATTCCTTTGTATGTTATTTAAAAGTAACATATAATTACTATTATTATTTGTTTCAGGGGTTGCAGGTCTGTGATTGATCAGTCTTACACAATTCTCAGCACTCACCATAGCACATATCCGCCCCAATGTCTATCACATGGCCACCCCATCCTTCCCACCTCCCTCCACTCCAGGAACCCTTAGTTTGTTTCCTGAGATTGGGAGTCTCTTATGGTTTGTCTCCCTTTGTGTGTTTTTTACTCATCAATTTGCTTTTCAGATCCTTTTCTGAAATCAGGCATTGTTAGGAGGATCCTTGGGATAACCTGAGGCAGTACTGAAGGAGAATTGGGCACAGAAGGGGCACATTAAAGCTCCACTTGCCTCTGAGCTTAACACGGTTTACTGGAATTCTTGTTTTTTTTTTTTATGAACTTGTAATATTTTTATGTTATCTTGCATGATGAAATGGAAAGCATGTGTGTTTAATTTGCTTATATCTCACAAAATTAAGCTTGTCATTTTGTTGTACCTGGGAGAAATATGTTCAGATTTAAAATGATTTAATAAACTGAGAAAAAGGAAAGATATAAAAAGAAGGAATTTTTAGTTTGCAGTGATTACTTTAGAAAACAACTAGATCAGATATGGTGTCATGTTCTAAGAATAATGTAATGTCTGTAATATGCTTTAAGTGTGAGAATAGTAAAGAAGGGTAAGACTTGCTAAAGTTTACAAGGAACTTTTCTCTAATCATACTCTGTTTTTTGAAGATTTTATTTATTTATTTATTTCAAAGAAAGAGAGAGAGAGCACCTGAGCAGGGGAAGGGGTAGACAGAGAGGGAGAAACAGACACTCCACTGAGCAGGGATCCTGATCCCAGGACTTGATCTAGCAGGGCTTGATCCCAGGACTTGATCCTAGAATTTGATTCCAGGACCCTGGGATTATGACCTGAGGTGAGATGCTTAAACAACTGAGCCACTCAGGTGTCCCTCTAATCATACTTTTTCTAAAGAGAGCTATAATTCTATATTTTAAACCTAAAATCACTACATTTTATGTATATGGAAGGCTTGACACAACTTTTTTTCTTGACTTAAAATAATTTTAAGTAAGAAATTCTGGTAATAAATAATAACACTTTACATTTGTATGTCACCTTAAGTTTCCTTTGGTTGATAAGGTATAATTTAAGAAAAATAGTACCTGTACTTGCTTTATGATCTGCAGAACATTTTCTTTAAAAATTATGAAAAGTTCATTCAATTGGAGGAAATTATACAACATACTGTGTATATATTTAGTATGTCATAGATATAAAATATAAGGTCCCTTCTTCCCATGTTTTCCAATTCCGCTTCCCTGGAATTAATACCATTAATAGTTGTATAAACTTCCAGACTTTTTTTTCTGTTCACATATAAATATATATGTGTGTATATATATAACATTTATAGCAGCAGTATGTTAAAAAACAAAATTCAGCTGAGTAAATTTGAAGATCTAATTGGTTTTTATTAAATGATTCAAGAATTGGGCAGCATCCCATCCAGCAGGTAGAGGGGATGCACAAAATGAAAGATTTTTATAGGAAGGAGGGTGGGGCAAGGAAATTATTAGCAAATGAAAAGGGTTGTTTCAGGCAAGGTCACTTTCCCTTAGTAGAGGAAGCAGGAGGTCAGATAACCTTAGCACAGAAAATTTTGACTGACTAGTTCAGACTTAAATTTCTGGAGGATGTCAAAACTGCAGTTAGATTAGTTATTAACCCCTGGTTTGATGACTTGACCTAAGTGATGTCATTTTGAGCACGTGATTTTCTTTTTAAAAGTATAGATACAGATATAAAATATCTATATATAGGCACACACTTATATACAACTTAGGTATTTTAATGTATAACTTATGCATGTATTTTTATGAATTTATGATGGTATTTCTGATTGATAGTTTATTAGCAATAGAATAACTAGAGTGAAAGTTAGTCACATTTTAAATGGTAGAGGCAAACTGCCTACCTAAAAGTTTTCTATCTCCAACTTTATGTATGAATATCCTGTTTCCCAAATACTTGCCAGCATGGGTATTATCAATCTCTCCAATTCTTGCCAAGCTGAAAAGTGGTACCCCCCTCTGTAGTTTGCAGTTTTTTGATCCCCAGTGTGGTTGAGCATCTTGTATTGTGTGTGTATGTGTGTGTGTGTGTGTGTGTGTGTGTGTGTGTGAATTGCCTATTTAGGCCTTGCCATTTCCCCCCCCTTTGTGTTATTTGTATTTTTATACTGATTTGTAGAAGTTTTTGAATTATTAGGGATATTGACATTTTAAGTATTTGTTATAAATATTTTTCCTCAGTTTAACATTTCTCTTTTAACTTTGTTAAGAGTGTGTCTTACAAAAAAATTCATTTGTATTTTGTCAAATCTTTAAGATTTTCACATGTATCCTCATACAATCTTTAAACCAAATCAATGAAGGTAAGAATTATTATTATCATTGTACAGATGAACTAGCATAGAGCTTAAATTACTGGCCCAAGAAGGAAGGGATTCATATCTAAGCCTACATTGCTAGAAATAGCGCACCAGGATAAGGGAAACTAGAAAACAGGAGAACTGGCTAAGGAGCCACCCAACAAAGGTTGTTCCCTTCCAAACTGACTTTTCCTTATGGCTCAGCCATTGGTCAGTAGTCTTTAAGGAGACTGTGCCTAAAGCAGCAGTAATAGTTTGCAATGGCCTCTAGGTGGTTCTGGTAATATGAGGTGTTTGTAACTCCTTTGGCTTAGCTTTGACACCCATTTCCCTTCCCCGCCTCTCCTTGCCAACTTTGTTTTATGGCTCTCTTGGCTTAGGTCTTGGTTATTAATTTTACTTACTTCATGACTTTTGGCTCTGACCACTGGCTGTGCCTATGGACAGATTACTGGCTGCAATCTCAGTAGATCTCCCAGTTCCAAATTTAGAATTTTAGCCCTGGTTGAAGGTCATGGTGATGATACTGGGCTCCTAGGCCTTTGTATCAGTGAACAATAGAGAGATGGAGAGTTGGCAAAAATGCAACAGAAAAAAATATCTAAAAATGCCCTAAAAATAAAATGCCCTCAAAATTTTAATTAGAAACTTCAGCTACTAAATAGCAAATATCTGTTAGGAATTAGGGGTAGATTGGAAGAATGGTAACATTTCATTCTTCTTTCTGACTGGAAAGAACTAGTTACAGGCAGTTTAGTTATGCACAGAAGACTTACTGATAGGGATTTTGGTGGCTTATAGATAGAAATCTTGGAGAAGTTTCTGCCCATTTCCCCCTACCCCTCCCACTACCACCAGCAGCTTACTAGAAGCATGTATAATCACCATCTCATACGCAACCATGGGGAAAAGCCACATTTTCCTCTCATACTTCTTTTTTTTTTTTTTTTAAGATTTTATTTACTTATTTGTCAGAGAGAGTGAGCACAGGCAGACAAAGTGGCAGGCAGAGGCAGAGGGAGAAGCAGGCTCCCCGCTGAGCAAGGAGCCCGATGTGGGACTCGACCCCAGGACACTGGGATCATGACCTGAGCCGAAGGCAGCTGCGTAACCAACTGAGCCACCCAGGCGTCCCATCCTCCTCTCATACTTCTTAGCAGAAGGAAATTTCTGTAAGTTATTCTTTTTATTAACAAATGCTTCTATTTTTGAAAAAAATTTTTATTTATTTGAAAGAGAGAGAGAGAGAGCGAGAGAGCATGCACTTGAGCAGAGGAGGGGGAAAGGAGGGCAGAGGGAGAGAGAGAAACAGACTCCCTGCTGCCTTCTCTGAGTTCCTGGATTATTTGTCATCTGTTCTTATCACCAGATGCTTAGGTACCTTTAGTTCTTTTTTGTTACCCATGTTTGGATTATTTTTATCTATCTATCTATCTATCTATCTATCTATTACTTTCAGAAATGTCTTTATTGTGTTTTTTTAGACACTTATCTGCATGTATTTCAATATAGTTCGTATATCTTTTTATTTTATTTTATTATTTTTTTCGTGATAAGTGTACTCTTTAATTCCTATCACCTATTGCACCCATTACCCCTTCCACCCATGCACCTCCCCTTAGATAACCATCAGTTTGTTCTCTGTAGCTAAGAGTCTGTTTCTTGGTTTGTCTCTCTCTCTCTCTTTTTCCCCTTTGCTCATTTTTGTTTCCTAAATTCCACATATGAGTGAAATCATGTGGTATTTGTCTTTCTCTGACTGACTTATTTCACTTAGCATTAATACTGTCTAGCTCCATCCTCATCATTGAAAATGGCAAGATTTCATTCATTTTGATGGCTGAGTAATATCCCATTATTATATACCATACCCCATCTTCTTTATCCGTTCCTCTGTTGTTGAACACTTGGGCTGCTTCCATAATTTGGTTATTATAAATAATACTGCTCTAAACATAGGTGTGCATGTATCCCTTTGGATTAGTGTTTTGTAAATATGCAGTAGTGCAATTATTGGATCATATGGTGGTTCTATTTTTAACTTTTTGAGGAATCTGTATACTGTTTTTCCACAGTGGCTGTACCAGTTTGCATTCCCCAAATGTTGGCATTTTCTGTAGAGTTTTAAACACACTAGCTCAAACTTTTAAATTCACTGTTGACTTTAAACCTAAAAAATATAACTCCCAATATATGTCACAAGGACATTTATTTATGTCCATATATCATTTTATTATATCTTTTATGCTTTATTTCTTATATTTTACTATATTTGCAATTGTCTTTCTTTCGGGATGATCCTTCCTTTTAATCCATAGGTTTTTGGGGAGAGTAGGTAAGGGACTTATACTTTATTATTGACTTTTGGGGTATTTTTCTAATTTTGTTTTTGTTAGGCAAAACTATCTTTTCAATATATTTTTGGCTTGGAATTCTTTTCATACAATTTCTCTAAGCTTTCATTTTTAGAACATCTGTGTGGAATTCTATCCTGTTGTATATTTTAATATATATTGAAATCTGTGAAGTGTTCATGGTTTATTATATTACTCTTCTTTTTACCTCTTATGTATGTCTCCACAAGTAGACTAAGTTTTTTGAGGACAGGACCATATCTGTAGCACCAGCTCCTGGCTTAGTGCCTTTGGCTAAGAATGGTCCCTTTAGTGAAAAGTCTTGTGAAAAGTGCTGTGCCCAAACTTAAAAGTTACAAACTACTATTGCTTATCTTTTTGTATCCAGTTTCTTTTCCCCTTTCTTAAAATCGTAACTTATAATTGTAAGTTCAGATACTGAAGAATGACACAGGAGATTTTTGTTCCCAGAAAATAGTCTGCCTACATAGAGATGCTAATTTGTTTGAGTGGACATGTTAATGTTTTCATGTAAACAAAAGTGGGGTTGTGGGGGGGAAGAAAGAGAAAAAAAGTACCACTCTCTGTATTAATCTTTATCATCATCATAGTAAAGCACTGGTAGATACTTGAAAATGTTTACGATCATCAAGACACTGTCCTTTCTTGATGCCAGCAACAATGAAGAAGATCCATAAAAAGAATAGGTAAAGGAGAAGATTTTAAGTTTAAAAGCAGGGGAGGAGTTTATTTTTTTTATTTTTTATTTTTTATAGATTTTATTTATTTATTGGACAGAGAGAGAGATCACAAGTAGGCAGAGAGGCAGGCAGAGAGAGAGGAGGAAGCAGGCTCTCCGCGGAGCAGAGAGCCCAATGTGGGGCTTGATCCCAGCACCCTGGGATCATGACCTGAGCCGAAGGCAGAGGCTTAACCCACTGAGCTACCCAGGTGCCCCAGGACTGTATTTTAGATACAAATTTATTTATACCTTTAGGCATCTGTGATCATGAGAATGACGAGTTTATCACAGTTCCTCATGGTATAATGGAAGGCTTCAATTTTGAAAAGCTGCTGTGAGTAAGGAATCATGTGAGACTCTTGCTGCAGCCATTGTTTAGTTCTGCAGTTGAACCTTGAATAATGGCATTTATTAATAATAAACAGGGATTGGCAACCTGTGGCCCATGGGCCAAATTCAACCTGCTGACAGGTTTTTTTTTTTTTTTTTTTTTGCTTGATTTGAGGGCAAAGAATGGCTTTTACATTTTTAAGTGGTTTTAAAAATCACAATATTATTTCATGACATGTGAGAAGTATTTGAAATCCAAATTTCATTATGCATAAGTTGGCACAAAGCCATGTTCATTCATTGCATATTGTCTCTGTTTGTCTTTATGCTACAGTGGCAAAGTTTAGTACTTGTGGCATAACCCTCATGGCCCACAATGCCTAAAATAGCTGCTAAGTTGCTATCTTGCCCTTCATAGAAAAAGTTGCTTTATAGTTCTGGTATAAAACAAGATAGGAGACAAAAAAAAAGTCAACTAGGGGAAGATATGAGATAGATGATAGAGGCAGAATTCCTTTCCTGCTACTTTTTATTCCTTTTCTCACCTTCTTATTCCCCAGTAAGCTTTATCTCTTCTTTTTTTTGCATGTACCCCTACTGCATTCCACCTTCATATTCACAGACACATATATATTGAGAAAAAGAAAAACAAAGTCTTTCATTTTTATGAGAGTTTGGTTTATAATTGCTCTTAATTATTAAAATTGTATTTTCCCTTATTGTTTTAAATCTGGAGTTTGGACCATCTGGGAACAAAACCTGGGGACCTCAGTATGTAGGTTCTCCATTTGGCAACAGCTAAAAGTAGTGTGAAGACCAGTCAAGAAGAGTGAGACTGAAAATGAAGCTTTGTTGGCCTGTCTTGGGAAATTCAAACCAGATCTGACAGTTGGAGCACCATTTTTGACCATTGTGCTGGGAATCATGTTTTGTTCCACTGTATCGAAAACATTTAGGGGTTAAACTCCTACCATTTGATTTTTTTAGTGGGGGAACAGCACCACAAAACTAGGGGCTCAGTTTGGAGGAAAAGCTGAAACTGATTCAAACAAGATTTCATTAACTAATTTGGGGAACATTTGGAGCTGTTCTGAGCTATACAATTACTTCTTTTCTCATCTCCACTGGCACTCTGAGAATCAGATCACCTGGGGAAAGCAGATTTAAAAAATTCCAGATGGTGTGTGCGATGCTCCAGCTGTGGAGAATCTCTCCCAGTCAGGCAATCTGCCTTTCTGCCGGAACCCTCTAAAACTGTGCTGCCCATTTGTCATGCTTCTCCAATTGCAGCCTTCTGGATAGCTTCTCTTTGCCTTGTCTGACTCTTCCTTTCCAGTTTTTATCATCCCCCTCCATGAGCTAATGTAGTAACCTCTCTTCATTGGCTATAAATCCATAGAAGAACCTGATATAAAATATGGTTTTGTGAAGGATAATTGGAAAACATCTGTTTTTTTACCCATAAGTTTCAGTGTTCACTTGTCTCATATGACGACGTGACTGTTTGTGCATGTGTGAAAAAGAAAAGAAACAGGAAGAGGGGAGGGAAAGGCTAGCATGAGGGTGAGCAAAAAAGAATTCATGCATATGCTTTTGTAGCCAGCTGGACAAAATAAGTTCATCTCCATGTCAGCTGGATTAGAATCCCAGGTTAATGTTGAGAAAAGTCAGTCTCACTGACTTGAATGACCTTAATGTGGCTACCAAAGAAGTGATTGCTTTTGGGTTGGTCCTGGTTATTGTTTTGAGGATAAGTTTTGTCTGCAGTTATTCCTAGCTTATGGTGACAAGGGTTGAAAGCTTATGGACAGCTTTTGGTCTTCAGAGTGTTCAGATGGGGTTTCCTTGGAAGTTGAACACTGTGGGGAGGTGAAGAGAAGAAGTAGATAACAGAAGACACTTCTTACTTGTTCTTGTGGGGTCTTTTCATAGTGGATATGCCTTTCTTATCTGTAGAATATTAAGTGAGTAAATTTTGGGACCTTTCATTTTAGCTGTTATAGTCTATAATTGGATTCATGTAAGGTGTATGAGTCATTGAGTTTTATTTTACTTGGTATTTGGTAGCTTTTGAAATCCAGATGGAAAATTACATAGTTCATCAGGAATTAAATTTTTTTAATATTGTCACTTGAAAAATTGAATAAAGTTTATTCATTATAAAATGCAAAAATCTGAAGTGTACAATTTGATTGCTTTTGATAAAAGTATGCACCTATGTATTCATCACCTTAAATAGAATCTAGAACATTTCTATCATCCAGAAAGTCCCCTACTGTCCCTTTCCAGTCCATTCACGTCTCATAAGGCAAATACATATTGATTTTATAGATTATTTTACTTTTTCTTGAACTTTGTGTATACTATTCAGTGTCTAGATTTTTTTATTGTGTTATGTTAGTCACTATACAGTACATCATTAGTTTTTCATGTATTGTTCCGAGATTCATTGTTTACATATAATACCCAGTGCTCCATGCAATACATGCCCTCCTTACTACCCATCACCAGGCTCGCCCATTCCCCTACCTCCTTCCCCTCTAAAACCCTCAGTTTGTTTCTCAGGTCCACAGTCTCTCATGGTTTGTCTCCCCATCCGATTTCCTCCCCTTCACTTTTCCTTTCCTTCTTCTAATGTCCTCCCTGTTATTCCTTATGTTCCACATATAGATGAAACCATATGATAATTAACTTGCTCTGCTTGACTTATATCACTGAGCATATCCTCCTCCATTTCTGTCCATGTTGATGCACAGTTGGGTGTTCATCCTTTTTGATGGCTGAGTAATATTCCATTGTATATATGGACCATATCTACTTTATCCATTGTCTGTTGAAGGGCATCTCGGCTCTTTCCACAGTTTTGCTATTATGGACATTGCTGCTATGAGCATTGGGGTACATATGACCCTTCTTTCTACTACATCTGTATCTTTGGGGTAAAGACCCAGTAGTACAATCGCAGGGTCATAGGGTAGCTCTATTTTTAATTTTTTAAGGAATCTCCACACTGTTTTCCAAAGTGGCTGCACTAACTTGAGTTCCCACCAACAATGTAAGAGGGTTCCCCTTTCTCCACATCCTTTCCCACACATATTGTTTCCAACACATATTGTTTCTTTCCTTGTTAATTTTTGCCATCCTAATTGGTGTAAAGTGGTATCTCAATGTGGTTTTGATTTGAATTTCCCTGATGGCTAATGATGATGAACATTTTTTCATGTGTCTGCTAGCCATTTGAATGTCTTCTTTGGAGAAGTGTCTGTTCATGTCTTCTGCCCATCTGTGTTTTGGGTGTTGAGTTTGAGGAGTTCTTCATAGATCTCGGATATCAGCCTTTTTAATTTTTTTTAAAGATTTTATTTATTTATTTATTTATTTATTTATTTGACAGACAGAGATCACAAGTAGGCAGAGAGGCAGGCGGAGAGAGAGAGAGGAAGGGAAGCAGGATCCCTGCTGATCAGAGAGCCCGATGTGGGGCTTGATCTCAGGACCCTGGGATCATGACCTGAGCTGAAGGCAGAGGCTTTGACCCACTGAGCCACCAGGTGCCCCAGGATATCAGCCTTTTGTCTGTAGTATCATTTGTGAATATCTTCTTCCATTCCATGGTTTGCCACTTTGTTTTGTTGACTGTTTCCTTTGCTGTGCAGAAGTTTTTTTATCTTGATGAAGTCCCAAAAGGTCATTTTCACTCTGGTATCCCTTCCTTCTGGAGACATGTCTTGAAAGAAGTTGCTGTGGCCAATGTCAAAGAATTTACTGTCTATGTTCTCCTCCAGGATTTTGATGGATTCCTGTTTCACATTGAGGCCTTTCATCCATTTTGAGTATCTAAATTTTAAAGCTTAGTGTAATGTTTCCAATACTCATCTTTTTTTTCTTTTTAAGATATTTATTTATTTATTTATAGCATGGAGAGGGGTAGAGAGACAGAGAATCACAAACAGACTCCACACTGAGTGCAGAGCCCCACTCGGGGCTCAATCCTATGAACCTGAGATCACGACTTGAGCTGAAACCTTACTGAGCTACCCAGGTGCCCCCCCAGATAGTTATCTTTGTTAAATGTATCAGTAGTTCATTAAAATTTTTTTGGCTCACAAGATAGTTGGCAGATGAAAGCTGAGCAGCCAGATAGCAAGGAGAAGAAACCTGAAGCCAAGAAGGCTGATGCTGGAGGCAAGGTTAAGAAGGGTAATCTCAAGGCTGAAATGCTGAAGAAGGACCCTGAAACTAATAGTCTGACCTAGTCAGAAGAATTGATAGATATTCCCAATCAGCTATGTAATACAAAAAGACCATGTACAAGAGAAAGTATTAAGCAGCAAAATCCAGGGTTGAAAGGAAAAAGAAGGTTCTTGATACTGTCATAAAACCCAGTTGGTGGTGACAGGAATGGTGATATCTGAGTGGTTAAGCTTCACAAATTGCCTAGGTATTATCTATGGAAGATGTGGCTTGAAAGCTGTTGAGGTATGGCAAAACTTTTCAGTCAGCATGTGAGAAAATTGCAAGCTAGCGCCACTCCTGAGACCATTTCGATTATCTGCACTGGACACCAGGGAAGCAAGAGGGTGGTTTTCCTGAAGCAACTGAATAGTGGCTTACTACTTCTGACTGGATCGCTGGCCCTCAGTCGAGTTCCTCTGCATAGACTACACCCGAAATTTGTTATTGCCAGTCCATCAAAATTGAGATCAGTGCAAAAATTCCAAAACATCTCACTTATGCTTACTTCAGGAGAAGCTGCATAAACCCAGACACCAGGAAGGTGAGATTTTCAACATAGAGAAGGAGAAATATGAGATTACAGAACAGTGCAAGGTTGATCAGAAAGCTGTGGACTCACAAATTCTGCTAAAAATCAAAGCTGTTCCTCAGCGTTAGAGCTATTTCTGCTCTGTGTTTTCTCACAAATGGAGTTTATCTTTACAAATTGGTGTTCCAAATTTCTTTCAAAGAACCTAAGTAGATAACTGATCCATTTCAAATAATAAGTAAAATAAGTTCTGAGTTGTTCTCCACTGTATGAGCATCCCACAATCTGTTTATACTTTCTCCATTTAGTGAACTAACTTATTATTCAGTTTTATAAAACTCAATTCTGCTCTGTAGAGCAGAAAGTTTTAATTATGGTAAGTCCAGTTTATCAAAATTTTCTTTTATACTTAATGTTCTTGGTGTTATATCTAAGAAATCTTTGTCAACTCACAAGCTCACAAAAATTTTCTTTCATTTTTTCTTCTAGACATTTTATAGTTTTGCTTTTACACTGAGGCTTTCACATCAGTTAATTGTGTCAGGGAGAGATTAATATTCATTTTTTTCATATGTTTATCCATTTATCTTAGCAGCATTTGTTGAAAATACCATCTTTTCCCATTAATACAGTTGAGGATTTGGGCTATTTGTCTGTAAGTTTCTGTTTTTATAATGTCTTTTTCAGATTTTGGTATCACGGTTAAGCTGACTTAAAAAGCAAAAACTTTCTTTTCTCTTTTATTTTCCAGAAGTGTTTATGTAACATTGATATTAAGTCTCCTTAAAGATTGATAGAACTTTCCAGTGAACTCAAGTGGGCGTGGTGTTTTATTTGTGTGAAATTTTTATTATAGTTTCTTTCACACATATAGGCCCTATTCAGATTTTGTATTTCTTCATAAGTTTTTGTCTTATTTATGTAATTAATTAATTTGACAGAGAGAGACAGCAAGAGAGGAAACACAAATGGTGGGGGCGGTGGGAGAGGGAGAAGTAGGTCTCCTGCAGAGCAGAAAGTCCAACACAGGGCTGGGGATCCATCTCAGGACCTGGGATCATGACTTGAGCCAAAAGCAGACACTTAACCACTGAGCCACCCAGGTGCCCCAATTTTTTTCTTTTTTAAAAAAGAGTTGCCCATTTTTTTTAAGTTGTTGAATTTATTGCCATAGAGTTGTTCATCATATTACATTATTATCTTTTTAATGTCTGTGGGATCTGTAGTGATGCTTCTCTGTAATTCCTGATATTGTTTATTTGTGATTTTATTGGGTTTTTTTTCTTAATTTTTTTGCTAGGTGTTTGTTAATTTAATTAATACTTTAAAAGAAAAAGTGTTGTCTTTGTCGATTTTCTGTTTGCTGATTTCTACTCTGATCTTTATTGTTCCTTTCTTATGATTTACTTTGGATTTAATTTGTTCTTTATCTAGTTTCTTAAGTTGGAAATTTAGGTAATAGATATTACATCTTGCTATTTTCTCTAATGTGTGAATTTAAAACTAAATTTCTCCTTTAAACATTGTTTCGTCTGTGTTCCATGAATTTTGGTAAGTTACTAGATTTTTAGTTTGAAGTATTTTCTAATTTCTCTTGTGATTTTTCCTTGACCACAGGCTATTTAGAAAAGATTCAAGTTCCAAATACTAGGTGATTTTCTAATTATCTCATTATTTTTGACTTGTAATTTAATTTAATTTCCACAGATCTGTGGAAAGTTCAGGATGTTTCTCAAGCTCGACTAACTTGTCAGGACTTAAATTTCAAACTCCATTTCTCTTCTGGATCTTATTAAAACTTGGTTTCATACTTTGTTAGGATGCATCTAGAGTAGGTCTTACACTAAGTCTTGGTTGTTACTCCTATGGTGTGGCTTTCTACTGTTTCAACTGAATGCCAATAATGATGTTATCAAAGTATTAGCAGGATCTCTCCACTCTGAAGGGACCAGGAATTTGCTAGCAGTGCTTGTTTTTTTAATATCTCTATTTCCCTCTCAACTCTACATTAACTGCTATCTGTTAAACTCGCATGGTCTCACTCTGAACATGTATAGCCTTGTCCTCAGGGATTTATATAGGACCTCCGACAGGACTCCTGGGGCCTTCTCTGCACAGCCACCTTTTTCTGTTACCTTGTGTTATAGATTACAGCCAATTCAACCAACCCAAACTCTGATTTCTGCCTCCTCATATCACCTTAATCAGCTCAGGCTCTAGCTTCTCTGTATTACAGTTGGAAAATTATATCCAGTTAGAGAGTTAGGTGATCCTGTGCTCACTCACCTCATGAGTTTCTTTCTCTCAAGGGTTGCAGTTATGTGCTATCTGTTGTTATCTGATAAATTTGTCTTAATAAATTTGTCTTAAATGGTTTGTTCAGATTTATAGTTTATTTCAGGAGGGCTGATTTAATACCAGTTACTTAAACATAGTTGAAAGTAGAATTCTAAGTCTACCATTTTCCTCTGTGCTTTCTGTTTCTCCTACCTTTCCCTCCTCCTATTTTTCTCCTTTACTATCTACTTTTGAGTTAATCAAATTTTTAATGTTTTGTTTTAGTTATTTTAATGACTTTTAGATTAACTTCTGTATTATTTTTAAGTAGTTGTATTAAAGATTACAGTATTGACCTTTAACTTATCATATTCTGCTTAGAATTAATGTAGTACTGGGACACCTGGGTGGCTCAGTCATTTAAGTGTCTGCCTTTAGTTCAGGTCATGATTCCAGGGTCCTGAGATCGAATATTGCATCAGGCTCCTTGCTCAGCAGGGAGACTTCTTCTCCCTCTGCCTGCTTCTCTCCCTGCTTGTGTTCTTGCTTGTTCTCTCCCTCTCTGACAAATAAATAAATCTAAAAAAAAAGAATTAATATAATACTAACTGCAGTAAAGCTTGCATAACACTGTAATTCCACTTAGACACCCCATCCTTTGTGATATTGTTTTATATATTTTATATCTATGAGTATTGTATATATATTTATATCTATGAGTATTGTAATACCCACAATACAATATTCTGCTTTTTTCATTAAATAGTAAGTTTTTTACTGTGGTAAAAAAACATACAAAATTTATCATAATTATTTTTAAGTGTATAGTTCAGTAGTATTAAGTATACACAGTTGTTTTTCCAATAAATGAATAGAGATTGAAAAATATAATCTGTTGGGGTGTCTGGGTGGCTCAGTCATTAAGCATCTGCCTTTGGCTCAGGTCATGGTCCCAGGCTCCTGGGATCGAGCCCTGCGTCAGGCTCCCTGCTTGGCGGGAAGCCTGCTTCTCCCTCTCAGTCTCCTTCTGCTTGTGTTCCCTTTCTCGCAGTCTCTCTCTCTCTCTCTGCAAATAAATAAATAAATAAAATCTTTAAAAAAATATATCATCTGTTAAGATTATCCACATATTTACCATATCCAATCTCCACCCCCCTACTTTTTTAAAGAGGGAGGGAGTGATGGGAGGGGGCAGAGGGAAACGTAGAGAGAGAGAGAACCTTAAGCAGAGTCCCCACTCAATGCATAGCCTGACATGAGGCTCCATCTCATAATCCTGAGATCATGACCTGAGTCAAAATCAAGAGTCAGATACTTAATTGAGCCATCCATGTGCCCCTCCAGTCTGCTCTTTTTCTCCTTATATGTGTTGAGTCCCATCTGATGTCATTTTTCTTCAGCCAAAGAACTTTTCAAGTTTGTGACTTTTGGGGGGATGGTTCTAATCTTTTGTTAAGCCCATCTATTGAATTTTTTATTTCAGATATTGCAGATTTCATTTCTAGGGTTTTCATTTGGTTCTTGTGCAAAGTTTCTATTTTTCTGCTTAAATATCCTATCTTCACATCTATTATGATCACTTTTCTTTTAGACCTCGATTATATTTATAATAGCAACTTTAAGATACTTGTCTGCAAACAGTATGGAGGCTCTTCAAAAATTAAAACTAGAATTACTGTATTATCCAGTAATTCCACTACTGGGTACTTACCCAAAGAAGATGAAAACACTTATTTGAAGAGATATATGCACCCCATGTTTGTTGCAGCATTATTTATAATACCCAAGGTCTGGAAACTACCCAAATGTCCATCAGTAGATGAATGGATAAAGATGTGATATGCACACACAATGGAATATTATTACTCAGCCACAGAAAAGAATGAAATCTTGTCATTTGCAATAACATGGATGAATGTAGAGGGTATAATGCTAAGTGAATTAAGTCTATCAGAATAAGACAAATACTGTATGATTTCACTCATGTAGAAGCAAACTAAACAAAGAAAAAGAGTGACAAGCAAAAAATGGACTCTTGGAGTTCCTGGGTGGCTCAGTTGTTTAAGCATCTGCCTCTGACTCAGTTCATGATCTCAGGGTCCTGGCATCAAGCCCCACATCAGGCTCCCTGCTCGGCAGGGAGTATGCTTCTTCTTCTCCCTATGTCCCTTCCCCCAGCTCATGCTCTCTCTCTTTCTAATAAATAAAATGTAAATAAAATGGACCCTTAAATATAAAGAACAAACTGGTGGTTGCCAAAGGGGAGGTGGGTGGTGGAATGGGTGAAATAGGTGAAGGGGATTAAGAGTATGCTTCTCCTAATGCACACTGAGTAATGTACAGAATTGTTGAATCACTATATTGCACACCTGGAACTAATATAACATTATATGTTAATTATACTGGAATTAAAAAATAAATAAAATTTAAAATGTACTTATCTGTTGATTCCAACATCTGCATTATTTTGGGGTTTCTAGTGACTACTTTTTCTTTTGACTATGGATCACATTTTCCTATTTCCATGTCTAGTATGTTTTTGATTGTGTCTGGGCATTATGTTCGATACAGACAGAGAATCTGGATTTTGTTCTTTTCCCCTGAAGAGTGCTTTTTTTTTTTTTTTTATTTCAAGCAGACAGTTCAATTATTGGTTGGTCACCTTGAACTAATGTAGGCTTCTTTTTACACTTTAATAGGGCAGATCTGTTTTAGTTTCTCTTTTAGTCTTAGGGTGAGACATAGACTTTACTCCTTGGCATTACTTCTTTCTGCAGTTTTACTGGAGAGTACAGATGTTTGTCAAGCCTCTTTAACTTGGCATAATTCACACTCAGAACACTCTTTCCCTGCATTGGGCAGCAGCTGAAATCTTTGCTCAGCCTTTTCAGCTTTCCAGCTCTTGCTTTCCAACAGAGATTTTGGAGGGTCACAGTGCTGTGGTAAGTTTCTGCTTAGATTTTGTAGGTAGATTATAATTTTCATCTTAGACATTATTCAGAGTTTTGGGAGCTCCCCTCCTCTCTTGGATTTTCCAAGAGATTTTTTCCTCTCTTGGATTTCCTATCTCAATTTCCAGACTCTTTTCTGGCCCTAACCTTGTACCCTGAGCATTTCTGCACTATTCTACACAGACTAGGGGATGCCCTAAATAGGTTATTGGGTAAATTATTGTATGTGGCTCTTTCATTTTCTGTGGACTGAATCAATGTTGCATGAATAATTAGAAGAATGTTTCATGAAAAAAAAAAAGTTGGCAAAACTAGAATGGCACGCTGTATTTCACGAGTGCCAAATTAGGATCTTTTACTAATAGATCACTGAGCAACATGTATCACCATGTTGTTGTTGTTGTTTTTATAGGATTCACATGAAGAATATATAGATTTACTCTTTCTGTTTGGCTGTAGTAGATGGGGAATGATAGTTTTCCTGATGAGCTGTCCAGATATGTAGCTTTGTGAAACCTCATGCACTTGACTATATGTCTTGTCATGTACGTGACTATATGTCTTCTTTCTGACTTGCACTATCCATGGGAAAGGGTTTCTTGTATGTTAAGCCAACATATTCTGTTTTCTTCTTTCTGATTATAGCATTTCTTTTACCATCCCACTTCTTTGGAGAACCCTAATGTCATTTATATGGGACATGCAATCTTTGTGTTCTTTGCCTGTCTTTCTGATCTATACCCCATCTTTCTCACCTCAGGGGTAGAAATATAATGCCAAATTACCACAGGGATTAATTCAAGTATGGGCCAGGATATGAGTAAGACCAAATAAAATTTTCCTTAGAATATTTCTTTTCATCTTAGATAATATTACCATATTATCCAGTAATTCCACTACTGGGTACTTACCCAAAGAAGATGAAAACACTTATTTGAAGAGATATATGCACCCCTGTTAGCCCATCTAAAGCAAGATCCATGTTTTGCTTGCTGTTGTACCCTCTGTACCATGCACAGACCTGGAAAAATGTAAATGAATGTTTAATAGAATGAATGGATGTTGGTAGAATCATGCAGCAATTGTGACATTGGCTTTCTAAAATTAAATTCTTATTTATTTGACAGAGAGAGATCACAAGTAGGCAGAGACGCAGGCAGAGAGAGAGGAGGAAGCAGGCTCCCTGCTGAGCAGAGAGCCTAATGTGGGACTCGATCCCAGGACCCTGAGATCATGACCTGAGCCGAAGGCAGTGGCTTAACCCACTGAGCCTCCCAGGCACCCAAATTCTTCTTTCTTAACCTGATACCATCTCTCTATGAAATATGAGTCAGAAGTTGGCAAAGCTATTCATGAAATGGACCTCATCAATATATTGTTGGGGCATGACCAAGAGAGATGAAAATTCCAGAGAAAGTGTGTTTGAGACTAGACCCTTACTTCCCCAGAGCAGTGTAATTTTTATCTTTGAAACAGGAGTATTCACATGTTTCCTTCAAGACTTTGTTCCCCAGTTCTTTCACTAGAAATACCTATTTCAAGTGTATCAGTTCTCTGTCTTGAATTTGGAGAAGTACCATTAGCATCATTGAAGTAATATTTGTGAATTAGGAGGCTTGGAAGATGTCACAGACTGGCTAGAGGGAGAAGGATTTAGGAAGTGGGAATGATGGCACCTGGTTAAGATGTATCTGTTACTTTTACAACCATCTCCATTTTCCTGTTCTTTCTGCTATTCTCAGGTACTCCATCATATCAGAGTTATAGCTCCCTTGGTAGGGATTTTCAGACAAATACCATTACTCTACTATAGGTTAGATAAGAATAGCTTTTTGGAAAATCTGGTAATTTAATTACTGTACATATCATTGTTTCATTATGAAATTGTTATTAAGTTCAAAATATTCAGCCTGTATATGGATATTTATAAAACAACTGTTTATAAGTTGGAGTGGTTCATCATCAACAAATTTAGACCCAACAAATGGGTAAGTGCCTAAAGTAGCCACTATCTTAGGGGCTTTCAGATATGTTTTCTGGCATAATCCTGAAATCCTGTGTGCATGTGGGAGTTATTATTCATCCTTATTTTATAGAGAGGAATTTCATCAACAATTAGAATTAAAAATAAACATTGTGACTTCTGGTCTGGCACATAAGGAGCTTGGACAGCTCACTCCATTGTAACAAGAAATAAAAAGCTGAAGAAATGGAAAAATAAGCTCTACTTATTATTATTTTTCATCAGAAAAGTGAAGTCACAAGGCAAACCATTGCCCTTATGCTTTATTCCTTATGGATCACCTAATTTGGAATACACACAAGTCTAACTTAAAGAAATCTGACATCCAAAAAATTAGTAACAGTGTGAAAACTGCTCCACCAAAAGACACTTAAAGCAAACCTTTTAACAAGTACCAGAACACTAAATAGCCTAATTAGCTTATTTACCATAAAAATTTCAATGATTCTAGGAAAATATACCTCAAAATCCATTAATGTTCTTGTCCCTGAGTAAGACTTCGAGCACTCTCTCTTAGAAACAGCTCTTCCCAATTTTCACTTAGCATGCTGCTGCACATATTTGCTTAATTCCTCACAGAAACGTGTCATCAAATAAGAAATTATAAAGTTACCATTTAAAAATAAATAGGCAGTTTGCATTTTCAGGAGAATCATTTCCATGAAATTCCAGATTTCATGCAATGCTAAGCATTTTCAAACTAGTTGTTTCAAGGATTTGAAGAAAATTTATTACTATTAATTCTTGGCCAGATGACCAGTGATAGAAGGTTAAATGTTTTGGAATTTTTGTTTGGATCACAAGAGATTAAATACAATGGAATATGTTTTGGAAAATGAGAAGTAGAGCTAGGCCAAAGAATTCTCAAAGAGTTTGGTGTTCTGGAGGGCTCTTGTCAGAAATGATAAGGAGAATATAGAATGTTACCAAAAAGGATATGGGGGCACATAACCTCCAATGCCAACTGTAGATTTTACCTCATTCCTGACTATTTTAATTACCAAATTATCTCTGGTCAACCAGCCTTTTGAGAATGAATGAAGATATTTAAAGGAAGAACCAAATATTCCGGGAATTAGAGTTCTCAGACTCTTCCTTATAGTTGCTTCAGAGTCTGATGACTGAGGAGAGGCCCTGGCCTGTGTACTCTTGGAATTATGTGGAGATTGAGTTACACATTTTACATTCCAATGTATGGAATTGGAATTAGAGCAACATGTTAAATTAGAAGTTTCTACTAAGGCATCAATATACAATAGGTGTTAGTTACATACTAAAGCTGAGTACCAGTCCATGGTGCAGAAGGTTATACCTAGAAACTGGCCACACAGTCTTAAAGACTCCTCATCTAAAAGGAGGGTATTAAATTATATCTTGTTAGATATTTGAGGAATTTTTAAAAAAAAGATTTTTATTTATTTGAGAGAGAGAATCTCAAGCAGGCTCCTGCTGAATGAAGAGCCCAACACAGGGCCCAGTCTCCTGACTCACAAGATCATGACCTGAATTAAAATCATGAGTTAGATGCTTAACCGGCTGGGCCACCCAAGTGCCCTTTGAGGAGGATTTTTAAAGGAATAGCAGGTCAGATATGGGATCATACCTACAAGGGCAGTATGGGGGATGTCTTATCCAGTTCAGTAGAAGTTCACAGACAGGCAAACAGGCCTCAACAAGGTGGACCTTACTCTTTCCTGGGAGCCCAAGGAAAGAGCTGTCAGGGTAGAGTGCAGTCTCCCAAGTTGAGGGAAATGAATGTGACAGACTGCCAGCATTGAGTGTGTGTATGATGCTTTGAAATATCTGTAAAGGCACTCTCACCTTCAGAGAGCATGAAGCCGAATTCTTTTTCTTTACCCTTCTGTGACCCTTTTAGTAGGGAGTAGATATAGTTTGAATGAAGTATAAAGGTCTGATAACCTGAGATTAGACATTTGCCATCTGAGAGTGAGAATTAAAAACCATGGAACTGCCCAAGTTTCCATTCAGGGACATAAGAAAAGTCCCCCACAAATGTTTCCCCACAAAATATTTTTTAAAGGGTTGTTGGTTGTTCAGTGTGTTGGTTTTATAAAGTATTTTTCCAAAGTTTGCAAATCAAGGCACAAAGTCAGTTTCGAAGAGAAAAGAATGATGGTTAAGAACATGAGTCTAGAATCAGACTAGTCTCAAATCTTGGCTCTGCCATTTTTTAGTTATGTGACTTTGGGTAACTTACTTCACTTCTCTAGAATCTGTTTCCTTATCTGTAAAATAAGGATAATAGTAGTAACTACTGCTAAATGGTGTTAAGATTAAATGGGATAATCCAAGTAGGATGTATACTTTGATGCCTAGCTCAAAATGTTAGCTATATAAAAAATTCAGACTATGAAGAAGTAAAATGGTAGGAACTTGTGCTAGATATGTCTCCTGGGGGCAAGGGAAACAAAAGTAAAAATAAATTATTGTGACTTCATCAAAATAAAAAGCTCTTCACAGACCTGTACCCCTGGGGATAAAAATATATGTTTATAAAAAATTAAAAATTAAAAAAAAAGAGAAACAAATCAATAAAACTAAAAGGCAAACTACAGAATAGGAGAAGATACTTGCAAATGACATATCAATAAAACTCAACACCCCAAAACCAAATAATCCAATTAAAAATGGGCAAAAGACATGAATAGACAGTTCCTCAAAGAATAAATACAGATGGCTAACAAACACATGAAAGGTTGCTCAACATCCTTCATCATCAGGGAAGTGCAAATCAAGCTACAATGAGATATCACTTCACACCAGTCAGAATGACTAAAATTAACAGCACAGGAAATAGCAGGTGTTAGTGAGCATTTGGAAAAAGGGGAACCCTCTTACACTGTTGGTGGGAATGCAAACTGGTTCAACCACTCTGGAAAATGGTATGGAGGTTCCTCAAAAAGTTAAAAAAAGAACTACTGTATGATCTAGGAATCACACAACTAGGTGTTTACCCAAAGAATGCAAATATACTAATTCAAAGGGATACATGCACCCTGATAGCAGCGTTATCAATAATAGCCAAATATATATATATATATACACACACACACACATGCACACACACACACACACACACACACACACACAATGGAGTGTTATTCAGCCATCAAGAGAATGAAACCTTGCCATTTGCAATGATGGAGATGGAGTTAGAGAGTATTAGTATTATACTAAAGAAGTAAGTCAGTCAGAGAAATACAAATACCATTTAATTTCATTCATATGTGGAATTTAAGAAACAAAACAAATGATCAAAGGGGGAGAAAAAGAGAGAGGCAAACCAAGAAACAGACTCTTAACTATAGAGTATAGAGAACAAACTGGTGGTTATCAAAGGGGAGATGGGTGCAGGAATGGGTTAAATAGGTGATGGGGATTAAGGTCATCACTTGTTGTGATGAGCACTGGGTGTTATATGCAAGTGTTGAATCACTAAATTGTGCACCAGAAACTAATATTACACTGTATGTTAACTAACTGGAATTTAAGTAAAACCTTTAAAGAAAGAACAAATAGAACTGCAAAAAAAAAAAAAGAATAGCAAAAAAGATTTTCTTTTGCAGTAAGGGTATTTATAATAGATTTTAAAGTAATAGCCAATTGTGAGCTAGATTGGTTTTTAATGTTTTTGCTGCTGAAAATACTGTCAAAATATTTTTGATAAAATTATCAATAATTATTATTTGTATTGTTTAAAAAGTTGCCACTATAAACCATGCTAGAATGAAGAAGCATGAATATTCTCATTTACTGAGAGTAGATTTATTTCTGTGGAATAAATTTCTCAAAGTGGGATGTCTAGGTCAAAAGTACATGTATTTTAAAATTTCATAAAGTCAAGTGTATTAAGATATAATTTACATGCAGTAAAAATGATTTTAACAAATGATTATAAATTATAGTCATGGAGCCACCACTGCCATCAAGATAGAGATTTCTGTCATCCAGAAAAGTTCTCTTATGCTCCTTTTCAGTCTCCCTATCCCAGTCTTTAGTTGTCTCTCATGTGATATCTGTTCCTTAAGTTTTCCCTTTCCAGAATATCATATGAATGGAAATGGGTTCTTTCACTTAGCATAATACTTTTTGAGATTCATCCATTCCGTGAATATATCACATTTCATTCCTTTTTATTGCTGAATAGTATTCTGTTATAATTTATCCATTCATCTATGGAGGCACATTTGGTTTGTTTCTAGTTTTCTGTAGTTATGAGTAAAGTTACTATAAAAAAAGTTACTATAAATATTTGTTGTATAGGCATATGCTTTCATTTCTGTTGTGTGGATACTTAGGAGGAGTAGAACTGTTTGAGCGTTTAAGTATATGTTTGACTTTTTAAGAAATTACTGAATTTTTCCAAAGTGACTACCATTTCACCTTTTTACCAGTGATGTCTGAGAGTTACAGTTTCTCCATATCTTTGCCAACAGTTGGTACTGTCAGTCTAATTATTGACATTTTAGTGGGTATAGAGTAATACACACACACACACACACACACACACACCCCATATCTTTATCTAGCGATGGACACTTGGGTTCTTCTATATCTAGGCTACTGTAAAGAATGATAAAATAAACATAGGGCTACATATGTCTTTTTGAATTAGTGTTTCTGTTTTCTTGGGGTAAATACCCAGTAGTGAAATTACTAGATCATATGGTATTTCTATTTTTAACTTTTTGAGGAGCCTCTATACTGTTTTTCACAGTGACCACACCAGTTGGCATTCCTACCAGCAGTACATGATTTTCTCCACATTCTTGCCGAGAGTTGTTGTTTCTTGTGTTTTTGATTTTAGCCATTCTGACAGGTATAAGGTCTTACTGTGTTTTGATTAGCATTTCCCTGATGATTAGAGATGTTGAACATCTTTTCATGTGTCAGTAGTTCGTCTATTGTCTTCTTTGGACACATGTCTATTCAGGTCCTCTTCCCATTTTTAATTGGATGGTTTGGGGGTTTTTTATGTTTTGAATTGTCTAAGTTCTTTATGTATTTAGGGTATTAACACCTTATTGGATATATCATTTGCAAGTATCTTCTCCCATTTGGTAGGCTGTCTTTTTGTTTTTCTAATAGCTTCCTTTGCTGTGCAAAATCTTTTTATTTTGGTATAGTTACAATAATTTAAGTTTTCTTTTGTCTCCCTTACCTAAGGAAGCATGTCTGGAAAAATGTTGGGAAGGCCAGTGTCAAAGAAATTACTGCCTACGAGTTTTATGGTTTAAGGTCTCACAAATATGTATTTAAAACTTTTTTTTTTTTTAATATTTATAGTATTTTATTTATTTATTTATTTTTTAACTTTTTATTTTTTATAAACATATATTTTTATCCCCAGGGGTACAGGTCTGTGATTCACCAGGTTTACACACTCACCAAAGCACATACCCTCCCCAATGTCCATAATCCCACCCCCTTCTCCCAAACCACCTCCCCCCAGCAACCCTCAGTTTGTTTTTGTGTATGAATGTATAAGAAAGTGGTTTTTCTTTGCATGTAGGTGCCCAGTTTTCTCAACCATTTGTTGAAGAGACTGTTTTTTTCCACATTGTATATTCTTGACTCCTTTATCACAGATTAATTGTGCATTTATTTTTGGGCTTCCTATTCTGTTCTGTTGATCTATGTAGCTGTTTTTGTGCCAGTACCATATTGTTTTGATTACTATAAAAGCTGGACATTTTATTTTTTAATTTTAATTTTTTTAAAGATTTTATTGATTTATTTATTTGACAGAGAGAGAGAGAGAGATCACAAGTAGGCAGAGAGGCAGACAGAGAGAGGGGGAAGCAGGCTCCCTGCTGAGCAGAGAGCCTGAATGCAGGCCTTGACCCCAGGACCCTGGGATCACGACCTGAGCCGAAGGCAGAGGCTTAACCTACTGAGCCACCCAGGCACCCCAAAAAGCTGGACATTTTAGATAATATATTGTAGCAACTCTGACTGAATTTTTTCCCCATTTACAGTTTGTGTGTTTTATTTTTTTGCTTTATTTTTGTTAGTTTTTAGTAATTTGCTTGTACTTATACAGAGGAATGTGTCTTCTCTATGGTGTTCAGCTGTTGATATTTCTGTTTAGTTTTTTATTCTTATTTTTATTTTTAAAATTTTAGTTTCTAATGGGTTTCCTTGTACCTGTATAAGTTAGAGGTCATTAGTAGATTCAGAGATATTGTGCCTAAGTTCCCTCAACCCTAAGGTTTTCACTTTCTATTGATGAATTTGTATGCAGAAGAGTGTATTCAAAGTTCAGACAGTTCACACGTCTGGCTTCACGTTCTGCCTGGCTCTTTCTGGTATCTTCTGTGCATGCCTGTTGCCAGGGATTTGTGAAGAGCTTATGTAGTTCTTTGCTTTGTTCGTTTCCAGGGTTGCTTTTTCAGTTACTGCATAGTTTCTTCTGGATAGTTCAGTTTCTTTTCAGTTCTGCATTGTTACTTACACCTGCTAAAACTGATTTATGAGGAGAATATTTGCTGATGTCTTTACCAACTATTGCTGAAAGCCTCACTTGTCTTCATATTTTAAGATTCTTTTCACGATTCTTTATCCATATTATGAATTTGTACCATTCTTCTGTCAGTCTGTAGGTATATGTCTGTAGGGCTTTCTGAGGGTGGATAATGGAGTGAATTATTGTATGAGCCCATGAATATCTGAGAATATTTTTCTGTTTTCTTCACTCATAAATGGTAACTTGGTTTATAAAAAGTTGTGGCCACAATCATTTCCCCTTAATTAATTCTGTAATACATAGTTGTTTTGCATTTGGTATAGAATAGAAATATGACTTTTGTTCCTTCACATAAAACTTTTTTCTTACTTGAATGATTTTAAAGATTTATCCTTATTGTTTCAATTTCAAACTAGACTATATCTAGGTATAAGCATTAAAAATAGCTTGGTCTAAATTAAAATAAATTTAAGTAAGAAGACATAAAATCTAAATGTGAAAATTGGTAAAATTTACCAAGTTCATAAAACTTGATCTGAATAATGAGAGATGCATGCCATATTCCTGGCGAGAAATAAATGTTATTTCTTCCCAAATGCTGTGTTATCTTTCATAATACCAGGTGACACATAATATACGTTTGTCACACCATTAGTAATACAATTATAATCTGAATCCAAAAGGGTTTTGAGGGAATGAAATTTGGCAAGTTGAGATTTTAAAGTTCATTATAATAGTAAATATGTGAGAGTACACAAGAAGTTTTGGGAAATGAATATATTATACTGCTAATGTTTTTAAAACATTGGGATAGGTGAAAAAGATCAGTGGCATAGAAGGATGAATCTAGAAAAAAGTAAATATATATGGAAATTATTTATAAAAAAGTTGTGACATTTCAGATCATTAAGGAAATGCAGATTTAATAAATTGTGCTGAATAGTTGACTTTACAACTTTAAGTAATTTAGATTTTTTTCCTACTTTATGCCACATACAAAAATTAATTCTAAATGAATTAAAAGTTTAAATATAACTTCTTTCCCAACTATAGAAATGTTAAGGAAATGTGGAAGAATATTTTTATAAGTTTGGGTATAAACAGATTATTTAAAACTTAATAAAATAAATAAATGGCAGATTTGAGTGCATTATTATATTTGTCTGTTTTACAAAATACTGTCAAAAGTAAAAGATTAACAATAGACTGAAGAAAATGGATGTGAAATATAGAAGGCAAAATATTAGTGAAATGTGTGAAAGTGGACATTACTGGTGGGAATATAGACTGCAAAAATTAAGAGGCCCATTCCTAACAATTTTACATCCGGCACCATATCTTATAGAAATAATTCTATGAATATCTTAATATATATTTTCTTTGTAGCATAGTTAAAAAAGCAAAATGCTAGAAATAAGTATATCTGCATTAGTAGAAAAATGATTAAATAATTTTGGTATATCTATTCAGTTGACATGCATATAGCTATTAAATGTGATGCAGTAGCACTATGTGAGCTGATACAGAAATATGCCTGTAATATATTTTTAAATGAAAACATAAATTTGAAGAACATCTGTATAGCATGATCTAATTTTTACAAAAAAGTGTATGTGAAGGTATATATGTGCATATATGCTTATATATAATCTATAATCTTCTTATATAACCATAGAAAAAATTGTGGAAAGATATATATTTTACAGTTAACAGCAGTTAGATCTAGTTTATGGATTTTAACAGATGGAGGTATACATTTACACTTAATAATCATTTTTGTAGAATAATTAAGGATATGTGAATACACACAAGATATAATTAAAGCATAACAAGTATAGCACTAACTCAATTTTACTTTGTCTAGGTCAGAAATAAGATTACTGGATCAAAGAGTCATCCTCCTTCCTTTCCTTTTCTTCCTGGCACTCTTAGCATTAACTCTCTTCTGTTGTTTAATTCTAAGACTCTCAGAGCTCATTCCACTGAGCTTGCTCTTTTTCTCTAGCTTGGGCCTTCCATAGCCTATGGCAATGTGATGATTTTGTTAAAACTGTATTTGGAAAGACCAAACAGAGTTCAGAGTACCTACTGTTTCAGAGGGGAAATGGCAAATATATGTATATGTATATTTAATGGTGTCTTACTAGAGACAGGCAAGAAAGGAAGTAAAACATAGATCTAGATATTTATACTGTTAGAACAAGAGCATAATCAAATCAAAGTGAAATGATTCCAAGGGAGGGTGGGTGTAGAGCACCCGTAGGAATCAGAAGCCTATGGCTTTGAACATTTGATATTGCCACTTTAGACCTCTGCTTCATGCTATTTTTTTTTTAATTTTTTATTTTTTATAAACATATATTTTTATCCCCAGGGGTACAGGTCTGTGAATCACCAGGTTTACACACTTCACAGCACTCACCAAAGCACATACCCTCCCCAATGTCCATAATCCCACCCCCTTCTCCCAAACCCCCTCCCCCCAGCAACCCTCAGTTTGTTTTGTGAGATTAAGAGTCACTTATGGTTTGTCTCCCTCCCAATCCCATCTTGTTTCATTTATTCTTCTCCTACCCACTTAAGCCTCCATGTTGCATCACCACTTCCTCATATCAGGGAGATCATATGATAGTTGTCTTTCTCTGCTTGGCTTATTTCGCTAAGCATGATACGCTCTAGTTCCATCCATGTTGTTGCAAATGGCAAGATTTCATTTCTTTTGATGGCTGCATAGTATTCCATTGTGTATATATACCACATCTTCTTGATCCATTCATCTGTTGATGGACATCTAGGTTCTTTCCATAGTTTGGCTACTGTGGACATTGCTGCTATAAACATTCGGGTGCATGTGCCCCTTTGGATCACTACATTTGTATCTTTAGGGTAAATACCCAATAGTGCAATTGCTGGGTCAGAGGGCAGTTCTATTTTCAACATTCTGAGGAACCTCCATGCTGTTTTCCAGAGTGGCTGCACCAGCTTGCATTCCCACCAACAGTGTAGGAGGGTTCCCCTTTCTCCACATCCTCGCCAGCATCTGTCATTTCCTGACTTGTTGATTTTAGCCATTCTGACTGGTGTGAGGTGATATCTCATTGTGGTTTTGATTTGTATTTCCCTGATGCCGAGTGATATGGAGCACTTTTTCATGTGTCTGTTGGCCATCTGGATGTCTTCTTTGCAGAAATGTCTGTTCATGTCCTCTGCCCATTTCTTGATTGGATTATTTGTTCTTTGGGTGTTGAGTTTGCTAAGTTCTTTATAGATTCTGGACACTAGTCCTTTATCTGATATGTCGTTTGCAAATATCTTCTCCTATTCTGTCAGTTGTCTTTTGGTTTTGTTAACTGTTTCCTTTGCTGTGCAAAAGCTTTTGATCTTGATGAAATCCCAATAGTTCATTTTTGCCCTTGCTTCCCTTGCCTTTTGCGTTGTTCCTAGGAAGATGTTGCTGCGGCAGAGGTCGAAGAGGTTGCTGCCTGTGTACTCCTCAAGGATTTTGATGGATTCCTTTCGCACATTGAGGTCCTTCATCCATTTTGAGTCTATTTTTGTGTGTGGTGTAAGGAAATGGTCCAATTTCATTTTTCTGCATGTGGCTGTCCAATTTTCCCAGCACCATTTATTGAAGAGGCTGTCTTTTTTCCATTGGACATTCTTTCCTGCTTTGTCAAAGATTAGTTGATTAGTTGATTTGAGGGTCTATTTCTGGGCTCTCTATTCTGTTCCATTGATCTATGGGTCTGTTTTTGTGCCAGTACCATGCTGTCTTGATGATGACAGCTTTGTAATAGAGCTTGAAGTCCGGAATTGTGATGCCACCAACGTTGGCTTTCTTTTTCAATATCCCTTTGGCTATTCGAGGTCTTTTCTGGTTCCGTATAAATTTTAGCATTATTTGTTCCATTTCTTTGAAAAAGATGGATGGTACTTTGATAGGAATTGCATTAAATGTGTAGATTGCTTTAGGTAGCATAGACATTTTCACAATATTTATTCTTCCAATCCAGGAGCATGGAACATTTTTCCATTTCTTTGTGTCTTCCTCAATTTCTTTCATGAGTACTTTATAGTTTTCTGAGTATAGATTCTGTGTCTCTTTGGTTAGGTTTATTCCTAGGTATCTTATGGTTTTGGATGCAATTTTAAATGGGATTGACTCCTTAATATCTCTTTCTTCTGTCTTGCTGTTGGTGTAGAGAAATGCAACTGATTTCTGTGCATTGATTTTATATCCTGACACTTTACTGAATTCCTGTATAAGTTCTAGCAGTTTTGGAGTGGAGTCTTTTGGGTTTTCCACATATAGTATCATATCATCTGCGAAGAGTGATAATTTGACTTCTTCTTTGCCGATTTGGATGCCTTTAATTTCCTTTTGTTGTCTGATGGCTGAGGCTAGGACCTCTAGTACTATGTTGAATAGCAGTGGTGATAATGGACATCCCTGCTTTGTTCCTGACCTTAGCGGAAAAGCTTTCAGTTTTTCTCCATTGAGAATGATATTTGCGGTGGGCTTTTCATAGATGGCTTTGATGATATTGAGGTATGTGCCCTCTATCCCTACACTTTGAAGAGTTTTGATCAGGAAGGGATGCTGTACTTTGTCAAATGCTTTTTCAGCATCTATTGAGAGTATCATATGGTTCTTGTTCTTTCTTTTATTGATGTGTTGTATCACATTGACTGATTTGCGGATGTTGAACCAACCTTGCAGCCCTGGAATAAATCCCACTTGGTCGTGGTGAATAATCTTTTTAATGTACTGTTGAATCCTATTGGCTAGTATTTTGTTGAGTATTTTCGCATCTGTGTTCATCAAGGATATCGGTCTATAGCTCTCTTTTTTGGTGGGATCCTTGTCTGGTTTTGGGATCAAGGTGATGCTGGCCTCATAAAATGAGTTTGGAAGTTTTCCTTCCATTTCTATTTTTTGGAACAGTTTCAGGAGAATAGGAATTAGTTCTTCTTTAAATGTTTGGTAGAATTCCCCCGGGAAGCCGTCTGGCCCTGGGCTTTTGTTTGTTTGGAGATTTTTAATGACTGTTTCAATCTCCTTGCTGGTTATGGGTCTGTTCAGGCTTTCTATTTCTTCCTGGTTCAGTTGTGGTAGTTTATATGTTTTTAGGAATGCATCCATTTCTTCCAGATTGTCAAATTTTTTGGCGTAGAGTTGCTCATAGTATGTTCTTATAATAGTTTGTATTTCTTTGGTGTTAGTTGTGATCTCTCCTCTTTCATTCATGATTTTATTTATTTGGGTCCTTTCTCTTTTCTTTTTGATAAGTCGGGCCAGGGGTTTATCAATTTTATTAATTCTTTCAAAGAACCAGCTCCTACTTTCGTTGATTTTTTCTATTGTTTTTTTGGTTTCTATTTCATTGATTTCTGCTCTGATCTTTATGATTTCTCTTCTCCTGCTGGGCTTAGGGTTTCTTTCTTGTTCTTTCTCCAGCTCCTTTAGGTGTAGGGTTAGGTTGTGTACCTGAGACCTTTCTTGTTTCTTGAGAAAGGCTTGTACCGCTATATATTTTTCTCTCAGGACTGCCTTTGTTGTGTCCCACAGATTTTGAACCGTTGTATTTTCATTATCATTTGTTTCCATGATTTTTTTCAATTCTTCTTTAATTTCCCGGTTGACCCATTCATTCTTTAGAAGGGTACTGTTTAGTCTCCATGTATTTGGGTTCTTTTCAAACTTCCTTTTGTGGTTGAGTTCTAGCTTTAGAGCATTGTGGTCTGAAAATATGCAGGGAATGATCCCAATCTTTTGATACCGGTTGAGTCCTGATTTAGGACCGAGGATGTGATCTATTCTGGAGAATGTTCCATGTGCACTAGAGAAGAATGTGTATTCTGTTGCTTTGGGATGAAATGTTCTGAATATATCTGTGATGTCCATCTGGTCCAGTGTGTCGTTTAAGGCCTTTATTTCCTTGCTGATCTTTTGCTTGGATGACCTGTCCATTTCAGTGAGGGGAGTGTTAAAGTCCCCTACTATTATTGTATTATTGTTGATGTGTTTCTTTGATTTTGTTATTAATTGGTTTATATAGTTGGCTGCTCCCACGTTGGGGGCATAGATATTTAAAATTGTTAAATCTTCTTGTTGGACAGACCCTTTGAGTATGATATAGTGTCCTTCCTCATCTCTTATTATAGTCTTTGGCTTAAAATCTAATTGATCTGATATAAGGATTGCCACTCCTGCTTTCTTCTGATGTCCATTAGCATGGTAAATTCTTTTCCACCCCCTCACTTTAAATCTGGAGGTGTCTTTGGGCTTAAAATGAGTTTCTTGGAGGCAACATATAGATGGGTTTTGTTTTTTTATCCATTCTGATACCCTGTGTCTTTTGACAGGGGCATTTAGCCCATTCACATTCAGGGTAACTATTGAGAGATATGAATTTAGTGCCATTGTATTGCCTGTAAGGTGACTGTTACTGTATATGGTCTCTGTTCCTTTCTGATCTACCACTTGTAGGCTCTCTCTTTGCTTAGAGGACCCCTTTCAATATTTCCTGTAGAGCTGGTTTGGTATTTGCAAATTCTTTCAGTTGTTGTTTGTCCTGGAAGCTTTTAATCTCTCCTTCTATTTTCAATGATAGCCTAGCTGGATATAGTATTCTTGGCTGCATGTTTTTCTCGTTTAGTGCTCTGAAAATATCATGCCAGCTCTTTCTGGCCTGCCAGGTCTCTGTGGATAAGTCAGCTGCCAATCTAATATTTTTACCATTGTATGTTACAGACTTCTTTTCCCGGGCTGCTTTCAGGATTTTCTCTTTGTCACTGAGACTTGTAAATTTCACTATTAGGTGACGGGGTGTGGGCCTATTCTTATTGATTTTGAGGGGCGTTCTCTGAACCTCCTGAATTTTGATGCTCGTTCCCTTTGCCATATTGGGGAAATTCTCCCCAATAATTCTCTCCAGTATACCTTCTGCTCCCCTCTCTCTTTCTTCTTCTTCTGGAATCCCAATTATTCTAATGTTGTTTTGTCTTATGGTGTAACTTATCTCTCGAATTCTCCCGTCGTGGTCCAGTAGCTGTTTGTCCCTCTTTTGCTCAGCTTCTTTATTCTCTGTCATTTGGTCTTCTATATCACTAATTCTTTCTTCTGCCTCATTTATCCTAGCAGTGAGAGCCTCCTTTTTTGATTGCACCTCATTAATAGCTTTTTTGATTTCAACTTGGTTAGATTTTAGTTCTTTTATTTCTCCAGAAAGGGCTTTTATATCTCTCGAGAGGGTTTCTCTAATATCTTCCATGCCTTTTTCGAGCCCGGCTAGAACCTTGAGAATTGTCATTCTGAACTCTAGATCTGACATATTACCAATGTCTGTATTGATTAGGTCCCTAGCCTTCGGTACTGCCTCTTGTTCTTTTTTTTGTGTTGAATTTTTACGTCTTGTCATTTTGTCCAGATAATAGTAAATGAAGGGGCAAGTAAAATACTAAAAGGGTGGCAACAACCCCAGGAAAATATGCTTTAACCAAATAGGAAGAGATCCACAATCGTGAGTGGGTAGAAAGGGGATAAAAAGAGGTTCAAAAAAGTTAGAAAGGAAAAAAAAGCAAAAAGAGAAAAAAAAAAAAAGAAGAGAAAAGAATTTTTAAAAAAAGAAAACACCTTTCAGAAAGTGGTTTTTCTGTTTCCAGAATTGCTGTTCTTCTTCTCTTCGATCTGCCGATGGATTTTCAGGTGTTTGCAGTCTTTAGATAAGCTATCTAGCTGATCTCCGGCTAGCTGAAGCAGTCTCAGCTTGCTACTTCTCCGCCATCTTGACTCCTCCCTCCTGCTTCATGCTATTTTGAAAGTTTAGTCAGAGTGCCTTTAAGGATTAGATAGGAATTTATATTTATGTACCTATTTATTTATCTTAAAGATTTTATTTATTCATTTGAGAGAGAGAGACCACAATCAGCGGAGAGGCAGAAGGAGAAGGGGAAGCAGATTCCGTGTGAGCTGGAAGCCCGATGTGACCTTGATCCCAGGACCTGGAAATCATGACCAGAGCCAAAGACAGACACTTTTAACCATCTGAGCCATCCAGGTGCCCCTAGACAGGAGTTTAAATGAATGGAGCACAGAGTATAAGATTATAAAGGAGTGGAAACTGATCAACTAGATCTCATAGTCTCCCTCCAAGGACTTTGAAATTTAAAAAAAAAAAAATGATGCTGTTAGCACCAATTAAAGCAAGTCTGTTGTCCATATCCAGTGCATGGACTTCCAGTTTGTAACTTCTGGATTAGTTGATTTCTTTTCAAGTCTAACATCATTTTATGCTTTTTGTAACGTAGAAAAGTAATTGAATGAACGAGGGAGGCAGTTGGTAGGGGATTTTGAATTTATAATATGATTTGACTTTTGAAAACTTTTTAATTGAGAACATTTGAGTGATTAATGGGATACAGGTAGTAACAAAGATTAGTACAGGGATGTCCTGGGTATCCTTCATCTAGTTTCCCACGTTAACATATCTTGCATAACCATAGAACAACATCAAAGCCAGGAAATGAAGTGGGTATAGAGTTCAGTGTCATTTTGTCACATGGGTAGATTTAGGTAACTGTCTCCACAAGCAAGTTACATAACTATTTCATCACCACAAAGATCTTCTTGTGTTACCCCTTTATAGTCCTACCCCCATCATTGTGTACCACAGTTTGCTTAATTATTCATCTATTACAGCACATTCTGGTCATTTCCAGTTTGGGGCTATTACAATTTGTGTATGAATAATTATGTACAGATTTTTATGTGGATAGTTTTCATTCTGGGATAAATGCCCACAAATGTGATTGCTGAATGGTATGGTGAGTGTATATTTGATTTTTTTAAAAACCTTCCAAACAACTTTTCAGAGTGATTATTCCATTTTATATTCTTACTAGTAATGTTTTTTTTGCATTCTTGCCAGCATACAGTATTGTCACTATTTTCATTTTAGTTGTTCTGATAGGTATGTAGTGATATCATCATGGTCTTAATTTCCATTTTTTTAATGGCAAGTTAGGTGCTTATTTGATATCCATATATCTTTTATGTACTTTGTTCATTGTCTATTTGGATTGCTTGTATATTTTACTGCTGAGTTCCCTTGAACTGTGAATATGTCACCTTATATGGCAAAGGGGAATTTAGGTTGTAGATGGAATAAAAGTTGCTAATCAGGTAATTATTCTGAATTACCCAGATGGAGCCGATGTAATTACAGGGACCTTTAAGAATGGAAGACCAGAGCAGAAGACTAAGCTAGAGAGCTTAGATGTGATATGAGAAGGACTCAATCTGTTGTTTGTTTTAAAGGTGGAGGAGAAGGGGATCATGAGCCAAGGAATGTGAGAAGTCTCTAGAAACTGGAAAAGGCAAGGAAATTATTCTCTTCTAGAGCCTTCAGAAAGGATTGCAGCACTGTCAACACCTTAATTTTAGCTCAGTAAGGCCCATTGCATACCTCTTAGTTCCAATAATACAATAAATTTGTACTGTTTAAGCCACTTAATTTGTGGTGATTTGTTACAGTAGCACTAGAAAAATTAAATTACATAATACAATTCTACATCAAAAAGTATTTATCCACTATAGGACCTTTAAAATCTTTGAAAAGGTAGAGGAATAAAATAAATATTAAAGTAGATAAACATGAATTTTAAAGAGATGGGTGTGTGTGTGTGTGTTATCCTGAAGTACTTAAATAGAGTCCTTAAGATTCCATGATACTCACTTTGAATATTATTTATTTTCTTATTGAAGCGTAGTTTACAAACCATATTATGTTAGTTTTAGGTATACAACATAGCAATTCAACATTTATATATATGAAATGAATATCATAAATCTAGCTACCAACTGTCATCATACAAAGTTGTTACATATTATTAACTATATTCCTGGTGCTGTATATTATATTCCCACATCTTATTTATTTTATAACTGGTAAGTTTCTATCTTTTAATACCTTTTAAATAGATTGTTGATTTTTAATGATTGAATAGTGGTGTATATTTCTGCTTTTGTAGACCCACAGTTTCTATGTGCTGATGTTTTTTTCACTCTGCCTCTTTTCTCAAGCCGTGGGTGAACAGAAGGGAGACCTCATGATCTCAAAAGAGAACAGGTTGAAGACATTTTCTAAACATTGCCCTATGTGCAAATATGTGTCTGTTGAATCTAGATACAACAGCTGTTTCTCACTTTCTTATGATGTGCTTCAAACATTCAGCAGTATCTATAAAAAACACCTTTAAAATGTCTTATTTATGAAGTGGCAAGTGGAGATTAAGATTATTGTGCTTATACTTGAGCCAGATATATGTGGTGTGATTGATGCAGACATTCAAACTAAGGCTAAAAGCCTAGGTTGATTCGTGCATATTTTGCGAATGTTGTGATTACTCTCATACTTAATAAGGTAGTGCAAATCCTGGGAACAAAAATCACAGACTAATAGCTTGCCATATTTGAACTTCTGGCATTCTCCATAAGCCTAAAAAGTGCTGCGCCTATTTCCTTTTCATTGCTAATATGTCACATTTACCTTAGAGATGGACCTACTAACTTAATTATAAATTGTTCATCTTTGTATTTGTGGACTTTCACAACCTTCCCTGTTTTGCCCCCCAGGAGCACTCTATAAAAAAATCGAAATGTCTCTTGATTCCTACAACTAACTGTATCTTTTCCTTTCTATACCTCACTCTACTTAGAATTCTCTCTCATTCTTCCTTCATTCTGGCCTACAGAAGTTTTAGGCATTTTTTTAAAATCCCAGCTGTGTATCTCCTTCCATGAAGTCTCCTCTTACTTCCACTGAATTAGAAGGAATTTGTCTGTCAGAGAGGGTAATTCTCTTTGCTGTGTAGTATAGATTTTTGAGTATTTATAAACTCCTTGAGATAGAGACTTTCTGAATGATTTTTTTCATTTCTTTAGGACATAGTATAGAAATTTAGATTCTCAGGAGGTATTACATAAAGTTATACGAAATAACTGTTGGAGTAGAAAAACCGGAACAATTGACACGGGTCCACCCACACAGAAAATTCTTCACATTTAAAAATCACTTGGTATTAATGTTCATATGTGTGCCTTTTATTATATATTAATCTACTTTTATTCCTAACACAATGGTTTCATGTATTTGATATGGAAATTTCAAAGAACTAGACTACTTAGGAGTAAATAGTATATTAGTCTCCTTGGTAATGTGACTTTAGAACAAAAAAAGGGGAAAATTTGACTGTGCTATTTCTGAGCTCATCTCATAATTCAAGAACACTCAAGAAATTAAGCCTTGGGAGGCTAAGAAGGGTAAAGGATGAAGTCTTCTAAGGCTTTTTGTTTTATTACAGGCAAATTCCTTCTTGTTAAACACAATCTTATTTCTCCTTTCAGCTGCTCACATTAAACAAAAACTAGCTTTCAAGTGAAACCAAGTAGGTCTTTTGCACATAACTCTCATTCCTCCATTTTCATTTATTCAAGAAGAGAGAATGAAAGGTCAGACTCAACTGTATTAATTCAGCAAATGCTTATTCAACATAAATGTATGTCTTTATAGATACTTGGAAGGGTGGCTAGCTCGTACAATAGTGACTAGGACAAAGTCCCTGCCCTCACAGGGCAATCATTTTAGTGAGGATGTTTTCCAGGTCATTAATCCACATTTTCTCAATGAAAGTCCATGCTTTCTTATCTTCTTTTTTTTCCAAATCTTTGCTGATCTCAGCTACCATAATGGACTTAACTCTATCTTCCTTTGTGACTTCACCTTATTTTTGCTATTATATAGTACTTGAAACCCATGTTACCTCGATGCCCAAAACTCTGGCTTTAATTCACTGTTATTTTTAATCTTCATCTACAAATCACTGTTTTGCAAGGTCAGACCTGGAGCTTGCTCTCAAAAGAGACTAGGGACCTCTGCTTCTGACTGAGAAGGAGGAATAGGGACTAAATTTAATTTCCCACCTGAAACATCTTCAGTACTGGGCAAAATTAAATCTTTGAAGAGCACATCAGGCAACTTAAGACAGTGATCTCTCAGAAAGGGAAACAAATGAGGTAAGTTCTGCAGTTATGCCATTTTACTATTTGCAGAGTTTTCAGACTTCAGTGGAAGGAGTGGAAACCAAAGCTAAGTCCACTGGTTTTCCTGAGATGAGGTTGAACTAGGATTCCAGGAAGGCAAAGGTGGTTAGAGTTCATATCTGTGCACAAAGAAAGCTTCAGAGATATTCAGAGGGTCCCTAGTGAGTTTTCAGTTGACTACTGACCAGCATATGTATGAATTGAAATTGTCAAAGGCCAGGGAGTGTCTACCAAAAAGAATCAGAAGGAGCAATCTCTGGGGTTACACAGGTCTGGTAATAGTTCATATTCTCACCAGCCATAGTGAAAAACCTCATAATTAATGGGACATTGGATAAGTTACTCAGAAGGGTATTACCTCATTAATGAGGTAAAATCAGTATTAGGTTAAAGGTTGTTTTGGTCCTGCTTAACAACACTAAAAAAAGACATCAAAAGAATCAAAATGGTTCTAAAAGGGAGGAACTCAGAGGAGTGACTGAATTATTTATGGTGTATCAAGGCTTGTCCCTGAGCTGGACATGCATGAGTCTAATCCTACACACCGTATTAAAAACTTTGAGAACTGAACTAAGAGCTAGACCATGAATCCAGTTTGATACTGGTCACTGTGGGGCACAAATGCAGAATATATTGAAATAGCACTGTAAAGACTTTGAAATTAGAACTTTTATTGAAATCTTAACCCAAGGAGGACTGATTTGAACTTAAGGCCTTGAACTCATTGACTTGATTGCCTACTAAAACAAAAATACCAACATTCTCCATAGGACTGAATAAGACCCAGAGTCTTATATCATACAATTCAAAATGCCCAGGATATATCCAAAATTACCACGGCATACAAATAACCAGGAAAATCTCAACTTGCATTGGAAAAAATAACAGATGCAGATGATAAGATGATATGGATGTTGGAATTACCTAACAAAGACTATTAGGTAGTATTAATAATGCTACCACAAGCAAAGGTGGACACAACAAATGGAAATAGAGACTGTCACAGTAAAGAAATAGAAAATATAAAGCAGAAGCAAATGGAAATTTTAGAACTGAAAGTATAATCAGTGAAATAAAAAATGCATTGCAGTGGCTTAATAGCAGGGTGAAGATGACAGATGAAAGTGTCAGTGAATGTTAGATCAAGAGATCAATATAGATCAAGAGAAACAAATGTGAACAAAAGAGAGACAAAGAATTGAAAAAATAATTAAAGAGATCTTCAGGAATCTGAGAGTCAATACCCAAATTCTAGGGTGCCTAGGTGGCTCATCTGGTTAGTGTCTGCCTTCGGCTCAAGTCATGAGCCCAGGGTCCTGGGATCAGCGCCCCTACCCCCAGCTCCCTGCTCAGCAGGGAGTCTGCTTCTCCTTATACTCTCCACTCGTGCTCTTTATCGCTTTCTCTCTCTCTGTAAAATAAATAAATAAAATCTTAAAAAAACAAAGAAACAACTAAATGTCTAATATTTGCTTCATCTGAGTCTCAGAGGGAAAGGAAGAGAAATGGAGTACAGAAAAATATTTAAAGAAATAGTGTCTGAAATGTGTCAAAATTGTTGAAAGACCTAATCCTGCAGTTTCAAGAAGCTTAGGAATTCTAAATAGTATAAACTCAAGGAATGTACACTGGATGCATAATCTACTAAAAACTAAAAGCAGAGAAAAAAATATTCAAAGCAGTCAGAGAAAAATGATGTATTCTTTATAGGAAATCAACAATTTAAATGATTGCAGATTTCTTACCGGAAACCATGGTGGCCAGAAAGAAGTTGAACAGCATTTTTCTTTTCTTTTTCTTTTTTTTTTTTTTTAAGATTTTATTCATTTATTTGACAGAGAGATTACAAGTCCAAGATTATAAGAGAGTCAGGCAGAGAGAGAGAGGGTGAAGCAGGCTCCCTGCCAAGCAGAGTGTCCGATGAGGGGCTCGATCTCAGCAGATCGTGATCTGAATGGAAGGCAAAGGCTTAACCCACTGAGCCACCCAGGCATCCCAAGAACAGCACTTTTTTATAAAGATTTTATTTTTAAGTAATCTCTGTAGCAAATGTGGGGCTCAAGCTCACAACCTCGAGATTAAGAGTCTCATGCTTTTCCAGCTGAGCCAGCCAGGTGCCTTGGAACAACATTTTTAAAGTGTTGAAAGAAAAGAACTGCCAACTGCAAATTTTGTATCAGCTAATAATATCCTTCAGAACTAAGGTGAAATAAAGATGTTCTCAGACAAACTAAAATAATTCATTTCTAAGAAGCCTCTTCTAAAGGAATTTCTAAAATCAGTTCATCAGAAAAAAGGAAATTTGAAAGATCAGAAATGAATAATAATAGAAATGATAAATTTTATGTTATGTGTATTTTATTTACCACAAAAAATTAAAAGGGTAGAGATATTTATATTGTGAAAATACTAATAAAAAGAAGGTAGAGAAGTTACATTAGTGTTAGACAACACAGACTTCAGAGAAAAAAAAATTACCAAGGGTAAACAAAGATACCACATAATGATAAAAAGGATCAGTTCATCATGAAAACATTACAATCCTAGATTTGTATGCACCTAATAACAGAGCTTCAAAATACATGGAACAAAGCTCATTAGATAAATTAATTATTTAAATATAAAATTTTTGTATTTTGTAAAATTGTGCAAAAGGTAAATTAATTTATAACAACAGAAATCAGGTGAATGGATGCCTGGGTACAAGAAGGTAGGATCATCAAGGGGCACAAGGAAACTTTCCGGAGTGGTGGATATGCTCATTATCTTGATTGTTTTGATAGTTCCCTGTTTTTAAAATTTATCAAATTGTGTACTTCATTCTTTTTCAAGATTTTATTTATTTATTTGAGAGAGAGTGAGCGAGAGGGAGCATGAGAGGGGGGAAGGTCAGAGGGAGAAGCAGACTCCCCGTGGAGGTGGGAGCTTGCTGTGGGACTCAATCCCGGGACTCTGGGATCATGACCTGAGCTGAAGGCAGTTGCCCAACCAACTCAGCCACCCAGGTGCCCCTAAATTGTTACTTTAATTTTGTTGTTTATTGTATATTAGGCTTTAATAAAGTTATATAGAAACTTAAAAGAGATAGATTATAACAGATTTAATCTTCTAAAGTCTTCTAGGCTCCAAATTTCTCCCTATTCCTACTCTTCTTCCCTACCAAGTCTGCTGTTTACCTTTTTTGGATTTCTGGCATCTTTCCAACTTTCTTTGCTTTTTGGATAGCCCCTTTCTGGTCATGCTTGAGGGAAAGTCAAGATCCTAAGGGAAGTTCTCAACTACCTGACCTTACCATTCCAGCTGAGAAATGACAAATCTAAAGGAAGAGAGTGTGAGGACAGATATTTAAAAATTTTGTTTAAAATCTTGAATCTTGAAGTCACAAAACTACCAGTAATTTATAAGCTTGGTCTACAGGAAGTTAAGTGCTCTCCTCCGCCAAACAAACACATGAACAGTTGCTCATTGTCATTAGTCATTAGAAAATGCAAATTAAAAAACCCAAAGAAATGCAACTTCATACTCAATAGGAGATCCATAATAATGATTTTCAAAATGGAAAATAGCAAGTGTTGGCAAGGTTGTGAAGATGCTGGAATCATACAATATTGGAAAATTGTGTGCTTATGGTCTGAAGGTGATATCTTTGGGATGTGATCTGTGGGTTGTTTTGTTTGATGTCATGTGTGCTTGTATTTCTGTTCATTAAATGATTGTAGAAAGGTTTTTTAAGTATGTGCTGCCTCTAAAACGCTGTAAATTTGTGAATACTGTAAAACAGAGAGCCCAGGCAAGTGTTTGGACTCTAGAAGAATCCTAGAAGGGAAAAAGTCTTAAGAAGATGATACAGTTGACTCTCGTACAACAAGGATTTGAATTGTGCAGGTCCACTTACATATGGATTTTTCTCGGTAAATACAGTATTGTACTGTTAATGTTTTTTTCTCTTCCTTTTGATTTTAATAGTATTTTCTTAAGCTTTATTTTAAGAATACAGCATATAATATATGTAAAATACAAAATATGTGTTAATTGTGTATATTATTGGTAAGTCTTTTGGGTCAACAGCAAGTGATTGGCAGTTAAGTTTTGGGGGAGTTAGAAGTTATGCACATATTTTTGACTGTGCAAGGGTGAGAGGAAGGGTTGGTTCTCTTAACCACCCACATGGTTCACAGGTCAACTGTAATTAATTGGAAGAGTAACTTGTGTATTCTTGGAATATTAGTAACTAACACTTTATGAATATTCTGAATTTTGAAGAAGATTTTACTATATGCAGTCTCATTGATTTTTACAATATTTCAGTGATGTAAATGTCATTATCTTTTTTTCATGAGGGAGAAAACTACTTACATTTCAGTGCACTTAATGCTAGCCTTCTGAATTTTTTTGCTTGGTTAGAGATCACTTAATGTTACCAACATCAGCAAGAGATGATCCTTTCCCAACTGAATTTACTCCATTCTTGCTTGAAGGAAAAGGGTCCTCATAAGTCTCACAGAGCTTTTGCAGTTCAAAGCAAACACTTGACTCTACCCCTAAAATGCTTCTGGGATTACAAAGCATTGGAAAGTCAATGTTAATTTGAAGACTGCTACTATTGCAGGAGAAAACAATACCAAAGCAGACACCTTGGGGCTCAGGGAGTGAGCCTTTCAGGATAGGATGTATAGAAGTTATGGGCAATCCATTGTGTGTCCTATAGAATGTGTACTATGTCAGGTATAGTGATTTAGAAAAAGGCTGCTGGGAAATGTGAACTTACAGATAGGGGTGATTTGATAGTGATCTTTACTCTATGTAAGCCTTGGATATGTATTCTAAGTTGACAATGATTTATCTCTAAGTTGATTTATCTCTATAAAAGAGATAATAGTGTCTTTCTCAAGATTCTCTTAAGGATGAAAAAAATCATGCATTACAAACCACTTAATATCAGATGTGATGTGGAGTAAACAGCTGATACATATTAGCTATTAAACCATCATGATGAAGACAAAGATTACATATCCTATTAGTAGCAACTCTGTTAGAGAACACTTGGAAGTAGGGGGAAGACAGTCACAGAGAAAACTTTTAGGTAGACAGAAAAGACTTGGAGGACAAAAAGGTTCCCACAGGAAAATGTCCATGAGTGGACATTAGGACCACCAACTGTGCAGCCTGATCTGAACTAAGGGATAGGTCTTGAAGAATAAGAGAGGAAAGATCTCTACTTCTAAGTAATCATGAAAGCAATGAGATATTTCCTGGACTTAGGGGTGGGAGTGGAAGGAAAGCAAGGGTAGAGTTAGGAAAGGAGCGACAGCCTATAAAAGTCTTATCAGTGCACTCATCTTTATCAGTCTGTTTTAGATAGTGAGATTTTGGATTTGCAAATCATTTGTTCTAGATCATCAGACATTGTAATTAAATAGAATCAGAATTTAGTTAAATAGGTATTTATCGATGTCTTATGTAAGACATGGCCATACAGCAATGTCTTATGTAACTTTGTTAAACTTGGTATATTCATATAAGACAAAGCCCATATTCTTCAGGAGCTTGCTTAAATGAGCAAATGGATATGCAGTGCAGATAGCCAGTTTTGGATAAAAGGTACTAAAGGAATTGATAAGGAAAAAATACATTCTCTTAGAATCATGGCCTAAAGAGGAAAAACACTGGAAATCATTCCTGAGTGTTGTTCGTAGTAGAAAGCGATTTGGGGGATGCCTAAGTGGTTCAGTTGGTTGGGCATCTGCCTTTGGCTCAGGTCATGATCCCAGGGTCCTTCTTAATGGGGAGTCTCCTTCTTCCTCTGTCCCTCCCCCCACTTGTCCACACACTTGCTCACCTCCTGCTCTTTCTCGCTAAAACAAATAAATAAATTTTTAAAAAACTGACTAGGATGAAATGTTAGGGGACCCTATTTTGGGAGACTTCCCAATTTGTTTATTCACATGTTTTCTCTGCTGGAGATGGTTACACTTTGAACACTGTATTGGTTTGCTATTGTTATGTATCAAATGACTCCAAAGTTCAATGGCATTAAACAGCAAATATTTATTATTGCTTATAAGTCTGAGCATCAGCTTCCTGGAGTTTAGCCAATCTAGACTACAGTTGGCCTAGACGTCTCTGCTCTTTGGTCTAGTGAACCAAGCTGAGTCTTAACCTGATGGTAGAATACAAGAAAGCAGGTGGAAACATGAAAGACCTTGTAAAGTATATGTTCAGAGATGGGTCATTGTCATTTTAGCCTCATTCAGTTGGCCCCAGAAAGTCACATGGCCAACCAAAACTATGGCCAAGAGGCAGGGAAGTACACTTGACTTACAGAGGTGAAGGAGAGTGAGTGAAAATTTTTGAACACTTATCTATTAACCACAGGCTCTGAGAACACTGACCAAGTTTTGTCAAAAAGCCAGATAGTCTGGGGCCCATGATATTGATTTCCACCATGTAAGTCATGCCCCTGGCTAAAACTGGAACTTAGAGCAGACCTTTCTATTTACATAGCAAATTCAAATTCACAAAAAACTTCCATATATGTTATTTCAGAACTGTTTATTTATATAAGAAGAGATTATTATTTCTAAATTAAAGGTCAGAGACATGATATGGCAATTCCAGATTAACATTCTCTAGGAATGAATAGACAGGAATGGTTACCACTTGATTTAATACAGAAAAAATTCTGAAACATAATATTCAGGAGTCATCTTGGGCTCTCGATGCATCATGTATTTCTTTGTCTTTTAGTCAAGGACGGGGAGATTGGAAGAATGGCTTCTACATCCTTCTCTTTATCTAAAGTCTGACTCTACACTAGGAAAGAAACCATAGTTTTCCTTCTTTGACATAAGATGGATGGAAAACTGATTATTTTGGTTGCTTCTATAATTTTCTCTCATTCCAAAAGCCTAGAAGATTGGAATTGATTACCACTTTTCCTTTGTACATAACTAGATTTGAAAGCATTTGTCAACTAGTATTTGGCAGTGGTTAGAAGATGCTTCAGTTGGTACAGCTTCTAGTTTCACTTATGATTTGATTTGGGAATGTGGCAGTTACCATTAGTTTTCTACCTAGCAGCCATTCCTGCCCTTCTTCCTTTCTAAAAGGGCATCACTTTTGTTCAGGGACTGGTAGCTATATGCCTCAGGGGACGCTGATTCCTTCCCAACCACAAGTGTAGGTGGATTTTAATTACTTTAAGTAAATCATGTTAATTCTAATCTCTTTACCAGTGATTGGCTTGGCAATGGCCAAGGAAGTAAAAAGAGAAGTCTACTGGAGGTCTCTGAGAAAGGTTTGTTCACTTTTAAAAGAAATGCGCTGAGAAAAATGGTCTGTTTTCTCCCTTTAGACACAGTTGTGTGAAGAGGCGATGCTGGCAGCTGCTGCAGCCATTTTGCTACCATTAAAGGACAGGCATGAGCACAAAAGCCAATCCTCTTAAGGTTAGCAGAGCAGAAATTGGAAAGGATTTGCATCAGTAAAGATATCACTGAGCCACTGAATTAATCAAGCCTAAAAACACCTTATTTCAAGACTTCTTTTCTTGTGTGAGTTAATACATTTGTGTAGTGTTCCACTACTTTTTTTCCTTTTGTTTGCTGCCGAAAGTACCCTAATTAATTGAAAGTAGGACCCTGTAGTGAGATGCCCTACATCTTGCCCTGCCTTGACCCTCAAGGTGGCAGTAAATATGGTGATCAGGAGCATGGGCTTTGAAGTGTGCCAGACATATGCTTAAATCTTAGCTCTTGCCTTTTATTAGCTGAGTAACCTTGGATAAGCTATTTAATCTCTTAAAGCTGCCTTTTTCCCCCTCATCTATGAAATGGGAATAATAATATTAGCTCTCTTATAGGAATATTAGAATTAAGTGATATAGATGCATTCCCAGCTTTAACACAGTATCTATCACAAACTTAAATACTCAATAAGTTCTTATTATTTATTAATATTCGAAAATCCCCTGTACACCATTTGTACATTCAGCAAATATTGTTTAGACACAGTTTGTAAATTGAGTGTTGGGGACAGCTTGCTTTTCTTGTGGAGACAGAAATCTAAGCTGTGAGAGGAGTTATATTTATGGGAGAAAGTTTTACAGTTTACAAGAAATTGTAAAGCTCTTAATGGAGGGATCAGATAGCTGAGAGTTCTTTATTCTGTGTCCTTTTTTCCTCTGCTAGTGGAGGAGGAGTTGGGACTACTCAATCCAGCTACCTGACTTTTGGGATAATGCTTCAGAGGGCCGTGAGTACACTCTCCTAGCCAAGCAGCACACTCCTATGCCATAGCTGGTTGTTCTGATTTGCCAAGTCATGTCCATGCTGTGTTCCCTGGCCTTTTAAGCTAAACTGAGTCATCATTTTCACCCAGTATTTAAAACAGAAGTTGGTGGTTACTCTAGAAAATCACGTAGAATGCCACCCTTCACCTACCTCTTTTTCTTTGGGGCCAGCTTATTCCCAAAGTAAAGCCATGTGGGCACTGCCATCTTCTCCTTTTTACTAGAGTACTCATGTGTTCTTCACAAAAGCTTAAGACACCTTCACGATGGAGGTGTCCTTCAGCCATGCTTCCTAAAGCACAAACGTACACTCACCCTGTGCTTCCCTCTGGGTATGCCTCAGCAAACACGAAACATTCTGTAGTTGTGGTACGAGATAAAAAGTTTAGAAAATCCTGCTCTAGAGAAGCTGCTGTGAGATTGCCTTGGATATGGAATGTCAGATCATCTTTCAATCCATGGGAAGCATCCTGTGAAATACATTGGGATGCAGAGTGAAACAGAACTGGACTGGGAACCAGGAGACTGGTATTTTAGGAAAGACTCACATCAGGCCCTTAGGAAGTTGCTTTACCTTTCCATATCTATTTATTCCTCCCCAGTTAATAATTATATATTAACTGAATAATAATTTATTTAATCATTAATACTTAATTTATAAGTTATAAATTTATTTGGATAATTATTTAATGTTCTATTATATAATTAAGTGCTTCCAAGAGATAAGGGACTATGTCTGGTCCTATTAGTTATTGTAACTTTAGTACAATTTCTGAATTACAGTGTGTGCTCAAAAACTAATTGTGACTGAAGAAATGAATCTATAATATGAGTAGGCTCTGAGAGAGGATCTCTAAAGTGACTTCTTGTCCTATAAATAAAGGAAAATCCTATTTCCTCATGCTCTCCTTAAGGTAAAACTAAAGAGTGGTTTCTTGAGGAAATGCCATTATATTTCAGTTCCTGAAGCATCAAGATAGTGGAGGAACTAGAAAGAACTTTTGAGGAAAATGTGGCTATTTTAACTTGAGAAGAGTGAATTTGGCAAAATTTGAAAGTATATGCATGTGTGCATTTAAATATCAAGGTAGAATCGTATAAGATCATTATTTTGGAGTATTTGGTCTCAATCAGGAATAAGAGAAAGTCCAATTCTTCATGTGTTGAAATAAATTTGGGAGTTTCCATAGAAGTAATTGGGAAACTGAAGAATTCTGTAGGAGAAATTGACTTCTACCTATATATGAGATGCCTCTGATGCAGGGACATCTTGAAGTAATATGCAACTCTTGATGACACCTCTTCAACACTTAGTAAATCTGACCTTTCCTTTCATCTGTCATTATGCTGAATCACATGGCCCAGCAAGCTGCTAACACATTGCAACCAAACTTCACAATTGCCGACTGGGAACATGTGCTCTCTCAACTTGATTAGTGATATTACCAGTGTTTAAACCCATTTCCTGTCACCTTGGAGGATGGAGGTTACTTGACAGGAAGTCATTCTGCTGTCATCCAGCAGGGCTGCCAAGGCAACTCTTTAAACTTATTGGTGAGTAGAGGCAGCCAGCTTTCCTCTGGGCTAAAGCTTTTGCACATGTGGAGTAATGCAGGCATTTAGCATGTCATGGAAGTACCTAGTTTTGATACTAATGGAATGTGTATTTCCTTGAGCTTTCTAAGTTCTCAAAGGTTTTGGCAAATGCTGACATGAAAACTGTTTTAGTTAAAAATGAGCTTATTTTGTGCTTAAAGGGTCATTTTGCATTAGCTGTGTCTTCAAGTCGATTTTGAAAAATCACCTCTTTGGGAGTGGGCAAAAAAGAAGTCCCAAGAGGTACCACATTTCCTCTAATAAATTCAAGCAACTTTTTCTTTGTATTGAAGATATTATTTGTCATACATTTTACTTGTCATACTGAGCATTCCCAGACCATCATTTAAAACAGATTGGTAATTTGGCCCTTAATTTTGGCACCTGTACATCTTTTAAAGCTCTGGTCTGTGTTTGGAGACTTAACTACTCTGTAAGTTAATACCCTTTTAGGGCCTAAACACCACCATTAACAACAAATTGGCCTCTCAGGATGCTGGATAGAACCATTTTTTATATTTATTTGTTTAATCTTTATTAGCCAGAGGTTGTCCAACAGCTCTAAGGGAGTGAATTGCCCATGAGGTTTGGAGGCATGTTAAATCTTCCCCTATAACTTCAGGGGTTAGGACCACTGTAAGTACTTTGGGCTGCTTATGATTGCAACCTCTGTTTCTAGGCAGCCTGAAAAACCCAGCCCTCTGTTTTCTGGCCTGTTGGTCTTGTAAGTCCTAAGTCTTCATAGCTGGAGAACACCACTTATTTCACAGATAGGGAAACTGAAGTCCAAAGGAGGGAAGTGATTATGTAGGTGCCTATTCCATCTACTTTTCTTCCTCACTAGGAATGACTCATCCTTTGGTAGGGAGGAAGATTTTTAAAAATTAAAGAGTCTTCATTCCACATAATATCTGGGTATGCTTATTTTAGGACAACACCTAAGCACAGTGCCTGGCATGAAGCAGGTACTTAAAAATGTGTATGAAAACATGTATCAAAATGGCTTTAAAGTAACATTGTATTGAAGGAAGAGCATTTTACATTAAGAGTCCAGATTCCCAATCCCAATAGTAGCTCATCCAGGCATGACTGATGATTGTTGAGTTTTCAGTATTCTGAAATTGTGCAATTAGCATTCATCCTCATGAAGGTTTTATGTTTATTTTGAAATATTTGACCAATTTTTTGCTCCTTCTTCAATGGTAGGGGTTGGGATGGTTAAAGAATCCTAGGTTCTTAGAGTTGGATAGCTTCTTAGAGGTCATCTATGCCAATCTCCTGTCCAAGCCTTGCTTGATTTTTCCCTTTGCAATGACCTTGCCAAATCATTAACCAGGTTTTGCTCAATGTACTTATTAGATAGGGCATACCATGAGCTGGTCCAGTCATCCTTGAACAGACTTAGAAAGCTATGCCTTTTTAAAAAAAGTTCTCACCTTTAGCAATATCTGCATCTCTTAAAATTTCTACCCATTGGTGGTAGTTCCGCTCTCTAGAATCAGAGGAGTCAAATCTAATTCCTCTTCCATAAGACTGCAATTCATGAGTTGGCTTTTTCCCAAGCTTGGTAGGTATATTGTTAACAGTATTCCTGTTTCCAAGGGAAGATGAAGATTCCTAAACAGATTGATTCCATAGTTATTTTTCTTCAAGAGTATGCTCTATGCACTTTTTCTAGTATTTTGTGCTTACAGATTTTGAAGGTAATAGCTAATAAACATATTTATTTTCCTTCCCAGTCTTCTGACTTTCCAAAATGATTGTTACTTTACATTTTTGTTTGTTACTTTCAGTATTGACAAGTATCTTTTTTTTTTTTTTTAAATATTTTATTTATTTGACAGAGATCACAGGTAGGCAGAAAGGCAGGCAGAGAGAGGGGAAGGGAAGCAGGCCCCCTGCTGAGCAGAGAGCCCGATTCGAGGCTCGATCCCAGGACCCTGAGATCATGACCTGAGCAGAAGGCAGAGGCTTTAACCCACTGAGCCACCCAGGCGCCCCTTGACAAGTATCTTTTGATGTCCTCTTTAAACAGAGTAAAGTAGCTCATTCCCCCAAAAATCTCACTGAGTTTTGGATTTTTTTTCTCCAAGCTTCTATTCTTTTCTCTATTTCATGCTGATTTACAAAGAGGTCTCTTTTTTAACTTTCTGTAAGCATGTATTCAGGGATCATGAAATGTTTGTTCAGCAAATGAGATAATCTTCTATCAGTGCAAAAGCAACATACTCAGAATTTAGACTTCTGGGTTCTAGTCTAAGCTCTGCCATCAGTCCATTCGATTTCTTTGAGCAAGTTTCTTCATCTCTCAGAAAGTCAGTGTTCTAATAAATAAAGTAAAAGTGTTGGGCTAGCTGGTTGTTTTCCAAACAATGGTCTATAGATGAATGCCAGTCTTTGACAAAATTTTTTGCGATTTAGGATGAAATGACAGTATAAGAAAAATGTGGGGAGTTTTAATGAGGCTATCGTTTATTTAATTTTTAAGTTCCAAGTTTATGCACTCCCCACATTTTTGTCATTTAAATGTGTATAACATTAGGAAATTTTGCTGATACTTGATATTTTATTTTATTTCATTTTAAAGTTTTATTTATTCATTTGCAAGATAGAGCACAAATGGGGGGAGGGGCAGAGAGAGATGAGAAGCAGACTCCCTGCTGAGCAAAGGAGCCAAAAGTGGGGCTTAATCTCAGGACCCCAAGCTATGACCTGAGCTGAAGGCAGATGCTTAACCAACTGAACTACCCAGTAGTTGCTATTTTAAATGTCTTTATTTTGCTAAAGCAAACGACTGTGAGATAATGAGCAACCCTGTTTTGGTGTCCTCAATAATTATTTTTTTGAAAGGTTACTGGTCTATGAAATCCATATACATGTGAATCTCTGGCTTAGAAGTTCTATTGATCTCCTTCCAGAGTCAACATTCTATAGTCTGTGAATTGTAGTTGGATCAGGTTTGGACACAAAACCCCTGTGGAGAAACCAGGTGTTACAGGAACTGAAGTTTGGAATTCTGCAGGAGACTGACTGCGTTGTCCCTGTGGTCCACTGTATAGTCAGTACTTCAGGGTGGTAGCAAGGATATGTGGTGCCAGTAACCATGCTCTGGGAGGATGTTGAAAGCTGGCCTTGGTGCCTGTAACTATTTTAAGATCCTTCAGATTATCTCTAAAAGCATTTACACTGAAAAACTACATCATTGAACCAAAATGCAGATTTTCACCATTCCCCCCAACCCTCAAGAAGTTTTTGGTTCACATTTGACAGGGCAACAGAACTTTCAGGTATAAGCTAAGGAAGTGGTATCAGCAGCAATTCTTCTAAAATGATGCATGTTTTCAGATACAGAACTGAATTCTATGAGAGTAATAAAGGGACCATTTAAGAAAAGCTTATCAAACTGTCCTCAGGATTGCTTCATTCTATTTCCATTCCAGTCTCCAAGCACTCAGCCTGGCTGTTTTAGTGTTCAAATAGACTGACTCGGGAGGCTTTCTGTATCTAATTTTACAGTAGCATATCTCTCAACTATTAACACATTAAAGACAATATACTTTTAGCATAGAAATCTGATACTAATTGGCTTTGGGATATTTTATTTAAAAAACATTTTCCAAATGGGGCTGTGAATTGTTAAGTTTCTTTATTCAGGACTAAAGAAAACATTGATTCTGCCAGGAAAATTTGGTCTAGCAGGGCAGAAATATTAGAGTCTTGTGGTTTACCTGTCAATCTTGTATTTTCATGTCCTTTGCCTAGAAACAAGCCTACAAGCTAATTGACTTCTGCTCCTTTCCTCTTGGCCTCTCGTTTTTCTGAACATGGAGACTCAAATTAAAACAAAGATAAAATTCCAGGGGAAGCTGGCATTGATCAAGGTTTGGATTAAATTAAATTAAGTGCTTTTTATTGAACTCAGCAGTATTAGTTATTAAAACCAGAAGGCTAGTGTAAAAAAAAGAAAACAATGACTCATACTGTGGCACAGACTTTATTGGGAAATTAAAGCACTCGTTTTCTCTGATTCCATTAAAACTATTGCAGACAAACACATGTAAACAAGGTCAGGAGATGGAAAGCAGTAAGCAGTCAGTCTTTCTGGGTCCTGGTGCTTCTTGGACTCTAGCTTTCAGTTGCAGGATTTAGGGAAAAAAATATTATCTGGGAAGAAAACTGAAAGCACAGTAGGATTTTCTTCTTTGGAGGATACAAGTCAGATGAATTGCCTAAGTGTTCCTTTGTTTCTGTAGTGACTTCCCTATGTATGTATATAGGGGAGGGGCAGAGGGCAGCAGCATAGTATACCTTAAAGAGCATTACCTATGAAATTAGACCCCCAAATCCTAGCTTCATTTGCATCGCATTACAGGCTGGTCAGCTCTGGGTAAGACACTTCACCTCTCTGCTCCTGTTTTCTCAGCTGTAAAAGAGGGGGCTAGATTGGGGAGTATCTAAAGGCCCTGCTGTCATTGTCATCTATTTCTATGTTTTGATTTGTGGTGTGGGAGACCATCATGATCTATAGTGAATTCAACAGTTAACCCAGGTTAATCAGGGCCAAATCTGGTCTGCCAGTTCTTCTTCTTATTATTTTAAATTAACTAAAAAAGTGCATACTTTATTCACATTTCTTTATTTTTTGCATGGGTTCTTTTTCTGTTTAAGATAGCATCCAGGATACCATATTACATTTAGTCATCAAGCCTTTTTTAGGTTCTTCTTGGTTGTGACAATTTCTCAGAGTTCCTTTGTTTTTTTCATAACCTTAACAGTTTAGAGTAGTGCTAGTCAGGTATTTTTTTAGACTGTCTTTTTTGGGGGGGTTGCCTGATATTTTTCTCATGATTAGACAAGTTTTGGGAAGAAAACCACAGCAGTAAAGTGCCATTCTCATTGTATCATATCAACTGTATGTATTACCAACATGACTTACTATTGATGTCAACTTGATCACCTGGATGAGGTAGTGTTTGTCAGATTTCTCCACCATGATGTTACCCTTTTCTCCTCTTTCAATACTATACTTTGTGGAAGAAAGTCTTATGCACACACAGTCCACAGTTAAGGAATTGGGCATTTATGAGAACATAGTATTCTTCTGCATGAGAGATTTGCCTCTTCTCTTCCATTTATTTATTTACTCATCATTTATTAATATCAGTATCAATTTATGAATATTTATTTTATTATTTTGGTATAATCCAGTACTACTTTATCTGTTTCAGTGTTCAAATCATTCTGGCTTTGGCCATTACGAGCTCTTCCAGTTGGTTTCCATATCCTTCTGACATACTCCATCATTGAGTTTTTGTTGTTGTCATCATCAAGCAGTTCCTTTTGCTACCTTTTTTTTTTTTTTTTTAAGATTTTATTTATTTATTTGACAGACAGAGATCACAAGTAGGCAGAGAGGGGGCAGGGAAGCAGGCTCTCTGCTGAGCAGGGAGCCTGATGCGAGGCTCAATTCCAAGACCCTGAGATCATGACCTGAGCTGAAGGCAGAGGCTTTCACCCACTGAGCCACCCAGGCACCCCAACTACCTGTTTTTTTAAATAAAGTTTTATTGAGACATAGCCACACTCATTGTTCTACATTTTCCCTATGGGTAATTTGCACTACAAAGGCAGAATTAAGTCATTGCTACAAAGACCATATGGCCGCAAAGCCTAAAATATTTACTGAATCTTTATAGAAAAATATTTGCTAATTCTTGGTTTTGATCATTCTTTATGTTTTATGGTAATGAATTATAGCTATAACTTGATGGAATATAATATCCAGGATTTTTAGATTTAACTTTATGTCATTTTTTTTCATTATCTAGACCCTAGATCATAATCTAGAACATGACTGAAGTATATAAACTACCAGTAGTACTATCAACAGGTCTTTGGTAAATACTCAGAGGATTGGATGGTTATGTTCCTTTGGCTACAGTTGTTTCCTTGCCTGGGCACTTGACAAGTTGCAAAGTGCCTTTTCTTTTAGTAGTTTTTTCAATGAGAGGGAAAATGTAAAGGTCCAGTCTATTGCGTCTTTATTCCTTTTACTCACGTGGACTAAAAGAATTCATATACTCAAGGTCTGGGTTTTAAGTGGCTGTGTATTGATAAACCCTTGTTGATAGCACTTGGTTTTCCCCTTGGAAGCAGATAGGCAGAGAACTTGATGTGAAATGAAGAATATTGACTAGAGTTTTGTATACAGCCATCAAGCTTATTTCATTGGTAAACTTACTCAATTTAGAACCAGAGGTTCCAGTAGTGAAATATGAGTACATTAGCCCACTTCTCTTAAGTGTTCTCTAAGCCATATGCTCTGACCTATAGTGAGAGAAAATAAATCATCAGTCTCCATAGTGGTTTAATATGTCTAAACATCTGGATTTAAACATAAATCTTACTTCAGTATGTTTTTCACAGTCCAACATCATCATCTCACCAAATTAGTGAAGTTGTCAATAGAGGGTGATTAGAGAAATGGGGTGATTTATTTCAAATAGTAAGTGTATTAAAGTCCCAATGAAGCAACATTAGTGTTATAAATTCAAATTACAGTTCAACCTTGTAATAACATAGATAGGAGTGGAATGGACAAGGATAATACGCATGTGCTTTCTCTGGTGTATTGAGACTGATATCCTACATAACGCCATGCACACAGGGGACACGATTTGACCCATGGTATAGCCTGATTCAGATTATAGTATAGTGGTGCTTTATAATAGAATTTTACCATAAAAATAAAAATTAAAAAAAATGAACTGAGAAAGTTAAAGTTCTCTCAGGTACATTAAGCTTAGCACATAATATGAAGTTCTGTTTCTTGTTCTTTCACTTCCAGTCTTTTCAAATATGTTGTCTGTCCCACAGCCTTCACTTTTCTTTTATTCTTTTTAAGATTTTATTTATTTACTTGACAGACAGAGATCACAAATAGGCAGAGAGGCAGGCAGAGAGAGAGAGAGGGGGAAGCAGGCTCCTCGCTAAGCAGAGAGCCCGATGCCGATGCTCGGGTCAATCTCAGGACCCTGAAATCATGACCTGAGCTGAAGGCAGAGGCTTTAACCCACTGAGCCACCCAGGCGCCCCAGCCTTTACTTTTCAATCCACACTCTGATTAGTTCTCTGAAATCTCCCTTTTTCTCTGATAATTTGCCTGAACCAGAACTGTTGAAGATCACCATGTGACCAAACAATCCAATTATCTTTTCCCAGCCTTAGTTTGCTTGATTTGCATGCGGTGTTTGATACTGTTTTGCACCTGTGGGAGGGGTGTGTGTGTGTGTGTGTGTTCGCATGCACGTGCACATACGTGTTTAAGTCTACTTCTTAGTCCTCAGCTTTTGTCACAATGAAATTTTCTTTGGTGACATTGTTTCCTGCTTTAACTCCACCTCTAGTGGAGATGATGGTCAAATCTAAATCTGAAGCCTGATCTCTCTCCTGGGTAAACATTTTCCCATGGAAATAAAGTCTTAAAGTCTCAGATTTGGTGTATATAATCTGTCATTTTTCTTTCTTAAATTTGGTTCATTTCTCCTAAATTATCTATTTCTACTAATAATATTTCTACTAGAAATAGAATAACTTCTATTTCTGCTAAAATTTCTAATTTCTACTGCTACTAATAGTACTACGATTCTCAAGGTCATCTGGGCCTTACCTTAGAGTGACATTTGATATACCTTTTCTCTTATTTTCAGTAGTAGTGAGTTAACAAGTTCTCATGACTTTCTCCTTGCACTGCTTTTGTCCCCCCTGCTCTGTCTTTCTATAAATATTTACTGAGTACTGTCCACCATGTGCCAGAAGTTGTTTTCATATTTCTCTTTCTTTCCCTTCTTAGTTTACCTCTCCTCATCTGCAATATTACAATGACTATCTCAGATTGACTTCTCTGCTTTATTCTTTCTCCACTAATCTATCATACCCTATGCCAGATTACATTTCTTTTTTTTTTTTTAAGATTTTATTTATTTGTCAGAGAGAGCGAGCGAGAGCGAGCACAGGCAGACAGAGTGGAAGGCAGAGTCAGACGGAGAAGCAGGCTCCCTGTGGAGCAAGGAGCCCGATATGGGACTCGATCCCAGGACGCTGGGATCATGACCTGAGCCGAAGGCAGCTGCTTAACCAACTGAGCCACCCAGGCGTCCCCAGATTACATTTCTTTAAAGTGGATTCCATAATGTCATTCAGAGAACTATAGTGGCTTCCCACTATAAAGAGAATAAGGTAAAACTCTTTTAAGATTAATGGTAGAATTCTTCCATGATTTGGCCAAGGCTTGTCTTTGGAGAGTCAGTCCCCTTCTTTTCTTTTCTTTTTTTTTTATGGCTTTTTTTTTTAAAGATTTTATTTATTTATTTGACAGAGATCACAAGTAGGCAGAGAGGCAGGTAGAGAGAGAGGGGGAAGCAGGCTCCCCACTGGGCAGAGAGCCCAAGTGAGTCCCCTTCTTTTCTATGTAATCCTCTTTTTTTAAAGCAAGTTTCCTCTTAACCCATTAAACTCACCTTTTGTTTAGGCTTTTCATGGCAGTCAGAGTGTGCTTACCTAAAATGCCTTCCCTCTTCCATTCCTCAGTGAAATTTTCACATCTTTAAAATCCTGGCTTATGTTTCATATCCAATAAGATTACATTAGTACAGAGTGGCAGCAGGAAAAAACAGCATAATATACAGATGGAGAACTAAGAGATTTGAACATAGAGGATTTACCTTGGTAGTAACAATCTGGGTGACTTTGGACAAATCACTTTAAAATGGACTAAATTTCTTTAGGCTCCATTTCTTCCTTTTTTTTTTTTTCCTTTTAAGAATTTTATTTATTTGACAGAGAGAGAGAGATCACAGGTGGGCAGAGAGGCAGGCAGCAGGGGCGGGGGGAAGCAGGCTCCCAATCGAACAGAGAGCCCAATGTGGGGTTCAATCCCAGTACCCTGAGATCATGACCTGAGCCGAAGGCAGAGGCTTAACCCACTGAACCACCCAGGTGCCCCAACAAATCACTTTATATGCCCAACCTTCCTTCCTTATCTGTAAAAGTTAGAGTATACTCTTACCTTTACAAGGATGTTGAGAGGTTTGAAGAAAGACATATGCTGACTCTCCAGGCATAGTATCTGGCATCTAATCATTGCCCACAGATGTTTGTTGCATCTGAGTCTCCAAAGCCAAATCGCAATAGCATTGTTGCACAAGTCATTTTTCCTTCTGTGTATTTACTGCCCACTGTGGTGAGTTATCTCTTTGTAATTGACCACTCCCCACTCCCAACCCCCCGTCATCTACAACCTAGCAAAGTTCTTTGGGCTTGAGAGCAGTGATTATTGACTTATATATTATTTCACCTGATGGCACAGAATTTAACTGGAACCATCTCTCTCCTTTTCCATCAACCTCAGCAATCCCCAAACACTGTCCCCACCCCACCCCCAGAATATACCCATAATGCTCAGATCCAAGCAGTAATAGATAAATCTAATTCCAGCCTCAGTTAGAATTCTATCTTTGATCTGCTTTGCCCTTTGGGTAGAGTGGAAGAAGGAAAGAAGTTGTCCTTTGATAATGATGAATGAATTTACAAGGTTGGAGTCTCTTGTATCCCTTGGTATCCAGGAGGTGTCACTATGCTTTATATGCATTGTGAAAGGGTAGAATGCACCTTTTGTGGGAGTGGAACTCTGGGCACTGGGTTATCTTCAACTGGCCTTTCAAATAATGAGTGTGTGATTATCAAGGGGGAAGCATTGAATTCAAGGCACAAATCCTTATCTAAGGGGAGAAATGATGGGGAGTTGCTGGAAGGATGAGTGATTTGGTTTAGTTTTTGTATATGGGAAAAAATGATTTGAGGTCTAGTATCCAGAACAATTTGGAGTTAAATGAAGGAGGATCTGTGTTTCCAGGGAGCTGGGGCCAAGATGGACGATTATTTACGGGCACGTTCATACCTTTCTTACAAGAAGGTTTCATGGGCACAAAATGGCCGAAAGCACATGAAGAGGTCTGTGATCCTTTATCTCTTGAGCATCTAGAATTCTTCTCCAGGTTCAACAAAAACTAACTGAACTTCCCATCAGGTAGATACTTGAAGGCTATCACAGGGGGAAGAAAAACACTCAAAATTTTCTTCTTTAATTTGGCAAAACAAAAGTTTTCAAAAAATTCTAGGAGAGGGAGTCTTTGGATGGCAATGTGTTTGTCTGTACTCCCATCACCCACATCACTGTTTTCTCTGTTCTCTTTGCTTGTGATGAAATATATCAAACTAAGTGTTGGTTTGACCTTATGACATCAGGATAAAGACTTTTTGTAAAATTTCTGCACAGCTAAGCTCATGTGCAGTATTGTACCTGGAAAGGGGACCTCAGCATGGAATGGTTGGGGCATGGCTAGAGGGAACTTTTTTTTCCAGTTGTATTAGAAATAAACCAGTGCTCTTGATGGAAGGAAAAGGTACCGTGCTGTGGGACGTGCCCTCTGCAAGATGAAGCTCTGACCACTAATGACACTTGTGCTTTTCATTACGATGGAGGTGTTAACCACATCGTGCTGGCGGTGCTCCAGCCCAAGCCATTGCAGCCTCCTGCTTTTGCAGCCTTCCTCGTCTTCGCCTCAGTTGGCTGTAGAATTCTTTGCTTCCTGTCCTAAACTTTTGTGAGGTGTCATGGCTGTTAAACAGCTGCCATGTTGCAGGCCAGATGTCGCTGCACTTTAGTCTGCATGAAATGTTCCTCCTATAAAATATTAGATAGTTTAAAAATCTGTTTTGAAGGTTTGTAAAACACTTAGAATTCCTTCAGATAAGAGAGCTATTTGTATATTCTTAAGTTGTGTGTGAAAAATGTGCCTAAGTATAAAATATAAAGGATGGAAATACTGTAGTTCCCCACTCTTCTGATCATGAAGATAAGTTGCCAGCTATTCTGAGGGGGAACAAGTGGATATGATCCAATTAGATTTTCATAAATCTATAACAGGATTTGTAATTAAAGGCCTTTAAACTGTAGTTGTTGCATTGATTTTGGAGTGGGAAGAATCTGTTTGACTGAAGTGGGGACTTTATTTAGGAACAAGGAACAAAAAGAAGGAATAATACATACTTATGTTATTTTTAAAAATTGTTTTATGAGGCATAACTTACATACAATGAAGTACAGAGATTTTATGTGTTCAGTTTTACCAATTCTCATGAATGCATACCCATGTATAGCCCCATCCCTATCAGCACCTGGTATATTTCTATCACCCCCAAAAAGCTTCCTTATGCTTTTCCAGTCTGTGCTTATCCTGCCCCACCTTCAAGTAACCAGGGTCTGATTTCTATCACACAAATTGAATTTGACTACTCTGGGGTTTCATAACAATAGAATTATGCAGCATGTACTTTTTTGCGTCTGGCTTCTTTCACTCTGTGCAATGTTTTTAAGTTTTACCCATGTTGTTTTTTGTATTGCTCATTTTTTGTTGCTGAGTACTATTCCATTATATGATGGTACCACAGCTTATTTATTCATTATCCTGTTGATGGACATCTGGATTATTTCCAGTCTTTGGCTATTATGAATAAAATGAATATAAACATCCTTGTGCAAGGTTTTTTTTAGACATACATTTTTGTTTTTTTCATAAAAATTTCTAGGAGTGGAATTGCTGATTCATAGGGTAGATAGATGTACGTTTAATGTTCTCAGACTGCCACACTATTTTTCAAAGTGGTTCTACCACTTTATACTACAACCTGCAATATATAAAACGTTGTCTTACATCCTCTCCAACATTAATTCTTTTTCATTTTACCATTTCTAGTGGGTATGGAGCCATATGTCATTTTTTTCAACTTTTTATTTTCAAATAATTTTGGATTTACAAAAATTTTGAAATGTATATAAGTTTGGATTTGAAGTTTCTTATACACTCTTCACCTAGATTCCCTTAATGTTAACATCTTACACACTCTGATACATTGATCAAAATAAGAGGATAGCATCATAGCAATACTATTAACTAATTTACAGTTTTTATTTGGATTTCCTTGGTTTTCCAGTAATGTCCTTTTTTTTTCTTCCAGGAGCCAATCTAGGATATAGCATTGCAATTAATCTTTTTTTTTTAAGCTTTTTATTTATTTATTTGACAGAGAGAAAGATTACAAGTAGGTAGAGAGAGAAGGGGGGAAGAAGGCTCCCCACTGAGCAGAGAGCTGATGCAGGACTCGGTCCTAGGGCCCTGAGACCATGACCTGAGCCGAAGGCAGAGGCCCAACCCACTGAGCCACCCAGGCACCCCTGCAATTAGTCTTATTACAACTTTAAAAAAATTTTTTTAAAGATTTTATTTATTTATTTGACAGAGATCATAAGTAGGCAGAGAGGCAGGCAGAGGGGCAGAGGGGAAGCAGGCTCCCCACTGAGCGGAGGGCCTGATGAGGGGCTCGATCCTAGGACCCTGAGATCATAACCCGAGCCAAAGGGAGAGGCTTAACCCACTGAGCCACCCAGGCGCCCGAATCTTATTACAGTTTTAATATGTACTTTTCTGGTGACCAGGGAGGATTTCATTAGTCAGTTGTGGGTTTTATTTTATAAATTGCTAAAGTGTCTTCCCTGTTTTTTGGGGGAGGGGGATTATTTGTTTTTTTATCTCTGATTTTTAAGAACTTTTTATTTGCTCTGGATATGGGTCCATTGTTAGATATATGTATTGCGATTTTTTTTTCACAAAAAATGGCCTCTCTATTTTCTTTATGATGTCTTTTGATGAGTAGAACTGAATACTTACCTTAAACGGAAGTATAATATTATAGAGTTTCCATGGATCAGAAAGAGGACCCAGATTTAATCATTTTAAAATTAATCTGAAAAGAAGACTATACAATGATTTCTTCAAAGAGGTAGGTTGAACTAAGTTTGTCCAGGCATTGAAATACAAACCTGAAGGAGGATATATCAGAAATGGGCCTAATAATAATAAGCAATGGTAATTGCTAATACTTGCCTGGGTGCATACCATGTAGCAGATCCTTTGTTTGTTACTTTGTAGGCACTATTTTATTATATTCTCAGAACAGTATTAAGAGATAGGATTATTAATCTCCACATTTAACAGTGGGGGAACTCAAGGTTTAAAGAAGGTAAATAATTTGTTCATATTACAAATAGAAAATGATGAATTCTGGATTTTAATCCAAATAGTCTGACTCCAGAGCCTGCAGACTTAATTTCTGTAGCATTCTGACAGAAAGAAAATCAGTTAACATCAGTGTATGTGGATGTAATCATGGAAATTCAGAACTATGGAATATTGTTTCCTGATGTTATTGCTGTGACAAAAGGTGCATATCAATAATTTTCTGGAAAACACTATTTTTTCCTTGGGTAAAACAGGTGCCCTTCTACCTACAACACCGTTTGTTCACCATACTTCAAAATGATGGAATCAACTAAAATAATAGAGTAAGAGGAGGAAGTGGTGATGATCAGTATATTCAGGGACAAATATACAGGGTGTATCTTTGGAAAGTGAATAAACCTTTCCCAGAATCCCCACAGTAGAATCCATTTTTATTTCAATGGCTATTCCCAAACCAATCACTAGTGAAAAAATTGGAATTACTATGATTAACTTAAAGTAATCAAGATCCACTTTACCTAATGTTGGGAAAAAATCAGTTTTTCCTCCTTGCCTATTCCTGAACAAACCTAAAACCTTTCATAAAGGAAGAACTGATACATGAAGCTGGGAGAGAACATGATGAAAATTTCAAAGTACCCAGAGTATGGACAAAAGGAGCATTCTCAGTTCTTAGTCACTGGATCCCAGGACTGTAGCATTAGAAGACCATCATTAAAACTTCTTTTGTTCATGAAAACATGAGCATAATAAAAGGAAGAACTCTTTTATATAACTTATAGAACTTATTAACTGAAGAGGTAGTGAAGAATAAAAATAGAAATACCTTCAGAGGAAAGGTTGAAAGGTTTAATGAATGGCAGTTCTAGGAGTTATTTAGGGAAGCTGGCCTGTGACAGGGAGGGGACAGAGACATTCCTAAGCTTTGAAGTTGATGTCCAAGAGGACAATTATGTTCAATTTTAGCAAATCTCGCTGTAAAACTTTAGGACATTGCATATGTCCAAACGACTTGTCTTTTCCAGAATATGATATTGTATTTTTATGTTATTATATATGCAGCTATCTCTGACTCTTCATCCATTAAGGCTCAGCTCAAAATGTACATATTCTGTGAAGCCTTACCCAGCATTTCCAGGCAGTTGGTCTCTGTTCTGTGTACTTGTAATTTCTTCTACTTTTCTATTTTAGCACACAATTTCAGTGTTTAATTTTATAGCCTAAATTTTCACTGGTGAATAACTTTATGGCAAATCTTGAGTTCAGAGAGATCAAAGAGGGGACAAGAATGTATAGACCTCCTGTGTACCCAGACCTAGAAAACTGGATATTGGTTAACTATAGTGATACTAACTGTAACTATCTATTATTCCTGTTGTGAACTAAAGTTCAGAGAAGTTAAGTAATTTACGTGAAGGTCAAACAGCTGTAAAGAAGTATAGCCAGGATTTTAACTAGTACCATATGAAGACATTTTGACTCCTCTATCACACTTTAATTTACTTCACACTTGAGTATAGTAAGAAAGAGGGATGTTACTCTCCTTTAGTACTTTGGCCCTCATTTACAGGAATCATTCTACTCTTCTTTGTATATTGTCTTGCATAGTAGATTTCTCAACTGCAAGGATTTTCTTTTCCTTTTTAAAATATTTTATTTATTTATTTGACAGAGATCACAAGTAGTCAGAGAGGCAGTTCGAGAGAGAGGGGGAAGCAAATTCTCTGTTGAGCAGAGAGCCTGATGCGGGGCTGGATCCCAAGACCCTGAGACCATGACCCAAGCCAAGGGCAGAGGCTTCACCCACTGAGCCATCCAGGTGCCCCTGCAAGGCTTTTCTTATTCTTCATTATTTCCACTACAATCTAACACACTGTTTTGCCATATAAGGTGCTCACTGAAAATTGAATTAATTGAATTCTATCTTATTGTATTCAGTGATTCAGCACAGAGCTGGGCTGTGGCCTGGAAATAAAACCTTCATTGCCTCAGCTTCCCCTTAGATCTCCCCAGTAAATGATTGGCAGCAACATAATCTCATGCCTGTGTTCTGGAATACATTAACATTTTCTATTTTAAAATATCTTATTTTGGCCCTTCTAGAGAGTTATTACTTAAGAAGTTGTATTTTTAAAAAAGAAACCTGTTACTATGAAAAAACAACTACTTAAATTATAGAATTGTTCTAAAGAAGACAGAAAACAAAAGGGGAAAGGGACTATTCTAGTTCTCCAAAGCCCAAGAGAACAATTAAATATTTTACATAGTAAAATATATTTTTATCATCTTTCACATTTATTTTTAAGAAGGAACCTTGCTTTGCATATGAGTTTATCCTGTATTTAGGAATATTCACTAACATATTGTCCCTGTTTCAAGGAAGTTAAAATGTGGTTGGAGAGATAAGATAAAGTTAAAAGAAGCAGTTGATAAAAGATGCAATTGGTTTATCTATACATGAGTGGAAAGGAGTCAGTGCTATATGTCTTTAGGAAATATTTGTGGAACTGATGAAATAAAGATGTGGCTGAAACCTGGAGTGGTCAGGGAGAGTTTTGGAGAGAATGGATTTGTCTGGGTACAATGTGCTTCAGGACTGTTCTGAAGCAGTTTTATGTGGCTAGAAAAAAACATACCATCTCACTAACTAAACATTTAATTTTTCTCACTAACTAAACTTTAATTTCATGACTTTCAATGACTTGAAATAGGTCTTGGTGATTTTCAGCAATCTTACTGTTTTTCTTGTCTAGTCACTCTCCTCACTTTCTCGTCTCTCCTCAAAACCTACAACACTTCAGCCCTCCCCTGACCCATCTTTTACTTTCTTTGGCATACAAACATGGGTCCTTTAAGCCTAAGTCAGACCATTCAACTCTTCTGCTCAGAAATTCCCATTGGCTTCCTATGTCTCTCAGATTAAAGCCACAGTTCTTACAGTGGCCTACAAGGTTCTGTGGTCTGCCATCCACCTTCCACTGCAACTCCCACTGGTTGCTCCCTCTCTGACCTTTCTCCTGCTCTCCCATTTGTAACCTTCACTGGCCTCCTTGCTCTTCCTTGAAATGTAGAGAATGTTCTTATGTAAAGGCTTTTGCATTAGTCTTTTGGTCTCATATATATATACATATATATGTGTATATATATGTATATATATATATTTGAGTTATGTTAGTCACCATAAAATACATCATTAGTTTTTGATGCAGTGTTCCAAGATTCATTGTTTATGTACAGCACTCAGTCGTCCATGCAATACCTGCCCTCCTTAATTCCACCACCAGGTTCACCGATCCCCCCAACCCCCTCCACTATAAAACCCTCAGATTGTTTCTCAGAGTCTACAGTCTCTCATGGTTCGTCTTCTGCTCCGATTTCCCCCAATTCACTTTTCTTTTCCTTCTCCTAATGTCCTCTATGTTATTCCTTATGTTCCACAAGTGAAACCATATGCTAATTGATTTTCTCTGCTTGACTTATTTCACTCAGCATATTCTCCTCCAGTCCCATCCATGTTGATGCAAAAGTTGGGTATTCATCCTTTTTGATGGCTGAGTAATATTCCATTGTATATATGGACCATATCTTCTTTATCCATTCATCTATTTTTTTTCTTTTATGCCAATATTTATTTATTTATTTATTTATTTTTCAGCATAACAGTATTCCTTGTTTTTGCACCATACCCAGTGCTCCCTGCAATCCGTGCCCACTCTAATACCCACCACCTGGTTCCCCCAGCCTCCTACGCTCCGCCGCTTCAAACACCTCAGATTGTTTTTCAGAGTCCATAGTCTCTCATGGTTCACCTCCCCTTCCAATTTACCCCAACTCCCTTCTCCTCTCTAACTCCTCTTGTCCTCCATTCTATTTGTTATGCTCCACAAATAAGTGAAGCCATATGATAATTGACTCTTTCTGCTTGACTTATTTCACTCAGCATAATCTCTTCCTGTCCTGTCCATGTTGCTACAAAAGTTGGGTATTCGTCCTTTCTGATGGAGGCATAATACTCCATAGTGTATATGGACCACATCTTCTTTATCCATTCATCCGTTGAAGGGCATCTTGGTTCTTTCCACAGATTGGCGACCGTGGCCATTGCTGCTATAAACATTGAGGTACAGATGGCCCTTCTTTTCACTACATCTGTATCTTTGGGGTAAATACCCAGTAGAGCAATCGTAGGGTCACAGGGAAGCTCTATTTTTAATTTCTTGAGGAATTCCACAGTGTTCTCCAAAGTGGCTGCACCAACTTCCATTCCCACCAACAGTGGAAGAGGGTTCCCCTTTCTCCACATCCTCTCCAACACATGTTGTTTCCTGTCTTGCTAATTTTGGCCATTCTAACTGGTGTAAGGTGTTATCTCAAGGTGGTTTTAATTTGAATCTCCCTGATGGCTAGTGATGAGGAACATTTTTTCATGTGTCTGATAGCCATTTGTATGTCTTCATTGGAGAAGTGTCTGTTCATATCTTCTGCCCATTTTTTGATATGATTATCTGTTTTGTGTGTATTGAGTTTGAGGAGTTCTTTATAGATCCTTCATATCAACCTTTTGTCTGTACTGTCATTTGCAAATATCTTCTCCCATTCCTTGGGTTTCCTCTTTGTTTTCTTGACTATTTCCTTTGCTGTGCAGAAGCTTTTGATTTTGATGAAGTCCCAAAAGTTTATTTTGGCTTTTGTTTCCTTTGCCTTTGGAGACATATCTTTTTTTTTTTTTTAAGATTTTATTTATTTATTTGACAGACAGAAATCACAAGTAGGCAGAGAGACAGAGAGAAGCAGGCTCCCTGCTGAGCAAAGAGCCTGATATGGGGCTGGATCCCAGAACTCTGGGAGTCATGACCTGAGCCGAAGGCAGTGGCTTTAACCCACTGAGCCACCCAGGTGCCCCTTGGGGACATATCTTGAAAGAAGTTGCTGTGGCTGATATGGAAGAGATTACTGCCTATGTTCTCCTCTAGGATTCTGATGGATTCCTGTCTCACGTTGAGGTCACGTTGGTGTAAGAGAATGGTCAAGTTTCATTCTTCTACATATAGCTGTCCAGTTTTCCCAGCATCATTTATTGAAGAGACTGTCTTTTTTCCACTGTATATTTTTTCCTGTTTTGTCGAAGATTATTTGCCCATAGAGTTGAGGGTCCATATCTGGGCTCTCTACTCTTTTCCACTGGTCTATGTGTCTGTTTTTATGCCAGTACCATGCTGTCTTGGTGATCACAGCTTTGTAGTAAAGCTTGAAATCAGGTAACGTGAGGCCCCCAGTTTTATTTTTGTTTTTCAACATTTCCTTAGTGATTTGGGGTCTCTTCTGATTCCATACAAATTTCAGCATTATTTGCTCCAGCTCTTTGAAAAATACAGTGGAATTTTGATTGGAATGACATTAAAAGTATTTATTGCTCTAGGCAGTATAGACATTTTAACAATGTTTATTCTTTTGATCCAAGAGCATGGAATGGTCTTCCATTTTTTTGCGTCTTCTTCAGTTTCTTTCATGAGTGTTCTGTAGTTCCTCGAGTACAGATCCTTTACTTCTTTGGTTAGGTTTATTCCCAGGTATCTTATGGTTCTTGGTGCTATAGTAAATGGAATTGATTCTCTAATTTCCCTTTCTGTATTTTAATTGTTAGTGTATAAGAAAGCCACTGATTTCTGTACATTGACTTTGTATCCTCAATGGAAAAAAATTTGCAGCCTTCCTGTTGAGATCAGGAACACGACAAGGATGCACGCTCACACCACTCTTGTTCAACATAGTATTAGAAGTCCTAGCGACAGCAATCAGACAACAAAGAGAAATAAAAGGTATCCAAATTGGCAATGAAGTAGTCAAACTCTCTCTCTTCGCAGATGACATGATTCTTTTTTTTTTTTGACTTTTAAAAAAAAAAATTTCAATTTATTTATTTTCAGAAAAACAGTATTCATTATTTTTTCACCACACCCAGTGCTTCATGCAATCCGTGCCCTCTATAATACCCATCATCTGGTACCCCAACCTCCCACACCCCCACCACTTCAAACCCCTCAGATTGTTTTTCAGAGTCCATAGTCTCTCATGATTCACCTCCCCTTCCAATTTACCCCAACTCCCTTCTCTTTAACACCCCTTGTCTTCCATGGACATGATTCTTTATATGGAAAACCCAAAAGACTCCACCCCCAAACTGCTAGAACTCATACTGCAATTCAGTAACATGGCAGGATATAAAATCAATGTACAGAAATCAGTGGCTTTCTTATCCATTCATCTATTGAAGGGCATCTCTGCTCTTTCCAGTTTGGCTATTGTGGACATTGCTGCTACGAACATTGGGGTGCATGTGGCCCTTCTTTTTACTACATCTGTATCTTTGTACTGAGTACTGTATAGTCAGTACGATTGCCGGGTCATAGGGTAACAGTGTGGAGATTCTTCAGAAAATTAAAAAGAAAGCATTAGCTCTTTTTCTGCTTGCAGACTTCTTTCTGCAGATAACTGTTGGCTTGACTTTCACTTTCTTTCAGTCTTTGTTCAAATGTCAGAAAGTCTTTTCCTAGCTATCTATGTAGAATACAAATCCCCACTCTGACCTCAACACTCTGTAGCTTCTTTCCTTTGCCTTATTTCTCTCTACATTTTGTATTTCTTCGTTTATGCGCTTAGTGCCTGCCATTTGTACTTGAATGTAAGGGACTATTTTGCTCTGTGTTGTATTCTCAGAGCCTCTGTGGTATAGACACTAATTTTGAATGAATAAATGAGTGAACTAGATGTTTGAAAAATGGGTACAGATTTGATAAATAATGTCTAGGAAGGTCATTCCATGTTAGGGAAATGGTATAAGGAAAAAAGTTGAGATGGAAATACGAATGATCAGTAGAGATTCTAGAGATAGTTGTAGACCAGTATGACTGGGGCATTGGGTTTGAGTTGGGAAAGGGTAGGACAAAACGTAGAAAGTTATGTGGGGGTATATTGTGAAAAGTTCTGAAGAACAAGTTCAGGTGTTTTATTTGTATGTGTAGATAATGTGAAGTGATTGCGGGTTTTAGAAGAATGGAATATCTTTCCTGCCACCAGGGCAGAATCCATTAGGCACATCCCATGGAAGCTTATGATCTCTCCAGTGTTCCTATTGCTAGACCCCCAGAAGCTTGCTTTATATTAGAATATAGATGAACAGATTTTACTTATGTTTTGAGCTAAAAGACACATTTGATATGTTGTCTGAACTACTTAACTACCATGATGCTATAAGTGCTTTCATGGAAAGAACCATTGTTTAGCACATTATCTGGCATCTGTAGGAGCCAGTAAATATTGGTTGTAAGAATACCATTTGAGTGGAAACAAGTCTTAAAGAATTTGAATGATTTACCTCAAGGGCAACCACAAAGTGGTTCCCAACAATTTGGCAACTGTCCTTCATGGTTTGTTTCTTTCTTTCTTTCTTTCTTTCTTTCTTTCTTTCTTTCTTTCTTTTTTTTTAAAGATTTTATTTATTTGACAGAGATCATAAGCAGGCAGAGAGGCAGGCAGAGAGAGAGGAAGGGAAGCAGGCTCCCTGCTGAGCAGAGAGCCCAATGAGGGGCTTGATCCCAGGACCCTGAGATCATGACCTGAGCTGAAGGCAGAGGCTTTAACCCACTGAGCCAATCAGGTGCCCCTATCCTTCATGGTTTCTTTACAAGCAAGTAATTCAAGTGATCAGCCACATGATCCAGACTCGAGATTAGATTTTCCTCCCTTAAATGATTAACTATTAAAATATAACAGTATTTGCTGTATTAGAGGTAAATAACTAAGTGAAATATATTTTGGATTAAAATGGAATAGAATAGAACTGTAACTTCAAGTTACCTATTCCTAATTGATTTTTTATTAGGACTAGAGTCTTATCTGGAATGCATAGTGAACTTTCTTTACCATAACATTATCATGGCCTTTGCTTGGTTGGTTTTTTGCAACTCTGACTTTAGAAAGCCATATCTCTTTTTAGGTGCTTAAAAGCTCTTCCCCCCAATTCTTGACTTTCTTTTGTATCAGAGGTGACTTTTTATCTCTTTAATCTCTTACAACAGATGACCTTTTAGCTGTGAATTTCTGATGGGGGCTGAACATATTTCCTCTAAAAATATTTTGAAACATATCGACCAAGATGAAACAAAACCTAATTTTTGAGGGGAAAGAAAGGACAGAAGAGGCATTTTCTTATAGTTTTAATTTGGAAGCAGTGATTTAAGATTAGTACGGAGTTAATGAGGCCAGTAAGAATGGTGTTGTTTAATCTGGGAGTCAGGTATTAGTTAAGGAGATATTAGGGAAAATGTTAAAGAATGTATGAATTCAAGGATAGGATTGACTTTTTTTTTTTTTAAAGAACAGTAAGGGAGAAATAATAATAGCTACAGATATAAAGCATTCAGGAGGGCAAACTGGTTTTAGATGTATTGGCGGAGGGGGAGAAGGGTGTAGAGGAAAGAAAGAGTCATCAAGCAGGTGACAATATTGGACAAGAAGTAGGTGTCAGTATTGGAAATGGGGTTTTAAACTATCAGTAGTCTGGAGTTCTTTTATCCAGACCGTTTGGATTGCCTCATGGAACCAGAGTGAGAGGAAACAGGAAGAACGAACACTTCTTGTACCCATCAGTGAATTGATTGAATGCTATAACAACTTTTCATAAATGTTATTCAAAAACTCTTAACACTAACCCTGTGAAGGTATAAGCCTCATTTTTCAGATGAGGATATTAAGGGACTTGTTAGCATCTGGTTAAGCCAGAGTTAAACTGAGTATTTTATTTTCCAAGTTCATGTTCTCCCCGTTTATGTCACACTGATTCAGACATCAGGGAGGAAGAAAACTGGAAAGGAACTTTGGGGACAGGGATTAAGAACTATCTAAGGAAAATAATTTGGGGATGAAAGAGCAGATTGGAGAGCATGAAGAAGTTAAGTTGCTGAAGAAAACAGGGAGTAACTTAGTGTGAGAATCTGATTATTTGACTAGTAGTATTTTATCTAAACCAGGTTATATAAATGTGGACTTGATTCTACATGAGATGTCTGGTGCCTGGTATGCTTGACTTTTTCTCTCAGTATTTCATATACTCAATATGTTGGAATGTTGCCACCTAAAATAAACATATTGTCTTCTTTGGTTAATGATTTCTCAAGGGATAGCTACTGAAATTACCAGAACTGGGAAAGGTTCTAACTATAAATATCCCATCATACTCCAAAATTAGCAGTCAAACCACAGCCGAGATTGAGCCATAGAGGGAAAACATTTTGACTTGTCAGCCAGAATATGTAGTTACTAGACAAAAATATTGTCTTCACTGTTTATTTGATACTAAACATTGGGCTGTACAATATTAGGTTCAGCCATATGAAATTTCCATATTCCATCATTTTGACAGTAGGAATAAAAAATAATAAAAGCAATAATTTATTGACATCATTCTCTATGATGTGCTAAATGCTTACCATCAATTATCTCACTTAATTCTTCAAGCAAACTGTGTGATACTATTTCCTCTTTTTAGAGATGAAGCTAAGAAATGTTGAGTTGTTCATAGGCATCTAGGTTGCAAGGTAGCAGATATTCGTATGGAAGATCTCTCTGACTATAAATTTCCTGCTTTTCAGTATGGTGGGTTGATTTCTTATGGAGAAGCAGCAAAGTGAAGACACTTGTAGTAATAATTACACAGAAGGTAACACATTCCATTTTAATTAGCCATGAAAAATAGATATCTTGGCTCTTCAAGTTTGGAGTGACTTTCTTTATTCTGAGGTCAATCCAGTGTGGTTCCCCCCCCCCTTTTTTTTTTTTTGCCTTATAAACTCCTTCTGTAGACATTTCTCCTTTGGTTGCTTAAACATTTTTTCAGAAAATAGAGAGGGTGTTTGAAAGAGTATATCAATTAGAAAGGATTTCGTTCTTTTCTACTTGTTGTTTCCTCTTTAATGAACTACCATAGTAGTGATGTTATTCTAGTTGAGAAGAGTGTAATGTCTTTCTGACCCTAGATAATGTGATTGCAAATTTCTCTGGCTTTCAGCTCACAACAGTGCTGTCTTCTTTTTAATTTGGTCATCATATCATGAGTTCACAGAAGTAGCTGCTTTTCCATCTTTTCCATAGCTTTGCCACACATAGATGTTATTTTACCTTTATTTGGAGTGTCCCCCCTTTTCTGGAGATACTCCGTTACTGATTCATTGTCACTGAATTCAAGGCCAATAGCACTAGAACTCACACCTGAAGGAATATCATCTATTATCACTTATTTACCCTGGTAAGCACATCAAGCATCCCTGTGCTTGGGAATCCTAGAGAGCACATCAGCACTATGCTTGGGGGTTATTTTAAATGGTAAAATCACCAACAAAAGGCACAAAAATATGAAAAATGTAGCATTTTTCACATTTAGATAGGCTAGGGAAAGCATACTTGTTTTATGGTTTAAAAACCAAAGCAAGAAGATATCGCCTTGTTCGGCCTCACTTGGGAACATGTGAGTTGGAGATCAGTTTTATTATTTTTTTTATTTTGTCCTTTTACACATGTCTATGAATGACCAAGGGAGTAGCTCCATGAGTATCAACTTGAAAGTTACAAATACATTTTTAAGCAAGTGAGCGAATTTGCACATACAGAATCAGTAAAAAAGGGACCAGTTGTAATTGGATTTATTAAAAACCAGTTTTTTATGCATTGCAATTTTCGGGACTTCTAAAATTCCGTGAATAAATTAGGAAGAACAAGGTAACATCTTAAAAGTTACCATGTACTTGATTACTGTGTATTTCTCAGAGTAGCCTTATAAAGGAAAACTTTGAATTTATTATTGGTTTCCGTTAGACAAACAGAAGCTGAAGTAAATAAAGTGATTATTTTCAAATCACAGAACAAGCCACTGGTGAGTCAAATGCAGCTGTGCTAAAACAGCACCAGATTGCCAGGTTATTTTTGCCACTTTTGTTGGTACAACAGAACACCTCTTTTTTGTTTGTTTTTTGAGGGCCTGCTGATGGAAGGTGACTTCTTTGAGACTGTATAGCTTCTCCTTTATCTTTTATGCTGTTTGAAGATACATGTTTGTTTAGCAAATATTTATTGAAGGCTTTATCTAACAATATTTTCAATTTTTAACATTCAGCTAATAGGTATGATGTAGTGGTTAAAACCTCAGGCTTTGGAATTAAGCCTGGTTAAATGCTGGCCCTGTCTTTTACTAGCTGTATAGATTAGAACATGATGTTTATTGTCCCTAAATCTGTTTCTCTGTTTGTAAAACTGGTGAAGTAATAGTATATTACTTCTTATATCCTATAAACATGTGAAATATATGTTTATAAATATGAAATTTAAGAAATATGTATTTCACATATAAATAATCAATATATAACTTATACAGATAAGTAATTTGTATGTTGTGAGAATTAAATGAGATAATTTATATAAAATCATAGCACAACAGCATGAGGAATATGGTTAATAGTACTGTGGTAGTGATGTATGGGGACAGATATTAGCTACACTTCTGATGAACATAGCATTATGTATAAACTTATTGATTCACTATGTTGTACACATGAAATTAATGTAACATTGTATGTCAGCTATACTCAAAAAGAATTTTTTTTAAATGCTTAGTTTAATGCTGGGTACATATAAGCATTTTATAGAACATATATAATATCATTACAGAGAATCCATTTTTTTATAAAGATTTTATTTATTTATTTGACAGAGAGAGATCACAAGTAGACAGAGAGGCAGGCAGAGAGAGAGAGGGAAGCAGGCTCCCCGCCAAGCAGAGAGCCCGATGCAAGACTCGATTCCAGGACCCTGAGACCATGACCCAAGCCGAAGGCAGCGGTCGAACCCACTGAGCCACCCAGGCACCACACAAAGAACCTATTTTTAATGAAAACACAACAGTTCTCTAAGGCAGACAGTATTTATCTTACCTCTGCTATTATGTTCTGTAATGAAATCTCAGAGAGGTTAAGTGACTTACTTCCCAGACTCTAACACCTTTAAGTTAACTGTCCTATGAATTTACAATGAATCCTGTTCTTACACTCTTGAAGTATTAATTACAAGATAATACAGTAAATCATTCAGAATGACATGTGGGCAGAGATCACATTTGTTGCCTACATAGTTGACTTCTGATTGCCTAGCTCACTGCCTAGCACAATAGTAAGTGTATGATTATTGAATGAATGGATTAAATGCCAAGATCACAATTTTTATGTAGTAAAGCATTCCTCCCATTTCAATTCTTTTAAAAAAATTAACATATAATGTATTATTAGCCCCAGAGGTACAGGTCTGTGAATTGCCAGGCTTACACACTTCACAGCATTCACCATAGCACACATACCCTCCCCAATGTCCATAACCCAACCACCCTATTCCTAACCCCCTTTCCCCAGTAACCCTCAGTTTGTTTCATGAGATTAAGAGTCTCTTACAGTTTGTCTCCCTCCGGATCCCATCTTGTTTCATTTTTTCCTTCCCTAATTCCCAAACCTCTGACATTGCCTCTCAAATTCCGCGTATCAGGGAGATCATATGATAATTGTCTTTCTCTGATTGACTTATTCCTCTCAGCATAATACCCTCTAATTCCATCCACTTCATTGCAAATGGCAAGATTTCATTTCTTTTGATGGCTGCATAGTATTGCATTGTATATATATACCACATCTTCTTTATCCATTCATCTGTTGATGGACATCTAGGTTCTTTCCCTAGTTTGGCTATTGTGGACATTGCTGCTATAAACATTCTGGTGCACGTGCCCCTTCAGATCACGATGTCTGTATCGTTAGGGTAAATAACCAGTAGTGTGATTGCTGGATCATAGGGTAGCTCTATTTTAAACTTTTTGAGGAACGTCCATCCTCATTTCCAGAATGGCTTCACCAGCTTGCATTCCCACCAACAGTATAGGAGGGCTCCCCTTTCTCCGCATCCTCGCTAACATCTGTCGTTTCCTGACTTGTTAATTTTAGCCATTCTGACTGCATTGAGGTAGTATCTCATTGTGGTTTTGATTTGTATTTCCCTGATGCCGAATGATGTGGAGCACTTTTTCATGGGTCTGTTGACCATCTGGAAGTCTTCTTTGCAGAAATGTCTGTTCATGTCCTGTGCCCATTTCTTGATTGGATTATTTGTTCTTTGGTGTTGAGTTTGATAAGTTCTTTATAGATTTGTATACTGGCCTTTTATCTGGTATGTGCTTTGCGAATATCTTCTCCCATTCTTTCAGTTGCCTTTTGGTTTTGCTGACTGTTTCCTTTGCTGATCAAAACCTTTTGATCTTGATGAAGTCCCAGTAGTTCACTTTTGCCCTTGCTTCCCTTGCCTTTGGCAATGTTTCTAGGAAGAAGTTGCTGTCTGTGTTCTCCTCAAGGATTTTGATGGATTCCTTTCTCACACTGAGGTCTGTCATCCATTTGGAGCCCATTTTTGTGTGTGGTGTAAGAAAATGGTCCAGTTTCATTTTTCTGCATTGGCTGTCTAATTTTCCCAACACCATTTGTTGAAGAGACTGTCTTTTTTCCATTGGACATTCTTTCCTGCTTTGTCGAAGATGAGCTGCCCATAGAGTTGAGGGTCTATTTCTGGGCTCTCTATTCTGTTCCATTGATCTATGTGTCTGTTTTTGTGCCAGTACCATACTGTCTTGATGGTGACAGCTTTGTAATAGAGCTTGAAGTCTGGAATTGTGATGCCACCAACTTTGGTTTTCTTTTTCAACATTCCTCTGGTTATTTGAGGTCTTTTCTGGTTCCATATAAATTTTAGGATTATTTGTTCCATTTCTTTGAAAAAAAATGGATGGTATTTTGATAGGGATTACATTAAACATGTAGATTGCTTTAGGTAGCATAGACATTTTCATAATATTTGTTCTTCCAATCCATGAGCATGGAACATTTTTCCATTTCTTTGTGGCTTCCTCAATTTCTTTCATGAGTACCATATAGTTTTCTGAGTACAGATTCTTTGCCTCTTTGGTTAGGTTTATTCCTAGGTATCTCCTGGTTTTGGGTGCAATTGTAAATGGGATGGACTCCTTAATTTCTCTTTCTTCTGTCTTGTTGTTGGTGTATAGAAATGCAACTGATTTCTGTGTGTTGATTTTATATCCCGACACTTTACTGAATTCGTGTATACGTTCTAGCAGATTCGGAGTGGAGTCTTTAGGGTTTTCCACATAAAGCATCATATCATCTGCAAAGAGTGATGGTTTGACTTCTTTGCCGATTTGGATGCCTTTAATTTCTTTTTGTTGTCTGATTGCTGAGGCTAAGACTTCTAGTACTATGTTGAAGAGCAGTAGTGAAATGGACATCCCTGCCGTGTTCCTGACCTTAGTGGAAAAGCTCTCCGTTTTTCTCCAGGGAGAATGATATTCACAGTGGGTTTTGCATAGATGGCTTTGATGATACTGAGGCATGTGCCCTTTATCCCTACACTTTGAAGAGTTTTGATCAAGAAGTGTTGCTGTACTTTGTCATATGCTTTTTCAGCATCTATTGAGAGTATCATAGGGTTCTTGTTCTTTCTTTTATTAATGTATTGTATCACATTGATTGATTTGTGGGTGTTGAACCAACCTTGCAGGCCTGGAATAAATCCCACTTGGTCGTGGTGAATAATCATTTTAATGTACTGTTGGAGCCTATTGGCTAGTATTTTGGTGAGAATTTTCACATCTGTGTTCATCAAAGATACTGGTCTGTAATTCTCTTTATTGATGGGGTCTTTGTCTGGTTTTAGAATCAAGGTAATGCTGGCCTCATAAAATAAGTTTGGAAGTTTTCCTTCCATTTCTAGTTTTTAGAACAATTTCAAGAGAATAGGTGTTAATTATTCTTTAAATGTTTGATAGAATTCTCCTGGGAAGCTGTCTGGCCCTGAGCTCTTGTTGTTGGGAGATTTTTGAGGACTGCTTCAGTCTCCTTACTGGTTATGTGTGTGTTCAGGTTTTCTATTTCTTTCTGGTTCAGTTGTGGTAGTTTATACATCTCTAAGAATGAAGTGGCAGGGGGGTGGGAGGTCGGAGTACCAGGTGGTGGGTATTATAGAGGGCACAGATTGCATGGAGCACTGAATGTGGTGAAAAAATAATGATACTGTTATGCTGAAAATAAATAAATGAAATAAAATTTTAAAAAAAGAATGCATCCATTTCTTCCAGATTATCAAATTTGCTGGCGTATAGTTGTTCATAATATGTTCTTATAATTGCTTGTATTTCTTTGGTGTTGGTTGTGATCTCTCCTCTTTCATTCATGATTTTATTTATTTGGGTCCTTTCTCTTTTCTTTTTGATAAGTCTGGCCAGGGGTTTATCAATCTTATTAATTCTTTCAAAGAACCAGCTCCTAGTTTCCTTGATTTGTTCTATTGTTTATTTGGTTTCTATTTTATTGATTTCTGCTCTGATCTTTATGATTTCTCTTCTCCTGCTGGGTTTAGGCTTTCTTTCTTGTTCTTTCTCCAGCTCCTTTAGGTGTAGGCTTAGGTAGTGTATTTGAGGCCTTTCTTGTTTCTTGAGAAAGGCTTGTACTGCTCTATATATTTTCCTCTCAGGACCACCTTTGCTGTGTCCCACAGATTTTGAAGAGTTGTGTTTTCATTATCATTTGTTTCCATGAATTTTTTCATTTCTTCTTGAATTTCCTGGTTGACCCATTCATTCCTTAGTAGGATGTTCTTTAGCCTCCATGTATTTGAGTTCTTTCCAACTTCTCTTGTAATTGAGTTCTAGCTTCAGAGCATTGTGGTCTGAAAATATGCAGGGAATGAACTCAATCTTTTGGTACTCGTTGAGACATGATTTTTGAGCCAGGATGTAATCTATTCTGGCGAATGTTCCATGTGCACTAGAGAAGAATGTGTATTCTGTTGCTTTGGGATGGAATGTTCTGGATATATCTATGAAGTCCATCTGGTGCAGTGTGTCATTTAAGGCCTTTGTTTCCTGTTGATCTTTTGCTTGGATGATCTGTCCATTTCAGTGAGGGAGGTGTTAAAGTCCCCTACTATAATTGTATTATTGTTGATGTGTTTCTTTGATTTTGTTATTAATTGGTTTATGTAGTTCCTGTTAGGGGCCTAGGTATTTAAAATTGTTAGATCTTCTTGTTGGACAGATCCCCTGAGTATGATATATTGTCCTTCCTCATCTCTTATTACAGTCTTGGGCTTAAAATCTAATTGATCTGATATAAGGATCATCAGCTTTTGTTTGGATGTCCATTAGCGTGGACAAAATGGAAATCAAAAATTGTTTTCCACCCCCTCACTTTAAATCTGGGGGTGTCTTTGTGTCTAAAATGAGTTTCTTATAGACAGCATATTGATGTGTTTTGTTTTTTATCCATTCTGTGTCTTTTGATTGGGGCATTTAGCCCTTTTACATTCAGGGTAACTATTGAAAGGTATGAATTTAGTGCCATTGTATTGCCTGTAAGGTGACTGTTACTGTATATTGTCTCTGTTCCTTTCTGATTTACTATTTTTAGCCTCTCTCTTTGTTTAGAGGACCCCTTTCAATATTTCCTGTAGAGCTAGTTTGGTGTTTAGAAATTCTTTTAGTTTTTGTTTGTCCTGGAAGCTTTTTATCTCTCCTTCTATTTTCAATGATAGCCTAGCTGGATATCGTATTTTTGGCTGCATGTTTTTCTTATTTAGTGTTCTGAATACATCATGCCAGTTCTTTCTGGGCTGTCAGGTCTCTGTGGATAAGTCTGCTGCCAATCTAATATTTTTACCATTGTATGTTACAGACTTCTTGTCCTGGGCTGCTTTCAGGATTTTCTCTTTGTCACAAAGACTTATAAGTTTTCCTATTAGATGATGGGGTGTGGACTTATTTTAATTGATTTTGAGGGGGTTCTCTGCTCCTGCTGGATTTTGATCTCTGTTCCCTTTGCCATGTTAGGGAAATTCTCTACAGTAATTCCCTCCAATATACTTTCTCCCCCACCCTTTTCTTCTTCTTGTGGAATCCCAATTAGTCTAATGTTGTACTATCACTTATCTCTCGAATTCTCCCCTTGTGGTTCAGTGTTGTCTCTCTTTTGCTCAGCTTCTGTATTCTCCATCATGTCATCTTCCATATCACTAATTCTTTGTTCTGTCTCATATATCCTATCAGTAAGAGCCTCCATTTTTAAAAAAAGATTTCATTTATTTATTTGATAGATATCATAATTAGGCAGAGAGGCATGCAGTGAGGCAGGCAGAGAAGGGAAGCACGCTCCCTGCTGAGCAGAGAGCCTGATGTGGGGCTCCATCCCAGGACCCTGAGATCATGACCTGAGCTGAAGGCTGAGGCTTTAACCCGCTCAGCCATCCAGGTGCCCTGAACCTCCTTTTTTTATTGTACCTCATTAATAGTTTTTTTTTTTAATTTCAGCTTAGTTAGATTTTAGTTCTTTTATTTCTCCAGGAAAGGTTTTTATTTCTGCAGACAGGGTTTCTGTAATATCTTCCATGCCTTTTTCGAGCCCAGCTAGCACCTTGAGAATTGTCATTCTGAACTCTGGATCTGACATATTACCAATGTCTGTATTGATTAAGTCCCTAGCCTTTGGTACTGCCTCTTGTTCTTTTTTTTTTTTTTTGTGGTGAGTTTTTATGCCTTGTCATTTTATCCTGAAAAGAATAGATGAATGAGAGAATAAAATACTAAAAGGGTGGCAAAGACCCCAGAAAAATCTGTGTTAACCAACTCAGAAGAGACCTGAAATCATGGTGAGAAGAAAGGGCATAAAAAGAAGTTCAAAAAAAATTTCTTTTTAAATTTAAAAATATATATGTATTTATATTAGACCAGTCAATAGAACAGAGCCACTTACCTGATTTGGGGTGTATTTTGGTCTCTTAGAAAAAACTACCTCCCAAAATTTTAAAGAAAGAAAAACTTGCATATGTATATATAAAAAAAGGGTAAACATGATGAAGGGATGGAATATGACTGTAAAAAGGAAGATTAAAAAAAAAATCTAAAGAAGGATTTGATAGGATAAGTTGGTTGGGAAAAGAGAGAAAAAGAAAATGGAGAGAATTTGCTCTGGCTGGAGACGAGAACAAAGCCCTGTGCTAGATTTAGGGTATATTTTGATCTGTTGGAAGAAGTTGTATCCCAAATTTTTTTGGAAGTAAAAACCATGTATGTATACAAAACATAAAGTTAGATACAATGACGGAGAAAATATGACTATAATAATAAAGGTTCAAAAAATATTTTTTGGAAAGGTACTGTTAAGATAAACTACTTAAAAATGTTAAAAGAGGAAAGAGGAAAAGGTAAAAAATTAGAATAGGAAAAAAATAAAATTAAAAAAAAATGAATTAACTTTGCAAGAGTAATGAATCATGGGGAGAAAGCCATGAATTCCATGCTTTGCTTTCCTCTCCTTTGGAATTCCGCTGTTCTGCTTGATCAGTAAGTTTGGTCTTCGCTGGATGTTCTTGCCGATCTTCTGGGGGAGAGGCCTGTTGTACTGATTCTCAAGTGTCTTTGCCCAAGATGGAATTGCACCCTCCTTGCCAGGGGCCAGGCTAAGTAATCTGCTTGGGTTTGCTCTTGGGAGTTTTTGTTTCCTGAATGCTTTCTGTAGAGCTCTGGAGGACTGGAATGAAAATGACGGCCTCCCAATGTCTAGCTTGGAGGAGTTGAGAGCTCAGGGCCCCACTCCTCAGTGCACCCTCGGAGAAAAGTGCTCATTCACTCCTGTCTCCCTGGTCTCTGGCTGCGCTCTTAGCTTACCTGGCCTGTGACCAAGCGTTTCTATCTCTTTCACACAGCCCCATTTGGAATCTCCAAACCCAGCAGGTTGCTGCTGCTCTGATCTTCCGGGGGGGGGGGTCTCCCCAGATCTGCCACTTGTGGGGTCCGTGCTTAAAGAGCAGTGGTCTGACTGTGCCACAGATCCCAGTTTAAGGTAACCCCAATCTGAGTCCTCACTCCTTGCCTCTGTCTCTGTAGCTGGCTTCCCTGCTCTAATACCTGCAAGCTCTGCTACCCTCAGACACCCCTGATCCTTCTCTGATCCTGTGGGATCTCAGACCATGCTGTCCCCAAGAGCCCGCCCCCCTCCCCCCCTGCTTAGCCTCTGGAGAGATGTCCCTCAGTGAAGCAGACTTTTAAAAGTTCTATTTTTGTGTTCCGTTGCTCTGCCGCTTGCTGGGAGCTCCCCCCCCACCCCGTGGCATATCTTCCTGTTGCTTTGGATTCACTTCTCTGCGGGTCCTACATTTCAGAAAGTGGTTGCTTTTCTGTTTCTAGAATTGCTGCTCTTCTCTTCAATCTCCTCTTGGATTTGTAAGTGTTCAGAATGGTTTGATAACTATCTAGCTGAACTCCTGAAACCTGATGTCATTTCAGCCTGCTACTCCTTCACGATCTTGACTGTGTTTTTGTTCCATTTCAATTCTTATTTTCAAATATTATTGCCATTATACTCATGCTTCTTAGGTACTACACTAAATTGAAAAAGTGAAGGCTCTAGAGATAAAAAATACTCTTCCTATTCCAGTCATGTGTGTAGTTTATTACAGATAGCAGATGGATGATGTATTAGTATCCAGTGGCTCCAATAACAAACTATCACAAACATGATAGCATAAGGAAATAGAAATTTATTCTCTCATAGTTCTAGAGGCCAGAAGTTCAAAATCAAGGTGTTTTCAAGAGTCTCTTTCATTTGAAACCTCATCAGGAGGCTCTCTTCCTTGCCTCTTCAAACTTTTGGTGGTTCCAGGCATCCCTTGTCTTATGGGTCCATCACTCCAATCCCTGCCTCTAGTCTCTCCCTTGACTTATGGGTCCGTCACTCCAATCACATTACCTTCTCCTTTTTTATCTGTTCCTTATGTGTCTATTCCTTACAAGGAAATAGGACCCACACAGATCTCCAAGATGATCTCATCTCTATTCTTTAAGTTAATTCATACTATAAAGACACCTTTTGAAAAAATAAGGTGACATTCATTAGTCCCATGGATTTGACAAGAGTATTTTGAGGGGGCCATTTTTAGCCTACCATAGATAGCAACCACGATTAAGTCCATTTTTATGAGGGTAAAAAAAGTTCCTTACTTCGGTGTAAGGAATGATTATGTTGCCAACCATAAATAGAGAGATGGCAGCATGTATAAAACACAGCTCAGCCATGCTTAAGGACTATCTTTTTAAAGTATGTTAAGTTCTGAATATCTTTCCAGCCACCCACACTAAGTTCTTATTGAGAAATTTGATATGCATTCAACCCTCCTTCCCCCAGCCCCCATCAAGAAAGATAGAGGAATACAGGCTCTATATTTTAAATCACTTGGCTACAAATCCCTCATTCTACCCCATCATTTCTAGTCATGTGGCCCTGAGTAAGTCTTGTCTATAAAATAGGAATTATAATAGTACTTACCTCATTGGGTTATTGTAAGGATTAAGTGAATAAATACATGTAAAGCTTTTAGAACAGTGCCTGTTGAGTAGTATTTAATTAGTTAATGTATATTAATTAGCTATTATTGTACTTGCCTTTGTTGGGGATACAGGAGAAATATAAGACGTGGTCCCTTTCCTTGAGGGGAGGAAATACAGAACTTGCATTTAGGGAAAATCTGGAAAATAAAGGACTAACATAGTTGAGTTCTGGTTGAGGGATCAGAGACCAAAATCAAGAGATTGTCTTGAGGTTGTTACGGTAAATCACAAGTGAGATAAGAGGACCTGAACTGGAGCTGTCGGACAGAGTAGAAGTGTTGGGTAAGTAAAGGTTTTTAAAGAACCATGGACCAGCATTTGGAAACTTTATTCTACCGTGTTATGGAGGAAAAACATTTTTTTCTTAGTTTCACTCTATTTCTAAAACTGGCATTGCTTAGACTTTTTCTCTAAGGTGAATTAAGATAAGATTCCTTCCAGGGCTAAGATGTTCTGAATCTGAACTCTTCTGAGTTTTTTTTTGTTTTTTTTTTTAAAGATTTTATTTATTTATCTGACAAAGAGAGATCACAAGTAGGCAGAGAAGCAGGCCGAAGGCAGAGGCTTAACCCACTGAGCCACCCAGGCACCCCCTCTTCTGAGTTTTTAAGAAATTCCAGAGGTCCAACAGTTTGTTCAGGTGAATTGAATGTTGGAAGCCTAACCTAGTTCCAGCCTCTACTGTTGCCTGAATTATTCTCTGCTGAATAATCTATCCTTATTCTCACTCACTCCTGCTCTTACAATTCTTGAAACACATGGGCTGGGTGCTTCTATATGAGAGAAGACTTCCTGAATAAATTACATATGCTTATATTTTCCTTTAAATATGTATACTCCTTCCAGTCCCTTCCTCTGATAGAAATACAGAGAAAGAGCCAGGAAGAAAAGAGCAAAAGTCCTGTGAAAAGAGGTGACTGTTGTTTTTTTTTTCTTTGAACAGTTAGTATAATCTCACTGGAGATTTTTACTTTTTAATTATGCAGCTGAATACAACTGAGTCAGCCAGATATAGCAACTTTATAATCTCAGCAACTGTTGCAGTTTCTCTATCAAATCTAATAAAATTTCATGATAAGCAGTCACCCAAACACATGTGATAAAGGAATCTACTTAGGAAATAAAGTTGAAGATAAAATTAAAACCAAATTAGAAGAACATTCTTACTTTATTTTCATAATTCAGCATTCATGTAGTAGTTATTCATTCCAAGAAGATAAATCTAATATTTCATCTGCTCTGGGGAACACCAGAATAACAGAAATAATTACATTAAGTTTTCCCACTACTAAAGGTTTGATGTAATCTTTCTTTAGCATCAGTTCTCTGCTTCCAAAATAGTATATCTGCATGGGGTGCCTGGGGTGGCTCAGTGGGTTAAGCCTCTGCCTTCGGCTCGGGTCATGATCCAGAATCCTGGGATTGAGCCCTGCGTTGGACTCTCTGCTCAGCGGGGAGCCTGCTTCCTCCTCTCTCTCTGCCTGCCTCTCTGCCTACTTGTGATCTCTCTCTCTCTCTCTGCCAAATAAATAAATAAAATCTTTTAAAAAAATAGTATATCTGCAGACATCTTCAGTTAGTGGTGGTAGCTGGAGAGAGTAAAAACTAACTAGGCAATAAGATTTTCTTTTACTTTATAATGAATGTGTTTTTATAAACCAAAAGAAATCCAAATGGGATTTTCCCCTTACTTGCCATTTTGACTTACAAAACGTTTCATGGGAACACTGTACTTTCAGCTAACAGGGGAAACCTGTATTTTACTTGGCATTACAAATTATTCTCTTTGCTCACTCAAGTTCCCCTGTATTTTGAACTTCTCTTTTGTCATTGTATATGTGTGTGGTGGTGTTGGTAGTGGGGATATGGTGCATGATGAGTGTGAGTATAGTTTTTTAATTAAAGGGTTTCACTTTTGTCCATTTTATTCATCATGGACAATTTGCAAAATATAGACAAGTAGAAAAAAGCAATTTGCAAAATATAGACAAGTTAGAAATATTACCCAAACATATTTTTGGAAAATTCCAAAGACAAACATGAGCATATTAGCCAAGTGAAAAAAATATATATTCTTGTTCTTATAAGTTGTTCACATTTAGTAAAGAAAATTTGGGATTTACCCTTTGTTATAATTAAGATGTGAACATCAAGACCATCTAGTTTACATAGCAGATGCTGTTTTAAGTTTTGTGGGCCTGGATATTTTATTTCAGGGACAGCATCTTCATTATATGTGAGAAGTTACCTTAAGAGACAAAGGTGTTTGTGGGCAGGACATTCTTTGAACATTCTTAATTAGAGATATAGTGGAGGAATACCCTGGTATCAGTGAATCAGCTTGGCACTTTTACTTTGGTAGCAGCTTTTTCTGAAAGATGTTTCTTTTTTTGTGGTGAAGTTGTGACTTGTAGTTAATCAGACAGAAGATTGCTTTTTTTTTTTTTTAAGATTTTTATTTATTTATTCGACAGAAAGAAATCAGAAGTAGGCAGAGAGAGAGGCGAAGCAGGCTCCCTGCTGAGCAGAGTGTCTAATGTGGGACTCAATCCCAGGACCCTAAGATCTTGACCTGAGCCAAAGGCAGAGGCTTAACCCACTGAGCCACTCAGGCGTCCCAAGATTGCTTATTTTTTAGGTAATTTTGACATACTGGTAATCATGTTTATATAGCTCAAAGAGAAAATGCAAACACTGTCATTTTTGTGTTACAAATTTGTTGAGGGCTTTCTTGGTTAGGGTTACTACAACCTCTGATTGATGGAAGGTACAATTAACTTTAAATTTATTAGTTCATTAGTGTAATTGATTATCGTTGATTTATACAAATCATTGCAAAATTGTTTTGTATAGTGGAAGCCACTGCAGCCCTCATAAGAAAAACGTATTCACAGACTTCTTTTTTTGGTTGCTTAGTAAAATCTAGAAAAATAAACACACAGTTCAGCATGATGATGTTATTATTGCATGACTCAGGCAGGAATCAATATATACAATTTGTTATCTTTTAAAAAAAGATCATCTGTAGTGGTGCCTGGGTGGCTTAGGTAAGAATCTGCCTTTGGCTTAGGTCATGATCTGTGGTTTCTGGGATCAAGCCGGGCATCAGGCTCCCTGCTCAGGAGAGAGTCTGCTTTGCCCTCTCCCCTGCTTGTGCTCTCTCTCTCAAATAAATAAAATCTTTAAAAAAATAAAAATTAAAAAATTAGAAAAGATCATCTGTATCAAAATGTTTTCAATGTCTAAACAAGGAAAATGCCCATATACAGTAGTCCCCCAAAATATGTATCTTATAAATACATTAAGAGTTAACTGCATCAAATGAGATGACATTTCTAAGAACTAAAATGATTTCTGCTTTACTGATTCTTTAGTCAGCAAGATAGGACTCAATATAAAAAGAAAATAACAACACTAGGATGATTGTCTTTCTTCTGTTGGCAGTTTTCATCTTTTTTGGGGATGGGAGTTGATATGGTGCTTTGAGCTAAGGAAGAGAGGAGAGGCAGAAGGAAAGGTAGTAGCAAAGTTGTTCTATTTATTATATAAATGATGATGTGATGTCAGTTTTAGTATATGTGTTGCTGAAGTGAGCACAGATGATGTGATGTCAAATAAACAGCACAGTGGAGCAGAATAGAGATCTCAAAGAACAATCCATATGTGTATGTTATTTATGTATGATAAAAACAATCAGTGGACCTCTATGTGAAAGATAAGTGCATAGATTTATTTTTTTTATGTTTTTTAAAATTTTTATTATTTTTTTTTTAATTTGACACAGAGAGAGAGATCACAAGTAGGCAGAGAGGGAGGTAGAGAGAAAGAGAGGGAAGCAGATTCCCTGCTGAGCAGAGAGCCTGATGCAGGGCTTGATCCCAGGACCCTGAGATCATGACCCGAGCTGAAGGCAGAGGCTTAAGCTGCTGAGCATCCCAGGCACCCCAAGTCCATAAACTTAATAGAAGAAAATAATGAATACATGTGTTATCCAAAGGCTCAATAAATGACTTCTTGATAAAATTTTAAGGCATAAATTGAAAAAAAATTTTTTTAAATGAAGGATTTTTTTTGCATTGAAGCCTCCAGGACCAAAGTTAAATACAGATGACAGAAAAGGAGAATATATAGGCAATGTGTATAACCAACAAGAGAGTAATATCTTGGGTATATATGGAACTCCTGGAATCAACAAGAAAAGAAAAATAGGTGAAAGATAGGAATAGACAATTTACTTAGGAGAAAACCTTAAATGCTAGCAAGCATGTGCTCAAAACCATTAATAATTTTGAAGACACACACATAAAAGCAATAGGATACTACCTTCTACCTGTTAGACTGGCAAAGTTAGAAAGTTTGATAAAGCCAAGTGTTGACAAACATGAGGGATATGGAAACCCTCACATATTGCTGGTGGGATTGTAGACTGGTGCAGCCATTCTGCAGAGCAAATAAAGAGTATCCTTACTGTCTGACTTTGAAATTCCACTCCTGTTTTTTACTTCCATGGAAATTCTCATGTGGACTTATAAAGGGACATGTACAAGGTATTCGTTGACCTTGTGCTGAGAGAGAGAGAGAGCAATTTGGGTGTTTATTACTGGTGAATGCATAGTTAAAATGTGGCGATTACACAACAAGTATGCAATAATTAAAAGCAACCAATTTCTTGTTAGGTAGCAACATGGATGGATCATAAAAGCATTGCAAAAGAGACAGCACTATTTAGTACAATACAATTTATATAATTAAAAATACAAATACTCACAAAATTACACACCTTTATAAAAGCATACGCAAAGAAAAATATATTACACACATTTAAGTGGTTGTCTGTCTTAAGGATGGGGGACTTGACTGTAGGTATGGGTATAAAGAGAAATAATAAATGCAACAAGAGCAGGACTTTGTGAAGATTGATCATGATGATGTGTCATGAACGGAGTATAATTAATTCTACCCTCTGCACTTGATATCACATGTAAAACAACACAAAATAATGTTATAATAATTAACATAAATAATATAACAGAAATTAAAAATAAAAATTATAGGGGTGCCTGTAGGTGGCTCAGTGGGTTAAAACCTCTGTCTTCGGCTCCAGTCATGATCCCAGGGTCCTGGAATTGAGCCCCGCATCCGGCTCTCTGCTCAGCAGGGAGCCTGCTTCCCTTCCTCTCTCTCTGCCTGCCTCTCTGCCTACCTGTGATCTCTGTCAGATAAATAAATAAAGTCTTTTAAAAAATAAAAATAAAAATTATAATTCCTCTACAGATTCATATTGTTTGAAAGAATGCATGTTGTTGTTGTTGTTGTTAGTCTTTGTAACTGGTGCCTGACTTGTAGATAAGTGCCAAGTAAATTTATATTAATTAAATGAGTAAAATACATGAAGGAAAGAATAAAATTAATTATTTCCGAGTAACACAGCATTCCTTACAGTTGTTATCTCCATTTTAAACTGCTCTGAATCAGGGAAATAAATATAGCCTCCATTTTGATGGCTCTGCCTACCATATCACAAAGTGCTTTAATTAAATTAGAGACATCGGTATGAAATACAAATTTGATTACTTCCATGGTCAAATCCTTTTTTGACTCCCTTTAAGCTTTTTTGGGGGAAAAATGACTTTTAAAAATGTAACATACACATGATTTGGCTTCCGACCATATCTCTTTGCTTCATCTTTTTCTTTAAGCACCCTGAGCTCCTTGTCATAGGGAACCTCTTTTATTTCACAAATGTGTACGTTGTTTGATCCCCATTTGTCTATACAAATTCTGATATTGGAATAATGCTCTTTCACTCAAGAAATTTACAAGGTGGTTTCAGATACTTGGGACAGTCAAAAAAAGTCTCTTTTAGGGCAGTGTTAAGCACTGTCCTGGTTCAAGGGAGGCAAAGAAGAGAAAAGGATACATCACTTAAGTTAATGTGCTTTTTATTATCAACTCGCTTGATTGAACAGGGTTGCCAAATTATTAATTTTCCACTAATTTAATTTTATTCTTGCCTTCGTGGAGCTAGAGAAGTTTCTGTAATTATAAAATGTCAGAGTTGCAAGGGGCCTCTAAGGTCAGACTAGTGCAAATTCTTGGGTCACTATTTGGGAACTGAAGACAGTAGAGAATGGCTTAATGCCACAACAAGGAAACTTTCTAGAAACCTCATCGTGCTGCTTTTTAGTTAACCTCAAATATGAGACTTGAACATGAACACTTGAACACTTACCTAGAAAGATAAAATCAGAAACATAAGAAGAGAAGGTTAAAGTACAGTCTTGTCCATTTGCCACTTTAAGGCTTGTGGCATTTTCCCTTTCCTGTAGAATAGGGGAAGTCTGGGCAAAAACAGTTGGCATTGGGCTTCAGATCAGTGCAACTATTACCTTTCTGAAGTAGGAATGAACAGTGAACATTTCTTTTCTAATGCTGAAGAGCAGATGGAAAAAGGAAAGGTTCATGTAAAAAGCCTTGGTTTGCTAAGACTTGACTTATGTAAACTTGGCTTTACTTAGTTTTCCATCAGCCAAGATAAATTTTTCCTGGTGCATAAACATATATGTTATGCTCAGCCTTGAGTAGTTTGTTGTGTGAGGAATGAGAAGCCCCAACAGGAGTCTCATTGAGAAGTCATATTACCTCCCTTTTTATTAGAGATAGGCACTAAATATCTAGTAAAGTAAAATGACTTTGATTTACATAACCAAGTACTTTTATAAGCATTTCTAAATAGAGGGTCCCTGACTTAAGATGGTTTTACTTACAATTTTTTTAACTTTACTGTGTTGTGAGAGTGATATATATTCAACTGAAACTATACTGTGAGTTTTAAATTTTGATGTCTTCGTAGGCTAGCAATATATGATATGATACTCTTTCCTGATGCTGAGCAGAGGTAGCAATGAGCCACAACTCCTGGTCAGAGGCACGGGATCATGGAATGGGATGGGGGCAGGGAGGCAGTAAACAGCCCACACACTTACAACCATTCTGCACCTATACAACCATGCTGTTTTTTACTTTTTTACTTTGAGTACATATTCAATAAGTTATTCAATAAGATATTCAATAAGTACATATTCAATAAGATATATAAAGTTTACTATAAAATAACTTTCATATTAGATGATTTTGCCCAACTATAGGCTAGCTTAAGTGTTCTGAACACATTAAGATTGGCTAGGCTAAGCTAGGATATTTGGCAAGTTAAGTGTATTATTTAACTAAATCAATAAGTTCAAGTCAAAATTTTTGACTGGATATTTTCAACTTACGATGGGTTTACCTTAAGTTAAGGAAGATCTGCAGTAACTTTTATAAGTCAGGAAAGTTAAGGATAAGAAACCTGAACAACATAGCTATGGGGATCCAGACAGTGCTGATAACCCAGAAGACAAACTAAGCATATGCCTGGGGTGCTAGCAAAAGAAAAGTCAATGAGAAAAATTATTAATATCTTTTTTGTGAAAAGACAAAAAGTGGCCATCATGGAGAAAATAAGAAATTTGTTGGGCTTCCTTATACTTTGTTTCCCTTTACAGGTTAATAATTGTTTTTATTTTATTATTTTTAAAAAGGTTTTACTTACTCATTTGAGAGAGAGAGACAGAGAGATAGAATGAGAGAGAGCATGAGCAGAGGAGAAGGGGAAGCAGAGGGAGAAGCATATTCCCTACTGAGTAGGGAGCTCCATGTGGAGCTTGATCCCAGGCCCCTGGGATATGATCCGAGCCAAAGGCAGACGCTTAACTGACTGAGCCACCCAGGCGCCCCAATTGTTTTTATTTTGAATTACATGGTGAGAGATATGTAGGACTAAGTTTTCAGTCCTATAAAGGTTTTAGCCAGTCCGTGATCTAAAATATTCATTATGTAAGCCAGGAGTAAATGAGACATGTGTGCAATAGACTTGTTTCTGGTATTCCCTAAGGCCTGAGCATTTCAGTCTTGAGTGGGTCAGCTTCTCCCTCTGCTCTTGATTCTAGCCCCTGGTCAGTTTGGAAAGACACCCACCATAATTGGGTCATTTCTGAACTCTCCCAAGTTAAAATCTTACGAGGCATCTATTCATAACAAGTGGCAGTTTGGGGTCACTAGTGGTTACTCAACTGAATCATCATCTAAATATTTTATTTTATTTGCTTTACCAGTTCATTATTTAAATTTTTTTCCTCCAAACTTAGCTTAGAGTCTGTCTGAGACGTGACCACATGTGAAGTTTGACATTTTAAAGGTCAGCTGGTTTGAGTTATTTGTATGTAAGTCAACAGATTTGTTTTTTCTTTTAAACAGGGAAATGTCTATTGTTTTTTCCACTTGAAAGACTAAATAAAACATGCAAATATCTCATGAGCTTTCCTCAGATTTTCCCAGAAAGAGTCTGTATTTGTGCTGAGACAAAACAGAGGGAAGTTTCAAATTCAGATGGTTTGGAGACAGTTCACATTGCAGTTGCTCAAGGGTTAGATAAGGGGAAACCCGTGGAAGGAAGACTTCCACTGGCTTAAATGAAAAGAAAATATACCTTCTTCATGTCTGTCATAGTACTCTACAGTATCATAAGCTCCACTGCAGAGCCACATTTGAGACATGACTGGGATGGGACTAATATACTGGGATTGTGCTAAGCTGTTTCTGGGATACTCTGTTGCTTCTTAGCTTAAACCAGCTCTGGTGTTCCTATCATCTTTTGAGCTTCAGCTTTCATGGAAACTAAAGGTAAAAGCTCAGAAGAAAACGTTCTGGAGTATACCACCTTCTCCTATCAGTTCTCTCCTCTAAAGCATGGTTCATATGGCAGGGAATGATCTTAGAATGCAAACCAGATCATACACTCCCTTTCATAAAACCCTAACTTTTTTTCATAGCCTGAAAGATTCATGATCTGCATGATCTGAACTCCAGCCTAGAAGGAGGTCTACACAGCACTAAAATAGAAAATTTAAGGTAGAAGATGATTTCAATTTGTAAAATGTTGAGGGATAACAAAAGGATGTCTAGGGGTGCCTGAGCAGCTCAGTCAGTTAAGTGTCTGCCGTCTGCTCAGGTCATGATCCCAAGGTCCTGGGATTGAGCCCCTTATAGGACTCATCAGAGAGCCTCTTTCTTTCTCTCCTTCTGCTGCTGCTCTTCCTGCTTGCATGCTCTCTCTCTCTGTCCAATAAAAAAAATAAAAAAGATCTTTAAAAAAATTGTCAAGATTAGATTTACTGACTGGTCATAAAGTAGGCACTGTCAGAAAGTAAAATATACCAATGAGACCAATGAGATAGAGGCAGGGGTGCCTGGCTGGCTTGGTTGAACATCCAACTCGATTTCAGCTCAGGTCTTGATCTCCTGAGTTCAAACCCTTGTGTTGGGCTCCACACTGGGCATGGAGCCTACTCTTAAAAAACAAAAACAAAACAAAAAAACTGTCACTTGTCTGTATGCAAACAAAACCTGCCTCCCTGCTCTTCTAAGATTAGCCCCGCATGAATAGCATGAAGATTAAAACATTGCTTTACTTAAAGTGATTAAAATCAAATCTGTATCATCAAGTTAAAAAAAAAAAGGTCATCTGAATTGAGGGGGAGTACTAGGGAGGGAATAGATGAGGGACCTTGGCCATTGGTCAGTAGAAAAGCTATAATTTAAAAAAGCACCACCATTTAATAGCCTTTTTCTTTTTTCTTTTTTTTTTAACCACCCTGGCAGTTTTCATATTGCTACCTCCAAAGTCTTTTCATTATGGTATTAACAATTATAATTAACAACTATAATTCAGTGTATTACTGGTACCTTTAAAAAAATGTGGCACTTTGGTAGAATATGCTCAGGGGAAGGAAATACTTCCTTTTCTTGCCCACCTTATTTTAGTCTATTTTGTTTCTCTACCTCATCTATTTTTTTCAGGTACTTTAATTTACCAAGCTGTTACCAGAAACCAAGCTGTTTCTGGCCCCAAGACCTTCACAGTAGCTATTCTTTTCACCTGGAAGGTATTCCTCCCTCTATCTGGCTGACCAACTTTTATTAATACTTTAGAACTCAGTGTAATTCAGTGCTCATCAACAAGGACTTCCCATGAGTGATTGAATGAATGAAACATACAAAGAAGAACAATGCAGAATGGTAGCCCTCAAAGAACATGTAATACTGTGAGGGTGATATGTTCTGAATACATGAAAACTTTGTGGTACAAGACAGCCAGTAAGTTAAGAGAGTTGAGTGCTTAGAAGAGGTAGTGACTGTTTTAAAATAAGGTTTTATTACAGATGTTACAAAGTAAGACAAGTTTTGAAGAGAACTTGAAGGATGATAATATTTGTGTAGGTGTGGAGGAGGGGCACAAAAAAATGGAAGAGTTTTTGTGTTTGGGAGAAGTGACTATAGGAGTTGGACTGGAGTAGAAAGACTGATTGGGGAAGGACAACCTTCAATTTTAGAAGAGACCTTATATTCAGATTCAGTTGACTTAAAGTGAATGTCTACCATGCATCAAGCATGTTAATTATGCTTTTACTGAATTTATATTGATGCCAACTATATGAAAACCTTATTACTTATCATTATATGATAGAAAAGGAAACAGATTCATAGAGGTTAAGTAACTTGCCCAACATCACATAATTAACAAGCAGCAGGAACTGGTATTTTAACACCCTATCACTTTACGCAGAGTCCAATATTCTTTCTACTTTCCTGTGCCATTTCTTACAATCCCAAAATAAGAATCTTTGGTGGAAATAGATTGTAGAGGACCTGAATGTGAAATCTGAACTTTGTTTTTTAGCCCATAGTACCTATTAAAGATAGTTTGATAGTTTGATAGAGGGAATTACATGATGAAAATAGTGTTTTCAGAAGATTATTCCGGGGGTCAGGTGCAGAATAGGGGAGAAGTGGTTGACAGACTAGTAAGAGAGATATTGCAGTAATCAAGGCAAGATCACCCTGTCTGAAATGAAAACATGGAAAGAAAGTTATGAATATTAGGAGGAAGATCAAGGAAGAAAGAATTAACAGAACTTGGTGAGGATTAAATGTAATGGGCAGGAAAGATAAACCAAGAGTAATTCCCGGGTTTTGAGTCATCTAGGAAAATGGTTTACCTCTATTAAGAAAAAAAGGGAAACTAGGGATTAATAGTTGATTTTGAGGCAAGTGTAGAGAAAGTGGGTTATTCATATGATGCTAGCAGGACTATAATTGGAGATGTTCTGCAGGTATCTTAAGAAGATGTGACTGGAACTTGAGAGAGAAGTCAAGGCTTGAAAGGTTTAATTAACAATAGACTAATAAATGGGATAACAAATGTCATGTAGGCGGACACAATCTCTAGGAGTAGAGGGTTTTAATAGAGACAAGAACAGAGGCCTAGCGACAGATCCTTGGGGAATACCAACATCTAGAGGGTAGGGAGGGTGACGTGGTACCAAAATTAGACAGTATAGTGATTAGAGGGTGGGAGAACCAGACTAGAAGAATACTGAGGAGGGGAAGGAAGGTGCTTTAAGAAATTAAGTGTAATTAGTAATATGGCAGTGTCAGATGCTTGATACTTGGAGATAATATGGTGTTCATGTTATTATTTAAATAATCAAATTATTAGTTGAGAAAAGGGCCAAAATGAAACTAATGCCAAAGAATACTAATCTAATTACAATTTCAGTAAACTCAGTCATATATAATATGTAGCAGCTATTTTCCCCCCAAAGAGCTTACATCTCTGTACAGAAAACTTTAAATAGGAATTGCTTATAACACATTCATGGGAAGGAAAATAGAAAATAAAATACACAATTGGATGGGGTAGGTAGTTCAGAGAAGAGTAAAATAAAAATTCAGGAAGGTGATGGTGACAAGTCTCTGGACGGGCACTGGGGTGGGGAAAAGCTTTCATATTTTGTGGATTTATTGGGCCATGTCAGTGTTCCTCATTTAGTAATAGATATGCTCTTATTAGCTTGTGTGAATATTCACCTGTGTTTCCCATTGACTTACATTAGAATGTGAAATATTTTATTTCCATCTGGTGTTGTATCTAGATAATAAAGCCTGCTGTTACTAATGAGTGTTCTTTACTAGGTCATTAACTATCTTGACCTTTGGTTCCTACTCTGTAAAGGCATTTTTGAAACCTTTTTCCAGCCTACAGTCTATGGTTCTGTGACTGATCCTTAACTGAAAACTGCCATCATTACTATTCTCCATCTAAAGAAACATGTTAACACATCTTTTTAAAAACTCCTTATGTTTCCTTTTCAGTCATGGAATGCCTCTACTGGGCAAAAAGTCTACCAGGGTCATTTATATCCATATTTCTGTATTTCTGGATGTTTCTACATTTCTAGTCATTCATGTTCCTGGTACATAGAAACCAAGTACAAAACAGGGTGGCCCAAGAGTGAATGTGAAGATGAGTAAGATGAAAGACAGGGACACCGTTTGAAACACAAATGCATTCTCAGTGCTGAAAACAAACCAGCAAAGTAAACACTCTACAATGTTAATAGTAGTTCTCTGCAGATGTGGAAATTGTGGGGTTTTTTTCTATTTTTTTTGGACCTCTTTGCCTTTGCCTTTTGTATCATCTAAATTGTCTACAATTAGCTTATTTAACTTTTATAATCATCAAAAATTATAAAAGTGTCTTGGTAGTTTTTTATGCATATCCCAAAGTATTTTAGCATGATGGAAGTTTAGTAAGTCTCTCTTGATTGTTTATTGATTGATCTTTAATGAAAATAACGAAAGTCATTTGCTGTAGAGAAATCTTAGGCTTTGTTGGTCCTGAGGATACTTAAAGTAACTACCAGTATTCTACAGCTGGAACTCATGTGAATTAGGTTCTCAATTCAGCAAACATTCACACAAAATTACCCTCTGTATAATATAGAGGGGATCTATAAAAATGGGTGGGATTTCCAGGAGCAAACTCCATTTAGGGAAAATGAGAAATTTATATAGCTAACTAGAATCCAAAGAAGATGGATTCATGCTTTTTTTTTTTTTTAAATTCATGCTTTATTACAGGTACAAACAGAGCTGTGTGACTGCATATTGGGGGAGTAGAGGATATATTTTTAAACATCCTCTTTTGCAATTACATGGTAACTAGTATCTCCCAAATTTAATCATTTTCAATCCACCTTCATAATTTCCCCCTTATCAGCCTATCAGTTTTATAGTTGATTCATCTTTTTAACTTTAATAATTCAAATAATTGAATTAAGAAAGTAAATTTTATCTTACTACTATAAATGGAAAACTAGTTCCCTTGCCATAAAAAGAGTAACTAAAAATATAGTATAAACAAAATAATGTTATTAAATTCTGTGTAGGTACTGTTGCGTGTTCCTTGGCGCTGAGACTGAGTCCTTATAAAAAGAAAGCACGTGTTGGAGACATGCTAATGACATTATAGCAGGGCTCTGGGACTTGCTTCTTAATAAATCAGAAAATCAGAAAAAGCATTGAAAATGGAATGACTTTCTCACCATGTGATCCAATGCTATTTAATGACTTCTCTTACCACTCATGGTGTTGGTCTCACTTCTTTGGAAGTACTTTGGTGAATCAAGTCCAGATTTTAAGTCTGACGGATATGATCTTAGCAGAAAAGAAGCCGATATCATGGAGGAAGTGGTGTCTGAGACTTCTGATTGGTAGAATCTGAGGGCAGGGTATACCTATGGAAAAATAGTACACAGAAGAATACTGGTTTCTAATGGTGGCAGTAGAAAGAGGAGGAACACTGGCTTCTACTTTATAGCCCTATTCTTCTGTCCCCAGAACTCTTTTAGGATTTAGAAGTAAGGATGAGCTGAATGGCAGTTTTCCCATGTTTCTAAGGTCTACTTAGTTGTCTCCATCTACGTGAAGGCGTCCACCTCCCAATCAATCCTCTGTGAGTTGGCTTTAGAGTATAATGCCTCTGCAGATGTGATTAATAGGTGCTTTTTTTGAATGCAGATGGCATTTATATCCTGAAAATGGACTACCCTATAAGGTTTGCTTGAGTTTACCAGCTTCAGGAATACAACCTTTCAAATGTAGATCATCGAACACATTAGAATCATTTCACAAACATCTTGGGCACCAGCAGTATTTTGATGCTTTGAAATCCAAGATAAATGCTGTCAGTCAAGCTAGAAAGAGATAATTCTTTATGGGCTAAACCTTTGAAGAGATTCGGGTATTGGACTTGGCAGCACATCAGCAGCCACTGGGACTCCTTTCCCACTGGCTGTTTTTTTCAGAGATAATTTTGACAAGAGATTGGAGAGAATCCCTCTCAGTTCTCTGGGGAATGTGAAATTACTAGATTTATAAGATTTATCTTGTTTGTCTTAGAAGAGCCCAACTTTAAGCCTGATATGAATTGTAATTTATAGTGGAATGCAAAACAATAATGAAAGGACTCCCTTGGAAAGTGTGAATTCACGTCTTGGGCTAATATTCAGAAAGCATGATCAATATTCTAGTTATCTTTCTCCCAGGATAATAATGTTAATAAATGTATTGGCTGCCATATTTTTAGTGCCTTTTCTTCTTATTCTATGCTAGACATTGTGATTTTCACTTCACACACATTATCTTCAGTCTTCACATCAAAAGTAAACATTTGTCTCACTTTCCCATGGAGAAATTGAGGTTCTTGTGGAGCTAGCCAAGGTCCCATAGCCAGGAGTGGTGCGAGCCAGTATCTCCTAACTCTGCAAGTCTGTGTCTTTAAATTTCGTTCTTAAATATGACATTATACTCCAGGTGAGCTGTGATAAGAATATAATCCATAGAAATATTATAAACTTGCAATACTAACATAGCTTAATTTTATATTTTTCCTCCCTCCTCTTTCCTAAGTCTTGTGGTGTATGAGCATCACAAAAGCATAAGAAGATGGTAGAGCATGGGTTTAGAGTCAGAGAGATCCGGTTTGAATCCGGCCTCATCACATACGAGTTCTCAGACTTGGCAAAATATTTAACCTCTCTGTGCTCTTTCTTTAACTATAAATAGGTGTAATAAGAGCACCTGTCTCTTGAAATTATTATTTTAAATGAAATAAGGTAATTTAAGTGTTTAGCACATTGCCTAGAATGTAGTAAATGCTCAATAGTAGAGAGCACAAATAATAATTGTAATTTTTCATGGATTTATTTATTTGATAATTTTTTTCAGTGTTTCAGGATTCATTGTTACATGCATTTAATTGAAGTTTAACTTTTCCTATTGCATTGGTTTCTCTCTCTCTCTCTCTCTCTCTTTTTTAAGATTTTATTTATTTATTTGACAGACAGAGATCACAGGCAGGCAGAGAGGCAGGCAGAGAGAGAGGAGAAAGCAGGCTCCCTTGGAGCAGAGAGCCCGATGTGGGGCTCGATCCCAGGACCCTGAGATCATGACCAGAGCTGAAGGCAGAGGCTTAACCCACCTAGCCACCCAGGCGTCCCATCATCAGCTTCTCTTTTGTTCTACAGGTTTTTGTGACCTCATTTTCCTTGTATTTTTATTGTTGTTGTTAACTCTATTACTGGTTTGACTAATCCTTGACTTTAACTTGTTCTCTACATTTCCAGCTAGGTTCTACAAATGAATTAAAAAATATGTCACATATAAATTAATTAGCCTGGTTTAGTTTTTGTATATATGTGTGCGTGTGTGTTTGTGTGGTATGAGTATGTGTGTGTGTGAGTGACATTTATGGAGACAATGAAAAACCTCTAAGATACTAGCCTTATAGGGTATTATTTTATTAACAGCCCTACTGATCTCCTCTTGGGAATCTAGATCCATCTTTAAACAGCTAAACTTTCTGGGAGATCTGTGACTCAGACTGTCAAAGCTTACAGAGAGCAAATGCTGGAAGATGATACAACCTCTCCAGCTGCTCCCTTTCTTCTCTCTGCAGATGTGAACACTTCCCACAAACCCCTATATGAAATGTGGGAGAAACAGAAGGGGAACTGTTGAGCTGTTTATTTTATTGCAAACAAAGGTTAAGAGAGTCTTTTCTGAATATTTTTCTTGGATGCTGAGAATGAAATCTTGTATTACTTGGCCAATTGTTTATTTTGAGGGAATTTAAGATTTAACTACCTTGAGTTGTATTTCTGCTCAGGACATGCCTCCGCGATCTTCTTAAAACCCAAGCACTCCAATGCAACCATTGAGAAAAGTTGCTAAGTTAGGGGAAGGAGGAGACTCAAAAATCAGAAGCCACTTTATTGATGGAGCTTGTAGAATAAGACTGCTGAGTGGGTATGTACCATAAGGTACTTAGATAACCACCACAAGGAACTTAGATAAATCAGATGTTTGATGGTCTCCAGCTAAGATGACCTTATGCATCCTTATCACACTGAGGACAGTCCTTCTAAGAGGACTGAAAATGTTCACAATCCAAATTCATCACTGTGACCTATCATAAGGTCTAACATGCCAATCTCCTGATTTCATGCTGTAGCACACTTTCCCTCATTTAATTTTTTCAGTGCTTTAGCTTTCTTTTGATTCTGGAGATATGTAGAGTTCATTCCCACTTTGGGGATTTTTCTCTCGTCCTTTACTCTGATTGAAATGTTCTATGTCCACTTCTTTTCATGGCTGTGTCCTTCTCATCATCAAGGATTCAGGCCATATGAGGCCTTTCTAGAACACCTTCAGCAAGAATACTATATGCTTCCCAATATCTTTTCTCCCTTTCTTCCCTTGTTAGGTGCCACACAGCCATATTACCCAGCCTCTCTTTACAGTTGGATATTGTCCTATAACTGACCAAGGAAATATAAAACAAAGCACAATGTGGTGCTTTGAAAACAGTACCTGAAAGGAGAAAGATATGTCCTTCTCTTTCCCTCTTTCCATCTTGATCCTCAGAATATCAGATGTGGTGACTGGACTCCAGTAACCATCTTGGATCATGGGGAAAAGGGCATTTACTAGAGATTGTGGAGCAGCGATCTGGAAAACCCGAGTTTCTGATGAATTTGAGAGTCCGTCAAGTAGCCCAGGATTGTTTATTTCTAGGCTTCTTTTATTTATTTATTTATTTATTTATTTTTAAAAGATTTTTTAATTTATTTGAGAGAGAGCATGAGCGAGGAGAAGGTCAGAGAGAGAAGCAGACTCCCCGTGGAGCTGGGAGCCCGATGCGGGACTCAATCCCGGAACTCCGGGATCATGACCTGAGCCGAAGGCAGTCGTCCAACCAACTGAGCCACCCAGGCATCCCTCTAGGCTTCTTTTAAATGACAGAAAAATAAACTTTATCCCACTTAAGTCACTGCCTTTAAAAAATTCTTTTGTATATTCATCCAAACCTGTACAAACTAATCTTAAAAAAAGATTTTATTTAATTGTTTGACAAAGAGAGCACACAAGCAGGTGGAGCAGCAGCGATAAAGGGAGAAACAGACTCACTGCTAAGCAGGGAGCCTGACACAGGGCTCAATCCCAAAACCCCGGGATCATGACCTGAGCCAAAGGCAGATGCTTAACCGACTGAGCCACCCAGGTGCCCCCACCAACCAATATAAATATTCCTTCCCTGCCTACACACACTATGCTTTATCATACCATTATTACTCTGGTTTGTCTTCTTCATGGAACTTTCTAACAATTAGAATGTCTCATTTCTTTCATTTTTTCTTGTTTATTCCTTCCATCTAGAATGTAAGGTCTTTGGGAGCAGGACCTTATCTTCATTGTTCACTATGGTATCCTAGGATCCAAAACAATGTTTAGTAAAAATACTGATATTGTTGAAATTCTGTAGGCTAAAATTCCTCCTACTCACATCAGTATTTTTCTCTGTGATTCTACTCCTGTAGTTAACTAGTCTTCTGATTATACTTCCTTTCTTTGGATATGATAATGTATTTAAATAGGTCTTGCTAGCCTTAGAGTTTTATACATCATTAATACTTTGATCCATTGAAATTTAATACTCAATTTAACCTTTATTTCTAATTTTGTGTTGAGAGGGACATACATTATCATCTCCAAGTACTTAAAACAATCAAATTTGAGTTATTTTCAGTTTTACTGCAATGTAGCCTCAAGTATACATACATTAGAAAGACATAGGTAGAAAACGCTTTTATTTATGTAGTACTCGCCTCATACTTACATTGTTGCCTCAAATAGAATGAAAGGTATTAATTTCATATATTTCTCACTAATGTGCTAAATGGGGCAAGGTTAGTGCTTTGTAGAGCTGTGCTCCCAGGATTCCAGTGGCTACATTTTGCTAACTGATGTTCAACTTGTCGTCTCTTTGGACTCCATGCAGAAAAACATATGAGATTCCCCTAAGAGTGATTCAAAGGCAACCACTGGTGGTATGAGAAAATATTTAGATTACTTTGCAAGTAGTGGAAAACCAAGGAATATTTGTTAACTCTGAAATATTTCTAATATTTTAAGGGAGGAAAATGAGGAGCAATCCAGAACCAAATGGTATTAATGCTTATAGGGAATCTGTGAGAAGGGCAAGAAAATATGCTGTCTTGTGCTCATATACATAAGAATGAGACCTCTGGATCCATAAGAGTCAGGGTAGATTGCGAGGGACAAGAGGTTTCAGGTTTTTTTTGGAAAGAAGAATGGAGGAGGATTATGAGAATAGAAGGAAATGTAGAGGGAATGCAAGAGGATATTATGCCAGTGCAGACTTGGAGAGTACAGTTGTCCCCAAAAGGACTCCTTTAATTCAGTGTCCTTAGTTTTCACACAGGGCTGGCACTTAGGGAGGCTCAGCAAATGGTAAATTGAGTAGAAGTATAGCCTGTCACCTCAGTGGGTACCATCAACGCTATACCTTATCTCCTATTTCAAAATGAAGGACGCACTCTCTTTCATTATATTCCTTCGGAGGTATCAGTAGGCTTTCTACACCAAAGTTACAAAAGGCATAGAAAAATACCTATTCTGAAATCAATCTGAAGATTTACTTTCTATTATAGAAAAATGAAAGCATAGGGAATAAAGAACATTTGGGAATGTCAGAAAGTAATTTCAATCAGTTGGTGACTTTAAAAACTTGAAGCTCTCTGTTCTACCTAATGCTGCTAGTGTTGTCATTTTTTTTTTAAAGAATATTTATTTATTTATTTATTTGACAGAAAGAGAGTACACAAGCAGGCTGACAGCAGGCGGAGGGTGAGGGAGAAGCAGGCTTCTCACTGGGCAGAGAGCCTGATGCAGGGCTTGATCCCAGGATCCTGGGATAATGACCTGAACCAAAGCAGACGCTTAATTGACTGAACCATCAGGTGGCCTGATGCTGTCATTTTTGAGGAAACTTTGGTATCTTGTAATCATGAGCATTTATTTATTTTTTAAAAAAGATTTTATTTGCTTGTTTATTTATTTGAGAGAGAAAGCACACAGAGAGAAAGAGAGAGAGACCATAAGCCATGGGAGTGGCAGAGGTAATGGCCAGATCCCTGCTGAGCAGGGAGCCCTATGTGGGGCTTAATCCCAGGACCCTGGGATCATGACTTGAACTGAAGGTAGATGCTTAACTGACTGAGCCACCTGGGTGCCCCTGCTATCATGAGTGTTTAATCAAGAAGTGTTTTAGTGATACATTTTGTGCCATTAGGGCTCCCAGTGAAGATTCTTAAGCTTTCCCATTTTCCTGCACATATCCCTCCTCAAACTCTTCATGCTGTTTTCCTCCATCTTCATGATTATTCTTAATAATACTGACTATTGCTTGTAGAGTGCTTATTATAGATTTGACATTATAGTCAGAAGTTTGCTAGTATTACATTTTTAATCCTGGAAAAAACTGTGTGAGTAAGTGTCATCCAAGTAAGTCTTACTATCTCCCCCAATTCCTCAAGCTTCAAAATAGTGTATCCTTTCCACTCCATCAGTGTGGAGTTGTGTTCTTTTGCTCTTAACCAAGTGGGCCCATAAGTCTTAAGTAGAGCTGGGTGGGTAATATAGAATATCATAGTGCACCGACCCTGTTGGGGGACAGAAGGAACCAGGCTCAGGCAGTGTGAACACAGTTTGGTGCAGTATGATGGCTGAGTTTGCCCAGATCCCTGCTGCGGATAGAAGCGTGGTGAGTTAAACTGACATTAATAAGGCCAAAGGGTTGTGATCACAATGGCAGAACTAGATTGCACATACCCATGTGGCCATAAGGCCAAGTTGGCAAGGTTCCAGTCACGTGGAAAGACAGCTATTCCAAGACCCCAATACCAAGGAGAGCATCAATGAATTCTAATTCCCACTGGTATCTTACAAGTGAAGAATTTTTTTGAGTGTCTCAGAACTGCCAACTCAATCCTGCTACATGCTATCAGTTCTCTTCTGTTAAGAGCAACCCCCCTGCACCCCAGGCATCTTTTTGGCAAGTTAGTAACAATACCTTTTTGGGCATCTTTTTTCAACTGTGTAACAATCCTTGACTTATTTGGAGCTCTGGCAGAAGTGGGGAGAAGAGAAAGTGTGCGTTGGGTGTTGTAAGTCCATCTTCTTTCTCAGAACTTAGTACCACTACTGCTATGGACAGAATATTGTCTCCCCCAAATTGGTACTGAAGCTCTAACTCCCAATATGGTTGTATTTGGAGATAGGACTTTTAGGACGTAATTAAGGTTAAATGAGATTATAAGGATGGGGTCCTAATCCCATAGAATTTGTGACCTTATATGAAGATGAAGAGTCAAGAGATCTTGCTTTCCACATACAAGCACAGAGGAAAGGCCATGTGAGGATACAGCAAAAAGAAGACTATCTGCAGGCCAAGAAGAGAACTCTCACCAGATCTTTACCATGCTGGCACCCTGGTCTTGGACTTCCAGCCTCCAGCACGGTGAGAATACAAATTTCTGTTGTGTAAGGCACCCAGACTATGGTATTTTGTTATAGCTGTCTGAGTTGATGAATACAACTACTTTATCATCAGAGCCTTTGTCCTCAGGTGCATGTCATTTTCTTTGGCCAGAGCAGCAGGAATTCTTTCAGTCCTAAAACAAACTGATCAGAGTAATGCAGAGTTGTGAATGAGTGATAAATTTAACCTGAGGGAGGAAGGCTTTACTATTTAAAGTGAGGTTTGTTGCAACCCATCTCTCTCTCCTTGCCCACTACTCCACCCCCAGTCTTGTTCCATTTTCCCAAACTAAACACACACACACACACACACTCTCTCTCTCTCTCTCTCTCTAATCCTTTTAGGCAAGGATTACTTCTCAGTGGCATTTTCCCAAACTAAACACACACACACACACACACACACACACACACACACACACACTAATCCTTTTAGGCAAGGATTACTTCTCAGTGGCCCTCTGTTTTCTTAATCACCTTCATCGGTACCTGTGGTGGGTGGTGGGAATGGGAACAAGAAGTGATCTCCTTAGTACCTTTTTTGTAAAAGGAAGCCCACCTCTGTCAGAAAATTATTCTTTTTTGTCTGTGACATGTGAGAAACAAAATCTTATAAAATAGAATCCAGAAGTCACCCATCATTCCCCTCTATAACTAAGAACAGCAATTCAGGTTTGCAGATATCCAGTGTAGGTAAGAGTTTAGGTTAAGGCTTTGAAATCAGCTACCTGGGCTTGAATCTTGGCTCCACAGATTATAGCTTTATGAACCTAGGAAAGTCACTTTACCTCTCCAAGCCTTTGTTGCCTCACCTATAACATGGGGTTATGATAATAGCTATTTAAAGTGGTGTAGAGATTTAGTGTAACAGAGAATCTGGTTATCTAAGTAGTCAATAAATGTTAGCTTTATTATTATTTTTTTACCAATCACCTCCTGTATATGATTCCATACTTGGATATACACAGAAAAATAATGTTCTGTTCCTGCCCTCGGGGAACCTACAGGTATGAAAAACAGCATGCAACATTCCTATGAAATTATGAGACCCACTTAGACATCAAGTCTTTTAAAATATCTTCAAAATTCCTGTTCTCTAGTAAAGCTACTGTCATATTTTTCTGCACACTCAGTTTATCTGTCTTTTTAAGCCTTTTGAAATCAGCTACACTAGGCTTTTATTGCATCTTTCCTTCTAGCCCTATACACAATATGGCCAAATATTATACCTCATGTATTATTTTTTTTGTCACTTCCCTGGTGCTTCTCCAAAGCAGAACCTTTTCTTGCATGCAAAGGAAGGAGACTTTCTTGGAAGAACATCTAGTCCAGAGACTCCACGTATCACACATGCTGACTTTGTCATTTCTTTACAAAGACAGTATATTTTCTTGGGGGGGAAAAAAACAGCTCTGTAAGAATGATAAGCATATTTTAGTGGTACCAGTTTAGATTAAAACACTCTGCTTCTTTGCTCTGTTAGACTCGGGGCTGCAGTGGTTCTGTAGTCACACTCTTGTCCAGTTAGAGTTCTTGGCAGAAGTCAGTGCATGTGTAAACAGTGATGCCAATAGTTAGAACAAGTAAAGAGGAAAAAAGTCTTACCACTTCTTAATGAGGTAAAAATTGCCATGGTACTATGTGGCTTTAGCATATTATTAGCTCTTTTAAAGATTTTTATTTATTTATTTGGCAGGCAGAGAGGCAGGCAGAGTGAGAAGGAGGGGAAGCAGGCTCCCTGCTGAGCAGAGAGCCGGGTGTGGGCTTAGATCCTAGGACCCAGGGATCATGACCAGAGCTGAAGGCAGAGGCTTCAACCCACTGAGACACCCAGGTGGCCCTATTATTAGCTCTTGATGTATTTTTGAATTGCTAATCTTCTTGAATGAGTTCTTTGAGATGGAATGTTGATTTGTTTATTGAGTGAGCACAGGTCAGTATTGCACTGAAGAATAGTGCTGGTTATTCTGCCATTATATGACATCATAATGAAACACCAGGCTGATTATATTGTTTCTGTGATTTGTGCTTTTAGACTATCAATTTTTGGGAAGTTTATTTAATCACAGAGATGGTCAGAAACATTTGGAAATATTGAGAACATAGGAAAATTATAACTGATTCTGTGAAAAAGGACAGTAACATTTTATCTTTTTCGTTCATTTTAATCATTCAACAGGTATTTACTGAGTACCTCCTACTATATTTCAGTGAACCTAAGACTTCATCCATTGTAAGAACCGTCATCATTTGAGGTAACAATAGAATGGCAGGCAGGTTCTGATATGGCTTACCACCTCCTAATAATCATGCCCTTGGGTAATCACTGACTATGGGCAGGACCTAGTGACCTTTAAAGAACAGAATATGGGAAAACATGGTATGTCCCTTATAGCTAGGTTACAAAAGACCATGACTTTAATCTTGCTAAAACTCTCTCTTTCTGGCACTCTCCTTTGTTTTTCTTGCTTGCTTGTTCTGAAGCAAGCTGCTATATTTGATATCCTCTATGGAGAGGCCCATGTGAGAGACCCTGAGCCAGCAAGATGCTTTAAGTTTCTCCCGGATCAAGGAAGCACTAAGATGGAATCACTTGTTCTCAAAAGTTTATTTCCTAACTTCATACAGAAATACTGGGTCTTTCCCAGTTTCAGCCAGACATAAATGATGTTAGGTGTACATATTTTTAAATTTTTAAATATATGTTTATAATTATTTTTATTATTTTTACAACATTTTTTTCCATTTGCTATACTTCTGCTTAAGTTTTATTTTTTCCCCTTTTTATGCCTTTTACTAATTTAGCTGCCTTTTTTTTCTTTCCTGCGATGCAACTTGTTTTTACAGAAAAGATTTGTGCTTCAAGGCCAAAGCTTACTGACTTTGTAATCTTACTTAATTTTTCTGAAACTTAGGTTTCCTATGTATAAATTGGGAATAATGACATCTGCTGTATTAGACATGAGCTTTTTTATTTCAAGTGACAGGAGGCTTAACTCTAACTTAGGCAACCTATAAAAGTAGAAATTCCTCAATTCAGTGAACTTCAGAAATGAGTGCAGTTGAAGTTTAGGGATTACTGACACCAGAGTCTGTAATGTCAAGAGAACTGTCCCTTTCCATCTGTAAAATTTTCTTACATTCTAGGCAGCTTCATTTTTTTAGACTGGCTGGTTTGACATGGCTGGAAACTTGCTTACCACCAGCTCCTATTTCTTAAATCTCTGAGACACATTTGCCACCAGAAAAGGACTGGAGTTCTTTCTCAAGCTCCAATTTAATAAATGCTGAGGAAAGACTGATTAGCCCATCTTGGTTTACGTTGGTTGTGGGAAAAAAAACTGTATTTGGCAACCCTCAAGAAAATTTCCTGGTTAGAATGTATATGGGAGTATTACATAGTTTTTGAAGGATGATCATGAGAGTTAGAAACAAAAATCCTTCTAAAATACTTGGTTTATGTTATTCTTCTTGTAATTTTTCTGTGAGTGTGAAAAGCATAGTCTCATCTGTGTTTTTGTAAAATAGAGACTGTAGTCTGTGCTCCAGCTTCAGTATCAACCAATTTGTAGGACTGGGCAAAATGAAATATTATAATATAGACTGTAAGTGTAAAACAAGAGATTATTATCTAATTGTCTCTCATTAGATACTGTTAAATTTCCTCTAAAAAAGGTCTGACGTTAAAAAAAATATCTAAGATTAAAGAGAAACTTTGAAGAGGGAAAATAATTACCCACAACCTTACTCACTTAACACATTTTTATATATTCTCTTCCTGGCCTCTTCCACTTCCCCCAAACATCTATGGGATTATAATTGTATTTACCTATGCTTTCTGTCTTGCTCTTAATGTTATGTAATAAATATTCTCCATCTTTCTAGGTAGCATTCAGAATGATAAAGTAATGGCTCTATACTATTCCATTATGTTGATGGATCATAATTTATGCTGTACTTCATATTTATAAGTTGGATTTCATAGTTTAATATAACACATTTTTTGCTGTTACAGATTTTGACATTGTAGATTCTTAGTTGGGGTAGTGGATGAAAGATAGGTCGTACTAATAAAATTGTTCACAAATAGGCAACTGCAATACTGTTTGGTAAGTGTTCTATAAATACCTACTGCATGGGTGAGTGTGTCCAAGAATGGGTTTCATGGAATAAATACACTTTAATGTGGAAAGAGCATTTGGCTGAGGATAAAATGAGAAGGCAAAGATGTGCACTTGAAAATTATGAGAGGTCTTGTTTTGCAATGGAAGATGCCCTTGGTGTCAAGAACTTTGACTTTTCTATCTGCCCAGCTCTGTGACATTGAATAAAACCCTTTACTTTCCTGAGTCTCAGTTTCTGAAGGGTTCCTAAAATTTTCAAATAAAAATTATTTGGTTGTCTGATGACTATCTACAGATGTTGGATTGAAGAGAGGATATGGATAATAATTTCCTAATACAGTTTACAAAGCTGAATAGAGCAAATCATAGTAATTGTGAGAACTTACCTATATTTATTTGTTTGTTTGTTTATTTATTTATTTAGAGCTTAACTATCTTGATGGCTGCTGGAAGCTAGTGTCTGCCAAAGGCAGTAAAGAACTTATTCGACAGTTTTAGAGGGTAGAGAGGGTAAAGAATGAGTGTAAAGAAAGAAAGCAGTGAGAGGATCTTTTTGTGTCATCTACAAATGTAATAAGTAGGAACAACTATGAGAAGATCAAAGGTGAGCAAAAGGTCATTTTTTTTCTTAAAGAGAAAAGTAGTGAATTCTGGAAACAATTGAGTGATTTATATGTTCCCATATCAATGTAGAGAATTATTAAGCTTGTGCTTTGTAAACATTCAGAAGAAAGAGTGATTAGTAAGAGCCACTAAGAAGAAACCCTGCCAAAATAAATTTGCTTCCTTTTTGGGTGGGGTTAGTGCACTTCATGTATGGGAGAATTCCGTACACAAAGAGTATATTGATTTCAGCAAGTCAATTTGCAAAGGCTTCCATGTCATACATCTTGTAGCTAAAACGATGAATTTGCACCTAAGTGAATTTGCAGTTGATTGAGCAACCATTGTGGTGTGACAGCAAAACAATATAAGCAATCTTAGGCTCCATTAATAGATGTGTAATGTCCATAAAAAGGGAAATAGTGGTCTCCCTGGTTATTAAAATTAATAGTGCACAGGAAGGTCCTTGGCTTTCCAGGTGCCCTTTTCTTTCCAAAGTCAGCACTGTGGAGAAGACAAAAGAATAGATATGTGAGCTTAAAAAGGTCAGAGATGAAGAAATTTGAAGCTAACTAGAGATTTCAGGGATAGATGAAGGAAAGAGGAAACTTTCTATTTAAGCCCAAATGCAGATACTGTGATAATGTCAGACCAGGCAGAATGAGTGTATTGTGGGTTTCCTGAGGAATGGTATTATGTCTCATTGAACTTTTTAATCCATTCTAACCCTTAAAGCCTAGTGCATTATGCCTGGAACAGAGAAAATACTCAGTAAACAATTACTGAATAAGTGATAAATACAAATGCATGAATGGGTTGCCTTCCAAGTGGAGAAGATGCCCTGCCAGTAATTCTGTCCCTCAAGACCGCTGAAACAGAATAGATTTATACTTCACCCAGGGCAGTGCTACTTACCTCTGGCATTGTGCAAAGAGAATATTCCAATGATAGAGTTTATAAACATACTATCCAAATCTTTTTTTTTTTTTTAATCAGATAAGGAAACTGAATCCCCAGAGAGACCAAGAGGCTTGTCTAGGATTCTGTAGTTAATTAGAAACACAATCGGTTTAGGAAATACTGGTCGCTTGGATCCTAGTCCAGCAAAACTTTCTCCCTGCCTTTTTTCTCCTCTTTTCTCTGCTTCAGCTCTTTCATAGGGAGTGCCTTAATATGTTTCCCACCTGTGTGCTTAATATAAATGGACTTGTGTCAGTCACTCCTGAGCTCATTACCTGCCTCCACGCTTTACCTTCCATACTGATCTACACACTTGTTTTTGTACCTGTTTGGCCTCAGCATCTTAGTATCCCTTACTTCTTCCAATCTGGTATTTCGGTCCTCAACACTAACCTAGTTGTTTCTTTCTCTCTTAAAAAGTCAAAGGTAAGGGATGCCTGGGTGGCTCAGCTGGTTAAGCATCTGTTTTCAGCTTAGGTCATGATCCCAGAGTCCTGGAGTCAAGTCCCGTATTGGGCTCCTTGTTCAGTGGGGAAGCCTGCTTCTCCTTCTCCCTCTCCCCCTGCTTGTGCTCTCTCTCTCTCTTCACTTGCTCACTCTCTGTCAAATAAATAGAATCTTAAAAAAAAAAAAAAAGTCAAAGATAATGGTTTTATAAGTTAGCTATTGCTGTGTAACAGATTACCCCAAAACTACAAACATTTATCATCTCAGTTTATATGGGTAGAGAATTTGGGAGTTTCTGAGCTGGGTGGTTCTGATTTGAGGTCTCTCATTAGGTTTCAGTCAAGATACTTTCTGAGACTGCAGTTTCATCTGAAGTCTCAACATGGGGAGGATCCATTTACAAACTCATTCTCATGGTTATTAGGAGGTTTCAGTTCTTCACTGGCTCTTGGTCAGAGACATCAATTCCTTACCACAATGGACCTTTCCACAAGTTGCCTGAGTGTCCTCATGACATAGCTGCTGATTTCACCTAGAGCTAGTGAGCCAAGAGACAGGGAGAGAAAGAAAGATAAAGAGGGAGAAGGAGAGAAAAGTCATTGCCTTTTATAACCCAGTTTTGGAAATGATGTACCATCTACCACATGTTATTTGTCACACAGATCTTCTTGGCACAATAGGGAAGGGACTATACAAGGGTGTGAATACCAAGAAGTGAGGATTACTAGGATTCATCTTGGAGGCTGGCTGTACAAGAGTGTGGAGTGCTTTTTGGCAAGGAGATCCAGAAACAGTTAAAATTTATTTAAAAGCTATTTTAATGAGTCTAAAAATAAAGTATAAAAAGATATTTCTCTCATCTTTCCCTCTTCATAGGTAGCCATTTAAAAAAGTTTCTTGTATATTAATTTAGAGCAGAGGTCAGAAAAATAATTTTTTAATAAAAGCTCATATATAAATATTTTAGGCTTTATAGTTCGCAGTCTTAGTTGCAACTACTCAACTCTGTTATAGCATGAAAGTGCTCATAGACAATAGTAAACAAGAGAGAATGGCCTTATGTCAATAAAACTTCATGGACACTAAAATTTGAACTAAAATTTGTGTAATGAAATATTATTCTTTTGATTTTCTTTCAGCCATTAAAAAATGTAAAAAGCATTCTTACTTAGCTTGTGGGTTATATTAAAATAGGCTGATTTTGCTTAGTGGCAGTCTCTTACCACAACCTGTTCTAGACAATCTTTATGCAAAAACAGGCAAATACGAATATATAGTCTTATTTTTTTTCCCATTAGGAACGTTAAACAATTCTGGGTCACTTCAGAGCAGGCCTCTTATCTGTAGTCTATCACCTTTTGGTTTTTGGAATTTCTGCTGGCTACTCTACATCTTCAGGAGCCATTTAACATCATACTTCGTCACAAAGCTGAGATTTTCCTCCCTTTTTCCAGAAAGAGGAAACTTTTAGTATGTAGTATCTTGATCAATATTGCCAAAGGAAGTGTGCCTGGGTGACTCAGTGGGTTAAAGCCTCTGCATTCAGCTCAGGTCATGATCTCAGGGTCCTGGGATTGAGCCCCACATGGGGCTCTCTGCTCAGCAGGGAGCCTACTTCCCCCCCACCCCCTCTTTGTGCCTGCCTCTCTGCCTCCTTGTGATCTCTGTCTGTCAAATAAGTAAATTTAAAAAAAAAAAAAAAGTAAATCATATGGCCAAAGGAGATTTGGGTATCATTTTGTTAACTTCCTTACTCCTTTTTCCATTTTTATAGACAAGAAACCCAGAAGTCTAGAATTTTTTAAATTTTATTTTAGCAAGGCTAGAGCTAGTACTGCAACCCTGGTCAAAGGAAAGCCTTATTTTGCTCTAGATCATAAATAGCAGGAAAATGGAAGATTATAGGATCTGCAGTGTCCACTGTCACTGAAGCTTCCAAATTCTCTGTTCCTTGATCTGGAATGATGTCAGTGGTGTATGTTTCTGGAACTTTGTGTCTTTTATTTATTTTCAAGGGCACATTCACTGTACCAAGGGTATTAATAGGAATGTGTCAGGATGTTGATGGGTGCTAGGGAGCATTAGGGTTCAGAGAGACCTAAAAAAAGAGGGTGGGTTTGTGGCAGAAATGTAGGATTTAGTGGTAACTGGATAAATAAAAGCTTATTTTTCTGGTTGGCTTTTGGTTTGTATTGTTTTGTGGTTTGTTTTGTTTTTTGTTTGTTTTTGTTTTTAGAATTTGGGGGCAGGGTTTTGTTGTCCTGGAAAGAATAAGGATGAGTAAGGAAGACGTTGTATTGTAACTTTCATTTAATGTGTCTTAATAACTGCTTTTTAAAAAATTTTTTTCCTTCACCTTGTGGGCTTGGTGGAAAAAGCATGTCTCAGATTTAGCAGTTCCCTAAAGACATGTGAATGTTTTGTTGTCATAACCATTGTTGTCGATGCTGGAAAGAGGATGATTAGGAGGGCAGGCATTAAGATTAGAACAATTTAGGGAAATAGGTTGACAATAATTTAACTACTTAAAAAGCTGGTATGAAGCATGCCTTTTTTTTCTTATGCTTGATGCAGTGTGTGCTGATCATAGGGTACACTAAATTAGAAGCTATCTCCATAAGTGGGTAATCTTAGCTGTATTACACCATATTTTCCCCTCAGTTCAGATATATGTACTCTCTTTCATTACTTTTTGGTCATATTTTAATTTTTTTTCTACTTATTTAGACTTTTCTTCATTCTCCCTGTTCACCTTCAAAATTCCTCCCACTGGCACAGAACTAATCTTAAAAATCAGAGTTCTTTTATTATTTTTTTTCTGAGAGCACTCATTTTGTGACTTCATGAATTCACTCAGCAAGTACCACTGTCAGGTAAGACCCTGATGTTTTGAGGCTTTCTTTCTAGCAGAGGAAGACACACAACACAGCATAAACATTATCCTTGAATAAATGTAGTATTTTAAAAGTTAATGTAGCCTAAATCCACCTTCAGAAAGATAGAGTAAATGTACTTTTCCCTATCTTTCTTGCTAAATAATATTAAAACCCTTTATATATCCATAACCCATCTATATATCCATATACCCACATATATATCAAATATAATAAGAAAGCTGGGAGAAGAAGGCAGACCAGGACTCAAGGAATGACACAGTGATGGGTTTCTGAAGTTTTCATTTGCTTCATACGTCCCAGACTTGAACTGAAGAAGCCAGCAACCTAAAAATGCTAAAAGATGCAGACCAAAAAAAAAAAAAAAAAAAAAAAAAAAAAGCCCAAGCAAAACCAGTTCTTTCTAGCCAAAGGACCAGTAAAGGAGCAACCTAGTAAGACAGAAAACTTTGAGATAATAACTGCTCTACTAAGCCAAACAGCACCAAAAAAAATGTGCCTCTTCCTACCATGTTAACAAAGGCTAAGTGGGAATTCTATACTTTGTCTCTTGTGAAGTGCTATTGCTATTCCCCAGTACCCTTGCCAAAGTGATGTCAGATAAGTTCAAGTAGGGATCCTGGACTTTCATTCCTTGTGACTGGTGATGAAGTGCCTCTTTCCTCTTCCACTGTGATGTCAGTGGAGACTGGAGAACTGGAACTCACACCCTCACCCAAGAGTGACAAAGAGCTCCCTGTAGGTGCCAATGGAAGCTGAGTGGGTAACCTGGACTTTTACTACCACCTGGTAGTAATAAGTCAGTACCCTCACTTCTACCAGAATGGTATACAAAAAAGCCAGTTAAACAGAAGGTTTAAAGAAGACTCAGAGTCTCATAGAATAATATGAAAATGTCCAAGTTTCATTTGAAAATTACTTGTTATAACAAGAGCCATATCTCAAATTAAATGAAAAAAGATAATGGGTGCTATCTTAGTTAATTTTTTATAAGGTCACTAATCCCATTCATGAGGTCTCTGCCCTCATAACCCAATTATCTTCTAAAATCCTTACCTCCTAATACCATCATACTGTGGGTTAGGATTTCATCATATGAATTTTGGGAGACAGAAACATTCAGTCCTTTGTGGATGCCAACACTGAGGTAAAGGAGATGTTAGAATTATCTGACAAAGGTTTTAAAGTAACCATGAGAGAGACTTCAATGAGGAATTAAGAATATAGTTGAAACAAATGGAAAATAGAAAATCTCTGCAAAGAAGTAGAACTTATAAAGAATAATCAGATGGGGATTTTAGAACTGAAAAATATAATAACCAGAATAAAAGAGCTCATTGGGTAGGGCATAATGGAAAGAGCATAGGAAAGAATCAGTGAGATGGAAAATAGAACAATAGAAAATATTCAATCTGGGAAAAAGGGAAAAAAATAAACTTAAAAAAAAAAAAAGAGCAGAGCCTTAGTGATCTGTGGGATTATAACAGATGAGCTAAATCATTCTGTCATTAGAGTCGTGGAAGGCAAGGAAAGGGACTGATAAAGTACTCGAAGATAAAATGGCTGAAAACTTGGCAAGAGATGTAAACCTACAGATTCAAGAATCTAAGTGAACCCTACATAGAACTAGCCCAAAGAAATCCACACCAAGACACAACATAATTAACTTCTGAAAACAAATTTTGAAAGCAACCAGAGAAAAGAGACCCCTAACCCATAGAGAAAAGCATTTCTAATGATAGCAAATTTCTCATCAGAAAACATGGTGACCAGAAAAAAGTGGCACAATATTTTTTAAGTACTGAAAGAAAATAACCGTCAACCCAGAATCCTGTATCCTGTGAAAATATACTTCAGGATTGAGGGAGAAAACAAGGCATTCACAGATTAAGGAAAATAAAGAGAATTTGTTGCCAGCAGACCTATTTGAAAAGAATGGCTAGAAAAACTTCTTTAAATAGAAAGGAAACAACAAAAGAAGGAACTTGATTAGGAAATAAGAATACCATAAACAAAAAGACATATAAATACAATAGGCTTTTCTTCTCTTGAGTTTTGAAATTATCAAATAATCACGTGCACCTTAAATTTTTATTTGTCAATTATACCTCAGTAAAGCTGAAAAAAAATCAGATAAAGTAGATTTGTAAGAAAGAAAATTACCAGAAGCAGAAAAGATACTACATAGTGACTAAAGAGTCAGTACACCAGGAAAAGAACAATGTGTATGGACCAGATAATATAGTTGCAAATATATGAAGCAAAAAAATGGTGAAATTAAAAAGAGAAATAGGTAAATACACAGTTACAGTTGGAGACTTCAACATCTTTCTCTCAACAAATGATATAATGACTATACAAGAAATTAGCAGGATATGGAAGAAATCAAAAGTACCATCAACCAAGAGGACCTAATCAACATTGATAGAACATTCCACCCAACAACAGCAGAATACACATAATTTTCAAGTGCCCACAGAACATATGCCAAAAGAGACCATATCCTGGGCTTTAAAACAAACTTAACAAATGTAGAAGAATCAACACACTACAGAGGTTTATCCAACCACAAAAGAAACAAGATAGAAATCAGTAACAGAAAGACAACAGGAAAATTTCTAAGCACTTGAAAATTAAACAATAAACCAAACACTAAACAATTCATGGACCAAAGAGGAAGTCTCAAGAGAAATTTTAAAAATGCATTGAACTGAATGAAAATGAAAATAGAACATATCAAAATGTGTTGGGCACAGTTAAAGGATTGCTGAGAGGGAAACCTATATCAATAAATGCATACATTAGAAAAGAAGGAAAGTCTTCAATCAATAATCTAAACTCCCATTTTAAGAAGAAAAAAGATAAGCAAAATAAACCAAAAGCAGGGAGAAGAAAGTAAATAATAAAAAGCAGAAATAAATGATATTGAAAACAGAAAGACAATAGAAAAATTAATGAAACAAAAAGCTGATTCTCTGAAAAGAGCAATAAAATTGATAAACTAGCAAAACTGAAAAGGAGAGAGAAACAAATCATCAATATTAGGGGTGAAATAGACCATTACTAGAGCCCGTACAGACATCAAAGGTATAATAATACCTTTAATAATACACATTAATTTGACAGCTTAAACTAAATTGACCATTTCCTCAAAAAACACAAGATACCACAACTTACCCAATATGAAATAGCTAATTTGAATAGCTGTGTACTTTGATAATTGAATTTTTAACTTTAGAACTCCCAAGAAAGAAATTTCCAGGCTCAGATGGTTTCGTTGTAGAATTCTAGTGAATTAACAACAATTCTTTGTAATTCCTTCATAAAATAAGAGACCATTTTCCAATTCATTTTATGAAGCCAGTATTGCCCTGATTTTGAAACTAAGAAAAGCAGGGCACCTGGGTGGCTCAGTGGGTTGAAGCTTCTGCTTTGGCTCAGGTCCTGATCCCGGGGTCCTAGGATTGAGCCCCAAGTCAGGCTCTCTGCTCAGTGGGGAGCCTGCTTCCCCCTCTCTCTGCCTGCCTCTTTGCCTGCTTGTGATCTCTGCCTGTCAAATAAATAAATAAAATCTTTAAAAAAAAAAAAAAGAATCTAGGAAAACAGTACATATAAAGGGAACTGTGGAACAGCATTCCTCCTTAATGTAAATGCAAAATTCCTTAACAAAATGACAAATTTAGCAAATAGAATTCAGCAATATTTAAGAAGAAATACACACCATGACCAAGTGGGGCTTATTCCAGGGATATAAGACTGGTTCAATATGCAAAAAGTAAGCGATGTAATTCACCATATTAACAGACTAAAGAAGAAATATGATATATATCAACTGATGTAGAAGAAACATTTGACAAAATTCAACATCCATTTATGATAAAAACTCAGACTAATAGAAATAGAGGGGAGCTTCCTGAAATTGAGAAACCACATAGAAATTAAAATTTTTCTTTGTGAAAGGCCCTGTTAAGAAGATAAAAAGACAGGGCACCTGGGTGGCTCAGTCAGTTAAGCGTCTACCTTCAGCTCAGGTCATGATCCCTGGGTCCTGGGATCGAGCCCCCATCGGGCTTCCTGCTTAGTGGGGAGCCTGCTTCTCCCTCTCTCTCTGCCTGCCATTCCCCCTGCTTGGGCGCTTGCTCTCTCTCTTTCTCTCTCTGTCAAATAAATAAATAGAATCTTTAAAGAAGAAAAAAAGATAAAAAGACAAGCTACAGACTGGGGAAAATATTTGCAAATTACATATCTTACTAAGGACTAGTATCTAGATATATGAAGAACTCTCAATTCTCAACAACTAAAAACCAAATGGTCCAGTTAGAAAACTAACAAAAGACATGAATGGATGCTTCTTTGAAGAAGGTATATAGATGGCAAATAAGCACATGAAAAACTGTTAGTAAGGAAATGCAAATTAAATGCAAATTAAAACCATGAGATGTCACTATAGGTCTCTCAGATTGGCTAAAAATAAAAATAGTTACAGCCCTGGTGGCAAAGCTGGTGGGGATGCAAAGAAACATACATTATTGATGAGAGTATAAAATGGCACAGTCATTTTGGAAAACACTCTGGCAGTTTCTTTAAAAAACTGGTGATTCACAGACCTGTACCCCTGGGGATAAAAATATATGTTTATAAAAAACTAAGCATGCTACCACTATTTGACCCAGCAGTTGTACTACTGGTATTATTCCAGGAAAATGAAAACATGTTCACACAAAAACCTGTACATGATGGTTCATAGTAGCTTATTTGTAATAGCCCCAAATTTGAAGCAACCTAGATGTCCTTCAGTGAATTGAGCAAACAGTGGTATATCCAAACCAAAGAATACTCCTCAGCAATGGAAATGAACAGACTATTAATATAAACATATTGGATGAATATCCAGGGAATTATTTTGAATGAAAAAAAAGGCAATGCCTCTCAAGATATATATAAATTTTATTTATGTAACCTCTTGAAGTTACAGAAGTTAATCTGTTCTGAGAACAGATTAGTGCTTGCCAGGTGTTGAGAAATGGGAGTTTGGCAGAGAAAGGAAGTGGGTGTGGCTGTAAAAGGAGTAAATGGGGGATCCTTGTGATAGTGGAAAAGGTCTGTGTCTTGATTATATCAGTGGCAATATTCTAGTAGTGATTATGTACTATAGTTTTGAAAGATGTTACTATCGGAGGAAATGGGGTATAGGGTACATGGGATCTCTATATTATTTCTTACAACTGTGTGTGAATCAACAATTAGCTCAATAAAAAGCTTAATTAAAATTAATTAATGCTATAGGAAAACAAAGTAGAACAGGTTAAGGGGAAATGGGATTTCTAGATTTGTGTGGAGGGCATATGATTTTAGAGTGGTCAGAGTATGTCTAATTGACATTTGAACAGGTTTGGAAGTTAACTGCATGCCTGTCTAGGAGAAAAACCATTCAGCTAGAAGGACCAGCTACTATAATCAGTAGCTTGATTTAAGGATTTATAATTAACTGCTTGTGTGTTGTCTGCCCCTAGGATCTAAGACTCTTGAAGACTAAGTTTATGTCTTACTTGCATCTACATATCTAATAGTTAGCTGGACACATAAATATGGAGTAAATTCCTTAATTCTGTTCTAAAACACAACCTTGTGTTTTATTATATAGATCAAACTCTTCCAATTTTCTTCTTAGAATTTTATTTATAATATAACAAGTAGGATTACCTGTATAACTTTGTTGTGGTTCAGGCATATTCCATCACAGAAACAAATACTCTTGCTCTTGGTCAATCATAGATATATGTACTAAGAACAAAGGGGGCAAAGCACTTCTGTTCCCTTTATTTTTCCTTTAATTTCACAGAATATGATTTAGATAGATGCTGAGAAATATTTTATTTGTTCTCTCTCCTTTCCTTTTTTTCCCCCTTGTCCCCTTCTCATAGTGTGGCAGTTTCATACTGCTGCCATGTTTGTACCCAAATATTGTGAGAATCTTCTCCCTTTCGTGCTGTTTATCCCATATTTCAGAGTGGAACACCTCCAAGGGAAAGGCAAACACACCTCTTTTAAAAATTTATTTATTTTTATTAACATATAGTGTATTATTTGTTTCAGAGGTACTGGTCTGTGATTCATCAGTCTTACATATTTCACAGCACTCACCATAGCACATACCCTCCCCAGTGTCTATACTCCAGCTACCCATCCCTCCCATTTCCCTCCACTCTAGAAAACCTCAATTTGTTTCCTAAGATTATGAGTCTCTTATGGTTTGTCTTCCTCTCCGCTTTCTTTTTGTTTCATTTTTTCCCTCTCCCTATGATCCCTATGCCCTTTTCTCAAATTCCACATATCAGTAAGATCATATGATAACTGTCTTTCTCTGATTGACTTATTTCACTTAGCATAACACCCTCCAGTTGCATCCGTGTTGTTGCAGATGGCAAGATTTCTTTTTTGATGGCTGTGTAATATTCCATTGTATATAGGCACACCACATCTTCTTTATCAATTCATCTGCCGATGGACATAAGGTTCTTTCCATAGTTTGGCTATTGTGGACATTGCTGCTATTAACATTGGGACCCACATGCCCCTTTGGACTACTACATTTGCATCTTTGGGGTAAATACCCAGTAGTGGAATTGCTGGGTCATAGGGTAGCTCTATTTTCAACTTTTTGAGGAACCTCCATACTGTTTTCCAGAGTGCCTACACCAGCTTGCATTCCCATCAACATCCTTGCCTACATCTTTCATTTCCTGACTTGTTAATTTTAGTTATTCTGACTGGTGTGAGTTGGTATCTCATTGTGTTCAACATCACATCGGCATACAAACACACCTCTTTTCTTTAAACTGATGGCCATTTGTGGCCTAATTTCAATATGTTAGGCTTTTAGATACCCTACCCTTCACTAAGGAGTGAGGATGGGTTACAAAGGAGTAGAATACCTGATCTTGTCATTCTTGATAATCATAACAGTTGAGCACTTTATGTCAGCATGTACTATGTACCAACTGCTGTGATAAGAACATGACATACATCATCTCTGTTAATCCTCAAGTACCCTTATAAAGAAGAATACTTTTATTGTTCTTACATATACAAATGAGGAAATGGAGATCCAGAGAGGCTGGGTGGCTTATTCAGAGTAATGGGGCCAGTAAATGGCAGAACTTGGACTTGAAAATCTGTATAATATAATAATCTGGATAGGATATTATCTAGACTACTTTATCAGTTTAGATTCCTGCATGAAAGTATAAAACCCACTCTAGCTAGTTTAAGCATAACAGGAATTTATGAAAGGATATTAGGTAACTCATAGAATCTCTGAGCATGCCAGAGAGGTCCTAGATTTAGCTCTTTCCTTTCAGCTGATCACTTGCATCCAGCACACAAGTCTTTCCCCCTAACTTATCACCTACTAATTAGTAGTTACCAACCCTTTAAAAGAAGAGCATGAGGATAGGTAAGAGAACATCATGGAAAATATTGCCTTAATAAGGTTCTCCTGAACAGATGGGACATCTGTGACTATACTCATTTCATGAAATTTCCTCACAGGACACTGGCTCCAACTGCTGGGGAATGGACTTTGAAAAGTGAAAGTCTGTGCTGATAAGTGATGTCACAGTTGGGCAAAGGAGTATGTGCAAACAAACCATGCAAAGCCCCAGTCACTAAAGTTGGGGTTTTACAGATGTGTTTTTATGGATCCTTATTTACCATGAATGTTTATATGGTAATTGGAGCACAAATTGTCTGTTAAAATAGTTATTTCAGCTTTCCCTTGACCATCGTAATCCTCTGGTAATCCCTGTTTTGGCTCTCTCCAGCTGTCTGCCCCTATTCAGAGAAAGGCCAGCTTCCCCTTTGCTGCTGTAAGTGAGGGCTGAGACTTAATGTGTGGCCACTTACATAGCTTCTCAGCTTTCTAGTCAAAAAAGAGGCCAGATCACTTTATATGGTCACTGACTTCTCCATTGTGGAGATCAAGTCTGTCCACTCCCAGAGCAGATGTTCCCAGTAACAATGACATAAATAATAGTAATTTCCGGATACTGAGTACTTGGTATGTGCTAGGAACTGTACTAAATGCTTTATCTGCCTTGGTCCATTTTCTCCTCACAGGAAGTATATAACATATAGGTGCTATTATTACGATCAGTTTACAAATGAGGGATTAGAAGAGGGGAAAAAAATTTGCCTAAGGTCACCTAGTTTGAGCACCTAGTGGTGCCAGGATTTAGACTCAAGTGTGTAGGAGTACAGAGCCTGTGCACTATCATGCCAGACTGCCTCCCTTGACCAGAATTCTTGTGTGTTGACTTTGAGGCAATGTCATCCAAATATTCTCCCGGCAGCTGGATGTAGCTGCTTGCAGTGGGAAAGGCAAATTCTTCTGAGAAGTGGATGAACATTGTACTCCAGAGAAGACTCTTGTCTGCCTGAATTGCTTGTGCCCCTGGGGCTCAAAGAAGAGGCTATAATTATTTAGGTTGAGAATTCACTTGGTTCAAAACAAAATTTTTATGGATAGAGTTTTCACTATTTTTAGTTCAATCTGGTTTTTATGGGAAGTTTAATCTAATTTAATTCAATTATATGAAATGTTAGTAAAAGATGTTCTGGAAGTTAGAATGGAACATGTAACCCAAGGGAGGTGGGTATGTCATTAGGAATAAAATGTCTGACTATGAGAGCTGCTAAACACTGGGCCATTATGTAATTTCTGGAAAATCCTGAGGACCAGCTATATTTCTGTCTCCCAGAGGTGGTTGAGGTGTGAGATTCTCTGAGGAGAGCTTCACATTTCCCTGTATCTCTTTTTTTTTTAAATAAATTTATAGTATTGTGTCAATCAAGGCCCCTTGAGATGCAGACAACAAGAGAGGACTTAGGCTTGCACAACTTTTATCTAATCCCATGAAGAGTAAAGGGGAAAGGAACAGGAGTGGGCAGGGAGAGCTTGCAGATGGAGACGCAGAGCTGACACTTGGGAAGGTTGCAGAAGAGAAGAAAATTGGGCAGGAAGAGCTTCAGACTACAGGGCAGTTCTGAGAACATCTTGGCCAGGCTGATGGGGAGCATTCATGCAAAAGATCCCCATTAGAGAAATCCTGTGTTGGGGGAATGGCCTAGCTCTGCTGCACCTTCTGTGCTCAGTCATTGCCTGGGAGCAGCACAGGAATCAGAGGATGGGGTGGGGTGCGTAGCATGGCCTCAGAATGAATGCTGCGGTGGATCTAAAGGTATGGCAGCTGGAGGCTGTCAGACATCTATGTTTCTAACAGTGGGTTCTCTTGAAGGGAGAGCTGACCAGGGTATCTTTGTGTCTGCCACAGTTACATACTGCCTTGCCAAACTGGAGTACTTTCCTAAAATTTACTGCTAGTGTCAAGTGAACCAAGAAGACTTTCCATTTCAGTGGTATTTTCTCCTAAAAGTAAATGCCCTGGCAGCAAACTGCATTGTCTATAAAAATCTCTTCATCCCTTCTTTTCTGGAAACCATATCTAGCTATTCTGGCCTTTTATTTTTATTTTTTTCTGGAATCTCTTAAAAGATTTGCCATTTTGGTATCTAATAATTTCTCTAAATGGCTTAAATATCTATTCTGATGTGAATAGAAAGAACACTTCTGTATATATATTCTTCACTTTCATTTTCCATAAATATTGATTAACCTAAAAGATTAATAATTTTTTCTCTTGAATATATTTAAAATTTGTTTGCTGTTGTTAATTCAGTTCACTCATTCTCACTTCCTCAGATTATTTTCTTAGCTTTCCATCTGTTCTCTCTGCCTCTGTCTTGTCAACATTCAAGTCACCTTCTATACAGGTACAAAAATATATTTAACCTTTTTAGAAAGCTTTAATGACTTACTAGCACTTAGAGAGGAAAAGAAAATCCAAGCTCCATACCATGGCAAGTGAAGGAATTCATAACTTACTCCTGCCTATCTTGCTAGCCCATCTCCTTTTGTTCTCCTCCCCCATGTGCTTTTTTTTCAAGTGCTATGGAACCAATTATAGTTCTGCACACTGCCTGCTCCTTTGTCTACACTGTACTCTTTTGTGTCTACTTGACACACTGGTACCTAAAAATCTGGTCAGGTATCACATTCTCTTTGAAGGTTTTCCTGATTTCTGTTCAGAATTGATCACTTCATCTTTTGTATTTCTGTTGAGTCTCCTACCAGTCTGTAACTGCAAACTCCATGTTTTGTGTTGTAATTATTTGTACCTTTCCCTCAAGTGTCCAGATTGTGTCTTATTTTTCTTTATATCCCCTGCACCTAGCACAGGGCTTGGCCCATGAAAGGTGCTCAATAAATGTTGGTGAACTGAACCAAAATTGAGGTACATTCTTTGTATTGGCCACAGTGTTTTCCACAGAGTCTCCCTGAACAAATATTTATGAAATGGGATGTAAATGAATAAAATGAAAATGCATTTAGGGAATGGGAAACATCAGTTTCAGTATTCATTGAGTGGACTTGATGATGTTGCATCTTACCATTTTATCATTTTGTTAGTTGACAGCCTTACATGCCTCACTGTGGGGTCAGCACCATTCATATGTGTATCACCTATGTGTACATAACTGTGATAATGCATTAGGGTAAGAACTGAGGGTCTGAATTATCTGACAAGTATGGCCCTGTTATGATATCATGTTATTTTCATATAATCTGTACCTGGACAATGGGCATTGCCTTCAGAAAGACTAACAAAGAAGAAAATGAAACTTCCTTGCTAGTTGCCTACCAAGTATTGCTAGATATTTATGTTCCTTCATTTTTTCCTTTCTTCATTCATTCACTCACTCATCTTTCAGCTTACAGTGATATGTAAAAATAATCCAAGAGACAAGAAGTTGTATATGCCAGTTACTGATGCTAATTTAGACACCAAACTAGGTGACTAATCCTCAAGACAGCTCTATGAGGTAGAAACTATTATTTTCATTTTAATGATGAAGAATTGGATGCTCAGAGAAGTTAAGTGGAGGTAGGATCTGGAAGCAGGATATAGTGCTTTGCAATAGCCTATTCCAGGATTGATTGCAGAATCATCTGTTTCATTATCATATCCACCTAATCACCTGAAGATTGCTCATGTAATATTCAGTACTCAGTTTTTTTCCCCACTCAATCCAGGAATATGATGATACCAACTTCTAAATTAGATGGTGATACATAAAATAAAATTCTGAATCACCATCATATTTATTGAACAGCTCATGTATATAATTAGAGCATTTGCAGTTTAGTCCTTATTTTGCCTACAAGAATTGTTTCTTTTCTTTTTTTAAAAAAATATTTTATTTATTTATTTGACAGACAGAGATCACAAGTAGGCAAAGATGCAGGCAAAGAGAGGAGAAAGTAGGCTCCCTGCTGGGCAGAGAACCTGATGTGGGGCTCAATCCCTGGACCCTGGGATCATGACCTGAGCTGAAGGCAGAGGCTTAACCTATTGAGCCATCCAGGCACCCCTCTTTTCTTTTTTTTACAAGAATTTTTTTTTTTACAAGTTTTATTAGAAATGCTGTTAATTCTTCAGATTCCTTCAGTTTTCAACCAGTTAATGGTGAATTGGTTGTGGGGAGGGTGTCTGCTTTTAAACTGACAATGATAAAATAGTCTTGGGTGGATCTGTATGTAACATTTATAAACGGCTTCCTCCTTCCCTACAACCCCCCACCAAAAAAGCAAGAATTGAAAAACCTGGCACAGTCTGGAATGGTTGCCAAGTCCCTATGTGAGCCTTTTATTTTGCTTTTAATAAAGACAGACCACAATATAGCCCAAGGGGAACTCCAGTCAGACCTATAGCAGCCTCATTTCCTCCCAGTAGGAGGCATGACGAGGAACCTTTCTGAGGACAGATGCTCTAGAGCTCCTCCTAGCAGTGCTGATGTGGAAATAGCTGACTAAGGAGAGGACCAGGGCTGAGCTTTGTGTAGAGGCAGAGCCCAGGCCTATGTGTTAAGGCTAATCAGAATAGATGATCTGATTATCTCCTAGAATGTAAACATCCCAAAACTTAATGGTTCTATTTATGTTGAAAGATATCGAGAAACAAACTTTGTTATGTTATTTGGAATAAATCTGTGCAGATGATAAGCAGAACCAGAAACTGTTTGAAGTTCCATGACAAGCCAGGGGCATACATGAATATGATAACTTTTCCTTTTTTGAAAACATTTGATTTTATCAGCTTGTTTTCCTATCTGTCACAATAGAGCATAAAACCAAGAAATGCTTGCATAGACTGATATCTGAGAAATGTGTTCCTAGTAGCTGAGATGCAACAAGAGAGTAATATATCAGTTTTCTACTCTTTGTAAATGCAGTAATAAACTAGTTCTTCAAAAATCACCTAACTGGCTGTCAAATAGAGTGTGACAGTGGGCAGATTTATAGCAAGGGGTAGACATTGTCTGTGTAACAAATTACGGTCTTGCACAGTATTTCATGCCCTGTGCAGATATATCAAAAGCAATTTGTCACATTCGTAAAAATTCCCTTCTATTAAGTTGTTAAACAAAGCAAATAATTGTGGTACAGAGTTTTCTTTCTTTAATCCTCAACCAAAGGACACCATTTAGGCCTCTGACAAACCTGGGTGGTTATCACAGCCAGAGCAGAACTGGTTAAATCTTATTCTGCCTTCCAACAGGGAGCTAAAAGTAATTGCAAAATATTTCATCCCCCTTGGCTCTGTGTGTAGATTTAAAATTAAATTGGTTCTGGTTAGCAAGCTAGAACAGGGCAACTAAATTGAATTTTCTGAGGAATGTTGTGAATCCTATGTGGAAAAAAAAACCAAAACCACACATACAAAGTTTGTATGTTTCCCTCTATCCTTTCTTTTGTGCTCTGCTCTCTCTTGTCCATTGTCATCTTTCCATACTCTTCTCCCCAGTGGTAAGGCCAGCTTCTGTGGTATCTCATTTGGGGCTTTAAATGGGTTTGGACCCATGCATGTTTATCTGAAAGTTTCAGTCACTCCTCATCATCCTTTCCAAATACTCTTCCTCCCAAGTGCAAATTGCTCCCTTTTTCTCTCTTCTCACACACTTTTCATGGAACGAGATTATTGTCAGCATTTTGTAGAGTTTGCACAGAGGAAAAGCAAACACAGAAGCACCAGAGCTGGGCATGTGAAGTCATAGGCTGTTAATTATGTTTTGAAAGCACAATTACAGACTTTTGATTATGCTAACTTCCAGAGTAGATGATGACATTCTAAAGAAGAATGTAGAATTATCTTAGAACTAACTTTCTGTCTCCCTCTCATTTTTCTTTTTTTATCTTAACATCTATTTTCTTACTATAAAACTAGTGCTTCATCATTATTGAAGATATGGAAAACTTAGGAAAGTATATAGAAAATATAAAAATTATATGAAAGTTTATGAAGGTAAATAGAAATATATGAAAAAAATGGTCTTACCATTAAAGACAAAAACAAGGAATAATTTAAATGTTTTATGTGCATATTACTTTGTATATTATTGAGATGATACAGTGTATGTATATATATATACATTTTTGGATATTATATATTTTATATATATACACACACACACATACACTGTATATATATATGTATATATATATACACACACAGTGTGTATATATATATACATATATATATATACATACACACTTTGCATCTTGCTTTCCCCTTGGAAAATTTTGCTTTTTTCTTAAATTGATCTTTGGTGTAGGGGCCTGGCCTTGGTGTAAAGTCTACCTCATACCTCCTTTCCAATGTTCAGCTAGCAGGGTATCTGGAATGTGGTAAAATCAGCTTCAGTTTGGCAACAGATGGATGTCCATCTATCTTCTCAGCACTTCTCCCTTCATTCTTAAGTGTAGAGGGCAGGTATCTTAGTGCTGCCACATTCCAGATTTCTTGGCTTCCATCAGGGTGCTTTTTCTTTCATGCGACCCGAGCTACTTATTAAACATTATTCAGTATGTAAGGAGATACTATGTCAAAAACACATCTAATATTGCAGCACGTTACCAAGTGTGGCTGCCCTGGATTAAAAGTGTTTGCTATTTGGTCTTTAGACAACATATTGGAGCAAACTTGACTTTTATTTTATAGTTCCTTACAGGAAAATAAATGCTCCAACTGATACTAAGTTGTTTGGATTCGAGAAATTCATAGTGTTTTTGTTTTGTTTTGCATCTTTTTTCTTTTTTAAAGATTTATTTGTTTATTTGAGTGAGGGAGCTTGCATGCGAGTTGGGTGAGAAGCAGAGGGAGAGGGAAAGAAGCAGACTCCCTGCTGAGACTGGAGCCTGACCACTACCCTGAGATCACAATCTGAGCCAAAACCAAGAGTTGGTTGGTTGAGCCAAAACTCAACCAACTGGGCTACCCAAGTGCCGCTTTTTTGCGTCTTATTTTTGTTGTAGCAATAGCAGTAGATAACACAATGCTTAAATCCTCCATTTTCAGCAACTAAAATTTCATTACCCTCATTGATCTTATGAGAAGGAGAAAAAAATGATCTGTTTGTTTTATTTCCCCCTATTATTTGTGGATTGGATGTTCTGCATGCCATTCAGTAAGGTACTTACTTGCTTTTATTAAGGAACCATCCTATTCTTTCTAAATTCTTAAATACTTCTTTTTCAAGAAATCTGTTAACATTTTTTGAAAATCCATCTCAGATGCTTCCAGTGAGAGCTTTAATTGCACTTTAGTTGCTGTGATCCAGGTATTTCCAAGCCATGGTGAGTGGGCCACATCCCTGGGCACTTTCAGTGGTGTTTGGCTTTCTAATTTGGGAAAATTTTAGATCAGTTTTTCTCATCTTTAGGGTGGTCATCTTTAGGGTGGTGTTTTCTAATATTTCAGAAGAAAACCAAAACCCAGCATATTTCAGTCTTGCCTGAGGCCAGTTCTTTTCCCAAGAATTGTTGGTTCCTGCTTTACCTCCACACTGTACAAACTAAAGATGCCAGAAGAGGTTATAGAGATTTATATGTAGTTTACTTCATTACATGAAGATAGATTACAAATGATTTTTTCCTGAAGTCCATCTCAACAGTTCTCCCATTAAAGCAGATAAATAATTTAAGATGGTGATTGATTTCCCGTATGTATCCAGTTGCCAGGATAGGGACTTTGGTCCTTTCGGTTTGGTTGTAGGACTTCTCAAGATTTCACTATACAGAGATAGGGTCCTTTTAGCATTTTACAGCTGTTGTTGTTGCTAATTAGATTATAACTCTGCCTTGGATATGTATTACTTAATACAATTCTCTAATATATTTCTTTCAAATACCTCAAATCTTTGAATAGATAATATTAACCAATGAAGTAGAGGGCAATATAAGAAAGAAGAGATGCCTAAACGCACACTGGTGGCATTGCTAGAGATTCTGTTGTACTAGACATGGTGTCTAGCTGAAGCAGATGTTAGCAGTTCCGTGGATTGGTATTAGACATGTTTATTACAGAGAACAAAATAGTTGCTAAATATAGTACTTTTCTCTCTCCTTGCATCTTCCTTCCTCCACAGCCAATCAGTGCCCTAATCCTGTTGGTGGTGATCTGTCTCCATAACCTCAATACCACTGTACTATCAGTGTATTTGTCACTATCATTTACTACCTTATATGTATCTCGATTAATTTTCACAATAACAATTCTGCAAAGGTAGGTATTATCTGTATTTTACAGAAGAGGAAACAGAGCATTGGAGAGATTATGTCATTTCTCCTGGTTAAACAACTTGTACATGATAAAGCCGGTTTTAAGCCCATATCTATCTGGCTACAAAACTGCTTCATCCATTACCTTCTCTATTTACAACAGCCTCTTAATTTTCCTGCCTCTACCTCCATTTCATTTTCAGCTCCCACCAGTCCTTTTTTGCAGTACTGCAATATTAATATTAAAGTATAGAAACATCATTGTGCTCCCAACTGCCTAAACAATGAAATCTAATCCTCTTGGCCAAACCTCTTCAAACCTCTGATCCCTGGATCCCTACTTCATCTCTGGCTATTCTTCTACTCACTCCCTGTCTGCCTACTTCCCAGTTCCTTACGTTTCAGCTGCTTATGCTTCATACTAGTTGGCATTATCTGAGTGTTCCCTACTTTTTAAAAAAGATTTTATTTATTTATTTGAGAGAGAGACAGTGAGAGAGAGCATGAGAGGGGAGAAGGTCAGAGGGAGAATCAGACTCCCTGTGGTGCTGGAAACCCAATGCAGGACTCGATCCTGGGACTCCAGGATCATGACTGGAGCCAAAGGCAGTCGCCCAACCAGCTGAGCCACCCAGAAGCCCTGAATATTCCCTACTTTTTAACATTCCTGTGCTATTTCAGTTGTCTAGAACACACTCTGCCTCCTCCCTCTTAGTCTGTGAATTTCTATTCATCTTCTTAGACCGGACCCCAGTGTTACTTCCTTTGTGAGTTCTCTCCCAACTTTTTCAGGCAGAATTAGTTACTCTGACCTCTGTACTTCTGCTATACATTTAAAGAATCTTAATTGTTTATGTGCCTATTTCTCCCTCCCAAGCCTGTGAACTCCTTAAGAGCAGAAGCCAAGTCTTATTCTTTGTACTGTCTCCTGTAGCTCCTAGCAAACAGTCTGACAATGGGCACTAATAAACATGCTGCTCCTAGACAACTAGGAACCAGGTCATGTCTTAGTCAAAGAGACACAATTCAAAGACTAAAGCAACAGTTGTCAAAGTCCTCTTTCCCCTCCAAACCACTTCTGTTATCAACAGAATTTGTTTTAGTGGAAAAACCACTGGGTGTGATCAGCGGATCTGTTCAAGGTTCAAGGTCTCTGTTGTGTGTCATCCTGATTCTTAAACGTTGCAAGCTCCAAAGCAGTACACTGGCATTGAGTGATGAATTGTTCCTTTGGGCCTGTTCTTAGGTTTACATTAACATTGTCCCTTCCTGCCTCTGAAGTCTTCTGTCTCTAGGAAGATATTGCTGCTGGATTTTTTTTTTAAATTTTAAATATTTTCATTTATTTATTTGACAGAGATCACAAGTAGGCAGAGAGGCAGGCAGAGAGAGAGGGGGAATCAGGCTCCCAGCTGAGCAGAGAGCCCGATGCGGGGCTCGATCCCAGGACCCTGAGATCAGGGCCTGAGCCGAACGCAGAGACCTAAACCACTGAGCCACCCAGTCGCCCCTGCTGCTGGCTTTTTTAACAAAATATATTTTGTTGTTAAATATATCATACAAACTAAAAAGTGATGAAAACATATATGTGCAGTTTAAAAATAATTATACATAAAACATCATATAGCTAGCAAGAAGCAGAACATTGCTGGCACTCCCTGAAGTCCTTCCCATGCCATCTTCCACATGTTATTTTGTTGATTTTTCACACTTTTAGCACTGGTCTCTTTATTCCTTTTAGTTGAAACTTCTTTTTTCTCGTATCTAAATACTTTTTTTTTTTTCTCATGACTAAGAACCCTTCTTGGATCTGATGCTGTACTAAAGACACTGTATCTGGTGATGGAAATCTTTATCTAATAGAGCAGCCCCATCTCATTGCCTCAGCTCGTCTTTGGTTACCATGATTGCTTGCTAGTTCCCTCCTACACCTGTCAGCCTCTTTCCTTGATCCCTGAGAAGGTGATGGTCTCTAAATGCCCTTTCTTGTAGCTGCATTACATCAATATAGATGTTTGCCCATGTTATTAAAATTCTTCATCAAGGGGATCCTGGGTGGCTCAGTGGGTTAAAGCCTCTGCCTTCAGCTCAGGTCATGATTCCAGGGTCCTGGGATCAAGCCCCACATTGGGCTCTCTGCTCAGCGGGCAGCCTGCTTCCTCCTCTCTCTCTCTCTGCCTGCCTCTCTGCCTAATTGTGATCTCTGTCTGTCAAATAAATAGATAAATCTTTTTAAAAAAATTTTTCATCAAAATCATCTTAATGGATGCCTAATATTCTGTCACATGGATATAATTTGCTAGATGATTCCTTTATGAATGGCATTTGTTTTTTGTTGTTTTTATTTTTTTTAATTTTTATTTATTTATTTTTTAATTTTTTATTTTTTATAAACATATATTTTTATCCCCAGGGGTACAGGTCTGTGAATCACCAGGTTTACACACTTCACAGCACTCACCAAAGCACATACCCTCCCCAATGTCCATAATCCCACCCCCTTCTCCCAAACCCCCTCCCCCCAGCAACCCTCAGTTTGTTTTGTGAGATTAAGAGTCACTTATGGTTTGTCTCCCTCCCAATCCCATCTTGTTTCATTTATTCTTCTCCTACCCACTTAAGCCTCCATGTTGCATCACCACTTCCTCATATCAGGGAGATCATATGATAGTTGTCTTTCTCTGCTTGACTTATTTCACTAAGCATGATACGCTCTAGTTCCATCCATGTTGTCGCAAAGGGCAAGATTTCATTTCTTTTGATGGCTGCATAGTATTCCATTGCGTATATATACCACATCTTCTTGATCCATTCATCTGTTGATGGACATCTAGGTTCTTTCCATAGTTTGGCTATTGTGGACATTGCTGCTATAAACATTCGAGTACACGTGCCCCTTTGGATCACTACGTTTGTATCTTTAGGGTAAATACCCAATAGTGCAATTGCTGGGTCATAGGGCAGTTCTATTTTCAACATTTTGAGGAACCTCCATGCTGTTTTCCAGAGTGGCTGCACCAGCTTGCATTCCCACCAACAGTGTAGGAGGGTTCCCCTTTCTCCGCATCCTCGACAGCATCTGTCATTTCCTGACTTGTTGATTTTAGCCATTCTGACTGGTGTGAGGTGATATCTCATTGTGGTTTTGATTTGTATTTCCCTGATGCTGAGTGATATGGAGCACTTTTTCATGTGTCTGTTGGCCATCTGGATGTCTTCTTTGCAGAAATGTCTGTTCATGTCCTCTGCCCATTTCGTTTTTTTTTTTTCTTAATTTTTTATTTTTTATAAACATATATTTTTATCCCCAGGGGTACAGGTCTGTGAATCACCAGGTTTACACACTTCACAGCACTCACCAAAGCACATACCCTCCCCAATGTCCATAATCCCACCCTCTTCTCCCAAACCCCCTCCCCCCAGCAACGCTCAGTTTGTTTTGTGAGATTAAGAGTCACTTATGGTTTGTCTCCCTCCCAATCCCATCTTGTTTCATTTATTCTTCTCCTACCCACTTAAGCCTCCATGTTGCATCACCACTTCCTCATATCAGGGAGATCATATGATAGTTGTCTTTCTCTGCTTGACTTATTTCGCTAAGCATGATATGCTCTAGTTCCATCCATGTTGTCCCAAAGGGCAAGATTTCATTTCTTTTGATGGCTGCATAGTATTCCATTGTGTATATATACCACATCTTCTTGATCCATTCATCTGTTGATGGACATCTAGGTTCTTTCCATAGTTTGGCTATTGTGGACATTGCTGCTATAAACATTCGAGTACACGTGCCCCTTTGGATCACTACGTTTGTATCTTTAGGGTAAATACCCAATAGTGCAATTGCTGGGTCATAGGGCAGTTCTATTTTCAACATTCTGAGGAACCTCCATGCTGTTTTCCAGAGTGGCTGCACCAGCTTGCATTCCCACCAACAATGTAGGAGGGTTCCCCTTTCTCCACATCCTCGACAGCATCTGTAATTTCCTGACTTGTTGATTTTAGCCATTCTGACTGGTGTGAGGTGATATCTCATTGTGGTTTTGATTTGTATTTCCCTGATGCCCAGTGATATGGAGCACTTTTCATGTGTCTGTTGGCCATCTGGATGTCTTCTTTGCAGAAATGTCTGTTCATGTCCTCTGCCCATTTCTTGATTGGATTATTTGTTCTTTGGGTGTTGAGTTTGCTAAGTTCTTTATAGATTCTGGACACTAGTCCTTTATCTGATATGTCGTTTGCAAATATCTTCTCCCATTCTGTCAGTTGTCTTTTGGTTTTGTTAACTGTTTCCTTTGCTGTGCAAAAGCTTTTGATCTTGATGAAATCCCAATAGTTCATTTTTTCCCTTGCTTCCCTTGCCTTTTGCGTTGTTCCTAGGAAGATGTTGCTGCGGCAGAGGTCGAAGAGGTTGCTGCCTGTGTTCTCCTCAAGGATTTTGATGGATTCCTTTCGCACATTGAGGTCCTTCATCCATTTTGAGTCTATTTTTGTGTGTGGTGTAAGGAAATGGTCCAATTTCATTTTTCTGCATGTGGCTGTCCAATTTTCCAAGCACCATTTATTGAAGAGGCTGTCTTTTTTCCATTGGACATTCTTTCCTGCTTTGTCGAAGATTAGTTGACCATAGATTTGAGGGTCTATTTCTGGGCTCTCTATTCTGTTCCATTGATCTATGTGTCTGTTTTTGTGCCAGTACCATGCTGTCTTGATGATGACAGCTTTGTAATAGAGCTTGAAGTCCGGAATTGTGATGCCACCAACGTTGGCTTTCTTTTTCAATATCCCTTTGGCTATTCGAGGTCTTTTCTGGTTCCATATAAATTTTAGCATTATTTGTTCCATTTCTTTGAAAAAGATGGATGGTACTTTGATAGGAATTGCATTAAATGTGTAGATTGCTTTAGGTAGCATAGACATTTTCACAATATTTATTCTTCCAATCCAGGAGCATGGAACATTTTTCCATTTCTTTGTGTCTTCCTCAATTTCTTTCATGAGTACTTTATAGTTTTCTGAGTATAGATTCTGTGTCTTTTTGGTTAGGTTTATTCCTAGGTATCTTATGGTTTTGGATGCAATTGTAAATGGGATTGACTCCTTAATATCTCTTTCTTCTGTCTTACTGTTGGTGTAGAGAAATGCAACTGATTTCTGTGCATTGATTTTATATCCTGACACTTTACTGAATTCCTGTATAAGTTCTAGCAGTTTTGGAGTGGAGTCTTTTGGGTTTTCCACATATAGTATCATATCATCTGCGAAGAGTGATAATTTGACTTCTTCTTTGCCGATTTGGATGCCTTTAATTTCCTTTTGTTGTCTGATTGCTGAGGCTAGGACCTCTAGTACTATGTTGAATAGCAGTGGTGATAATGGACATCCCTGCCGTGTTCCTGACCTTAGTGGAAAAGCTTTCAGTTTTTCTCCATTGAGAATGATATTTGCGGTGGGTTTTTCATAGATGGCTTTGATGATATTGAGGTATGTGCCCTCTATCCCTACACTTTGAAGAGTTTTGATCAGGAAGGGATGCTGTACTTTGTCATATGCTTTTTCAGCATCTATTGAGAGTATCATATGGTTCTTGTTCTTTCTTTTATTGATGTGTTGTATCACATTGACTGATTTGCGGATGTTGAACCAACCTTGCAGTCCTGGAATAAATCCCACTTGGTCGTGGTGAATAATCTTTTTAATGTACTGTTGAATCCTATTGGCTAGTATTTTGTTGAGTATTTTCGCATCTGTGTTCATCAAGGATATCGGTCTATAGCTCTCTTTTTTGGTGGGATCCTTGTCTGGTTTGGGGATCAAGGTGATGCTGGCCACATAAAATGAGTTTGGAAGTTTTCCTTCCATTTCTATTTTTTGGAACAGTTTCAGGAGAATAGGAATTAGTTCTTCTTTAAATGTTTGGTAGAATTCCCCTGGGAAGCCGTCTGGCCCTGGGCTTTTGTTTGTTTGGAGATTTTTAATGACTGTTTCAATCTCCTTACTGGTTATGGGTCTGTTCAGGCTTTCTATTTCTTCCTGGTTCAGTTGTGGTAGTTTATATGTTTCTAGGAATGCATCCATTTCTTCCAGATTGTCAAATTTATTGCCGTAGAGTTGCTCATAGTATGTTCTTATAATAGTTTGTATTTCTTTGGTGTTAGTTGTGATCTCTCCTCTTTCATTCATGATTTTATTTATTTGGGTCCTTTCTCTTTTCTTTTTGATAAGTCGGGCCAGGGGTTTATCAATTTTATTAATTCTTTCAAAGAACCAGCTCCTAGTTTTGTTGATTTGTTCTATTGTTTTTTTGGTTTCTATTTCATTGATTTCTGCTCTGATCTTTATGATTTCTCTTCTCCTGCTGGGCTTAGGGTTTCTTTCTTGTTCTTTCTCCAGCTCCTTTAGGTGTAGGGTTAGGTTGTGTACCTGAGACCTTTCTTGTTTCTTGAGAAAGGCTTGTACCGCTATATATTTTCCTCTCAGGACTGCCTTTGTTGTGTCCCACAGATTTTGAACCGTTGTATTTTCATTATCATTTGTTTCCATGATTTTTTTCAATTCTTCTTTAATTTCCCGGTTGACCCATTCATTCTTTAGAAGGATACTGTTTAGTCTCCATGTATTTGGGTTCTTTCCAAACTTCCTTTTGTGGTTGAGTTCTAGCTTTAGAGCATTGTGGTCTGAAAATATGCAGGGAATGATCCCAATCTTTTGATACCGGTTGAGTCCTGATTTAGGACCGAGGATGTGATCTATTCTGGAGAATGTTCCATGTGCACTAGAGAAGAATGTGTATTCTGTTGCTTTGGGATGAAATGTTCTGAATATATCTGTGATGTCCATCTGGTCCAGTGTGTCGTTTAAGGCCTTTATTTCCTTGCTGATCTTTTGCTTGGATGACCTGTCCATTTCAGTGAGGGGAGTGTTAAAGTCCCCTACTATTATTGTATTATTGTTGATGTGTTTCTTTGATTTTGTTATTAATTGGTTTATATAGTTGGCTGCTCCCACGTTGGGGGCATAGATATTTAAAATTGTTAAATCTTCTTGTTGGACAGACCCTTTGAGTATGATATAGTGTCCTTCCTCATCTCTTATTATAGTCTTTGGCTTAAATTCTAATTGATCTGATATAAGGATTGCCACTCCTGCTTTCTTCTGATGTCCATTAGCATGGTAAATTCTTTTCCACCCCCTCACTTGAAATCTGGAGGTGTCTTCGGGCTTAAAATGAGTTTCTTGGAGGCAACATATAGATGGGTTTTGTTTTTTTATCCATTCTGATACCCTGTGTCTTTTGACAGGGGCATTTAGCCCATTCACATTCAGGGTAACTATTGAGAGATATGAATTTAGTGCCATTGTATTGCCTGTAAGGTGACTGTTACTGTATATGGTCTCTGTTCCTTTCTGATCTACCACTTGTAGGCTCTCTCTTTGCTTAGAGGACCCCTTTCAATATTTCCTGTAGAGCTGGTTTGGTATTTGCAAATTCTTTCAGTTGTTGTTTGTCCTGGAAGCTTTTAATCTCTCCTTCTATTTTCAATGATAGCCTAGCTGGATATAGTATTCTTGGCTGCATGTTTTTCTCGTTTAGTGCTCTGAAAATATCATGCCAGCTCTTTCTGGCCTGCCAGGTCTCTGTGGATAAGTCAGCTGCCAATCTAATATTTTTACCATTGTATGTTACAGACTTCTTTTCCCGGGCTGCTTTCAGGATTTTCTCTTTGTCACTGAGACTTGTAAATTTTACTATTAGGTGACGGGGTGTGGGCCTATTCTTATTGATTTTGAGGGGCGTTCTCTGAACCTCCTGAATTTTGATGCTCGTTCCCTTTGCCATATTGGGGAAATTCTCCTCAATAATTCTCTCCAGTATACCTTCTGCTCCCCTCTCTCTTTCTTCTTCTTCTGGAATCCCAATTATTCTAATGTTGTTTCGTCTTATGGTGTCTCTCGAATTCTCCCCTCGTGGTCCAGTAGCTGTTTGTCCCTCTTTTGCTCAGCTTCTTTATTCTCTGTCATTTGGTCTTCTATATCACTAATTCTTTCTTCTGCCTCATTTATCCTAGCAGTTAGAGCCTCCATTTTTGATTGCACCTCATTAATAGCTTTTTTGATTTCAACTTGGTTAGATTTTAGTTCTTTTATTTCTCCAGAAAGGGCTTTTATATCTCTCGAGAGGGTTTCTCTAATATCTTCCATGCCTTTTTCGAGCCCGGCTAGAACCTTGAGAATTGTCATTCTGAACTCTAGATCTGACATATTACCAATGTCTGTATTGATTAGGTCCCTAGCCTTCGGTACTGCCTCTTGTTCTTTTTTTTGTGTTGAATTTTTACGTCTTGTCATTTTGTCCAGATAAGAGTAAATGAAGGGGCAAGTAAAATACTAAAAGGGTGGCAACAACCCCAGGAAAATATGCTTTAACCAAATTAGAAGAGATCCAAAATCGTGAGTGGGGAGAAAGGGGATAAAAAGAGGTAAAAAAGAAAGAAGGAAAAAACAAGAAAAAAGAAAAGAAAAAAAAAAGAAAAGAAAAAAATTTTTAAAAAAAGAAAACACCTGAGAAAAATGTAAATATATATATATATATATATATATATATTAGATAAACTAGTAAAAAATCATTAAAAAAGAAAAAGGTAACAGTTAAAAAAAAATTTTACCCGAAGGCGAGAAGAAAAAAAAAAAAAAAAACAAAAACAAAAAATGAAAAAGAAAAAATTAAATTAACTGCAAGACTAAAAAATATCACAGGAAAAAAGCCATGAGTTCCGTGCTTGGCTTTCTCCTCCTCTGGAATTCTGCTGCTCTCCTTGGTATTGAAACCGCACTCCTTGGTAGGTAAACTTGGTCTCGGCTGGATTTCTTGTTGATCTTCTGGGGGAGGGGCCTGTTGTAGTGATTCTCAAGTGTCTTTGCCCCAGCGGAATTACACCGCCCTTACCCGGGGATGGGGTGAGTAATCCGCTCGGGTTTGCTTTCAGGAGCTTTTGTTCCCTGAGCGCTTTCCGTAGAGTTCCGGAGGACGGGAATACAAATGGCGGCCTCCTGGTCTCCGGCCCGGAGTAGCCGAGAGCCCAGGGCCCCACTCCTCAGTGCGCTCTCAGAGAACAGCGCCCAGTTACTCCCGTCTGCCTGACCTCCGGCCGTGCTCCGAGATCACCGAGCCTGCGACGGGTTCAAGGTAACACCGAGCTGTGAGCTTACTGTCGGCTCTGTCTCTGCAGCCGGCTTTCCCATTCCAATACCCGCAAGCTCTGCGACACTCAGACACCCCCGATCCTTCTGTGACCCTGCGGGACCTGAGGCCATGCTGACCCCGCATGGGCTTGGCCCCGGTTTAGCCTCTGGAGCGATGTCCCTCAGCGGAACAGACTTTTAAAAGTCCTGATTTTGTGCGCGGCTGCTCCGCCGCTTGCCGGGAGCCGGCCCCTCCCCCCGGGGTCTATTTTCCTGTCGCTTTGGATTCACTTCTCCGCCGGTCCTACCTTTCAGAAAGTGGTTGTTTTTCTGTTTCCAGAATTGCTGTTCTTCTTCTCTTCTATCTGCCGATGGATTTTCAGGTGTTTGCAATCTTTAGATAAGCTATCTAGCTGATCTCCGGCTAGCTGAAGCAGTCTCAGCTTGCTACTTCTCCGCCATCTTGACTCCTCCTCCTGTTTTTTGTTGTTTTTAAAATTTATAAGCAGTATAAATCAGTAAACATCTTTGTATGTAAGTTTTTGTCTGTATTTCAATTCATTGTCTATATTTCATTTAGACTTAGACTAAATTCCCCCAGATGAAATTATTGAATTAAAAGACATGCATTTCAAAATACAACTTTTTTTTTCTGATTATGGAGGTATAATATACTCCTTACTGAGATTTTTAAAATATAGAAAAGAATAAAGAATATTACAAAAGTTACCTGTATCAGTTACTGATTAACAAATTAACTGCAAAATGTGAATTATTTAACACATTACTAGTTAATTTCAGTCTCAGAGAAGAATGAATTAGGCCTCTCTTATATAACTCTCCTCTAAGCATCAGAGACCCTGAAAAGTTCTTTGTGGCTCCATCATTTTGTGCTTTCCCAGTCAGCTTGGAGTCATAGCTGATCGACCAGATGGAAAGGTAAGTATGTAAGATCACACATTAATTTAGGGCTGGAATAGACACATATCTCTCCAGCCTACATTCCATTGCCTGAACTCTGTTACATGGCCAAGAGAGCCACATGAGTACAAGGAAGAGGGTCTTCAGGGCAGAGAATTTGTCTTTTTGTGCCATGAGGAAAATGAAATGGCTTAGAGGATATATAGCTTGGATGATATATGTTTATATATGGGAGATATATATCTCCCATGGTCCTCTATCTTCCAGGAGTAACCCCTGGTAATGTGTGATATGGTCTGTATATGTCCTCCCTCAAATTAATACGTTGAAAACCTAATGCCCCAATGGTAGGATTAGGAAATAGGGCCTTTGGGAAGTGATTGGGTCATGAAAGCTTTGCCCTAGATTATTGCTCTTATAAAAGAGACCCTGGAGGAATCCCTTGCCTCTTCTACCATGTGAGGATACAAAGAGAAGTTGGTAGTCTGCTATATGGAAGAGAGGGCTTCATAGAACTTGACCATGCTGACACTGTGATCTTGGGGTTCCACCTTCCAGAACTATAAATTACTATTGTTTATAAGCCATCTAGTTTACAGTTTTTTTTTGTCATAGTAGCAGCATAAATGGACAAAGATTGTAGGCTTAGATATATTTTCTTTTAATCTCTTTATATAAATATACTGAATATTAAATAAAGTAGCAATTGTTTTGCATATCTTATATCTGTTTCCTAACAACTTACAAGCATTTCAATGCCATTAAATATTGTAGCTTTGAATATTTTTGAAGATCTTGATATATGATGACACACTGTTTTTACAAAATGTGGCACCAGCATGGTTTAAGAGTGAACTGCATGGTTCTTTATTGACTCATATCTTGCTCAATCTTTTTGGGCCTTGTTTCCTCACATACCTACCTTATGTGGTTGTTGTGAATGTTTAACAGCTTAGTGCAGATAAAGATCTTAAAATTAGTGCCTAGCACAGAATAACATTTCAGTAGATATTATCTATAATTATTATTGTCTGCAGAGATTTGAACTCCCCAAGTCAACTATCAATCTTATGCTTTAACTTTGGTATCTTGGATATGTTTTTCTTTCCTTGTATTGGGTTTTCTAAGCACTTCAAAAAAAAAAAAGATTTATGTATTTGAGAGAGAGAGTGAGTGTGTGAGTTGGGGGGGAGGAGTAGAAGGGGAAGGAGAGGGAGAGAATCTCAGGCAGCCTCACGGCTGAATGTGGAGCTGATGTGGGGCTCGATTTCACCACCCTGAGATCATGACCTCAGCTGAAACCAAGAGTCACACACTTAACCAACTGAGCCACCCAGGCACCCCATATTTTTAGGCACTTTTTAAGTAATTTTTTAATTTACAAAATAGGGTGGTCTCTGTCAAATAAGCTTAACTACAGTGGTGAGATTTTCAGTAAATACTGAATGGCTGTTAAGCATATAGGAAGGGAAAGGAAATTATTGTTTGTTGAACACCTACCGTATATCAGACATGATTTTTTACTTTTATACTGGGTTTCATGTAATTCTCCCAGCAACCCTTTAAAGTATGTATTATAATCTAGGTTGATTAGATAAGGAAAGGGACATTCATACAACTAATCCAAGATCACAAATTCTAGTGTAGTAGGGTCAGAATTTAAACCTGGGTCTGTCTCCCACCAAAGTCTCTCTACTATTCTGTGGTGCCTTCTATTTATACTGTTATCCTTGTTGCACTTGTGGTATGTTTACATGGAATAATGTACAGTCGTTAGGTCAAGCGGTATCAGAGCAATTACAGTGATGATTTTTAAGCACCCCGAAAAGAAATCTGAAGCACATTTGAGAATCCTTTAAGGTTGAGAGCTTGTTTCTTTACTCTTCCATCCTTTTTTTCTTTTTCCTTTTACATTTTTCAGTTAAGAATCAGAAGAACTTGGGGGCACCTGGGTGGCTCAGTGGGTTAAGCCTTTGCCTTCGGCCCAGGTCATGATCCCAGGGTCCTGGGATCGAGTCCTTCATCGGGCTCTCCACTCAGGGAGGAGCCTGCTTCCTCCTCTTTCTCTCTGCCTGCCTCTGTGCCTACTTGTGATCTGTCTGTCAAATAAATAAATAAATAATCTTAAAAAAAAAAGAATCAGAAGAACTCTTCACCTTAGTTTATAAACATTCAAATAATATGCCAGCATTAAAAACAAGGGAGAACATTATACCTTCTTATTCTGAGTATATTGGCTACATTGCCCTGAGACATCAGCTGTGAATGTATATCAAAACACAAATCCAACTACCCATCAAAATTTCATATATTAATGACGTGCCTTGCTGGCCATTTAAAACTCAGTCTGGACTGATGGAGAAACTTGGGAAAGTTTGAACACAATTGAACATATTTAACTCCTTTTTCACTGTCAATGTCATTGGCTGTGCTCTCAGTTTTACTCCTGCCACCCTGGTTGGGGTCTCTATAAGCTGACTGGTAATGATAGCTGTCTGATAGGTTTCCTTGCCTTTGATCTTTTTTCCTTTTATTCCAGCTTCACAAGTTTGTGGACCAAGTCTGGCCTCTGGCCTGTTTCATTGTCCTGAGAGTTAAGAATAGTTTTTACGGGGGTGCCTGGGTGGCTCAGTTGGTTAAGCCTCTGCCTTCGGCTCAGGTCATGATCTCAGGGATCTCAGGGTTCTGGGATTGAGCCCCACATCGGGCTCTCTGCTCGGCGGAGAGCCTGCTTCTCCCGCTCCCCTCTGCCTGCCTCTCTGCCTACTTATGATCTCTGTCAAATAAATAAATAAAATCTTAAAGAATAGTTTTTACATTTTTAAAGGATTGGGGATAATAATAATAAGATGATGATGGTGATGTGACAATCCTGATGGTCAAAATATTGACTACCTGGCCTTTCACAGAAAGAAAATTTGTTGACACTTAATCTAGATTGTTTCTGGCAGGTGAATCCAAGGGAAAATCCCTCACAGAGACAGCAGGGTATATGACACAGTGTGATGAGTACTAACTCTTGATTGTGGAGTCTTGGGTTCTAGTCCCAGACCAAACTTCCTCTATTTGCATCCTCACTTAGAACGGGAAGTGAAATGGTATGATCTTTAAATTCTTGTTTTGACATTCTAACTTTTGGTTTAAAAATTTTTTAATTATATAAGTAATTCATGTATATGAGAAATATATTAAGCACTATAGAATATATGTGTCCATGTGCATGTATCTTAAGGTCTAGGGGAAACTTTTCAAGCCTTTTATACACACACATATACATATACATATACATATACATATACATATAAATATGTATCTACAGTTTTTTTCTGACTCAACAGTACATTGCGGATATCCTTACTTGTCAGTGCATAAAATATTTCATTTTTAAAAATAGCAATGCTGGGTTGCCTGGGTGGCTCAGTGGGTTAAAGCCTCTGCCTTTGGCTCAGGTCATGATCTCAGGGTCCTGGGATCGAGCCCAGCAGGAAGCCTGCTCCCCCGCCCCCGACTTCTTCTCTACCTACTTGTGCTCTCTCTCTGTCAAATAAAGAAATAAAATCTTAAAAATAGCAATGCTGTGGTCTGTTAACCTTCCAGGTGTGTGCCATCGCAAAAGGAAAATCTGCACTTGTGCCTTGAAATGAAAAACTTTGCAGAGCACTGATCGGGGTTATTCCCCAGCCTTCATAAAAAGATGGTGTTAAGTTATTCCATATGTATGAAAGTTATTCTTTCATTTTCAAAGACTTATCTTTCTCAGATATGTCATGCTTATTTTTGATCTTAATCATCTTTTTCTGTCTTGCTTGAATGACCTGCCTGCCATATTACCTCACATCTATCCTGATTCTACCAGCTTTTCAGTGTTCATCTTTATCTCTAGGTCTCTTTCTTCCTGGGAACTTTCATATCCCTTTGCCTAAGCCTAATTTACTCTGTTTTCAGAATTCCTACTCTGTTGATCTCTATTTTCTAGGAGTATGACTTGGCTTTTAACAGGACTACATGTAAGAACATTATTTCTGTCCTGTTTTTTCCAAATCACTTACTCAGAGCAGCTCCTAGAAGTGAATAATACTGTTTAGTTTCTCAAAAGCCATTAACATTCTGAAAAATTTTTATTCTGTTCAGCAAAAGTACAAAATCCTAGATTTTATTGATAAGAGTGTCCTCAGACAATCATTTGTTTTTTTGAATGCCTCTAGCCAAAAAAGAAATCATTATGTCTGTTTGGCACGGATAGCTACAGAGGTCTCAAAGATTTTTTGATTTGTCAAAGTCGACATCAAATAGTCATTTTTCCTTTCAGATTATTGAAAATTAAGCATCTTCTCAGATGCTAACACAGAACACAGTTATATACACAAAGAGGCAGTAATTTGGAGCATGAGTTTTAGAGTCAGAAAGACCTGGATTTGAGTCCCTCCTTCATCCTTCTTAGCTAAATAACTCTAGACAAGTTACTTTTTATTTTTCCTAATATTTTCTTTGTTAACATATAATGTATTATTAGCCCCAGGGGACCAGGTATGTGAATCGTCAGGCTTACACATTTCACAACACTCACCATATCACATACTCTCCCGAATGTCCGTAACTCAACCACCCTCTCCATACCTCCACCCCCCTGGCAACCCTCAGTTTGTTTTGTGAGATTAAGAGTCCCCTATACTTTGTCTCCCTCCCTATCCCATCTTGCTTCATTGTTCCCTTCATTCCTCTCCAAAATCCCTACGTTGCTTCTCAAATTCCTCATATCAGGGAGATAATATGATAATTGTTTTTCTCTGATTGACTTATTTCGCCCAGCATAATACCCTCTAGTTCAAGCCAAGTCATTGCAAATGGCAAGATTTCATTTTTTGATGGCTGCATAGTATTCCATTGTATATATATATACTACATCTTCTTTATCCATTCATCTGTTGATGGACATCTAGGTTCTTTCCCTAGTTTGGCTATTGTGGACGTTGCTGCTATAAACATTCAGGTGCACGTGCCCCTTCAAATCACTATGTTTGTATCGTTAGGGTAAATACCCAGTAGTGCAATTGCTGGATCACAGGATAGCTCTATTTTCAACTTTTTGAGGAACTTCCATGCTCATTTCCATAATGGCTTCACCAGCTTGCATTCCTACCAACAGTATAGGACTGTTCCCCTTTCTCTGCATCCTTGCCAACATCTGTTGTTTCCTGACTTGTTAATTTTAGCCATTCTGACTGCCTTGAGGTGGTATCTCATTGTGGTTTTGATTTGTATTTCCCTGATGCCGAATGATGTGGAGCACTTTTTCATGGGTTTGTTGACCATCTGGAAGTCTTCTTTGCAGAAATGTCTGTTCCCTGTGCCCCTTTATTGATTGGATTATTTGTTCTTTGGGTGTTGAGTTTGATAAATTCTTTATAGATTTGTATACTAGCCCTTTATCTGGTATGTCCTTTGCAAATATCTTCTCCCATTCTTTCAGTTGCCTTTTGGTTTTGCTGACTGTTTCCTTTGCTGAGCAAAACCTTTTGATCTTGATGAAGTCCCAATAGTTCACTTTTGCCCTTGCTTCCCTTGCCTTTGGCAGTGTTTCTAGGAAGAAGTTGCTGCCTGTGTTCTCCTCAAGGATTTTGATGGATTCCTTTCTCACACTGAGGTCTGTCATCCATTTGGAGCCCATTTTTGTGTGTGGTGTAAGAAAATGGTCCAGTTTCATTTTTCTGCATTGGCTGTCTAATTTTCCCAACACCATTTGTTGAAGAGACTGTCTTTTTTCCATTGGACATTCTTTCCTGCTTTGTCGAAGATGAGCTGCCCATAGAGTTGAGGGTCTATTTCTGGGCTCTCTATTCTCTTCCATTGATCTATGTGTCTGTTTTTGTGCCAGTACCATACTGTCTTGATGGTGACAGCTTTGTAATAGAGCTTGAAGTCTGGAATTGTGATGCCACCAACTTTGGTTTTCTTTTTCAACATTCCTCTGGTTATTTGAGGTCTTTTCTGGTTCCATATAAATTTTAGGATTATTTGTTCCATTTCTTTTTTTTTATTTTTTTAAGATTTTTATTTATTTATTTGACAGAGAGAAATCACAAGTAGACGGAGAGGCAGGCAGAGAGAGAGGAAGGGAAGCAGGCTCCCTGCTGAGCAGAGAGCCCGATGCAGGGCTCGATCCCAGGACCCTGAGATCATGACCTGAGCCGAAGGCAGCGGCTTAACCCACTGAGCCACCCAGGCACCCCATATTTGTTCCATTTCTTTGAAAAAAAAATGGATGGTATTTTGATAGGGATTGCATTAAACGTGTAGATTGCTTTAGGTAGCATAGACATTTTCATAATATTTGTTCTTCCAATCCATGAGCATGGAACATTTTTCCATTTCTTTGTGTCTTCCTCAATTTCTTTCATGAGTACCTTATAGTTTTCTGAGTACAGATTCTTTGCCTCTTTGGTTAGGTTTATTCCTAGGTATCTTATGGTTTTGGATGCAATTGTAAATGGGATTGACTCCTTAATTTCTCTTTCTTCTGTCTTGTTGTTGGTGTAGAGAAATGCAACTGATTTCTGTGCATTGATTTTATATCCTGACACTTTACTGAATTCCTGTATAAGTTTTAGCAGTTTTGGAGTGGAGTCTTTTGGGTTTTCCACATATAGTATCATATCATCTGCAAAGAATGATAATTTGACTTCTTCTTTGCCGATTTGGATGCCTTTAATTTCTTTTTGTTGTCTGATTGCTGAGGCTAAGACTTCTAGTACTATGTTGAAGAGCAGTGGTGATAATGGACATCCCTGCTGTGTTCCTGACCTTAGTGGAAAAGCTCTCCGTTTTTCTCCAGGGAAAATGATATTCACGGTGGGTTTTATAGATGGCTTTGATGATACTGAGGTATGTGCCCTTTATCCCTACACTTTGAAGAGTTTTGATCAAGAATGGTTGCTGTACTTTGTCATATGCTTTTTCAGTATCTATTGAGAGTATCATATGGTTCTTGTTCTTTCTTTTATTAATGTATTATATCACATTGATTGATTTGTGGTTGTTGAACCAACCTTGCAGGCCTGGAATAAATCCCACTTGGTCGTGGTGAATAATCCTTTTAATAGGCTCCTGTTGGAGCCTATTGGCTAGTATTTTGGTGAGAATTTTCACATCTGTGTTCATCAAAGATACTGGTCTGTAATTTTCTTTATTGATGGGGTCTTTGTCTGGTTTTAGAATCAAGGTAATGCTATCCTCATAAAATAAGTTTGGAACTTTTCCTTCCATTTCTAGTTTTTGGAACAGTTTTAAGAGAATAGGTATTAATTCCTCTTTAAATGTTTGATAGAATTCTCCTGGGAAGCCGTCTGGCCTGAGCTCTTGTTTGTTGGGAGATTTTTGATGACTGCTTCAATCTCCTTACTGGTTATGTGGGTGTTCAGGTTTTCTATTTCTTCCTGGTTCAGTTGTGGTAGTTTATACATCTCTAAGAATGCATCCATTTCTTCCAGATTGTCAAATTTGCTGGCGTATAGTTGTTCATAATATGTTCTTATAATTGCCTGTATTTCTTTGGTGTTGGTTGTGATCTCTCCTCTTTCATTCATGATTTTATTTATTTGGGTCCTTTCTCTTTTCTTTTTGATAAGTCTGGCCAGGGGTTTATCAATCTTATTAATTCTTTCAAAGAACCGGCTCCTAGTTTCATTGATTTGTTCTATTGTTTTTTTTTTTTTAGAGATTTTTTTCTTTATTTATCTGACAGAGATCACAAGTAGGCAGAGAGGCAGGCAGAGAGAGAGGAGGAATCAGGCTCCCCGCAGAGCAGAGGGCCTGATGTGGGGCTCGATCCCAGGACCCTGGGATCATGACCCGAGCCAAAGGCAGAGGCCCAACCCACTGAGCTACCCAGGTGCCCCTGTTCTTTTTTTTTTTTTTTTTTTTTTTTTTTTTGGTTTCTATTTCATTGATTTCTGCTCTGATCTTTATGATTTCTCTTCTCCTGCTGGGTTTAGGCTTTCTTTCTTGTTCTTTCTCCAGCTCCTTTAGGTGTAGGCTTAGGTCGTGTATTTGAGACCTTTCTTGTTTCTTGAGAAAGACTTGTACTGCTCTATATTTTTCCTTTCAGGACCACATTTGCTGTGTCCCACAGATTTTGAAGAGTTGTGTTTTCATTATCATTTGTTTCCATGAATTTTTTCATTTCTTCTTGAATTTCCTGGTTGACCCATTCATTCCTTAGTAGGATGCTCTTTAGCTTCCATGTATTTAGGTTCTTTCCAACTCTCCTCTTGTGGTTGAGTTCTAGTTTCAGAGCATTGTGGTCTGAAAATATGCAGGGAATGAACCCAGTCTTTTGTTACTGGTTGAGACATGATTTGTGAGCCAGGATGTAATCTATTCTGGCGAATGTTCCATGTGCACTAGAGAAGAATGTGTATTCTGTTGCTTTGGGATGGAATGTTCTGGATATATCTGTGAAGTCCATCTGGTGCAGTGTGTTATTTAAGGCCTTTATTTCCTTGTTGATCTTTTGCTTGGATGATCTGTCCATTTTAGTGAGGGAGGTGTTAAATCCCCTATAATTATTGTATTATTGTTGATGTGTTTCTTTGATTTTGTTATTAATTGGTTTATATGGTTGGCTCCTCCCATGTTAGGAGCATAGATATTTAAAATAGTTAGATCTTCTTATTGGACAGACCCTTTGAGAATGATATAGTGTCTTTCCTCTTCTCTTAATTATAGTCTTGGGCTTAAAATCTAATTGATCTGATATAAGTATTGCCACCCCAGCTTTTTCTTAAAATGTCCATTAGCATGGTAAATAAGTTTTAGGGTCTTTGGGTTTAAAATAAGTTTCTTGTAGACAGCAAATTGATATGTTTTGTTTTTTATCCATTCTGATACCATGTGTCTTTCGATTGGGGCATTTAGCCCTTTTACATTCAGGGTAACTATTGAAAGGTATGAATTTAGTGCCATTGTATTGCCTGTAAGGTGACTGTTACTGTATATTGTCTCTGTTCCTTTCTGGTCGGTCTACTATTTTTTGCTTCTCTCTTTGTTTAGAGGACCCCTTTCAATATTTCCTGTAGAGCTAGTTTGGTGTTTAGAAATTCTTTTAGTTTTTGCTTGTCCTAGAAGCTTTTTATCTCTCCTATTTTCAATGATAGCCTAGCTAGATATAGTATTATTGCCTGCATGTTTTTCTCATTTAGTGCTCTGAATATATCATGCCAGTTCTTTTTGGGCTGTCAGGTCTCTGTGGATAAGTCTACTGCCAATCTAATTTTAAAGAAAGAAAAACATATATATATACAAATATACGGGTAAACACAATGAAGGGATGGAATATGACTGTAAAGGTAAAAATTTAAAATATTTTTAAAGAAGGAGGTGATAATTTCATTGGAAAAAGAAAGAAAAGAAAGTGGAGAGAATTTGCTCTGGCTGGAGACTAGAACAAAGCCCTGTGCTATATTTCGGGTATATTTTGATTTATTAGAAGAAACTGCAGCCCAAAAATTCTTTGGAAGAAAAAAACCATATTTGTATACAAAAAACAAAGTTAGAGACAATGAAGGATAAAATATGACTATAATAATGTAGGTTTAAAAATATTTTTTATAGTGGTATTAAGATAAACTGATTAAAAAACGTTAAAGGAGGAAAGAGGAAAAGGTAAAAGAAATTAGAATAAGAAAAAAAATTTTTAAAAATTCAACTTTGCAAGACTAAGGAATCATTGGGAGAAAACCTTGAATTCTATGCTTTGCTTTCCCCTCTTCTGGAATTCTGCTGTTCTCCTTGATCAGTGAGTTGGTTATGGCTTGACATTCTTGCTGATCCCCTTGGGGAGGGGCCTGTTGTAGTGTTTGTTAAATGCTTTTGCCCAAGGCAGAATTGTGCCACCCTTGCCAGGGGCTGGGCTAAGTAATCTGCTCGGGTTCACTCTTTGGAGCTTTTGTTCCCTAAAGGCTTTCCATAGAGCTCTGGAGAACAGGAATGAAAATGGCGGCCTTCCAATTTCTGGTGGGGAGGAGGTGAGAGCTCAGAGCCCCACTCCTCAGTGCACCCTTGGAGAACAGCGCTCATTCACTCCCGTCTCCCTGGTCTCCGGCCACCCTTGAGCTCACCTGGCCTGTGACTGAGCATTCCTGTCTCTGGCACATGCCCCGTTTGGAGTCTCCAAACCCAGCAGATTGCTGCTGCTCTGTTCTTTGGGGGATGAAGGTGGGTCTCCCTGGATCTGCCATTTGTGGGGTCTTTGGTTGAAGAGCAATGGTCTGACTGTGCCAGGGATCACAGTTTAAGGTAACCCTGATTTGAGAGCTTCCTCCTTGGCTCCATGTCTGATACTTGTGAGGTCTGCTACACTCAGACACCCCTGATCCTTCTCTGACCCCGCACGACCTGAGACTACACTGCTCCTGTGAGGGCTTCACCCTTGCTTAGCTTCTGGAGTGATGTCCCTCAGTGGAGCAGACCTTTAAAAGTTCAAATTTTGTGCTCCATTCCTCTACCACTTGACAGGAGCCTGCCCCTCCGTGAGGTCTATCTTCCCATGGCTTTAGATTCACTTCTCTGCCGGTCCTACCTTTCAGAAAGTGGTCCATTTTCTGTTTCTAGAATTACTGCTCTTCTTCTCTTCAATCTCCTGTTTATAGGTGTTTGGAATGGTTTGATAATATCTAACTGAACTCCTGTGACCTGATTTCATCTCACTCTGCTACTCTTCCGCCATCTTGACGCAAGTTACTTTATTTTTAATAAGCCTTGATTTCTTTATATCTAAGAAGGGCTTAATAGTAGTCCTTCCTTATACAATTGTTGTGAGAATTAAATACTTAAATATCTTATATGACATACTGTATAGCTCCTAACTCAAATTATTATAAATGATATTAAGTGAATAAATTACCTCCATTAGCAAGTTGTTCTAATAGCCTAACACTTTTGATTATTGACAAATATCTTTATATCTAACCTATATCCTTTATACTCCAAGTTTACTTTCATTTCTGATACTATTGGCTTTCTCTCTTTCCCCTGTCTCTGAAAGAAATAATTTCAAAGGAAGGCCACTAAATGCAATGGGTAATAGTCGCTACCTTCGTGCATGTAGACTGCTGGATAGGAGTCATTGGGGCCTGAATGTTTAAATGTTTCTCTAGGTTATTTAAATAAAATGATTCTTTTCCCTAAGTTTTAGTCTAGTGTTTTTTTTTTTTTTTCTTTCTTACCCCTCAGTTGCTGGGATCCAATCAGAAGTACTTGTGGTAACCATAATAGTATATTTTATGTTATTAGTGATCTCTGTTTTCTTCCTGTCTCTTACATGTTCAGAGAAGTAAGAATTGGCAATACTGTATTAAATGTTAAAAATTTTTGAAAATATTTTATATTTATATATGATTAAAATTGAAATATAAGCACTTAAGAGTTGGGACATTGAAATATTAAATGTCAAATAATACTATTAACTCTTTTAAGTTACAGGGTACTCTTTGAGGTTATAATTTAAATCATTTGCCTAATATAGATAATTTGGAGAGCCAGCTTACTCTTACATTTTAAATATTTCTTTACTTTATATAGATTTGTTGGTTAACTTCTTCTTTAGCTTAGGGAGGAATAGAAAATGTGCAGAGAATCCACCGTTTTTACCAGAAGCCACCATTGTAAAGATAAGCAAATACTAAATCATGCAGAAAACACATTGTTCTTATGTCTGTGCGTGTAGCTGCTTTGGTCTTCAGTTGTAGGAGATTTGAATTGCATTAGAACTTCGTGTTTAAATTATCGTAAGGACGCCTGGGTGGCTCAGTGGGTTAAAGCCTCTGCCTTTGGCTCAGGACATGATCCCAGGGTCCTGGGATGGAGCCTCACATCAGGCTCTCTGCTCAGCGGGAAGCCTGCTTCTCCCCTACCCCCCGCCTGCCTCTCTGCCTACTTGCGATCTCTGTCTGTCAAATAAATAAATAAAATCTTTTAAATTATCCTAAGAGAGGCTATTGTGCTCACTGAGGTAACTTCATTTTCACTTTTCATAAGAAAATGCATGTTATTAATAATATTGTGTATGCTCATAGCTCTCACTAGAATTCCTCTTTACTTTCAAAGCCCTGTCTTCAAGGCTGTGTTTTCTATTACACACCTATGCTTTGTTCAAGCTTACTATTCAGTTGGTTTTTGTCTTTTCCAACCATGCTCTAACACTTCTTCCATGTTATTCTCCATCTCCTCAGTCAGTCTTGAAATCATTATGTTTCAAGCTATTTCCTTTCTTCCAGAAACTATTAAAATTCCATCTGTTCTTCTCAGTTAATAGGGAAATATTGTATTTATTATTTTTTTCTCAGACCCTAGAGCACATTACTAACTTTATCCTCACTAATTTACAAAGAAAGTTAGATAAAGCAATAATTATTTCTAAAATATTGACATGACATGGTATACCATAATATATAGTTTAAAAAATACTTTCATATCATGTTTGCATTTAATTATCATGATAACCCTGTGAGGTGGGTGGTATTTTCTTCATTTTTACAATTAAAAAACTGGGACACAGGATAATTATATGTCTTACTTAAGATCGGAAAGCTATTAAACCTACTTCACTTAACTGAAGGTGTCTGACTCTAAGTTTATGGCAAAGTCTGTTCTCCCTGAACACTTTTACATGCTTCAAATTATGGTACATGTTGATTTATATACTAATTATATGTTTACATATCTGTCTCCTTTAGTGGACTGTAAACTTTTTGAGGGCAGGAACCACATCTTTTTTTTTTAACTGTTTATCTTGGGTACTTAACAGAATGTCTGACAAAATGGAACTACTCTGTAAATTCGTCAAGTGAGTGAGTGAAATCAGGAAAGCCTCAGAAAATTATTGTAGTTCAAGAACAAAGGTGAAATAAAACCCCAAAAGAAAATCTGAGGAGTCTCCCAGAAATACATAAGAAAATTTTAAGTGCCTCTAACACAAGAAACAAGAGTCAGTGAGACCACTTCTGATCACAGTTCTAAAGGGATGCAGGGTAGAGACTAGATAAATTCTTTGACTTGATTTTTATTTTTTTAATAACTTTATGAGGTGTAATTCCCAAGCCATATAATTCACCCATTTATACTATTCAGTGACTTCTGGTATATTTACAAAGGTGTGCATCTATCACCACAATCAATTTTAGAACATTGTCACTACTCCAAAAAGAAAACCTGCATTCACTAGCTGTCATCTCCCAAACCCTCATCTTCCCCAGCCCTCGGGAACCACTAGCCTTCTTTCTGTCTCTTATAGATTTACCTATTCTGGACATTTTATATAAATGGAATCATATAATATATGGTCTTTTGTGACTGTTTTTCTTCACTTAGCATAATGTGTTCAAGTTTTATCCATATTGTAGCATGTATCAAAACTTCATTCCTTATGATGGCTGAATAATATTTTGTTATATGGATTTACCACATCTGTTTATCCGTTCATCAGCTGATGAATATTTAGGTTGTTTCCACCTTTTACTATTATGAATAATGCTATTATGCATGTTGCATTCAAGTTTTTTAGGGCATATGATTTTATTTCTCTTGAGTATATATCTAGAACTGTCAGACATGTGGTTACTCTGTATTTAAACATTTGAGGAACTATGAGATTGTTTTCCAAAGAGGCTTCACTGTTTTACATTTCCACCAGCAGTGTGTAAGAGTTTCAATTTCTTCATATCCTTGCCAACATGCGTTATTATTATCTTTTATTAGCCTTGTTTTCTGTACAAGGGACTAAGAAACTATGTGGAAAAGATTAAGGAAGAGAATCTTGCCATGTGTGAGGAGTTTATAGGGTATAAACATGTAAGAAGAATCAAGACTATGGAGAATTTTTTTCTGATATTTAAACAATTACTTAACTGTTGTTTATTTTCAACATTTTTAAAGGAAAATTTTATACGTAGAGCCAGGTTGACAGGATTTTACTGTGAACACACATATACTCACCATGTAGATTCTGTCTAACATTTTTGTATATTTGCTTTATTCTCTCTCCTCCTGTCCCTCTCTCCCTTCCTCCATTCATCTTTTTTTTTTTTTTAAGATTTTATTTATTTGACAGACAGAGATCACAAGCAGGCAGAGAGGCAGGTAGAGAGAGAGGAAGGGAAGCAGGCTCCCTGCTGAGCAGAGAGCCAGACCCGGGGCTTGATCCCAGGACCCTGGGCCAAAGGCAGAGGCTGAACCTACTGAGCCACCCAGGTGCCCCCCATTCATCTTTTTTTGGTGCATTTAACACAAGTTGCGAAGAAATCTGTATACCTCATCCTTAAATGTTTTAGCAGGCATATCATTAATGCTTATTATTTGCATAGAGGATTTTTTTTCATTTCACACAAAATTTGCATACAATGAAATGTACAAATAGTAAGTATATATTCATTGAGTTTTAACAAATGCATACGCATGTGTAATCCAAGTTACAGGTTTTAAGTTAGAAAGGACCTTGGGGGTCATTAGACTACCCCCTTCCAGCTTACAGAGAGGAAAACTTACGTCTAGAGAGCAGATGTAAGTTATTCAAAATGTAAGGAGGACTAGAACATCAGCTTAGCAAGCTTTGACTCACACTGTTATCCAGACCTTAGGTATTGAGGTTGCTATGATCTCCAGGCAGCTCCCTAACATGGCAGTAGTCTTAGGTTGCAACGCCATGCTTGTTGTATGTAGGTTTAAATGAGGCAGGACTTCCCATGTGAAGTAATAAAGTTCTTTTTTAGAGCACTTCATCAAACAAAATAAATTAAGACCCTGGAAAGTCTAGCCAAGATCACAAGTTAATTTCTCACTTCAGTCAACACACTTTTATTCATATACTCTCTAGTTTGCAAAATCATATTTATTCAAGTCCTGCTTCACCCCAAATCTCTTTCTTTTCTAATCCTCTCACCCTATTGTTTGTCTCTCATAATTAATACCTCTTCAGCAGCATTTTGTGATGGTGGTTCAGATTCTGAGGCATCTTTAATGCTGAAAGAAATAACTAATGACTGCTTGGGTTGTGCTTACATTAACAAATCAGAGCATTTTCAGGCAACCTAGATGTGGAATGTCCTGAAATTAGTCTTAGAGATTGAGGTACATAGTGTTGATTAGCCTGGGTAAGAAAGATAAGGAAAACCGGTAATAAGTGAGGATGTACCACACCACCAGGTATTTTATGAAGTGCTTTCCATGCATTATCTCCTTAATCCCCATAATCTGAATTGTGCTGCTACTATGAATATTTAACGGCTGAGGAAACTTGAGGCCTGGAGAGGTTAAGTAACTTGCTCAAGATCACTGGTATATAATATACATGACCAGATTTAAATTCCAGGCGTATTGGATCCCAGAGCCCATGTTACAACAATTCTACTGTACTGTCCCCAAGTAGGTATTTTTGAATATTCAAGGGCTGTCAAAAAAGATTATATTAAGGCAACTACAGAGGGCAGAATTTGGACCAAATATGGTCATTAGAGGGAAATATATTTAGACTCAGCATGGGAAGTTTTTTCTGACAAAGCTGTCAAGAAGTGGACAAGGCAGCCTTATGTAACTCTTTAACTTCAGACATGGGAAATACTCAGGAGTAGGTGATTGTTGTAGAGAAGATATTTGCATACAGTGAACATGAGCTTTGCTCAGAAAGTTCCCCAATACTGGAGTCACTTGGAGGAAATTTATTTTCCCCACCAAATTAACTGTATTGAGGTAAAATTAACATACAGTCAAATTTTCTCATTTTAATTGTACATTTGACAAATTTATACAACCATGTAACCACCACCAAAATGAAGATATAAAACATTTCCATAAGCCTCCAAAGTGCCCTTGTACTCTTCCCCAGTGTACCCTCTATTTCCCCATCTTCAAGCAAATGCTAATATGATTATCTCACCATAGATTAGGTTGGTCTTCTTTAGAGTTTCATATAAATAGAATCATACTGTAGGTTGGGTTTGATATTTTCTACTCAGCATGGTGCTTCTTAGAGTCATTCATATTGTTGCATGTATCAGTAACTCATTCCTTTGATTGCTAAGTAGTATTGTACTATATGAATATAGTACAGTTTATTTATTCACTAGTTGATGGACTTTATGGTTGTTTCACATTTTTGGATATTATGAATAAAACTGCTGTGAATATTTATGTATACCCTTTTGCATGGACTTTATTATTTAGTTTTTTGTTGAGGCATAATTGACACATAACTTTTTTGACTATGTTTTTCTTTCTCTTCAGTAAATACCTCAGAGTGGAATACATGGGTTGTATGGTAAATATAAAAAATGGCTAAACTTTTCAGCATTTTACATTCCCATAAGCAGTGTATGAGAGTTCCGGTTGTTCTGCATCTTCACCAGCATTTAGTATTGTAAATTTTACCCATTTTGATGAATATTTAGTAGCAACTCATTTTATTTGTTTTTTATAATAGCTTTGTTGGGGGTAAGTTGACATACAATAACTGTACCTATTTAAAATATTCAACTTGGCAAGTTTGGATATGCTTTGATGCCTTTGAAACCGTAACTACAACCAAAATAAAGATCATGTATATTTACTATCCCAAAAATTTTTCTTGTGCCTTTTCACAACTTTTCCTTCTTTCCCTCCTGCCCTATGCTCTGTGTGCAGGTAACATTGATTTGCTTTTAATTACTCTAGATTAGTTTGCATTTTCTAGAATTGCATATAAATGGAATATTATAGTTTGTACTCTGTTTTTATTTGGCATCTTTCATTTAGCATAATTATTTTCATATGCATTCATGCGGTAGTATACATTTTTACTGCTAGTGGTGTTCCATTGTCTCACTATCTCACACTTTGCTTATCCATTCATCTGTTGATGGACTTTTTTTTTCCAGTTTTTTACAATTATAAGTAAAACTACTATGGACATTTTTATACAAGTCTTTGTTCATATGCTTTTATTTCTTTTGGATAAATATATAGGCTGAATCACATGGTTAATATATGCTAAAATTTTTAAGAAATTGCTAAATATTTTCTAAATGATTGTACTATTTTACATTCCCACCAGCTGTATATGAGAGTTCCCCATTCCTTTACATCTTCACCAAAACCTGTTAAAGGCAGTCTTTTATTTTTAGCCATTATATTGGTATGTAGTGGTACTTCTTATGGTTTTAACTTTATTTTCCTGATGACTGATGATGTTGAACACTTTTTCCTGTGCTTATTTTCCATCCTATGTATCTTCTTTGGTAAAATGTTTATTCAAATGTTTTAAAGTTTGAAGTTTAAAGTTTGGTTGGTTGTTTTCTTATTACTGAATCTTGAAAATTCTTTATGTGTTGTAGATACACGTCCTCTATTAGTTAAATGGTTTGCAAATATTTTTCTCCCTGTATGTCACTTGTCTTTTATTATCTTGATGATGTCTTTCAATAAGCAAAATTTTAAAATTTTGACAAAGTCTAACTTCTCAATTTGCCTTTTTATAGACTGTGCTTTTTGGTGTTCTCTCTAGGGCTCATGGGCCAAATCTGGGCTGTTGCCTGCTCCTGGCTTTAACGTTTTTTTTGGAACACCACTATGACTACTTGTTTATATATTAGCTATGACTGATTTGAGCTACAATAGCAGGGTTGAATAATTAGAACAAAAACCACATGGACCACAAAGTTTGTTTAACCCAAGACACAGAGGTTTTTCTCAAGCTTTCTTGTACAAATTTTATGGTTTTAGATTTTACATTTAGGTGTATCATCCATGTGGAGTTGATGTCTTTTTAGTGGTAGAAAATATAGATTATGGATCAAAACTTGTGTTACAGATGGACCTATATTTCAGCAAAATTTTTTGAGAAGATTATCTTTTCTCCACTGAATTGCCTTTACACTTTTCCTTTCTTTTTTTTTCCCCCAAAGATTTTATTTATTTATTTGACAGGGAAATCATAAGTAGGCAGAGAGGCAGGCAGAAAGAGAGGGGGAAACAAGCTCCCAGATGAGCAGAGAGCCCAATGTGGGGCTTGATCCCAGGACCTTGAGATCATGACCTGAGCTGAAGGCAGAGGCTTAACCCACTGAGCCACCCAGGCACCCCTACACTTTTCTTGAAATCAGCTTTCCTTATATGTTTTATTTCTGGGCTCTCTATTGTGTTTCATTTATCCATTTTTTAATCTTTATATCAATGTCATACAGTCTTGATTACATTTAGCTTTAAAGTAAGTCTTAAAATCAGGAGATATTAAACCTCCACTTTGTTCTTTTCTTTTTTTCTCTTTGTAAAATTTATTTTAATTTTAATTCCTGTACAGTTAACATACAGTGTTGTATTAGTTTTGGGTGTATAATATAGTGATTCAGCAATTCCATATAGCATCCAGAGCTCATCATGAGAAGTGTACTCCTTAATCCTCATCACCTATTTCACCCATCCTCCCCTCTGATAACCATCTGTATGTTATTTTAAAAATTATTTAAGTATTCTGAGTCCTTTGAATTTCCTCATTTCTATTTTTTTTCGTCAATTCTATTTTAAGAAGAGAAGCCTATTGGTATTTTGATTGGAATTGCACTGAATTTATTGATAAATTTTTGAGAAATTGTATCAGAACAATATTAAGTCTTCTAACCTATAAACATGGTATATTCTCCAGTTATTTAGTCTTTAATAATTCATGGTAATGTTTTATAATTATCAGTTTATCAAAGCATAATATTAGCAGGAGATTACTTATCAATGATTTTTATCAAACTGAAAATTTTCCTTCTATTCGTACTTTCCTGAGAGTGTTTATCATAAATGGGGGTTGAGTTCTGCCAATTTTTTTTGCATATATTGAGATGATTTTATAGTTTTTCTTCTTGATCTACTGATATGGTTAATTACATTGATTGTTTCTTCAAATGTTCAAATAACCTTGTACCTGGAATAAACCTCATGGGATCATGATGTATGAAGTATGCAAGTAAAACATACATCTGATGTATGTTTTATATGCTGCTGGAATTTTCCTTATGGGAAATTTTTAAGTTACAAATTAGTCTTTAATAGATTTAGAGCTATGCAGATTTTCAGGTTTTTTTTTTCAATTTTTTATTTTTTATAAACATATAATATATTTTTATCCCCAGGGGTACAGGTTTGTGAATCGCCAGGTTTACACACTTCACAGCACTCACCAAAGCATATACCCTCCCCAATGTCCATAAACCCATGTTGCATCACCACTTCCTCATATCAGGGAGACCATATGATAGTTGTCTTTCTCCACTTGACTTATTTCGCTAAGCATGATACGCTCTAGTTCCATCCACGTTGTTGCAAATGGCAAGATTTCATTTCTTATGATGGCTGCATAGTATTCCATTGTGTATATATACCACATCTTCTTGATCCATTCATCTGTTGATGGACATCTAGGTTCTTTCCATAGTTTGGCTATTGTGGACATTGCTGCTATAAACGTTCGGGTGCACGTGCCCCTTCGGATGACTACTTTGTATCTTTAGGATAAATACCCAGTAGTGCAATTGCTGAGTCATAGGGCAGTTCTATTTTCAACATTTTGAGGAACCTCCATGCTGTTTTCCAGAGTGGTTGCACAAGCTTGCATTCCCACCAACAGTGTAAGGGGTTTCCCTTTCTCGGCATCCTTGCCAGCATCTGTCATTTCCTGACTTGTTAATTTTAGCCATTCTGACTGGTATGAGGTGATAAATCATTGTGGTTTTGATTTGTATTTCCCTGATGCCAAGTGATATGGAGCACTTTTTCATGCGGCTGTTGGCCATCTGGATGTCTTCTTTGCAGAAATGTCTGTTCATGTCCTCTGCCCATTTCTTGATTGGATTATTTGTTCTTTGGGTGTTGAGTTTGCTAAGATCTTTATAGATTTTGGACACTCTTCCTTTATCTGATCTGTCATTTGCAAATATCTTCTCCCGTTCTGTCAGTTGTCTTTTGGTTTTGTTAACTGTTTCCTTTGCTGTGCAAAAGCTTTTGATCTTGATGAAGTCCCAATAGTTCATTTTTGCCCTTGCTTCCCTTGCTTTTGGCGATGTTCCTAGGAAGATGTTGCTGTGGCTGAGGTCGAAGAGGTTGCTGCCTGTGTTCTCCTCAAGGATTTTGATGGATTCCTTTCGCACATTGAGGTCCTTCATCCATGTTGAGTCTATTTATGTGTGTGGTGTAAGGAAATGGTCCAATTTCATTTTTCTGCATGTGGCTGTCCAATTTTCCAAGCACCATTTATTGAAGAGGCTGTCTTTTTTCCATTGAACATTCTTTCCTGCTTCGTCGAAGATTAGTTGACCATAGAGTTGAGGGTCTATTTCTGGGCTCTCTATTCTGTTCCATTGATTAATGTGTCTGTTTTTGTGCCAGTACCATGCTGTCTTGATGATGACAGCTTTGTAATAGAGCTTGAAGTCCGGAATTGTGATGTCACCAACGTTGGCTTTCTTTTTCAATATCCCTTTGGCTATTTGAGGTCTTTTCTGGTTCCATATAAATTTTAGCATTATTTGTTCCATTTCTTTGAAAAAGATGGATGGTATTTTGTAGGAATTGCATTAAATGTGTAGATTGCTTTAGGTAGCATAGACATTTTCACAATATTTATTCTTCCAATCCAGGAGCATGGAACATTTTTCCATTTCTTTGTGTCTTCCTCAATTTCTTTCATGAGTACTTTATAGTTTTCTGAGTATAGATTCTGTGTCTCTTTGGTTAGGTTTATTCCTAGGTATCTTATGGTTTTGGATGCAATTGTAAATGGGATTGACTCCTTAATTTCTCTTTCTTCTGTCTTGTTGTTGGTGTAGAGAAATGCAACTGATTTCTGTGCATTGATTTTATATCCTGACACTTTACTGAATTCCTGTATAAGTTTTAGCAGTTTTGGAGTGGAGTCTTTTGGGTTTTCCACATATAGTATCATATCATCTGCAAAGAGTGATAGTTTGACGTCTTCTTTGCCGATTTGGATGCCTTCAATTTCCTTTTGTTGTCTGATTGCTGAGGCTAGGACCTCTAGTACTATGTTGAATAGCGTGGTGATAATGGACATCCCTGCCCTGTTCCTGACCTTAGCGGAAAAGCTTTCAGTTTTTCTCCATTGAGAATGATATTTGCGGTGGGTTTTTCATAGATGGCTTTGATGATATTGAGGTATGTGCCCTCTATCCCTACACTTTGAAGAGTTTTGATCAGGAAGGGATGCTGTACTTTGTCAAATGCTTTTTCAGCATCTATTGAGAGTATCATATGGTTCTTGTTCTTTCTTTTATTGATGTGTTGTATCACATTGACTGATCTGCGGATGTTGAACCAACCTTGCAGTCCTGGAATAAATCACACTTGGTCGTGGTGAATAATCTTTTTAATGTACTGTTGAATCCTATTGGCTAGTATTTTGTTGAGTATTTTCGCATCTGTGTTCATCAAGGATATTGGTCTATAGCTCTCTTTTTTGGTGGGATCCTTGTCTGGTTTTGGGATCAAGGTGATGTTGGCCTCATAAAATGAGTTTGGAAGTTTTCCTTCCTTTTCTATTTTTTGGAACAGTTTCAGGAGAATAGGAATTAGTTCTTCTTTAAATGTTTGGTAGAATTCCCCCGGGAAGCCGTCTAGCCCTGGGCTTTTGTTTGTTTGGAGATTTTTAATGACTGTTTCAATCTCCTTACTGTTTATGGGTCTGTTCAGGCTTTCTATTTCTCCCTGGTTCAGTTGTGGTAGTTTATATGTTTCTAGGAATGCATCCCTTTCTTCCAGATTGTCCAATTTATTGCCGTGGAGTTGCTCATAGTATGTTCTTATAATAGTTTGTATTTCTTTGGTGTTAGTTGTGATCTCTCCTCTTTCATTCATGATTTTATTTATTTGGGTCCTTTCTCTTTTCTTTTTGATAAGTCTGCCCAGGGGGTTATCAATTTTATTAATTCTTTCAAAGAACCAACTCCAGTTTCGTTGATTTGTTCTATTGTTTATTTTGGTTTCTATTTCATTGATTTCTGCTCTGATCTTTATGATTTCTCTTCTCCTGCTGGGTTTAGGCTTTCTTTCTTGTTCTTTCTCCAGCTCCTTTAGGTGTAGGGTTAGATCGTGTACTTGAGACCTTTCTTGTTTCTTGAGAAAGGCTTGTACCGCTATATATTTTCCTCTCAGGACTGCTTATGTTGTGTCCCACACATTTTGAAGAGTTGTGTTTTCATTATCATTTGTTTCCATGAATTTTTTATTTCTTCTTTAATTTCCTGGTTGACCCATTCATTCTTTAGAAGGATGCTGTTTAGTCTCCATGTATTTGGGTTCTTTCCAAACTTCCTCTTGTGGTTGAGTTCTAACTGCAGAGCATTGTGGTCTGAAAATATGCAGCGAATGATGACAATCTTTTGTTACCGGTTGAGTCCTGATTTACGACTGAGGATGTGATCAAGTCTGGAGAATGTTCCATGTGCACTAGAGAAGAATGTGTATTCTGTTGCTTTGGGATGAAATGTTCTGAATATATCTGTGATGTTCATCTGGTCCAGTGTGTCATTTAAGGCCTTTATTTCCTTGTTTATTTTGCTTGGATGATCTATCCATTTCAGTGAGGGGAGTGTTAAAGTCTCCTACTATTATTGTATTATTGTTGATGTGTTTCTTTGATTTTGTTATTAATTGGTTTATATAGTTGGCTGCTCTCACATTAGGGGCATAGATATTTAAAATTGTTAGATCTTCTTGTTGGACAGACCCTTTGAGTATGATACAGTGTCCTTCCTCATCTCTTATTATAGTCTTTGGCTTAAAATCTAATTGATCTGATATAAAGATTGCCACTCCTGCTTTCTTCTTATGTCCATTATCATGGTAAATTGTTTTCTACCCCCTCACTTTAAATCTGGAGGTGTCTTCGGTTTTACAATGAGTTTCTTGTAGGCAACATATAGATGGGTTTTGTTTTTTTTATCCATTCTGATACCCTGTGTCTTTTTTTTTTATTTTTTATTTTTTTAAAGATTTTATTTTTTTTTAAAGGTAAATATTTGACAGACAGAGATCAGAAGTAGGCAGAGAGGCAGGCAGAGAGAGAGAGAGAGAGAGAGAGAGGGAAGCAGGCTTCCTGCGGAGCAGGGAGCCCAATGCGGGGCTCGATCCCAGGACCCTGAGATCATGACCCGAGCCAAAGGCAGCAGCCCAAACCACTGAGCCACCCAGGGGCCCCAACCCTGTGTCTTTTGATTGGGGCATTTAGCCCATTTACATTCAGGGTAACTATTGAGATTTACGAATTTAGTGCCATTGTATTGCCTGTAAGGTGACTGTTATTGTATATTGTCTCTGTTCCTTTCTGATCTACCACTTGTAGGTTCTCTCTTTGCTTAGAGGACCCCTTGCAATATTTCCTGTAGAGATGGTTTGGTGTTTGCAAATTCTTTCAGTTTTTGTTTGTTCTGGAAGATTTTAATCTCTCCTTCTATTTTCAATGATAGCCTAGCTTGATATAGTATTCTTGGCTGCATGTTTTTCTTGTTTAGTGCTCTGAATATATCATGCCAGCTCTTTCTGGCCTGCCAGGTCTCTGTGCATACGTCTGCTGCCAATATAATATTTTACCATTGTATGTTACAGACTTCTTTTCCCGGGCTGCTTTCAGGATTTTCTCTTTGTCACTAAGACTTGTAAATTTTACTATTAGGTGATGGGGTGTGGGCCTATTCTTACAAATTTTGAGGGGCATTCTCTGCACCTCCTGAATTTTGATGCTTGTTCCCTTTGCCATATTGGGGAAATTCTCCTCAATAATTCTCTCCAGTATACCTTCTGCTCCCCTCTCTCTTTCTTCTTCTTCTGGAATCCCAATTATTCTAATGTTGTTTCGTCTTATGGTGTCACTTATCTCTCAAATTCTCCCCTCGTGGTCCAGTAGCTGTTTGTCCCTCTTTTGCTTAGCTTTTTTATTCTCTGTCATTTGGTCTTCTATATTGCTAAGTCTTTCTTCTGCCTCATTTATCCTAGCAGTGAGAGCCTCCATTTTTTATTGCACCTCATTAATAGCTTTTTTGATTTCAAGTTGGTTAGATTTTAGTTCTTTTATTTCTCCAGAAAGAGCTTTTATATCTACGAAGAGGTTTTCTCTAATATCTTCCATGCTTTTTTCGAGCCCGGCTGGACCCTTGAGAATTGTCATTTTGAACTGTAGATCTGACATATTACCAATGTCTGTATTGATTAGGTCCCTAGCCTGCGGTACTGCCTCTTGTTCTTTTTTTTTGTGGTGAATTTTTCCACCTTGTCATTTTGTCCAGTTAAGAGTATATGAAGGAGCAAGTAAAATACTAAAAGGGTGGCAACAGCCCCAGGAAAATATGCTTTAACCAAATCAGAAGAGATCCCAAATCATGAGGGGGGAGAAAGGGGATAAAAAGAGGTTCAGGAAGAAAGAAAGAAAAATAAAAAGAAAAGAAAAGAATTAAAAAAAGAAAATGAATAAAGAAAAGTATAAAAAAGAAAAAAATATATATATATATTAGATAAACTAGTTAAAAAACGTTAAAAAAGAAAAGGGTAAAAGTTAAAAAAAAATTTAGCAGCAGAAGAGAAAAAAATGAAAAAAAAATTAAATTAACTGCAAGACTAAAGAATCATAGGGAGAAAGCCATGAGTTCCGTTTCCTCTGGAATTCTGCTGCTCTCCTTGGTATTGAAACTGTACTCCTTGGTAGGTGAACTTGGTCTAGGCTGGATTTCTTGTTGATCTTCTGGGGGAGGGGCCTGTTGTAGTGATTCTCTAGTGTCTTTGCCCCAGGCGGACTTGCACAGCCCTTACCAGGGGCCTGGTTGAGTAATCCGCTCAGGTTTGCTTTCAGGAGCTTTTGTTCCCTGAGCGCTTTCCGTAGAGTTCCAGAGGACAGGAATACAAATGACGGCCTCTTGGTCTCCGGCCTGGAGGAGCTGAATGTCTGGGGCCCCACTCCTCCTCAGTGCGCCCTCAGAGAACAGCGCCCAGTAACTCCCATCTGCCTGACCTCCAGCTGTGCTCCGAGCTCACCGAGTCTGTGACTGGTTCAAGGTAACCCCGAGCTGTGAGCTCACTGTCAGCTCTGTCTGTGTAGCTGGCTTCCCCATTCTAATACCTGTAAGCTCTGCGACACTCAGAAACCCCCGATCCTTCTGTGACCCTGCGGGACCTGAGACCATGCTGACCCCTCATGGACTTCATCCCGGTTTAGCCTCTGGAGTGATGTCCCTCAGCGGAACAGACTTTTAAAAGTCCTGATTTTGTGCTCCATTGCTCTTCTGCTTGCGGGGAGCCGGCCCCTCCCCCCAGGGGTCTATCTTCCCGTTCGTTGCTTTGTATTCACTTCTCTGCCAGTCCTATCTTTCAGAAAGTGGTTGTTTTTCTGTTTCTAGAATTGCTGTTCTTCTTCTCTTCGATTTGCCAATGGATTTGTAGGTGTTTGCAATCTTTAGATAAGCTATCTAGCTGATCTCCTGCTAGCTGAAGTAGTCTCACCCTGCTACTTCTCCGCCATCTTGACTCCTCCTCCTCAGTTTCTTTTTGAGTCAGTTTTGACAGTTTGTGCTTTTCAAGGAATCTTTCATTTAATCTAAATTGTCAAATCATCAAATTAATTGGCATGTAGTTGTTCATAATATTCCCTTATTATCTTTTTAATATATATCTAAGGTCTCTAGTGATGACTCTTTTTTGTTCCTGATGTTGGTAACATGTGTTTTCATTCTTTTTCATGATCAGTCTAATTTAAAGTTTATTTATTTATATTTTCAATGAACCAGATTTTTTTTAAAGGTTTTATTTATTTATTTGACAGGCAGAGATCACAAGTAGGCAGAGAGAGAGAGAGAGAGAGAGAGAGGAGGAAGCAGGCTCCCGCTGAGCAGAGAGCCCCATGCGGGGCTCGATCCCAGAACCCTGGTATCATGACCAGAGCCGAAGGCAGAGGCTTTAACCCGCTGAGCCACCCAGGCGCCCCCCCCCCCCTTTTTTTTTAAAGATTTTATTTATTTATTTGACAGAGAGAAATCACAAGGACACTGAGAGGCAGGCAGAGAGAGAGAGAAGGAAGCAGGCTCCCTGCTGAGCAGAGAGCCCGATGCGGGACTCGATCCCAGGAACCTGAGATCATGACCTGAGCCGAAGGCAGCAGCTTAACCCATTGAGCCACCCAGGCGCCCCCCCCCCCCTTTTTTTTAAAGGTTTTATTTATTTATTCGACAGACAGAGATCACAAGTAGGCAGTGAGAGAGAGAGAGGATCAATGAACCAGATTTTGATTTATTTAATGTTTTCTATTTTAAAAATCTTTTTTAAAAATTTCATTTATTTCTGTTCTTATTTTGATTTATATCTTCCTATCTACTTATAGTTTAATTTACATTTTCTTTTTATCACCTTAGGATAGAACTTGTATCATTGAAATCTTTCTTCTTTTTTCTGATAGAAACATTTAAAGGTATAAATTTTCCCTTTAAGAATTGCTTTATGTGCATTCCACAGATTTTGATATGTTTTGTTTTCTTTTTTATTCAGTAAAAAAGTGTTTTGTAATTTTCCTTGTCTTTTTTTCTTTTACCCATGGATTATTTAGAAGCATGTTGTTTAATTTTCATATATTTTTGGGAACTTCTCATTTATTATATTATTGCTTATATAAAAGTTTAATATAAATTACTATCAAAATCTCAGCAAGATTTTTTGTAGATATAGACAAGATTATTTTCCAAAATTTCCACGGAAAGGCAAAAGATCTAGAATTGTTTAAACAGTTCTGCAAAGAAGAATAAAATTAGGGGAATAGTTTGCATAATTTCAGGGTTTATTATATCACTATTAGTTTTCAAGAATGTGTATTATTGACAAAAGGATAGAAACATAGATCAATGTGATATAATAATTAGTCCAGAAATAGACTCACATAAATATACCCAACTGATTATCTTTTCTTTTTATTTTGGACAAAGTTTAGACTTACAAATAAAGCTGCAAAAATAATACAGAGAATTTTGAATAGCCCTCACCTTACCAGCAACTTACCCTAATGTCAACATCTTATATTACCATGGTACAATTATCAAAACCAGGAAACAGACATTTGTACAACTTAAATTTCACCAATATTTCCATTAACTTTATTTTTCTGTTCCAGGATCTTATTCTGGACCCAATATTACATGTAATTATTAATTTATCTTCATGTCCCCTACTATGTAAAATCTAAATCTGACTTTCATGGCCTGAATGCTTTAAATTTTTTTAAAACTTTCCTAACAGTTTTAGAATTACAGAAAAAATTGACAGTTCCCATATTAACAGTTCCCATATCCACCTACTTTCCCCTAGTAGTATGATGATTATTATCATCATTCACATGGATCATTCTAGCCTTCTGGCCTTGTTTATTCCTTACATTAATATGGTACCTTTGTTACAATTAATGAACCAATACTAATAAACTACTTTTATATAAAGTCCATGTGTTATTCATATTTCCTTTTAGTGTTTTTGTTTGTTTGTTTGTTTGTTTGTTTTGGCAGAGAGAGATCACAAGTAGGCAGAGAGGCAGGCAGAGAGAGAAGGAAGCAGGCTCCCTGCTGAGCAGAGAGCTCAATGTGAGGCTGCATCCCAGAACCCTTCGATCATGACCTGAGCTGAAGGCAGAGGCCTTAACTCACTGAGCCACCCAGGTACCCCCAGATTTCCTTAGTTTTTACCTAATGTCCTGTTTCTGTTCCAGAATCTTATCCAGGATACCATATTACATTTGGTCGTCATGTTTGCTATAGCTCTTGACTATAAGTTTCTCAGATTTACCTTGTTTTGATAACCTCAACAGTGGTCAGGTATTTTGTAAAATGTCCCTCATTTGTATCTGTTTGATTTTGTTTTCATGATTTGATTGGGGTTATGTGTTTTTGGACCACAGAAGTAAAGTGCCACTTTCTTCACAAAATATCAAAGGTATATGTTATTAACATGACCTCTCACTGTTATTGACCTTGATCACCTGGCCAAAGTGGTATTTGTCCAGTTTCTCCACTACAGACTTACTACATCCCATGGTGCCCTCCCCTTTCTTCCTATGAAAGTAAGTCATTATTCACAACCCATGTTTAAGGAATAAGGAGTTATGCTCTACCTCCTGGAGGGTGGAATATCTATATAAATTATTTGGAATTCTGAATGAGAGATCAGTCTCTTTTCCCCATTTATTTATTCAATCATTTATATTAGTATGAGATGTTGGATATTTATTTTATACTTTGAGTTATAATCCACTACTACTCTATTTCATTGCTGAAATTTATCAGCTTTGGCCAGTGGGAGCTCTTTCAGTTGGCTTTTGTATCCTTTGACATATCATTGTCGTGTGTGTGTGTGTGTGTTTGGCACTTCCTTGCATTCTGGCACTATGAGTTACTCCAGGCTTATCTTGTGTATTTCCTGTTCCAGCCTAGAATCAGTCATTTCTCCAAGAAGCTGTCATTCCTTTTATTGGAGAATGGTATTAGAAACCAAGATCTGGGTGCCTGATGCACTTCTTGCTACTGGGGTGTTTTGCTTCTAGGACTTACCAACAACAGAATAAGGAAATATACATGTATATATGCATATACACATACCTATAGATATGTTCATATAATACACTTTATTTATATTAAGAGAAACATAATAAAGATATCCCGAATCTAATCCATTACCACATGTTTTGTTGTAGCCTTCTCTCCTGGTTTATCGGTAACCTTTCCTTCTGACAGAAATCTGCCTCACACCATCATCCATCCATTTAGTTAATGTTCATTTCTGGTGTTTATCTATCATGGTGTCAGAATTATTAGCCCATGTCCCCATGAGAACAACTTTATCAACTATGTTACAGTGTGTATGTATGGTTTCTCTTACCTTCAGTCTTACAGATTCCACTCATTATTTAAGTTATGTAAAAGAGCACCCTTTCTCCTACTCCCTTCAGTGAGGTTGTTTCAGACATTTGTAATACAGTTAAATTATAGTCTCACATTCTGCATTCCATTCCTGGATTTTCTGACCTCCTCAATAGTTTCCTAAAATTTACATGAAATTTTCTAACATTTGTGCTAAGTTCTCTGGGTTTTGTTAAATGGATAGACCTGTACCCACCATTACAGTATCATACAGAGTTTCATCACCTTAAAAGAGTCACCACCCTCTCTTTCCCTGAGCAACCACTGATTTTTTTACAATCTTGATAGCTTTGCCTTTTTCAGAATGTCATATATTTGGAATCATATAGTACACAGCCTTTTCAGACTGACTTCTTTCACTTAGCAATATACATCTAAGCTGCATCCATGTTTTCTGTGGCTTGATAACTTAATTCTTTTTTTTTTTTTTAAAGATTTTATTTATTTATTTGACAGAGAGAGATCACAAGTAGGCAGAGAGGCAGGCAGAGAGAGAGAGGAGGAAGCAGGCTCCCTGCTGAGCAGAGAGCCCGATGCGGAACTCGATCCCAGGACCCTGAGATCATGACCTGAGCCGAAGGCAGCGGCTTAACCCACTGAGCCACCCAGGCGCCCACTTAATTCTTTTTATAAATGAATAATATCCCCCACTGTATGGATGTACCATATTTGTTTGTACATTTACTTCTTGAACGACATCTTGGTTGCTTCCAATTTTTGGCAGTTATGCCAATTAATTAATTAAGCTGCTATAAACATTCATATATTTTAGCATGTTGACCTGGTAGATTACATTGATTTTCAAGTGTTAAACTAGCCCACTTACTTGGGATAAACAAGGCACGGGATATCCCGTGTTACATCTTTAAAAATAGAAAATATGGTTTTGTCGTATTCCGTACCCGATCATTATAATGTCTGAAATCTTTTTTAGTGTGATTCTAATATCTGTTGTTCTTGCTTCTTTTTGCTCATGGTGCCTTGTTTTCTGTTGTTACTTATTAGGAGAGATTCAGTCCTGAATTGAAGGAAAAGTCTTCAATTCAGGAATGTGGTTTTACCAGGTAACTTTGGGTACCAGCAACCATGACCACTTTAAAATAAATTGTAAGACTGAGGGGTTCCTTTTCTCAGCCATACCACTAATGTGAATTTAGGTTATATACTTACATAAAAGTCAAATTTGTGGCATATGTTTTCAGAAAATATTGTTTTCCCTTTATCTGTGTCTCTTGCCAATATTAAGAAATGCGGTTTTCTCTGCTGTCAACTTTTATAAGAAAATTTTTTGATGTTTTGTTTGATGTTTTAATTTTTTTTTCTAGTTTATCATTTTATGGTGGAGGAGGCCTTAGAGATCTCTAGCTTTATGTTGGAATCTTTTGTCTGACTCCCTGCATTGAGGAACTCTGAACTTTTTCTTTTGTCCTACTACTCAGCAGTATCATAAAACCAGTGCTCAAAGTTTCTAGGCATTGATGGATTTTCCTAGGACTTCTGGCTTCAGTGCTCATTTTTCTCTCTGGATTCTCTATTTTCCCCCTTTGATTTCTCTTATTTTCTTACCAATTCACAGCATTTTTCAAATGTTTTTATATTTTGTTCAGAATTTAATTTTTTTATGCAGGCCAAGTAATATTTAGGGTATCTAATTTGTTATCTGAACCAGAAATGGAGTTCAGGCACTTGGTGTCTTAGCTCATGTCTTTTATTTTGACTTTTATCAATGCACATGTTTACATGGAATGCATACTCTTTCATCTTTAGGAGAAAGGACTATCTTTACTAGCTTTGTGACTGTGTACCAGTCACTTGTGCTTTTAAACCTCATTCTAAAAATGATGATGATAATGATACCTACTTCATAATATTGTTTGCAAGAGTTAAATGAGATAATGTACATGTACATAAAGCACTCAGACTATGGTATGGCATCTGGTAAGTACCCAAGTTAGTGATCCCCTTCCTCCCTGTTGCAAGAAAGAGAACAGCTCTACAAAGGTTTAACACCAAAAACAAGAGTTAATGACTTTTTCAACAATGTACTTCTCACTTCTGTCACAGAAGTTAGTCACAATTCTTGGCTACAGGGATAATTAAAATCATTCAGGGGAAACAGATTTGTCATAAGGCAATTTATTTTAGTTGTCAGACAGAGTTAACTGGTTGATGAATGAGTTTGTGGTTTTTGGAAGTTGGGACTGAAACTCAACTCAGCAGAAAAGGCAGTGGCCCAGTTGTGAATATCTTATTTGATCAAAAAGAGATCTATGAAGGATAGTAGAAGGTTCTTCTGTTCAAGAAATGTCTGAGAGTTCATAAATTGGGAGCTCAGGAGAGAAAGGCTCAGATTTGTTCATTTCTGGTTGATTTCCTATAACTGTTTTCATGCTTTGCACATTATAAGCACTTAATAAATGTTTGCTGAATTAAAAAGAAGGACTTGGTTGTGTCAGGATAATATTAAAGAATTTTTATTCCAAATTTATTCCAAAGCCCAGTTAGAATCTTTGGGATTGTGATGGGGCCTTGTTTTTTATAACTAGGTCTCAGCCTTTGACAGGTGAAGATTTGGATAATGCAACAGATATATTGCACCTAATCCTATGGCCTCTCTTATTTTCTGATAACATTTATTTTATTTACGTTTTTCTTTTCCTTTCACTTAATTTTGGCAAGAGTATTTTTCAATTTTTTGCTCATCATTTTTCTTTATGTTCCCCATATCTAGTTTTGTGTTTGGAAGATTCATGACCACATGTTAGAAGTATAAATAATTCCTTCACGCTTTTTTTTTTTTTTTAAAGATTTTATTTTTTTATTTGACAGACAGAGATCACAAGTAGGCAAAGAGGCAGGCAGAGAGAGAGGAAGGGAAGCAGGCTCCCTGCTGAGCAGAGAGCCTGATGCGGGGCTTGATCTCAGGACCCTGAGATCATGACCTGAGCCGAAGCCAGAGGCCTTAACCCTCTGAGCCACCCAGGCGCCCCCCTTCACGCTGTTTTTTCTTTTTAAAGACTTTTTCATTTATTTATTTGAGAGAGAGAGAAAGCAGGAACGAGGGTGGAAAGGGGCAGAGGAAGAAGCAGACTCTCTGCTGAGCTGGGAGGCCCTCCTGGAGCTCAATCTCGGGACCCTGAGATCATGCCTTGAGGTCATGACCTTAGCCAAAGGCAGATGCTTAATTAATTGACTGAGCCTCTCAGGTGCCTCGCCTTCACACTCTTGATTTAAGAATATAACAACTGTTAATTCCATTACTTATATTTCATGAGTCCATTAGAAATAAATGTTTCACATCTATGGACTTTCAGCTGCGCTGTTTCTGTGTGGTTTGAATTATTGAGTTACTTAGTTTTTTCTTAATCCTTCTATTCTTGTGAGATCATTTTGAAATGGTGGTGACCTACTATTCAAATGGTTTTTGTTGACTATGGCTCTTAATTTGGATATTTGTGTTGTTGTTTTCTGAATTCAACTGATATTTGCAGTAAATATTTTGATGGAGTTACCAGAAGAATTTAAAATTTAATGCAGCAAGTAAAATAAATAGCCATGTCAAAAGCATACCCTCTAATCACCCTGTGCACACAGCTTGGAGATGTGTAAGATTCTACCTAACTATTAGGATACCCTGGGCTTAGTACTCTTTTTAATATCCCAATAAACCAGAAGTGTCATTTATTAATGTTATTCTTTACTTGGAAGGTTTTTCTTTACTTTTGTTTTATGTGTTTGTTTTTGTCTACAAGTTAATTTTAGAAATGCATTTTATAACAATACCCCACTAATGTTGAAAAAAGTTTTTAATCAATAATAGCCAAACTGTGGAAAAAGCCCAAATGTCCATCAACTAATGAATGGATAAAGAAGAGTGGTATGTGTATACATACATACACACATATATATGTGTGTATATGTATATATATGGTATGTGTATATGTGTATATATGTGTGTATATATATATGGTACATGTATACATGTATATATATGGTATATATGGTATGTGTATGTATATACATACCACTCTTCTTTATCTATTCCATTATATATACATATAATGGAATATTACTCAGCCATCAAAAAGAATGAAATCTTGCCATTTGCAACAACATGGGTGGAGCTAGAGTATATTATGCTAAGTGAAATAAGTCAGAGAAAGACAAATACCATATGATTTCACTCATTTGTGAAATTTAAGAAACGAAACAGATGCACATATGGGAAGAAAAAAAAGAGAGAGGGGAGCAAACTGTAAGAGACTCTTAACGATAGAGAGCAAATGAAGGGTTGATAGAAAGAGGTGGATGGGGGATGGGCTAAATGAGTGATGGGTATTAAGGAGGACACTTGTTATGATGAGCACTGAGTGTTATATGGAAGTGATGAAGCACTAAATTCTACTCCTGAAACCAATATTACATTGTATGTTAGCTGACTAGAATTTAAATAAAAATTTAAAATAAAATAAAAATATAGTTTATTTAAGGAAAATCTTTATAATGTCTAAAAGAAACTATGGATTGTCACATGATTACCTAAAAAATCCATTCTTGAATGCAATAGAATGGTAATTTTTGCAAAGTTTATATTATTATTTTTTTATACATGTTACAACTTTGCTGACTTCAGTTTTAATACTATTGGATTGTGGTGAAAGAATAAGAAGATTAAAGTCCATTAGCAGTATAATTCACCAGCATTTGAAAAGCAGTAATAAGTTACATTATTTATTTTCTGAAAGTCAATAATTTAAACTATCCATACCAAAAGGAAGAATAACATGATAACTCAATTTATTGAAATATACCAACTCATTTCACTTTTCTCTATTCTTTTCTAGTTTCTATATACACATACACATTTTTATGTAGTTGAAATCATAACATATAAGCAATTTGAATCATGCTTTCTTAATACCATGCCATACATATTTTCCCGTAATATTACTACCCCTTACAGTAATAATTTCAACAGCTTCTTATTCTGTTTTTTACTACTTTTAAGTACTTTTTCCACTTTTCAGTTGTTGAACATTCAGATTTTTTTTGCAGTTTTTTCCCCTGCTGTTTTCAGTGATATCACAAATTATCACATCAAATGCCTTGTTTCTTCTTTACAATTATTTAAGGACAAGTACCCAGGAATGAGTTTATTGAGTCAAAACATAATAAAAAATAATAGCTCATATGCCTTTGGTACTTGCCATATGCCAGATTGTCAGGGGGGCAGGCCTACAACCTGAATTCAATTTAATCTTCACAATAACTCCTTCCATAATTACATTAGCGTCTTTATTTTACAGACACAATAACTGTAGTAAAACAACTAAACTAAATGGGCATTAGAACCATGCCACTCTGAAAACTAGGAACTGCAACTTGGAACCACTGTGTGAGTTTCACATTCTGGAGTGTCACATTCTGGATGTATTTTACTAAATTGTTTTTCTAAAGAGTTACATTAATTTGTAGTAGTTCTCCACCCTGTCTTGTCCATACAAGCTATTAATTAGAGTACAGAATCTTAGGTTATGCACTCCCCTCTCCCCTGCACCACCCTCTGCTCAGCTTTGTTAATTTAATAAAAGCAAAAGGTTACCCCATGGTTAGAACAGAAGGGAACTCCTGGAATGTCATCTTATTGATTAATAAATTGAGGTTCAGAGGAGTGAGGTAACGTCCAAGACCAACCTGGGATCACTTGATTCCCTGGGCTAGTGCTTTTGTAGTGTACTTTGCTGCCATCCAGCTGTTTGTGTCTTTCTTCTCTTTCTTGTTCTCACTTGGTCCTTACTCTCAGATACCAAATATAAATTTTTCAGAGTAAGCCCCAGAATAAAAGTTTAAAACTAAAATAAATCCAGTCTATAAGACCGAACCAACTTTATTTCCAGTTAATTTTTATTGTGAAAAGGGCAAGAGAAACAAAATCTAAAACAAAAATCTATGTTGTTTTAGCAGGGAAAGTGATTGATCTGACACTGGTATCACTGGTGAGATTACTAATTCTGAGAATAGGCTCCAAATTACTAGTTTTTACGTATTTTTTAAGCAATTCCAGATTGAGAGAAGTATCAAATTTAACTGGTTTCCCACAATTCCTTGTGTTTTGGGTTTTTTTTTTTTTTTTTTTGAGAAATGCCTTGTTCACTGTTAACAAGAGATTTACTAAGGCCATGGACTGTAGATAAGTATTTTTTTATGTACATAAGTGAATTTTATGTGTCTTAGTGTTTATGCCAGCCAGTATGAGGAGGAGGAGAAAAGGAAAGGGTAATTGAGCACTTAATGTGTGCCAGATTTGTGTTTAACATACCTCTTCTTCCCCAAACCAAGGGTATTATCAGTCCCATTTTATAGACGAGAAAACTGAAGCTCAGAGAAGTTAACTGACTTACTGAAGTTCACAATAGATAATTATGAGGTGAGATAGTATCTATGTGATTCCACCATGGTTTGTTTCTCATTGAAGCTCATTGGTATTTTTCCTTAATTTCCTGGTACCAAAATTGGGATAGTCAATTAAAAGTATCATTTTCAATAGGTAGAAAAAAATATTGACTTTTCTGGCTTTAGAAAAGGTGATTTCTGAATAATGACTGAGTTATTCTGAGACAATTTCTTTAATTATGAGGTTGTAAGTGATCAGACTCCATCAACAGATTTCAATGGAAAATAAAAGTAGAGATAACAGAAAGAGGACTCTATTTACTAAATTTTCTTCAGCCTTGATTACAGTATACTGTTGGGCTTTCTTTAGAACTGATCCTGATGTGTGTACGTGTGTACGTGGGTGCACGTTCGCACGCACTTATGTGTGTGTTTGATTAAAGGTTTGTCTCTATTTATTTATTAATTTTTGCTTCTGGTCTTCTTGTGTGTTTTCATTTCAAAATTGCCTCAGTTAGATTTTCTTGTGTCATGTTGCTTTCACCAAGGTTTATGTTTCCTGTTTTCCAAAGAATTCTTTTGCACCAAACTTGGCAAATACTTCGTCTCTCCTCCATACAGCTTCTCTTACCTTTTTCTTTATAGGTTTTGCCTTTATGTCTTCAAGACAGCATAATTTCTTTTTTTTTTTATTATTTTTTTTAAAGATTTATTTATTTATTTGACAGACAGAGATCACAAATAGGCAGAGAAGCAGACAGAGAGAGAGGAGGAAGCAGGGAGCCCGATGTGGGGCTCGATCTCAGGACCCTGGGATCATGACCTGAGCCGAAAGCAGAGGCTTTAACCCACTGAGCCACCCAGGTGCCCCAAGACAGCATAATTTCTGCCCCTCCTCTCTTTATGCTCTTTCTGTTAGTTTCTGGTCTGCCGAATTATTTTTCTTCAAAGCCCATCCTCATGAATATTTTTTGAATTAATCGTATTTTACTTTTCTTTTTTTAAAAGATTTTATTTATTTATATAACAGACAGAGATCCAAGTAGGCACAGAGGTAGGCGGGGGGGGGGGGGGGGAGGAGCAGGCTCCCCACTGAGCAGAGAGCCCTATGCAGGCCTCAATCCCAGGGCCCTGGGATCATGACCTGAGCTGAGGCAGAGGCTTTAACCCAGTGAGCCACCCAGGCGCCCCTGTATTTTACTTTTTAAACTCCTTCCGCACCTTGGATGTTTTCTTTCCCAACCCCTGGGCTTTCATAATGCTTCTCTGTCTATTCTTCTTGCATTTCATTTACTAGATTTGTGGATCCTGTTGTTGTCCACATGGTTCACGTTTTTCAAACCGGAAACATCTGCATGGGGAGATGCTAATAATAAATAATTAAACTTAGCCTCTTTAGACCTCTTTACCAATGTCTTAGACCTCTTTACCAATGTTATTTAGTTATGTCACACAGTAACAGAGCTAGTAGGTAGTATCAATTTTTTTTCCCCACTGAAGAAACAAAGGAGGCTAATGACTTGAAGAAATTAATGTCAATTGAGATCCAACCCTGGAACTTATGCAGTAATTAGCTGATATGATTCCCAGCTTTGACCTGAAGAAATTAACTTTTACTGTATGCTTATATTCTATAGGACATTAATCAGAGGTGATTATGTAGATGTAGGTTTTGTGATACAGGAAAATTGATTGATATCTTAAAAATTGATTGATATCTTAATTTGTGACTGTTTTGACTGTCAGCACTGAAGCATTCCTTTGTATCTGTAAAAATTAACAGAGGAACCAAAACCATAAGTCTTTGCCTTGTCTTCTTCAGAAAGCAAAAGACTGAAAAGGATCTGACCATATTGTCTTTATATGGATATGAGTAATTGCAAATGCAACCCATGATTTAAAACTGTTTTTAAGCAGTTGGTTTTACTATTGTATCTTCCAAATTCATGATTCATCCTGTTACTCCCCTGCTTAAAAATAACAACATTTGGCTTATTCCCATTCCCTGCATAATTAAGGAAGTACTCCAGGAACCATACCTGGCTGCTTCTGCATCAAGTATTAAACCCCTTTCTCCCCCCTTATCTCCCTTTCTTATCCACTGAGAAGTTTACTCTTCACACCATTTCAGATTCTAGCACTAAGCCTAAAACTCAGGTTTTTAGCTCCATTGAATAGATTAACCATGCTTTCCCTTCTAGTCTCCTTTGAATCTTCCTAGTTCTGCAGGAGCTTTCCTGCAGTGCAATTTTCTTAGTAGGCTTTGTATTAGAGTCATTAGCATGCATCTCTTCTGTATACCTTTAGCTCCTTCTGCCAAAAATTATGTGTTGCCATAGTGTTAAGGCATTATACATAATAAATGTTCTGTAAATTTATGTGGGGTTTGGCATATGCGAAAATAATAAATCTTTATTTAAATATATTCTACTAGAGTAGATTGGCATGACTTTTATTTAACCCAAGCAAATGTGGTTTTACCTTATGTGTTTTGGCTGTATCTATGTATTATAATTATATAGCCTTTATATAGAATAAATGAATATTTACAATATCTCTTCTCCAGCCTTATTTTTGAAAAACCATGTGGCAGAATACTTATGAATGGAAAATATAGGAACTCATGCAAAAATCATCTCCAGAGGATTAAAAACTCTTTTATAAACATCTTTATAAAATTCTTTACTTTGTATATCTTGATATTGATGCCTGCCTCACAAGACACTTTTCAAATTCTTTTCATCCTAAAGTTTTAACAAGATACTCATAAGCTGGTTATGCTTTATTTATTTATTTATTTGCAAATAATATGGGTATGAAGAGGATGTTTATTTTTCTATAGCTAGTCTTTCATCTAAACTTTCAACACCTTTCAGGTTGTATGCTCTGTCTCCAGGTTTCACCATGGTTCCAGAGGTTAAAATAATTTGGATACTTTGAATGGAAACACAAAAATAATAATTAAAAAAATTACAGATAGACTTAATTTAATATACACTGCAGAAATGAGCAGACATTTTCCAATTCTCCTGGTCTTAGTTCTGTCCATGCCAAAGCATATTTTTTCAGCCCCTGTCCTACATATTTTAGCTTAATTTTTCCTAACAATTTAAGCATACAGTTCTAAATACTGGTTTTCCTTTTATAGTTTCCTTTATGTACTTCAACACAGCATGGCAAACATTTCTACTCCTGCTCTGCAAACATTTTTACTTTTTTAAACTTCCCAACAATGTCTTCTGCCCCCCTCCAATACCCCCAAGTCAGCTATTCATCATTCAGTCTCTTTGAAGTTATGGATGTATGCACCTATTAGAACTTCCTCATCACCTCCTCTAAATTCACAGGCTCTAAAGCACCAGCAAACAATGTAGATTTTGATGAAGATTTCCTGAAGGAGCAGAAGAGACGGTTTATATCACTTGTCCCACAGCCAGTACCTTCAGAATCTCTGTTAGGTTATCTCTTTTCTTTAAAATTTCTCCTTAGGCTTGCTACTATCAAAGATTTTCTTTTTAAATTTTTTATCCATATACCTCAGCTTTCTTGGCTCCTTTCTTTACCAGATTTTCCATGAGACTCCTTAGTTCCTCACTTCATTATGCAAAGATATTGAGGTCAGTTCTCTCTCCTATCTGCAAATTTATACATCTACATCTATCACAGAGCTCAAAAAAAAAAAAAAAAGAAAAGAAAAAAGAAAAAAAAAGAAAGAAAAAGAAAAAGACCCTTGATAGTAGAGTCAGTATTGCTTAGAAGCCATGATCTTCTTTTATTATTTAAGCATTTTCACTCCAAACTTTAAGCATATAAAATATTTATTTCAATTAAGTTCTATGCCTTTCCTGGAAGAAGTAGTCTTATCATTAGATTAAGGAATGAACATCAATATTTTTTTATATGTCTGTATTTTTGTTACATCTGATTCTCTAGTAGGAGTGGCTTAAAATTAACACATTTTGGAATAAATTCATTGGAAGAGAAAAGATACACAGAAATATGTTATGCCAGAATTTTGTCCAAGTACTAGCTGCTGTGGAGGAATTCCTGTTGGAAGTAAAATAAGGTAACATATATTAAGTTCAGTGTCTGATTATTCTTATTCTTATTTTTGTTCCTTGTTCTATTGTAAATTTTGCAAGAATATGCAAGAATCTTTGAAAAACAAACGTATTAGAACTCTAATGTTCAAATGAGTTTTAATCCTTTTAAAGTATGTATTAGAGGTCAGACCTATACCACAGTAATGTTGTTATCAAGCTAAACATTTTTGTCTAGGGAAACTAGCTTTCAGGCAGTTATTTTAAGGTCTCATCAAAAGAAAATCAACTTCACTGTAATGTAATTAAGATTGGTTTTTCTATTCCAAATGTAATTAGGTAGGTTAGTCACAAGCTTTTTTTACTAACTTGGTTTGAGATTGGTTTAGATTTACCACCAGTGAGTGTTTGTTCACAGGCTCAGAAGGCAGTGCCCAAGGAGAACCAATGATGGAAAGTTTGAAATAAAGGTGCCATTTCCTCAATACTTGTGTGATCTTGGACAAGTCATTTCCTCTGGGCCTGTTTCCTTCCTCAGTATATTGAAGAGGTAGCGTCCAACTCTTATCATTCAGTGATCACACTAGAAAATCAGTAGCATATAAAAGCAACAAACAACCTGAGGCAACCCGAGGTGGAGCTTCAAGACAGGGAGAAGAGAGAATGAGTATTTTTCAGAAGTGTGATTTTTTTAATGCTGTAATTTAAATTTAACTTTCCAGATTTGGAAAAAATAGTTCTTACAATTGACATTTTATTAGGAAGAACACAACTAAAGTGTAGAGTAAGAATAGTTATTTTATTATCTAGGAGACTATCAGAAAGGAATGAATTATATGGTGAATAAACAGTTAATTGTGAATTTGAATGAAAATGAAGTAGAACCCAGGAATCCAATGTTATCTCTTTTTGTTATATTGCCTTTTACTGATCAGAACCCAAAGTTGGATGTATAATTTAATTGGCAACCAGAGCAGCTGAGATACCCTCATAGTCAGAAGGATGTATAGCCATGAAGATTAGGAGCTGGCTTTAAGCTGGCTTTATGCAGCAGCCAGAGCCAAAGCCACAGTGTCCCAGAGAAACCCTCTCAGAAGGGTAAAGCAGTGGAAAAAATAAAAGGCTTTCTATGTATACATTTTAGCCCTGCTACTTACAGTTTAGTGACCCTAGGAAAGTAATCTCACTTCTTTCAACCTCAGCTTCCATATTCATATTATGGGAATAATTCTACCTACTTTGCAGTGTTGTTGTCATGAGAAAGTGTAGGCAGAGCATAGATGTTCATTTAGTAGGATTTTGATTATATACCTTTGATTATATATTTCTGTATCATTTATTTCTGGTCTAGTCTTTGAGACTCATGGAAATATACTTCTAATTTGTATGCCCCCACTCGTGGTCAAGGGCAGGCAAAACATAATCCTTAACCAACTGAGCCACCCAGGCGTCCCCAAAACATAATCCTTTTGGCTGCATCCCAGCATAGTTACATGGAAAGAAGTTAGGAAGTACACCCAAATAGGTTTTTACCCCCCCCCATAGGGGGGCTATATAGAACCAGATACTTTTTCCCCCTACATTCACAGAAATGTTGGTATTACTAGGTCTTGGTCTTAAGGGAAAAAAAAAATCTTAGCCATGCAGGCACTCTCTCTTCAATTTTTTTGAATATTTTAAGAAGAATAAGCATTAACTTTTCTTTAAACATTTGTTGGACTACACCTGTGAGCCATTTGATCCTGTACTTTCGTTTATTAGGAGTTTTTAAATTACTGATTCAATTTCCTTGCTGGTAATGGCTCTTTTCAAATTTTCTATTTCTTCCTGTTTCAGTTTTGGGAGGTTATATGTTTCTAGAAATTTATCCATTCTTCTAGGTTGTCCAATTTGTTGACATAATTTTTCATAGTATTCTCTTCAATTGTTTGTATTTCTGTGATGCTTGTTATTTCTCCTCTCTCATTTGTGATTTTATTTGCTTGGGTCCTTTCTCTTTTTTTCTTAATAAGTCTAGCTAGGAGTGTATCGATTTCATTGATTTTTTTTTCAAAGAAACATCTCTTGTTTCATTGATGTGTTCCATTGGTTTTTTTGTTTCTGTATCATTTATTTCTGCTTTAATTTTTATTATTTCCTTCCTGCTGCTGGATTTAGGCTTTGTTTATTTTTCTTTTACTAGCTTCTTTAGGTAAAGGCTGGCTTGCTTATTTGATATTTTTCTTCCTTCTTGAGTTAGACCTCTATTGCTCTAAACTTCCTTCTTAGAACCACTTTTGCTTCAGCCCAAAGCTTTTGGACCATTGTGTTTTCATTTTCATTTTTTTCCATGTACTTTTTAATTCTTCTTTTATTTCCTGCTTCACCCATTAACCCATCTAACCTTCATGTATTTGTGTTTTTCTTTTTTCCAGGTTCTTTCTTATAGTTGACTTCTAATATTGTTGTCAGAAAAGATGCATAGTCTTACTTCAGTCTTGAATTTGTTGAGGCCTCTTTTGTGGGCTAATATGTGATCTGTCCTGGAGAATGCTCTGTGTGTGTTTGAGAAGACTATGCATTCTGCTGTTTTAGGGTAGAACATTCTGAATGTATGTGCTAAATCCATCTGTCATTACAGTCACTGTTTCCTTGTCGATTTTATGTTAGTATGGTCTATCTATTGATGTAAGTGGGGTTTAAAAGTGCTCTACTATTACTGTATTACCATTGATTACTTATTTTATGTTTGTTATTAACTGTTTTATGTATTTGGGTCCTCCCCATCCATTTTGGATGCAGAAATATTTATAATAATTATATCTTCTTGTTGGATTGTCCCCTTAATGATCATAAAGTGTCCTTTTTGTCTCTTATTAGAGTCTTTGTTTTACAGTCTAGTTTGTCCAATATAAGTATTGCTGGTCTGGCTTTCTTTTGACATCCATTTGCATGATAAATGATCTCTATCCCCTCACTTTCAATGTGCAGGTGTCTTTGGCTTTAAAGTAGTTGTTTGTAGTCAACATCTATGAATCTTATTTTTTTAATCCATTCTGACATCCTATGTCTTTTGATTGGAGCATTTAGTCCATTTTACATGCCAAGCAATTATTGATAGATATGTATTCATTGGTACTGTATTACTTGTTTTGTGGCTGTTTCTGGAGATTTTCTCAGATTGTTGTCTCTTTCATGGTTTGCTGGTTTTCTTCAGTGACATATTTGGATTTCTTTTTCTTTATTCCTTGCATGTTTATTAGTGGGTTTTGATTTGTGGTTACCATTAGGTTTGTTTAATACATCTTCTGGATATAGCAGTCTATATTAAGTTGATGGCTAATTAAGTTTGGAACCATTCTTTTCTCTTCTCCTCCTCATGTTTATGTATATGTTATTATATTTTATATCCTTTATGTGTGAGTTCCTTGACTGATTTTTTATAGAAATATTCATTTTTACTGCTTTTGTGTTTCCTGCCTTTATATCATTACTTTTAGTCTCTCCTTTCCACTCAAAGAGCCCCCTTCAATATTTCTTGCAGAGTTGGCTTAGGAGTCAAAAACTCCTTTCATTTTTGTTTCTCTGGGAGACTCTATCTTTCTTTCTGTTCTGAATGATGGCCTTGCTCAATCAAGTATTCTTGGCTGCAGATTTATCCCTTTCAGCACTTTTGAAAATATCATGCCACTCCTTTCTGTCCTGCAAAGTTCCTGTTGAAAAATATTTTGCCAGCCTTATGGATTTTCCTTTGTAAGTTAGTGATTTTCTTTTTTAAATTATGTTCAATTAGCCAACATACAGTACATCATTAGTTTTTGATGTGTTCAATGATTCATTAGTTATGTATAACACTCAGTGCTCATCACAGGACGTAACCTCCTTAATGTTCATTGCCTGGTTATCCCATCCCCCCACCCCCTCTCTTCTATGAAATTTAGTTTATTTCCCATAGTTAAGAGTCTTTCATGGTTTGTCTCCCTCTCTGATTTCTTCCCATTCAGTTTTCCCTCCCTTCCCCTATGATCCTCTGCACTATTCCTTATGTTCCACATATGAATGTAACTATATGATAATTGTCTTTCTCTGATTGACTTATTTCACTTAGCATAATCCCCTCCAGTTCCATCCATGTTGATGCAAATAGTACATATTCATCCTTTCTGGTGGCTGTGTAATATTCTATTGTATATATGAACCACATCTTCTTAATCCATTGATCTGTTGATGGACATCTAGACTCTTTCCATCATTTGGCTATTGTGGACTTCACTGATATGAACATTGGGGTACACATGCCCTTTCTTTTCACTCCATCTGTATCTTTGGGGTAAATACCTAGTAATCCAATTGCTGGGTCGTAGGATAGTTCTATTTTTTAACATTGTGAGGAACCTCCATACTGTTTTCCAGAGTGGCTGCACCAGCTTGCATTCCCACCAACAGTGTAAGAGGATTCCCCTCTCTCCACATCTTTGCCAACATTTGTTGTTTCCTGACTTGTTAATTTTTAATTATTCTAACGGGTGAAAGGTGGTATCTCATTGGGGTTTTGATTTTTATTTCATTGACTTCTTTTGTCTTACTGCTATTAACAAATTTTTCTTTATGACTATATCTTGCAAATTTAATTACACTATGTCTTGGTGTGGGCTTGCTTTTGTTGATTTTGATGGGAGTTCTCTGTGTCTTCTTCATCTAGATGTCTGTTTCCTACTCCAGATTAGCAATGTTTTCAGCTATTATTTCTTCAAATAAATTTTCTGCCTGCTTTTCTCTCTCCTCTTCTGGGACTCCTATAATATGAATGTTATTACGTTTGATGGAGTCACTGAGTTCCCTAAGTCTATTCTCATTTTGCATAATTCTTCTTTCTCTCTTTTGGTCAGCTTCATTGCTTTCCATTACTTCATCTTTTAGATCATTAATTCCTTCCTCTGCTTCTTCCAGTCTGCTGTTCATTGCATCAAGTTTCTTTCTGATCTTGTTTGTTGCACTCACCTCTGATTGATTCCTTTTTTAACTCTTTTGTCTCTCTGGTAAGGGTCTCACTGATATCTTTCATGCTTTTCTCAAGACCAGTGAGTATCCTTATGACTGTTTTTTAAATTGTCCATCAGACATATTACTTATTTTTGTGTTTTTGTTTTGTTTTGTTTTACTTTTACTTAGATCTCTGACTATGGCCTTATCTTCTTTCATTTGGGATAAATTCCTCTGTCTTCTCATTCTGTCCAAGTCTCTGCCTGCTTCTCTGTGTTAGAAAAGTGAGTTATGTCTGATACTCTTGAAAGTAAAGGCCTTATGATGAGGAGGTCAGTGCCCAGGGCCTTGCACTTACGGGAGTGCCTTTGGTGTGTGCAGTGTGCATTCTGGTGGTGTGTTCTGGAGTCTATCCTTCAGGTCAGTCATCTGCAGAAGCTCTCTTTGCCTGCTTTGAACAGTGTTTGGTCCCTGGCCTGATTATGGTGAGTTTTAACTAGATGAGTCCTGGTCTACTTCTGAAATGAGACCTATTACTACCTGCATCAGAACTGAGGCCCTGTAAAACTCTGTGTTTGGGAGACATGGTGTGCATAGGAGTTTGTGCTTGCCTTCTGGTGGAAGGGCTGCTATCCTGGGAGTGAAGTAGGCATGACTGTAAAGGGCCATTCTAGCAGAGTGCAGGGGATGGGGTTTAGTGTAAACAAGTTAGGTAGCCGGTGTCTGTCCTGTGCTGCTTCCTGCTTGTATTTATGCTGAGGTGTATGGGAGCAAGTGGTGCCATCCAGCTCCTTTGTTCCTGGAGATGTCTGTCCCTAAATGCTGACTCTCAGGGGCATGCACCGGGAAGAGCAGATTATCTCCCCACTTTGTGCTTTAGGGGCTCTTCAGATCACTCTTACATCACTGAATGTCCCACAGACTATTTTCCTGCCTTGTCTCCAAAGAGCAGCACAGTGCCCTCCAGGCTCTAACCCAGCCAAGCTTCCTGACCTTTAAAACTCCAGGCTATAAGCCATGCTGATTGCAAGGATTCATAAAATTCACCTTTGTTCATTTCCCAAGCCAGTGGCTATGGGTAAATTTCTTGTGTGTCCCCTTGTGCTTGTCTCTCTCTTACCTTTCTTCATGACCATGACTCCCTCCCCTCCTCAGCAGCCAGGATCAGGTTCTCCCCTCAACCACATCTCTGCACTCTCTTCCTTCTTTGATGTGGTCTCTTCTCTCCCTTCATTGTGGAGTTCTGTCAGTCTTCAGATTGATTTCTGGGGTATTTAGAATGATTCAATAGTTATCTAGTTGGGTTTGTGGGATAAGACAAGCCTACAGTCCTCCTACTCAACTGCTATTCCTGTCTCTGTTGCTTTTTTCTTCAAACAAAATTTTTGCCCCATTTTCTCTCTCTTCTTGTGGGATTCCTGTAATGTGAATGTTATAATATGTAAATATCATTGATTGAGTTGCGTTGCTGAGTTCACTAACTCTATTCTCAGTTTGCATATTTTTTTTCTATTACCTGCTCATCTTTTTTTTTTTTTTTAAGATTTTATTTATTTATTTGACAGAGGGAGATCACAAGTAGGCAGAGAGGCAGGCAGAGAGAGAGAAGGAAGCAGGCTCCCCGCTGAGCAGAGAGCCCGATGCGGGACTCGATCCCAGGACCCTGAGATCATGACCCGAGCCGAAGGCAGCGGCTTAACCCACTGAGCCACCCAGGCGCCCCTATTACCTGCTCATCTTAATTACTTTCCATTACTCTGTCCTCTATACCACCAGTTTGTTTTTTTTGCTTCCTCTAGTTTACCATTTATTCAATCTAGTATAGTTTTAGTTTTGTTTATTGTATTCTTCCTCTCAGATTGGTTCTTTTTTATCTCTTTGTTAAGAGTCTCATTCATGTCTTCATCTCTTTTCTCAAGTTCAATGAATATCTTTATGAATCATTATTTGTATTGTCTATCAGGCAATATTACTTATTGGTCTCTTGCTGTGATTTTGTCCTGTTCTTTCATTTGTGACATATTCCTGTTTCCTCATTTTGTCTGTCTCTCTGTTTCTCTGTGTTAGGAGAGTCAGCTCTGTCTCTTGCCCTTGAAAATAGTGACCTTATGAAAAGAAGTTCTGCCCGGCATTTGTAATGTCCCCTGTTTGCTGGAAACTGGCACTTCAGGGATGTCTTATATGTGTATTGCATGCAAACTGTTGTTGTGGCTAAACCACTTTTGCCTTCAGTCTAGTCATCTACTGTGGCTATCTTTCCTGTTTGTTGGCAGTGTTTGGTCCTTTTGTGGTTAGTGGTCCAGTTAGTGGACCAGTCTGGGGCTGGTCCTTTTGTGTTTAGTGGTCCAGTTAATGGACCAGTCTGGGGCTGCCTTGGGCTTTAGTTGAGTCAGAGCAGGTGTTGTCCAGAAGTGCAGTAGCACCAAACTGCCAGCTGCTTTCTGTGTTTTCTCCTGAGTATCTTTTATTGGTAGCCTAGGCCTGCAATTAGACCAGCTGTCTGTGCCCAACCCACTCCAGGGCTGCATTCTGACTGATGGATGTGGTTATCTTTCCCTCTTCCCAGGGAAGGACTCACTTTGGTGAGGTGCTGGCTCCTGTTGGGGCTGCTTGCACACTATCAAGCTTATGGCCCAGATTTGAATGAGCTCTAACCAAGAGAGTATTGGAGGGAGCAGATCTGGAATGTGCATAGGGTAGGTGAGGTGGTGTGTGGTATTACCAAGGTTTGTGTGCCTCAGGTCCTCTGCGGGAGGGGTCCTGTAGCACCAGAACTGAGGCAGGCCTGTCTGGAAGGGGCAGATCCACAGAAGCCAGCATGAGGGGATAGCAGTGGGGTAGGCTGTGAGGGGGTAGGGCACAGTGTAAGCGAGCTAGGTAGTGAATGTTGGTACTACACTGTTTCCTGCAGATGGCCCTGTGTTTATGTTGGTGGAGGGGGAGGGAAATTGTGTCCACAAGCTCCTTTTTTCCTAGAGGAGTCTCCCAATGACCCCTGTCCTTCTGGGATATAGTCTTTGATTTGTAAATAACTTTCTTTCCATATGCCCTAAGCATTTTTCCAACTGCTTCTTTTATATTGTATCTCCACAGGCTGTTCATTGTGCTGTCTCTTTAAGGGTAGGGACTCTTACCCTCCCATCTTTCCTAGGGTCAAACCTGTTGAGTTTTAAAATTCTAGGCTTTCAGTCCTATTGGTTTTAAGAAATCACAAAATTTCATCCCCCTGGTTTTCAAAGCCAAATGTTATGGGGATTTTTCTTCCCCATGTGGGCTTCCCAGTATGATAATCTGTTTCTCTCCCTTCTCTCCACTGGTGGGTCCTTCCTTCCCCCAGACAGTCCATGTTCCATTTAGCTCCTCACTGCATCTTTGCCCTTTCTACACATTTTTTTTTTTTTTTTTTTTTTTTTGGTGGCCTTCTCCTACATATAGTTGTAGAGTTTGTTTTGAGAGTCTTTGGGTCATTTTCTGGGGTATTTAGGATGATTTGATAGTTATCTAACATGATATGTTATATCATGGGATGGGGTGAGCTTGGGGACCTCCTACTCTGCCATCTTCCCAGGAATCACATAATTAGATTTTAATAGCATTGTTTTGTTTTCTGTTTGTAAATGTGTTTACAGAGCAGTATATTATAGTGGTTTGGCAGACAAGCTTTGTAGTTACTTAGCTTGGATTAAAAATACCAGTTCTGCTACCTACTGGCTATGAGGTCTTGGGTAGGCTACTTAACTTCTCTGTGTCCCTTTGCTCTCAAATTAAATGGATCTAACGAATGTGCTTTCTTAAAATAATAGAAAGCACTAACAAGTACCCAATAAATGTTAGCTATTATACTTATTTTTGGCAAGTGATAATACTTTCCCATTGCAGTAGGAAATTAATTTTATGTTAAAATTTAAGAATTAAAAAAGTGGTCAATATAGAGAAAATATTAAGTAAATACTAACATAAGTAGTTGGAGATTATAACTAAAATCTTGATGGTGAATGAATCAACTTGGAAAGTAGTGTGCTAGAGTATTAGTTATAAGTGAATTAACCAGTTCTGGTTGAGCCACCAAGAGGCAGTCACTACCAAATCAAATGTTCTGTGAAACTTCCAAAGTTTTGACCAGTGGACTTAATATATAGCCTGGCACTTAATAAGAACTCTATAAATATTTATTGAGTAATGAATGATTGCAGATAACTGGTACATAGACTAATAGAATTTTCTTGGCTGAAATTCAACTTTTCTATTTTACTTTCTGAAGGAAATGTTGAGCCTATTTTCAGCCACCTTGTAGCCCATCTCTAAGCAGACTAAGGGTAGATTTTTCGGGTTTTTTTTGTTTGTTTTTAATAATAAAATGGCAAACTTTCCAGCTGTACATTAATATTTAAAGCATATGGATTTTCTTGCAAACAATAGCCATAGAATATCTTGACTGCAGGCTCTCACTAGAGAGCTTTGTCCTGAAATTGCTGGCATAATTTTAGCTGAAATCATTAAGATTTGAAGAAGATGGGCCAAAGGACATGCTTTTTGCCTTTCTATGAATTCCAGGTTCTAGTCTCAGACCAGATAAAACCAACAGATGAATATTTATCTGAATCTCATTCCTTATTATCCTGAATATATGTTTCATTGAGGTTTTGTTGTTGTTGTTGTTGTTGTTGTTGTTATACCTCTGGAGTTAATTGGACATGGTTTTATTATAGGGAATGCTATTGAATATTTTATAAAACCATTCCACAAAACACCATTTTACTGTGAAATATCTATTACATAAGAATTTATTATATAAATTCCCTTTAGAAGATAAATTACTATCCTTCCTTTTATTATAAAATAAAATTCATTTGGAGACTCATTGAGTTTTTTTTTTTTTTTTACTTTTTAAGTGATGGGAATCTTGGAACTAAAATTGATATTCTTTTACAGAAACATAGATTAGATTTTTAAGGAACTACATGCTTCCTATCACTATGGCTTCTATTTAAAAATTTTATTTTAATAAACTATTTCATAGATGTCTTATTATAAGCCATCTGTATTCCTATTTGGAAGCAGAAAGTACAAGGAGGCAGTTTAGGTGGTGATAAAAAGTATACATGGTCAAGTTGTCTGTGTTCAGATGGTGGCTCCTTTGTGTTCTAGCTGTGTTATTTTATCAGTCACTTAATCTTTCTGTGCCTCATTTTCTCATCAGTTGAGTGGGAATAATAACAGATAACATCTCATAAGTTTGTTGAGATGATTAAATGAATTAGTATAGTGCCTGGCAAATCATAGCTGAAAACAAATGCTAGCTGTTTTTCACAAGCAGGAAGCGTGATAAATTAAATGAACAGTATTTAATCATTATGAAAAGTAAACTGATAAAGAATTGAAATAGTCAAAAATTAAATGTGCAATTGTTTTTCACTTCCAAAACCAGAGTAGCAATTATTTGTAGGATTGTGATTTGCCAAAGCAGATATGCAGTAAGTGAGGGTATTTTGGGAATAATTTTCACTCAACTTTTAATTTATTCAATGTTTCAAAATGTTCATATTTCAAATGTTGCTCTGGGCCCTGGTGATTCAGAAATAGAGTCCTAACCCAATGGAAATTAACATCTAGGCTTAAGAAGGTATTAAGGGAAGAAGGCCAATTTCAAGGGTAAAATAGAATCTGTACCACAGAAGATAACATGTAATAATTACAAAGGAAAGTATTTGAGTTCTAATTTTTAAAATTAGAACATCTGGGGCTCCTGGATGGCTCAGTTGGTTAAGCAACTGCCTTTGGCTCAGGTCATGATCCTGGAGTCCCAGGATCGAGTTCTGCATCAGACTCCCTGCTTAGCAGGGAGACTGCTTCTCCCTCTGACCCTCCCCCTTCTCATGCTCTCTCTCTCTCTCCCATTTTCTTTCTCTCAAATAAATAAATAAAATCTTAAAAGAAAATAATTTGAAATTAGAACATCCACTTTCAGCCAAGAGAAATAATTAAGAACCAGAATTATGCTCTTGACTTTAACAACTAAAAATCTGGACAAAATATAGATAGGTTTATGATCTTAAACAACAGGCAGCAGAGGACTGTGATCACTGAGACAAGGGAAACAAATATCTTCAACTTATTGCCTGGAAGTAGTTTTGAGGTCACAGCCCATGTATAGGATACTATAGGAGTGTATAGTAAAGGGATCTATTTTTTTCCCCTGGGAATAATAAAAGGTCTTCTTGAGGAAGTGATATTTATTCCAAGACCTAAGAGATTAATTTATTCATTCAACAAATATTTACTAAGCATCTATCTTGTGCATAGTTCTGGGTGTTAGGTGGCAGGCTGAACAAAACACAAGGTAGGCAGCTTCTTCTCATGGAATTTTTTCCTGGTGGATAAATAAGAAATAAGTAGGTCAGGTTGGTTAAGGGTGGTGAAATGTTGCAAACTGAAGAAGGAGAAGGTTCAATGATTCAGAAGTGAGAAAGATCCTAGTATGTCTCAGCAAATAAGCATTTAGTTTGATTATAATGGAAAAAGAGGTAGTTGACAGGTGAGAAGCTAGGATGACGCTAGAGAGTGATGCAGGGATCGGAAAATGCAGAGGATTGTGGGTCATGTTAAGAATGATGCTTTATCCCAGCAATAATGGAAACCACTGCTGGTTTTTCTAAGCAAAGAAGAGATTGAATCAATTTTGTATTATTAAAAGATCATCCTGCTCTAAGTCAAGAATGAATTGGAATGGGTAAGTGGCAGGGAGATCAATTAGGAGATTAAAGCAGATGCCCCATGGATAAATGGAGTCTCATTACAGTATGAGAGTGGGAGGGACAGAAGTAGATGAGTGAGATGGATGTCTGGAGAGCTAGGAAAGGAGAGAGCGAGAAAGAGATGATTTCCCTATTTCTGTCTTCAGCAACTGGAAGAATGCTTTAGTCCTTTACTGAAGAGACAGTTCTGAAGAAGAAATATATTTGAGGGATGGCAAGATAAGTTCAACTTTTGACATTGCATTTGAGATGCCAATGGAATATCCACGTGGAGTTGTTAAGGTAATGAATACACATTTCTGGAGCTCAGGTGCTAGCAAGATATGGGAGGTTACTGCATGTAAATAGTAATGGGAGTTATGGTTGTTGGTAAAAGTAGCCCTTTCTCCCACAATGTGCCTGAGCATTTTCTGTTTACTTTTGTTCTTGTTTACTTCTCTCTGTGTTTAGTAGTTGTTTTAAGGTGTTCTACACACATCTGTTTCCTTAGTCCTTGATTTCCTCTAGAGTACTTCTTCCTTGCTTCTGATATAAACTTTTATAAATAATGCATGTACTGTGAACATTTTAAATAGACACATCAGGAAGAATTATTCCTGTTCCAATCGGTGACTGTTAAGGACCCACATTTCTTTCTAACAGGTATATCATTCCACATTTGAGGCAGTATGTTTCTTAGGAATTACAGAAATTTTGAAGGGTTTTTTCCTTCTACCATGATGTGTATCCTGGCAAAATAAATACACATTCCCTTATTGATTCAGGCAGCCAGGAATGTAGAGCTCTGGGAAATCCCTGAAGTAATGAGCTCTGTGGTGTAAAGACCCATGTGAATCATTTTCAGGCACAAGTTGATTGAGCTTGTCCCCAAATTGGCAATGGCTTTATGGAGCAAACATCTGTGGCCTGGTGGACCTCAATAAAATAGATGTACAGCTGACGATTGTTGAGTTAATAGGGAAGAACAATAGTAGCTCCGTATGTGTGCATGCCTGTGTGTGTGCACACGCAGGCGCACGTATGTGTCTGTATGTGTGTGTAAGATGCATTTCTGCAGAATTCTATTATTCTATTCCAACAGGGAACATGAGTTTTACATTATGGTTGTTTGCCTTCCTGTACACGATTTTGCCTTCAGTCTTTCTCTTGCTGAAGCTGTAGTGCTGGGCTACTCTGATGTTTCTTCAGTGCAGCTGGAGGCATGTCTTTTGGCAAGGTTCTGTGTTTATTATAATCTCTGTGATGTGCAAAAGTAAATTTCTTCTTTAACTTTCTCTTTAAATACTTAGAATTATGAATGTGGTTTTAATTAAGGATTTCAAATAGAAACATTTCCTTTTTCTTAGGATGGTTTTCAGTTAGAATATTTTAGGGGTTTGAGAAATACCAGATCCCCAATTCACAAAGTGAAGAAAAAAAAAAAAGAAAGAAAGAAAAAAAAAACCCATACCAAAAAAAAAAAAAAAAATCATCAGTTGCTTTAAGCTGCTATGGTGTGACTAAGGTTATAAGGCATGGATTTGGGTCACAGTCACAACTAAGTAACGTTTTTGCCCCTGTAAATGTCTACAACCTATTGACAGATTTGGGAAATCTTCCCTGCATAAATATGGTGACTGTTTTTCCTTTATATAAACTCATGTTTGTTAGGACTAAGTCTTACGCCAGGCCTGACTTTTCAGATCAGGTATTGTGTTTTCTTCTTACAGGCTCATGATCTTGGCAAGTCATTTAGCCTTTGTGAACCTTAGGAGCTTCATATGTATAAATCACATGTTCTGCTCTTACCAGATACAAAATGAATATTCAAAATTAAATAACTCTATATGCTGTGCTTCCTTTTGATTATTAAATCTATCTATCTATCTATCTATCTATCTACCTATCTATCTATAAACGTGCATGTAATTCCATGGAAATAATATACAGAGCTATTATAGAACCTGAATAACAGGGATTGAGTAGAGGTAAGAGGGAGACTTTATCTTTTCACTATATATCCTTTGTACCATTGATTTTTTCCCCCCATGTTCAAGTATCACTTTTTATAAAAACAGCAAGGCAAAATCAGTATTCATACAAGCTCCTGTCCTGTGAATTGTGAGAAAAATGTTCTGTTCTTAGAGTTTGCCTTTTCAGATATTCCTAAGTTTGCCTTTCCAGTCCTAAGTGGTCAATCCTCTTTACTGTCATCAGAAAGTCTACCTACCATGCTAGGTAAGGATTTGTACCCTGCTATTGTTGCTACTCTCATTATCCCATAGTTTTCTCCTTTATTCAAGGTAGCTTATAGGACCCACTGTTCTTGCCCAGAAACATAACTTTGTTTGCTTCCAGATTTGGGCCTCCTCCCTTTTCTCCCCACAGTCTCATGGCTTCAGCACAGGCTGTGAGCAGCTGCTCAGGAAGAACACAGAAAGAATGATGAAGTCATAGAATTGCTAGTATTTTCAGGAGGTCTACTCATGCAGGAAGCTGTCAGCTCTGTTTTTATGGGTAGGGATTCCACAGCTTCCCTGGGTAGATCCAGTCCAGTTGGGTCCTTCTTTCTTATGTTCTCAGTATAAAATTTCCCTCAATGACTTGGATGAAGATAGAGAGTGTATGTGTGCCATGAGGGTGATAAAATCAGGATCTAAAAATATCTGAATAGTCTGCAACTAAATATAGCAAGATGGACTTAAGTATACATATAGCCAAATTATTTATCACTTAATGGGAAGAGATGTTTGAGAATCAGTCTGTATGAAAAATAGGATTTTAGGTGAAAGTGATGGGGTACCAAAAATGCTAATGCCTAGGCTGGCTTAAAGTAAGAAAAGTACCTAGGATGAGAACTGTGACAATCTCTTCTATCAGATCAGATGCTTTCTGCATCAGCATCTTATTATTGAGAGGAACAGTAACAAATTGCATTTGTAGCAGAGTGACAAAAATGGAGAAGAACCTGAATCATTGATAATGCTTAATTGTAACTAGCATTTGTTTACCAGTTTCTATGTATCCAAAATTCTGTTAAGAACTTACATGGGCTTTTGCTGCTTTAACTGTAGTAGATTAGATTGTTGTTTCATAAATACTCATTCCTCCCTCTCCCAAATCCATTAGGAGGATAAATTTGCTTCCCTTCTTCTTGACTTTGGATTTGGGCACGTGATTTTCTTTGACCAATGGTCAGCTAGTACATGTTACAGGCAAAAGCCCAGGTTTTTGCATGTATTTTCTTAGTTGGGTTTGCCCTCTTAGACTCCTGCTTGTTACTGTGTAATGAACATGCCTTGGGTAGTTGCTGGTCTAAGGAGGATAGGACTTATTTGGAGCAGGCTCATACCCAATATGCAGTTTTTGGAACAAATCACAGCCAACACCAGTATAGACCAGCTGAACTCCAGTCAACCTATAGACAAGAGAGCTAGAAATTAATGCTTATTGTTGTATGCTATTAAGTTTTGATGTGGTTTGCTATGCAGCATTATTGTGGCAATAGGTGATCAGCACTATAACAGACAAGCTCAAAGTCTCAATGGCTTACACCAAAAAAAATTTTTTCCCTGGACAAAGGCTATGAAACAGTTGTGGTTCTACTAGACTTAGCTGAGATAGGTGAGGCTTGGCTTCTGACTGCAGGTTGGGTTCAAGTTTGTTGTGTGTGTTTTCTTAGTTTTCTTGGATAAGTGACTCCCTGGGGGGCATATTCTTCATATAGAAGATCATCAGAGCACAATAAAGCAAGCAGACCATGCAAGCATGTTTAAAGTTCTGATGATGTCACTTCTGCTAACATTACATTGGCTAAAGCAAATCATTTGGCTAAACCCATTATCAATGGGACAAGGAGGTATGCTCCACTATAATGGTAGTCCCTGCACACACGGAAAAGAGCATGAATATACTTTGAACACAGGGACAGAGTATATGAAATTTGGGAACAATGATTGTCCAATCTACCCTAGTGCTTGATACATAATTTATTTCAATCTTTATGACAGTATGGTGGAATCAGTACTATTCCCATTTATCTTTCACAAATGGGGAAATTGAGATACAGAAATGGTATTAATGGTATTATCACACAGTCAGTAGGTTGTGGTTATCGGATTTGAACCTTTGGAGTATGATGCCAAAGACTGTATTCTTTACTACTATAATTTACCTCTTCCCAAACATGTCATATAAGCAACATCTAAAAAAATTAGAGCTGCTTTACTTGGAGAGGAAAAGCCATGTGTTCACCATCTTCCTAACTCTGAAGGGTTATCATATGGAAGGGGGAGATAAGAAACATTTTATGTTTTGTTAAAATGTAGTACTCTTGGTAGGGATAGTGGGTAGAGAGATCAAAAGGACATAAAGTTTGACACAATTAAAGAAATCCTTTTTAACAGTCAAAAGTTCTCAAAGAGGGAATGTATCCAAGTGAATACCTAGGTTACCACAAGGCTAGGATGTTATACAGAAGATTCCAGTATGATATGGAGAATCAGTTTAGCTTGAGAGAGGATTAAAAGTTTAAGGGTACTTTCAGCCAAAATATTCTATAATCCTATAAAATATAAATTGTCCTAAAAATAGACACTCATTCTCAGTTAGTAAAAATGTAACCAGTAGTAATAAAGCAGAGATTTCTTTTTTTAATTTATTTTTTATTTATTTTCAGCATAACAGTTTTCTGATGTTTAAAATGACTAGACATTTTTTAGATAGCTAATAATTAAGAATTTTATGTCATGCTCTGAGTCAGCTTTTCCCCATTCTATAATATTCCAGATGTGGGCAAGAGAGAACTTAGACATGGGTTATTTATGACCATGAGGTGTAAAGATAATCATTAAACTTCATTTTATCAAAGTCACTAACTTACCTCCTTCTCCCACCCTGGAGCTAAGTTTCTTCTTACACTATGTCAAATGGGTGATGTTAGATTACATATACTCTAAAAATTTTCAACTGGTCTCTGATAGTTAGTAATTCTACATATTAAGTATAAAGAATTTAAGGATTATTATTTGCTTATTTTATTTATTTTTAATTTTTAATTTGCTTATTTTAAAAATAAAAGTAATCTGGTGCATACAAAATTTATACTGTTGTTCTTTTTTTTTTTTTTTTTTTAAGAATAACCCTATTTATACCCAGGCATCTAGGAGAACATAAAGTATGCAAACAAAATGTGATTCTTTGTCTTTCTAGGTGATACACAGCAATCTATCTTTTCACCTTTCTTCTCTTTTCTGCTCATCTCTCTTCTCATTGGATTTTGTGACAACTTTTAATTTTAAAGTTGATAATTAAAATTTAAAACTCACAATAAAGATAGCTTTTAAAGTTTCCACTATTGGGGCACCTGGGTGGCTCAGGGGGATAAGCCTCTGCCTTCGGCTCAGGTTATGATCCCAGGGTCCTGGGATTGAGCCCCACATCAGGTGCTCTGCTCAGCAGGGAGCCTGCTTTCTCCTCTCTCTCTGCCTGCCTCTCTGCCTACTTGTGATCTCTGTCTGACAAATAAATAAATAAAATTTTTAAAAAATAAGTAAGAAATAAATAAAAAAAATGTTTCCACTATCTGCTTCAACTTTAAAAGAATATTTTTTAACAATAAAATATGATAAAATGTGTCTGATAGAAAGTCACAAATTCTTATGGAATTCTTTCCCAGAAGAATGTTCTGTGATTTGATGAACTATAATTTGTTGACCAGGTTGCATGCTTATGTCCTCCTGGGTTGATGCCATATGAACTTTTCCACTATTGCAGTCTCTCTTACATATGCATGTAACAGAGGTTGTCAGCTGAAAGTCAAAGACAAAGAAAACCCCCAAATAAAAATACTTGGTGGCAACAAAAGCACCACCTCATATTTTATATGTTCCAGGATAGAGGGCAAGGGACCAGCCAGCATGATGACATTTGAACCTTCTGTTTTGCTGAATGTGTTGGTTAGAATAGAAATATCCATCTCCTTCCTCAAGAAATTAAAAGTAGAACTTCCCTATGACCCTGCCATTGCACTCCTGGGTATTTACCCCAAAGATACAGATGTAGTGAAAAGAAGGGCCATCTGTACCCCCAATGTTTATAGCAGCAATGGCCATGGTTGCCAAGCTATGGAAAGAACCAAGATGCCCTTTAATGGATGAATGGATAAGGAAAATGTGGTCCATATACACTATGGAGTATTATGCCTCTATCAAAAAGGATGAATACACAACTTTTGTAACAACATGGATGGGACTGGAAGAGATTATGCTGAGTGAAATAAGTCAAGCAGAGAGAGTCAATTATCATATGGTTTCACTTATTTGTGGAGCATAACAAATAGCATGAAGGACATGGGGAGTTAGAGAGGAGAAGGGAGTTGGGGGAAATTGGAAGGGGAGGTGAATCATGAGAGACTATGGACTCTGAAAAACAATCTGAGGGGTTTGAAGTGGTAGGGGAGTGGGAGGTTGGGGTACCAGGTGGTGGGTATTATAGAGGGCACGGATTGCATGGAACACTGGGTGTGGTGAAAAAATAATGAATACTGTTATGCTGAAAAGAAATAAATTTAATTAAAAAAAAAAGAAATATCCATTACTTTCAGTAGATGTGGTGAGCTTAGCTGCCTTCCAAGCATAAATACTGTATACTTTAGTGTCTATAATTCTATACACATTCTCTGGAATTCAGTCAAATTTTATGAGATACACACATAAGCAAGGACCAAACAATTTTCTGTCAAAAAACAAAAGAGTTAGCAGAACAAGATTCGGAGATGACCCAGATATTTGAACCATGAGGCAGGGGATTTCAAGTAACTAAAATTAAAATGTTTAAGACTTGACTGGAAATTGTAAGCAGTATTAAACAGGGGAATTTCAGCAGAGATAGAAACTAAAAAGTTACATGGAAATACTAGAAATTTAAAAAGAAAAACATGGTAACAAAGATGAAAAATGCCTTTGATGGATTTTTCTCACAGGAAATAAAAGAACTAGTGAACTTGAAGATATATCATTAGTAATTACCCAAACTGAAACATAAAGAGAGTTTTTTTTTTTAAATTTTGATTTTATTTATTTATTTAACACAGAGAGAGAGAGAGAGATCACAAGTAGACAGAGAGGCAGGCAGAGAGAGAGAGGGAAGCAGGCTCCCTACTGAGCAGAGAGCCTGATGCGGGGCTCGATCCCAGACCGTGGAATCATGACCTGAGCCGAAGGCAGAGGCTTAACCCACTGAGCCACCCAGGCGCCCCAAGAGAGTTGTTTTTAAATGAAAATAAAGTAGAGCAGGGGCACCTGGGTAGCTCAGTTGGTTAAACATCTAAATCTTGATTTCAGCTCAGGTCATGATCTCAGGGTCATAGGATCAAGCACTGTGTTGGGATCCACACTGGGTATGGAACTGGCTTGGGATTCTTTCTTTCCCTCTCTCTTCAGCCTCTCCCTGCCTCATGCACACACACTTTCTAAAAAAATTAAAGCACAGCAGGAAGGTGGCAGAGTAGGAGGACACTAAGCTTACTTAAAACCATGAATACAACTAGATAACAGTCACATTAGTGTAAATAATCCAGAAAATACCTAAGGACTGGTAGAAAAACTCTCTACAGCTAAACATAAAGAAGAGGCCACATCAAAGAAGGTAGGAAGTGTAGAGACAGGGTCAAGAGTTAAATGGATTTGTGTACTGTTCACGGGAAGAAAGGATGCCATGGGCATGGAGAGGGGAGAGAAACAGAAAGTAGAGACTTTCACACCAGGGAGCCTGCATGGGGAAGACAAATCCCTATAACATTTGGCTCTGAAAACCAGAGAGACCTAGTTCACGAGTTCTTACAATGAGCAGTACGTAAGGCCTGGAACTTTAAAAATCAGCAAACTAATGGGAGAGGCTGACAGGAAACAGAGTCCCCTTCTTTAAAGAGACAGCACAGCCAACAGTCATGGAGATACAGCATAGAAAGCATCAGTTTGAAAAATGCTAGGGGTATACAGGAGAGATATCTTTACTATTCTCAGAACATGTACTGGAGGGACAGGGATCATTGGGGGATTTCTCTGGGAACAAAGGACATGGTGGGCACCATTTCCTTCCCCCACACCAAAGCATAAACACAGAGATACTTGAGGGAATCAGTGCTATTCCAACACTTGACACCGAAGATGCAAACAGTGCATCTCACCCATTTGTTCTCCTGCAGACACTCCAGCAGGCCACAGCTCCAAGTCCCTTCCCACAGCAGACCCATGCAAACCTTGCTAATACCACACCATATTTCTGCCAATCAGCCCCCTTCAACCCAGCAACAGCAAATCCTCTCCTGATGGCACTACAAAGTTGGCTCCTCTGTTCTCCCACAGTTCATTGCTGCTGCATCTCTGGCAACACCTCATCTGACTCAAGATTGAAACAGCCCCAGACTGACTGCTAACAACACAGGAACCTAACCCTGCCCACAGACAAAGAGAGCCATTGCAAATGACTTTACTGAAGGCAAAAGTGGCTCAGCCACAATAGCAGGGCACATGAAGTACACATAGAAGACACCACTGAAGCACCAAGTTCCAGTGAATAGGGGACACTGCACTGCAGGGCATTACAGGACCTCTTCTTCATAAAGCAATTACTTTCAAGAGAAGAAGATGTAGCTGACTTTCCTGACACATAGAGATGCAGAGAGTTAGACAAAAATGAGGAGACAGGAATATGTCCCAAATAAAAGAAAAAGGCAAATATCATAGTAAGAAACCTAAACAAAATGGAGATGATAATATGCATGGTAGAGAATTTAAAGGTCATAAACATACTCAATGGACTTTTCTCAAGAGTGGAGGACCTCTTAACAAAGAGATGGAAAACAGAAAAAAAGAACAAACCAGTGATGGAGAACTCAATAAATGAAATTAAAAATACACTAGGTGGAATTAGTAGTAGACCAGAGGAAGCAGTAAATGGATGAGGGATTTGGAGGACAGAGTGATGGAATGTAATCAAGGTGAATAGGAGAAAGAAAAATGAAAATGTACTTAGGAAAGTGAGCAACACAATCAAGCATAATAAGATTCTTACATTATAGAAATCCCAGAAGGAGGAAAGAAAGGGGGTCAGAGAATTCATGTGAAGAAATAATAGCTAAAAACATCTCAAATCTGGAGAAGGAAACAGGAATCTAGGTCCAGGAGACACAGAGAGCCCCCAACAAAGTCAACCCTAGGAGGTTCATGAACACTAAGACACATGGTGATTAAAATGGCAAAAAGTAGTGATAAAAAGAATTTTTAAAGCAGCAAGAGGAAAGAAAACGGTTACAAGGGAAACCACATAAGGGTATCAGATGATTTTTTAGCAGAAACTTTGAAGGCCAGAAAGGAGTAGCTTGATACATTCAAAGCACTGGCAGTAAAAAAAACCTTGCCACCAACAATGCTGTATCCAGCAAGGCTATCATTCAGAAAAGAAGGAAAAAGTGACCAGTTTCCCAGACAAACAAAAGTTAAAGGAATTCATGACACTAAACCAGCCTTGCACAAAATGTTAAAGGGGTCTTTGAGTGGAAAGAAAAGATGATATGTAGGAGTAAGAAAGCAAACACAAGAATGGTAAAAATAAGTATATCTATAAAAACATCTTCTCAAGTCAAAATAAAAGGATATAAAGTATGACACTATATACCTAAAATATGGGTGGAGAGAAATAAAGAATGGGTTCAAACTTAAGCAACCATCAACTTAATATAGACTGCTATATGCATAAGGTGTTATATACAAACCTAATGGTAACCACATATCAAAACCCTGTAATAGATATGCAAAAGTAAAAGAAAATGGAATCCAAGGTTACCATTAAAGAAAGCCAACTTATCCTGAGAGAAGAGAGCAAGGAAAATATGGAACAGAGCAGAACTACAAAAACAACCATAAAACAAGTAACAAAGTAGCAGTAAATACATATCAATAATTACTTTGAATGTAAATGGAATAATGTTCCAATTAAAAGATAAAGGATGATGGAGTGGATAAAAAAAATAAGGCCTATCTATATGCTGCATACAAGAGACTCAGTTAAGAGATTCACACAAAGGCAAATGCAGATTGAAAGTGGGGAGATGTTGTATGGAAGTGTTGAATCACTATAGTCTACACCTGAAACTAATATTATACTGTATGTTAACTAACTGGAATATAAATAAGACCTAAACAAAGAAAAAAGAGAAAGTAAAGGGATGGAGAAATATTTACCATGCAGATGAAAGTGAAAGGCAAACTGGGGTAGCAATACTTAACATTAGACAAAACAGACTTTAAAACAGTAATTGCCAGCATACACTATATAATCATTAAGGGGATCCAACAAGAAGATAAAACCATTGTAAATATTTATGCACCCAATATGAGAGCACACAATACATAAAATAGTTAATAACAAAGATAAAGGGGATAACCTACAGGACTTTAACATCTAACTTACATCAATGGTTAGATCATAGAACCAGAATTCAATAAGGAAACAGTAGCTTTGAATGACTCATAGGCCCAGATGGATTTAACAGATATATTCAGAACACTCCCTCCTAAAACAGTAGAATATACATTTTTCTCACTCATTCAACATTCTCCAGAATAGGTCACATATTAGGCCACAAAACAAGTTAACAAATTCCGGAAGATCAAAGTCATACCATACATCTTTTTCAGCTACAGTACTATGAAACTAGAAATTGACCACAAGAATAAATCTGGAAAAAACACAAATACATAAGATTAAATAAAATGCTACTGACAATCAGTGAGCGAACCTGGAAGTCAAAGAGGAAGTAAAAAAAAATACATGGAGACAAATGAAACTGAAAACACAATGGTCTAAAACTTTTGGGATGCAGCTAAAGTGGTTCTAAGAGGAAAGTTTATAGAGGTAGATACAGATCTACCTCAAGAAGGAAGATAGATCTCAAGTAAGCAATCTAACCTTACACCTAAGGGAGTTAGAGAAAGAACAACAAAGAAAGTCTAAAGCCAATGGAAGGAAGGAAATAATAAAGATTAAAGCAGAAAAAAATAAATGATTTAGAAACAAACAAACAAACAAAAAACCCCAATAGAACTGATCTATAAAGCCGGTAGCCAGTTCTTTGAAAAGATCAACAAAATTGAGAAATCTATAGTCAGACTCATCAAACAAAATGAAAGAGAGAGGCCTCACATAAAATCAGAAGTGAAAAAAGAGGAAGAACAACTGACACTACAGAAATACAAATAATTGTAAGAGAATATTATGAAAAATTGTATGTCAACACACTGGGCAACATAGAAGAAATAGATAAATTCTGAGAAACATAAAACCTTGCAAAACTAAAGTAGGAAGAAAGAGAAAATTTTAACAGACCAATCACCAGCAAGGAAACTAAATCAATAATAAAAAATTTCCCAAGAAACAAAAGTTCAGAACTAGATGGCTCACAGGTAAATTCTAACAAACATTTTTTTTAATTTTTTATTTTTTATAAACATATATTTTTATCCCCAGGGGTACAGGTGTGTGAATCACCAGGTTTACACACTTCAAAGCACTCACCAAAGCACATACCCTCCCCAATGTCCATAATCCCACCCCCTTCTCCCAAACCCCCTCCCCCCAGCAACCCTCAGTTTGTTTTGTGAGATTAAGAGTCACTTATGGTTTGTCTCCCTCCCAATCCCATCTTGTTTCATTTATTCTTCTCCTACCCACTTAAGCCTCCATGTTGCATCACCACTTCCTCATATCAGGGAGATCATATGATAGTTGTCTTTCTCTGCTTGACTTATTTCGCTAAGCATGATACGCTCTAGTTCCATCCATGTTGTCGCAAATGGCAAGATTTCATTTCTTTTGATGGCTGCATAGTATTCCATTGTGTATATATACCACATCTTCTTGATCCATTCATCTGTTGATGGACATCTAGGTTCTTTCCATAGTTTGGCTATTGTGGACATTGCTGCTATAAACATTCGGGTGCATGTGCCCCTTTGGATCACTACATTTGTATCTTTAGGGTAAATACCCAATAGTGCAATTGCTGGGTCATAGGGCAGTTCTATTTTCAACAATCTGAGGAACCTCCATGCTGTTTTCCAGAGTGGCTGCACCAGCTTGCATTCCCACCAACAGTGTAGGAGGGTTCCCCTTTCTCCACATCCTCGCCAGCATCTGTCATTTCCTGACTTGTTGATTTTAGCCATTCTGACTGGTGTGAGGTGATATCTCATTGTGGTTTTGATTTGTATTTCCCTGATGCCCAGTGATATGGAGCACTTTTTCATGTGTCTGTTGGCCATCTGGATGTCTTCTTTGCAGAAATGTCTGTTCATGTCCTCTGCCCATTTCTTTTTTTTTTTTTTTTTTTTTTAAACTTTTTATTTTTTATAAACATATATTTTTATCCCCAGGGGTACAGGTGTGTGAATCACCAGGTTTACACACTTCAAAGCACTCACCAAAGCACATACCCTCCCCAATGTCCATAATCCCACCCCCTTCTCCCAAACCCCCTCCCCCCAGCAACCCTCAGTTTGTTTTGTGAGATTAAGAGTCACTTATGGTTTGTCTCCCTCCCAATCCCATCTTGTTTCATTTATTCTTCTCCTACCCACTTAAGCCTCCATGTTGCATCACCACTTCCTCATATCAGGGAGATCATATGATAGTTGTCTTTCTCTGCTTGACTTATTTCGCTAAGCATGATACGCTCTAGTTCCATCCATGTTGTCGCAAATGGCAAGATTTCATTTCTTTTGATGGCTGCATAGTATTCCATTGTGTATATATACCACATCTTCTTGATCCATTCATCTGTTGATGGACATCTAGGTTCTTTCCATAGTTTGGCTATTGTGGACATTGCTGCTATAAACATTCGGGTGCATGTGCCCCTTTGGATCACTACATTTGTATCTTTAGGGTAAATACCCAATAGTGCAATTGCTGGGTCATAGGGCAGTTCTATTTTCAACATTCTGAGGAACCTCCATGCTGTTTTCCAGAGTGGCTGCACCAGCTTGCATTCCCACCAACAGTGTAGGAGGGTTCCCCTTTCTCCACATCCTCGCCAGCATCTGTCATTTCCTGACTTGTTGATTTTAGCCATTCTGACTGGTGTGAGGTGATATCTCATTGTGGTTTTGATTTGTATTTCCCTGATGCCCAGTGATATGGAGCACTTTTTCATGTGTCTGTTGGCCATCTGGATGTCTTCTTTGCAGAAATGTCTGTTCATGTCCTCTGCCCATTTCTTGATTGGATTATTTGTTCTTTGGGTGTTGAGTTTGCTAAGTTCTTTATAGATTCTGGACACTAGTCCTTTATCTGATATGTCGTTTGCAAATATCTTCTCCCATTCTGTCAGTTGTCTTTTGATTTTGTTAACTGTTTCCTTTGCTGTGCAAAAGCTTTTGATCTTGATGAAATCCCAATAGTTCATTTTTTCCCTTGCTTCCCTTGCCTTTTGCGTTGTTCCTAGGAAGATGTTGCTGCGGCAGAGGTCGAAGAGGTTGCTGCCTGTGTACTCCTCAAGGATTTTGATGGATTCCTTTCGCACATTGAGGTCCTTCATCCATTTTGAGTCTATTTTTGTGTGTGGTGTAAGGAAATGGTCCAATTTCATTTTTCTGCATGTGGCTGTCCAATTTTCCCAGCACCATTTATTGAAGAGGCTGTCTTTTTTCCATTGGAAATTTTTTCCTGCTTTGTCGAAGATGAGTTGACCATAGATTTGAGGGTCTATTTCTGGGCTCTCTATTCTGTTCCATTGATCTATGTGTCTGTTTTTGTGCCAGTACCATGCTGTCTTGATGATGACAGCTTTGTAATAGAGCTTGAAGTCCGGAATTGTGATGCCACCAACGTTGGCTTTCTTTTTCAATATCCCTTTGGCTATTCGAGGTCTTTTCTGGTTCCATATAAATTTTAGCATTATTTGTTCCATTTCTTTGAAAAAGATGGATGGTACTTTGATAGGAATTGCATTAAATGTGTAGATTGCTTTAGGTAGCATAGACATTTTCACAATATTTATTCTTCCAATCCAGGAGCATGGAACATTTTTCCATTTCTTTGTGTCTTCCTCAATTTCTTTCATGAGTACTTTATAGTTTTCTGAGTATAGATTCTGTGTCTCTTTGGTTAGGTTTATTCCTAGGTATCTTATGGTTTGGGATGCAATTGTAAATGGGATTGACTCCTTAATTTCTCTTTCTTCTGTCTTGCTGTTGGTGTAGAGAAATGCAACTGATTTCTGTGCATTGATTTTATATCCTGACACTTTACTGAATTCCTGTATAAGTTCTAGCAGTTTTGGAGTGGAGTCTTTTGGGTTTTGCACATATAGTATCATATCATCTGCGAAGAGTGATAATTTGACTTCTTCTTTGCCGATTTGGATGCCTTTAATTTCCTTTTGTTGTCTGATTGCTGAGGCTAGGACCTCTAGTACTATGTTGAATAGCAGTGGTGATAATGGATATCCCTGCCGTGTTCCTGACCTTAGTGGAAAAGCTTTCAGTTTTTCTCCATTGAGAATGATATTTGCGGTGGGTTTTTCATAGATGGCTTTGATGATATTGAGGTATGTGCCCTCTATCCCTACACTTTGTAGAGTTTTGATCAGGAAGGGATGCTGTACTTTGTCAAATGCTTTTTCAGCATCTATTGAGAGTATCATATGGTTCTTGTTCTTTCTTTTATTGATGTGTTGTATCACATTGACTGATTTGCGGATGTTGAACCAACCTTGCAGCCCTGGAATAAATCCCACTTGGTCGTGGTGAATAATCTTTTTAATGTACTGTTGAATCCTATTGGCTAGTATTTTGTTGAGTATTTTCGCATCTGTGTTCATCAAGGATATCGGTCTATAGCTCTCTTTTTTGGTGGGATCCTTGTCTGGTTTGGGGATCAAGGTGATGCTGGCCACATAAAATGAGTTTGGAAGTTTTCCTTCCATTTCTATTTTTTGGAACAGTTTCAGGAGAATAGGAATTAGTTCTTCTTTAAATGTTTGGTAGAATTCCCCCGGGAAGCCGTCTGGCCCTGGGCTTTTGTTTGTTTGGAGATTTTTAATGACTGTTTCAATCTCCTTACTGGTTATGGGTCTGTTCAGGCTTTCTATTTCTTCCTGGTTCAGTTGTGGTAGTTTATATGTTTCTAGGAATGCATCCATTTCTTCCAGATTGTCAAATTTATTGCCGTAGAGTTGCTCATAGTATGTTCTTATAATAGTTTGTATTTCTTTGGTGTTAGTTGTGATCTCTCCTCTTTCATTCATGATTTTATTTATTTGGGTCCTTTCTCTTTTCTTTTTGATAAGTCGGGCCAGGGGTTTATCAATTTTATTAATTCTTTCAAAGAACCAGCTCCTAGTTTTGTTGATTTGTTCTATTGTTTTTTTGGTTTCTATTTCATTGATTTCTGCTCTGATCTTTATGATTTCTCTTCTCCTGCTGGGCTTAGGGTTTCTTTCTTGTTCTTTCTCCAGCTCCTTTAGGTGTAGGGTTAGGTTGTGTACCTGAGACCTTTCTTGTTTCTTGAGAAAGGCTTGTACCGCTATATATTTTCCTCTCAGGACTCCTTTTGTTGTGTCCCACAGATTTTGAACCGTTGTATTTTCATTATCATTTGTTTCCATGATTTTTTTCAATTCTTCTTTAATTTCCCGGTTGACCCATTCATTCTTTAGAAGGATACTGTTTAGTCTCCATGTATTTGGGTTCTTTCCAAACTTCCTTTTGTGGTTGAGTTCTAGCTTTAGAGCATTGTGGTCTGAAAATATGCAGGGAATGATCCCAATCTTTTGATACTGGTTGAGTCCTGATTTAGGACCGAGGATGTGATCTATTCTGGAGAATGTTCCATGTGCACTAGAGAAGAATGTGTATTCTGTTCCTTTGGGATGAAATATTCTGAATATATTTGTGATGTCCATCTGGTCCAGTGTATCGTTTAAGGCCTTTATTTCCTTGCTGATCTTTTGCTTGGATGACCTGTCCATTTCAGTGAGGGGAGTGTTAAAGTCCCCTACTATTATTGTATTATTGTTGATGTGTTTCTTTGATTTTGTTATTAATTGGTTTATATAGTTGGCTGCTCCCACGTTGGGGGCATAGATATTTAAAATTGTTAAATCTTCTTGTTGGACAGACCCTTTGAGTATGATATAGTGTCCTTCCTCATCTCTTATTATAGTCTTTGGCTTAAAATCTAATTGATCTGATATAAGGATTGCCACTCCTGCTTTCTTCTGATGTCCATTAGCATGGTAAATTCTTTTCCACCCCCTCACTTTAAATCTGGAGGTGTCTTCGGGCTTAAAATGAGTTTCTTGGAGGCAACATATAGATGGGTTTTGTTTTTTTATCCATTCTGATACCCTGTGTCTTTTGACAGGGGCATTTAGCCCATTCACATTCAGGGTAACTATTGAGAGATATGAATTTAGTGCCATTGTATTGCCTGTAAGGTGACTGTTACTGTATATGGTCTCTGTTCCTTTCTGATCTACCACTTGTAGGCTCTCTCTTTGCTTAGAGGACCCCTTTCAATATTTCCAGTAGAGCTGGTTTGGTATTTGCAAATTCTTTCAGTTTTTGTTTGTCCTGGAAGCTTTTAATCTCTCCTTCTATTTTCAATGATAGCCTAGCTGGATATAGTATTCTGGGCTGCATGTTTTTCTCGTTTAGTGCTCTAAAAATATCATGCCAGCTCTTTCTGGCCTGCCAGGTCTCTGTGGATAAGTCAGCTGCCAATCTAATATTTTTACCATTGTATGTTACAGACTTCTTTTCCCGGGCTGCTTTCAGGATTTTCTCTTTGTCACTGAGACTTGTAAATTTTACTATTAGGTGACGGGGTGTGGGCCTATTCTTATTGATTTTGAGGGGCGTTCTCTGAACCTCCTGAATTTTGATGCTCGTTCCCTTTGCCATATTGGGGAAATTCTCCCCAATAATTCTCTCCAGTATACCTTCTGCTCCCCTCTCTCTTTCTTCTTCTTCTGGAATCCCAATTATTCTAATGTTGTTTTGTCTTATGGTGTCACTTATCTCTCGAATTCTCCCCTCGTGGTCCAGTAGCTGTTTGTCCCTCTTTTGCTCAGCTTCTTTATTCTCTGTCATTTGGTCTTCTATATCACTAATTCTTTCTTCTGCCTCATTTATCCTAGCAGTGAGAGCCTCCATTTTTTATTGCACCTCATTAATAGCTTTTTTGATTTCAACTTGGTTAGATTTTAGTTCTTTTATTTCTCCAGAAAGGGCTTTTATATCTCTCGAGAGGGTTTCTCTAATATCTTCCATGCCTTTTTCGAGCCCGGCTAGAACCTTGAGAATTGTCATTCTGAACTCTAGATCTGACATATTACCGATGTCTGTATTGATTAGGTCCCTAGCCTTCGGTACTGCCTCTTGTTCTTTTTTTGTGTTGAATTTTTACGTCTTGTCATTTTGTCCAGATAAGAGTAAATGAAGGGGCAAGTAAAATACTAAAAGGGTGGCAACAACCCCAGGAAAATATGCTTTAACCAAATTAGAAGAGATCCAAAATCGTGAGTGGGGAGAAAGGGGATAAAAAGAGGTTCAAAAAGGAAGAAAGAAAAAAAAAGAACAAAGAAAGGAAAAAAAAAAGGAAAAGAAAAAAATTTTTAAAAAAAGAAAACACCTGAGAAAAATGTTAAAAAGAAAAAATATATATATTAGATAAACTAGTATAAAATCGTTAAAAAAGAAAAAGGTAACAGTTAAAAAAAAAAATTTACCCGAAGGCGAGAAGAAAAAAAAAAAATGAAAAAGAAAAAATTAAATTACCTGCAAGACTAAAAAAAATCACAGGAAAAAAGCCATGAGTTCCGTGCTTGGCTTTCTCCTCCTCTGGAATTCTGCTGCTCTCCTTGGTATTGAAACCGCACTCCTTGGTAGGTGAACTTGGTCTAGGCTGGATTTCTTGTTGATCTTCTGGGGGAGGGGCCTGTTGTAGTGATTCTCAAGTGTCTTTGCCCCAGGCGGAATTACACTGCCCTTACCTTGGGCCGGGGTGAGTAATCCGCTTGGGTTTGCTTTCAGGAGCTTTTGTTCCCTGAGCGCTTTCCGTAGAGTTCCGGAGGATGGGAATACAAATGGCGGCCTCCTGTTCTCCGGCCCGGAGGAGCCGAGAGCCCAGGGCTCCACTCCTCAGTGCGCCCTCAGAGAACAGCGCCCAGTTGCTCCCATCTGCCTGACCTCCGGCCGCGCTCTGAGCTCACCGAGCCTGCGACTGGTTCAAGGTAACACTGAGCTGCGAGCTCACTGTCGGCTCTGTCTCTGCAGCCGGCTTTCCCGTTCCAATACCCACAAGCTCTGCGACACTCAGACACCCCCGATCCTTCTGTGACCCTGCGGGACCTGAGGCCACGCTGACCCCACGTGGGCTTCGCCCCGGTTTAGTCTCTGGAGCGATGTCCCTCAGCGGAACAGACTTTTAAAAGTCCTGATTTTGTGCGCCGTTGCTCCGCCGCTTGCCGGGAGCCGGCCCCTCCCCCCGGGGTCTATCTTCCCGTCGCTTTGGATTCACTTCTCCGCCGGTCCTACCTTTCAGAAAGTGGTTGTTTTTCTGTTTCCAGAATTGCTGTTTTTCTTCTCTTCGATCTGCCGATGGATTTTCAGGTGTTTGCAATCTTTAGATAAGCTATCTAGCTGATCTCCGGCTAGCTGAAGCAGTCTCAGCTTGCTACTTCTCCGCCATCTTGACTCCTCCTTCTCTAACAAACATTTAAAGAAGAGTTAACATGTTCTTCTCAAACTATCCCAAAAACTAGAAGAGGGAAAACAAGACAAAAAACCCAAAACTTCCAAGTTCATTCTATGAGGCAAGCATTACTCTGGTACAAAAACCAGGTAAAGAGACTATAAAAAAGAACTACAGACCAGTATGTCTGATGAACATAGGTACAAAAATCCTCAAAAAATTTAGCAAACCATATCCAACAATACATTAAAAAAACCATTCACCATGATCAAATTGGATTTATTCCTAGGGTGCAGGGGTGGTTCAGTGTTTGCAAATCAATAAATGTGATACATCACATCAATAAGAGGAAGGATAAAAACCATGCTATCGTACCAATAGATGCAGAAAAAAACATTTGACATAGTACAGCATACGTTCGTGATAAAATCCCTCAACAAGAAGGTTTAGAGGAAGCATACCTCAACATAATGAAAGCTGTATATAAAAAACCCACAACTAACACCATATTCAGTGTGGAAAAACAGAGCTTTTCCCCTAATGGCAAGAGCAAGACAAGGATGTTCACTCTTACCATTTTATTTCAACATAGTGTTGGAAGCCCTAGCAATGGCAATCAGACATAAATAAATAAATGGCATCCAAATTGAAAGCGAAGAACTAAAACTTTCACTATTTGCAGAAGAGATGCTACTATATATAGAAACCCTAAGGTCTCCACCAAAAAAAAAAAAAAAAAAAAAAAGCTAGAAATAACACATGAATTCAGTAAGGTCGCAGGATGCAAAAGTACTATACAGATATCCCTTGCATTTCTATACACTAATAAGTAGTAGAAGGAAATTAGGAAACAATCCCACGTACAAATGCACTAAAAAGAATAAAACAGAAACAAATTTAATCATGGAGGTGAAAGAACTGCATTCTCAAAAATTATGAAACATTGATAAAATAAATTGAAGATGACATAAAGAAATGGAAGATATTTTATGTTCACAGAAGAACAAATATTATTAAAATGGCCATGCGATCCCAAGCAACTTATAGATATAATGCAATCCCTATAAAAATACCAAAAGTATTTTTCACAGAACTAGAACAAATGATGTTAAAGGTTTAATGGAACCACAAAAGACCCTGAACAGCTAAAGCAATCTTGAAAAACAGAACTGCACATATCACAATACCAGATCTCAAGACACAGTATAAAGTTATAGTAATCAAAACAGTATGGTACTGGCACAAAAATAGACACATAGATCAATGGAACAGAATAGAGAGCTCAAAAATAAATCCATGATTGTATGGTCAATTAGTCTTCAACAAAGGAGGCAAGAATTTGCAATGGGAAAAAAAAAAGTCTCTTCAACAAATGGTGTTGAGAAAACTGGACATCTACTTGCAAAAGAATGAAATTGGACCAGTTTCTTACACCATACACAAAAATAAACTCAAAATGTATGAGATACCTAAAATTGAGTCACGAAACCATAAAAATCGTAGAAGAAAGCAGGCAGTAACATCTCTGACATTGGCCTAAAAACATATGTTTTAGATATGTCCTAGATATGTCCTGAGGCAAAGGAAATAAAAACAAAAATAAACTACGAGGAATATATCAAAATAAAAGCTTCTACACAGCAAAGGAAACCATCAACAAAAATAAAAGACAACCTATTGAATGAAATAAGATATTTGCCTATCGCATATCTGATAAAAGGATAGAATCCATAATGTACAAAAGAACTTGCACAACTCAACACCAAAAAACCAAATCAATTAAAAAATGGGAAGAAGACATGAACAGACATTTTCCCAAAGAAGACATACAGATGGTCAAGAGACACCTGAAAATATGCTGAACATCACTAATCATCTGGGAAATGCAAGTCAAAACCACAATGAGATATCCCCTCACACCTGTCAGAATGGCTAAAATTAGGAACACAATAAACAGGATATGTTGGAGAGGATATGGATAAAAAGGAACCCTCACACAATGTTAGTGGGAATGTAAGCTGGTGCAGTCATTGTACAAAATAGTATGGAGGTTCCTCAAAAAATTAAATATAGAACTACCATATGATCCAGAAATTTCACTACCGAGTATTTACTCAAAAAAGTACAAAAACACACATGCACCTTTATGTTTATTGCAACATTATTCACAGTAACTAAGACATGGTAGCAGCCCAAGTGTCCATTGATTGATGAATGGGTAAAGAAGTAGTATAGATATACAATGGAATATTGCTGAGCCATTAAAAAAAATATAATCTTGACATTTACAGCAAAATGGATAGATCTAAAAAGTATAATACTAAGTGAAATAAATCAGCCAGAGAAATACAAATACCATATGGTGTCACTCATATATGGAATTTAAGAAACAAAATAAACAAATGAAGTAAAAAAGAAACAAACCAAAAACTAGACTTTCAACTATATAGAACAAACTGATGGTTACCAGAGGGGAGGTGAGTGGAAGGGTGGGTTTAATAGGTAAAGGGGATTTAGAGTTTTGTTACCACCATGAGCACTGAGAAATGTAGAATTGAATTAGCGTATTCTACTCCTCAAACGAATATAACACTGTATGTTAACTATATTGGGATTAAAATAAAAAAAAAAAAAGAAAAACCCAAAAGTAAAAAAATATATAGAGAAGAACATCTGAGAGCTGTGATGTATACTAAACAATCTAGTATACCTATAATTAGAATTTGGACTGAGAAAAGAGGGAAAATGGGGTAGAAGAAATATTTATAATGGTGGAGAATTTTCTGTACTTTCAAAGGAAACAAATTCCATTTCAAGGAGAACATTGCATTGAGAGATAAGGGGCACTAGAACTATCAATTGCTGTGGCTGTCTCACTGTCCTCTCTTTTTGGGTATTTGTAGGGGATGTTTGCTAGAATATATGTAGCTATGCAGGGGTGATAAAGAGAAATAGATTGTGGTGAGGAGTTATTGCTTTGTCTAAGATGATTGCTGTAGTTTAGGTTCCAAGCAGTTTTTCACTTGTCCTGTTACATATTAATTTACATCTTGGAGTTAGGGCACTTTTAAAAATTCAGATATTAAAAAAATGGAATTATTTAACTCAATAACTAAAGAAAATGGAGCCCCTATTGTATACATTGGACTATACTATGACTGAAGGTGATTAAAAAAAATGAATGAACCCCACTTATACCCATAAGGCATGTGTAGTATATTAGAAGGGAAAAAGTATACTAGTTTTTTTAATCTCTGTTCTCTCTGAGTGCTATAAGAGAAACAATAATTTACAGAATGCACAGTATATACCAGGACTCTGAGAAGCTCTTATGTTAGATTATCTTTTTCAATTGTTAACAAAATTCCTTGAGGCAGATATTCCCATTTTACAGAGGAGAAAGTAACAAAGTGAAGTTTAGGTGATTTGTCCAGGTTATACAGCTAGTGTAGAGCCCAGATTTGTATCTAGACAATTGAATTTCAGAGCTTCGTCTTTCACTCATGTCATACTTCCCATCTTGCATAAGATGTTATGCAGGATTTGAGGAAGATGACATATGACTAGTAGATGTGCAAAAATCGCACAAGGGACATAATATTTGAGATGGAATCATTTTAGAATGTGATATTTGGGATGGTCTTTCGTAAGTATGCCTTAAGATTAGGACAGGTGGGGGATTGGTTTGGAGGGAACCCCATGAACAAAAGATGGCAGTGGGAAAGTACAGATCTTGTTCAGTTATCAGATGGTTGGAAAGGACTTGCAATATCTTTTCCTAAAGGAAAATACCATTTAGAACATTATACAATTATTGGGGCCCATATTGTGGTCAATTCATCCTGTCATTTCCTAGATGAGGAAGCTGATATCCAAAAAGAAGAAATTAAGGTGCCTGGGTGGCTCAGTTGGTTAAGCGACTGCTTTCAGCTCAGGTCATGATCCTGGAGTCCCGGGATCGAGTCCCATATTGGGCTCCCAGCTCCATGGGGAGTCTGCTTCTCTCTCTGACCTTCTCCTTGCTCATATTGTCTCTCACTGTCTCTCTCTCAAATAAATAAATAAAATATTTTAAAAAAAGAAGAAGAAATTATTGGTTTGATATCTTCCACACATAAATCTGATTCATTCAAAAAATATTTTCTTCATTAATTGTGCTTAAGGTCTTTTAAAAATTTAATTTAATTTTTTGTATGTGTGTTCCAAAATTCATTGTTTATGCATCACACCCAGTGCTCCATGCAATGCATGTCCTCCTTAATACCCACCACCAGGTGTGCTTAAGGTTTTAGTTAAATCTGGGTGTTCTCTTCTTAGAGCATTTAGAGGATGTGATTGTACATGCAGTTGATCACCCACCATAGAACATGATTAACAATACAACCTTGCCTTTTCCCCTCAAGCAATTTTCCGAACCCCCCTTTTCTCTTCAGCTTCTTTAAATATTCCATATTAAGAAATCTTAAGGCAACCTATAGAAAAAAAAAAAAAGAAAAAGCCACAAAAGCTTATCCCTCTTTCAGTAAATAAAATAACAGCAGCAAACAGAAATAATGAAATAAAAAAATAAATAAAGTATTGCCTTGTGCAGCATTTAAAAAATGAAAATTAAATGTGAGTGGGGCACCTGGGTGGCTCAGTTAGCTAAGTATCTGCCTTCGGTTCGGTTCATGATCCCAGGGTCTGGGATTGAGCCCTGTATCTGCTTCTTCTTCTTCCTCTGCCACTCCCCTCCGGCCACACCCCATGCTTGTTCTCTTTCGCTCTCTCTCTCTCTGTCTCTCAAATCAATAAAATCTTTTTTTAAAAAATGTAAGCAAAAAAAAAAAAAAAAAAAAGATTTTCTGAATACCTTTTATATACTGGGGAAATAGACATGGGCAAAATAGAACTTAAACAGAACTTAAACTCAGATGGAATTTAGCTGAAGAAATGTTTGTAAAGCACCCATCAACTTTTTTGAGTTCCTGACACATAGATATTGACTTATTATGTAACTCTTATATATTTTTGTATGTATGACCTTATTTTTTCATCTTCCTTCTCTAACCCCAGAAAGGCAAACATTTTTATTGATCTTAGAGGATGTAGCAGAATTTCGAACTTACTCAATCCTAATTTCTCTTAATAAATAAATAAGTTCACTTGTTATGACATTTTCCTTTTAATATCATGTACTAAGAACAATATAACATAAAGAACTTCCTATCAGTTCTGTGCTATTTTTCAGAGTATGTCTGAGTTTACCTACAAAGTATTTTTCATCTATAATTTGTTGATAGCTCTTTTACATTTTTAAGTATTTTTCTTTCCCATGCTTCCATATTTCTCTTTCTTAGAATACTATACAGAAGGACTAAGTATTAAAACAGTGACTCAATCCTCTCACATATAATATTCTTTTCATAGTCAGTGTCTACTTTATATCCACTCTTGTGTTATCGTACCAGCCTAACATATTGTAATCGTTGCTCATCAACCCTTAATATTCATCACGTCTTCCTAGATTTAATCCATTTTCTTTGTCAAGTGCATTCATTCGGTACCTGTTTTCTCTTACTAGTTGTTGATTTTATTCATATACTTCTTTAATCTTGTTTCTAGGGACACTGTAGACTTTCACAGAAATAAAGTAATTTAGGTGTTATCAGCTGTGAGTTCTTAAATTTGCAAAGAGTTTTTCACTTTGCAAAGCTTTCTTCTCCTACATCGCCTCATTCAAGTTTCTCAGAACTCTTGTGAAGTGAATAGTACAGACATTATTTTCCCAGTAGGCAGATGAGAAAACAGGTTCATCTGGGTTTCCAGGAATGCAGCTAGTTAAAACAGACTTTTGCCTCAAATTCAGGTTTTCTGCTTTCAAATCTAATGTTCTTTTCACTATATTTTCCAGCTATATTCTATGCAAAGAAATGAGCTTCCCTGATTTTTGTTTTACCATCCTGTTTCTGCTGTTGTAAAAAATTAGTATCTTTTACTTTCAATTTAGTGACAAATTTAAATATGCAAATTAATTCAGTAAACTTTCCCATCTCTGAACCTGGCCTTTAAGTCCTAAGTCCTAGGACTAAGCTTATTTTACAGGAGTGAAAGCTTTGGAGATAACACTTAAAAGAAGACTATACCCTCTGAGAGATTTTTCAGTTTTCCAGAAAAATGGTTGACTCGTAGTGACCCATGGCTCCAGTTTACCAGAGGCGGTTAGGTGGATGGTAGGTTCCCTGTCTGGGATAGTAAAATCACAGGAAATTATAGCTGTAGGTGACTTTACTAACTTACCCTTCCATCTTATAGATGTATAAATTTGGGCCCAAAGAGATGACTTGCCCATAAGTATCTATTGATTAGTAGTAGGATCAAGACTAGCATTCAAAATTTACTTATCATTAAATCATCCTCATTAGTAAGTACGGACTCCTGGAGATTTTAAGGTAACATATTGAAGACAGAGACCAGTATGGTTTACAGGATCTTAGAAACACTATTTGAATTGAGATCTTAGGAGTACTGAAGGTGACATCTCAAGCCTAGATTATTAAAGGAATTAGATTATTAAAGGAATTGTATAATTCCTTTATTATAAAATTTAAAACCTTCACAAAGGTTTATATAAATTTAAAAATTATATAAAATTAAAAATACCCTTTTAGTTAAAAAACACTCATTTAATAATACCTCCCAAGATCAGCCCTATTCTACCATCATATCAAACCACACCCTGTAAGTGGTAACAGCATTATTAGAAGAAATGGGAGGAGAAAGCTATCATTATCTACCCTATCAGTATAAAATTCTTTGACTTTGTAGGAGCTACCTAGTTAATTTTATCTTCTTGTTGTGAGGTCTTAGGACCTTATAATATGTAGACATACTTATAAGAATCTAATTAGGTCTGACATTTTTTTGTCATAGAGGATGTCACATATATAAACAAAAAATATAGCAAAATTACATAAATCCTACATATCACTGAAGTCACAGTCTCCAAAAATGTGTGCAATGGAACAGTAACCTTATGAGATTCTCCACAAAAAGGGGTTCATTGGCTAACTAAACTTGAAACTGGCTGCAAATTATATTCTCCTTTTGGAAGTTTTCTGTGCTTAGTAAAGACTCTGGAAAGTCCTGTAGCAAGAAACTAACATTTTCTTTGCTATGCTTCTTTCAATATCTATTGACTAACACAATACCTTTAACACAATACCTTTAACATTCTGCAGAACCAGTATGTTGAAGGAATACATTTTGGGAACCAGGCAACTGAGAAAAAGGTAAGGCAAAGCATTCTGAAATACAAAGGAAATGTATGTAATAACCACGTGGTCCTATATCCACTGATGTGTTAGTTGGTTAATGACCACTAAAGATATCCACATCCTATTCCCCAGAACCTGATAATTTATATGGTAAAAGGGATTTTGCCGATGTGATTAAAATCTTGAAATGGGGAGAGTATCCTCGATTATTCAGGTAGGTCCTAAATGTAATCACAGGTGTCCTTTAAAAGAGAGAGAGAGTGAGGAGATTTAACACAGAAGAGGAAGTAGGAGATGTGACCATGGAAGCAAGAAGTTGGACTGCAAGGGAAGGGGTCATGAACAAAGGAAGGCCAGCAAACTCCACAAGCTAGAAGAGGCAAGAGAACAGATTTTCCTCAGAGCCTCCAGAAGGAACCAATTCTGCTGACACCTTGACTATAGCCCAGTAAAACTGACCTCTAGAACTATAGAAGAATACTTTTGTATTGGGTTAAGCTACTACATTTGTGATGATTTTTTTTTTTACAACACTAGGAAACAAATACAACTATTAGGAAAAGCTGGATATTAGAGAGCTAGAACTAGTCCTAGCCTAGAGAAGGACAGGCAGGAAAACATTGACCAAGCTTTGAGTCCAAATGTAATGGTTTTAAATGGTTTCTGGTTATACCTCAACCCAATTCCATTTTAATTCACCCTTTTATAGATGCTCTCATAAAAAAAACACCTTACTTTTAGACTAGTGATCTTTCCTTCACATTGGATGGTAAATGGAAAGCATTTTGCACAATTATCAATATTAATGTAAGCAAAACAAATAATTTTATAAGAATGTTTATAGATTCACCTGAGAGAGACCTTAGTCACACTATTGCAGGGAATCTTTAAATCTGTACGGCCATTGAGTATTGTCTATGCATTAATTTAATCTATATATATAAATAATAGGAACAAATTATTGATCATGGAGCCTAGTTTACAACAAATCCTCAAACATGTCAACTGTTATTAACCACATAGATAATTCTTAATAAACATCCACTGGTACCGTTGGCTCTGTTAGCTTTCAACTTATAGTACTTGTTTCCTATTAAGGACATATAAAAAAAAACCTATTAGAAACCATGGACCTTTACAGTGACCCTGTGGCTGTTAACTAAGAATGGTCTGCTGTGTCAATTTAGTGGCCTAGAAAGGCAAATTTATCCTTTATGTAATTATTTTTATAAAACTTTGACCTTGTATTTTTTAACAAAAATTACAATGTGGCATAAATAACAAATATAATGAACAATGTGTTCCATATTTATGCCTCTTGTGTTTTTTAAATTAAAATTCCAGTTGGTTAAACTTTAGTATATAAAATTCAATTTATAGAATTCCAATTAAAACAGGGTGAAGTCTGCCAGATTCTTTAGCCTTCTGAAAAACATCCTAGAAATGACTCATTTGGGGGTCCCTCTTCTAGAATAGAGGCCAATTAAAAAAATAAAAGCAAGCAAACAAAAACTTTCTTGTTAATGACAGTTCATTAAGTGAAATTGAATTTTTTAGACAAAAGTTATTCTGGAGTATCAGTGGTCTTCAATATCAATAAATTTATAGAACAGAAATCTATTGGATGCCACACTTTTTGTTCTAAAGATTTAAGTCAATTTCCCACTTAAACATTATTAAACTGTTTTCTTTTTCATTTCTTGAATTTCCTGTGATTGCTTTCATTAGAAAAACAAATAATAATATAATATAAAACAAATAATTGCTAATTAACAAATGTCTATTAATATTTGCAAACTGAACAAGCCTTTATAAATACTAAACTATATTACCACTCCTATTAGCAAATGGCTTATCTGTTTCTAAATTACTTATGTATTCTCCTTACCCAGATTAAGTTCTTATTCACATTTTTCTTTTTTAAAAATAGATTTATTGAGATATAATTGACATAAACTGTATATGTTTAAAGTGTTTGATTTGATAATTTTTGACATATACATACACCCATAAAACTATCACCACAATCAAGATAGTGAATATATCTATCACCCCCCAAAACTTTATTGTGCCCCTTGGTAATCCCATTTGTTAAACAGACCATTCATTTTCCACTAGTTGGCCAGTACTCTTTTGTGAAAAATCAGTTTTTCATAGACATGTAGGTTTATTTCTTGATTCCATTGTGTTCCATTTATATGTTTGTCTTTATGCCAATACCGCACTGTCCTGATTACTGTAGCTTCAAAATAATTCTTGAAATCAGATGGTGTTAGCCTTCCAACTTTGTTCTTCTCTTTCAGAGATGTTTGGCTAATTTAGGACCTTCACATTTCCATTAATTTAAAATTCAGCTTAAGTCTTTCTGCAAGTAAATAAATAAAATTTAAAAAAAAATAAAGTCTATAAGCAGAAAAAGAGAAATTACAAAGTATTTTCAGCTGAATGAAATAAAAACAGAACATCAGAAATTATGGGATGACACAAAAGCAGTGTTAGGAGAAAATGTATAGAATTAAATGCCTATATTAGATCTCATCCTCTACCTTAAGAAAGTAGAAAAAGCAGAGAAAATTAAAGAAAAAGTAACTAGAAGAAAGATAATAATAAAATCAAAGCAGAATCAATAAAACAAAAAAATAAAGCAAATTTTGAGATCAATAAAACTGATAAACTTCAAGCCACTAATTGGACAAAAAAGAGAGATGACACAATATATTTAATATTTCTTGCATTTTAGGTCTGCTGATAATGAGCTATTTGACCATTTACATATCTGAAAATGTCTTTATTTCACTTTCATTTTTTAAAGCTGTTTTTGCCAGTTACAAAATTCTGTATTCACAGGCTTGTTGGTTTTTAATACTTATTTTTAAAATACTTTGAAGATACTACTCCCATCTTCTCATTTGCATTGTTTCCAATGAGAAATCTCAAATCTTACTTATCTTTGCTCCTCTGTATGTAACATGTATTTTTTTTTTCCTTCTGGCTGCTTTTAACATTTTCTCTTAAAAAATTTTTTTAAGGGCACCTGGGTGGCTCAGAGGGTTAAAGCCTCTGCCTTCGGCTCAGGTCATGATTCCTGGATCCTGGGATTAAGTCCCGTGTCAGACTCTCTGCTCATTAGGGAGCCTGCTTCTCCATCTCTCTCTGCCTGCCTCTCTGCCTGCTTGTGATCTCTGTCTGTCAAATAAATAAATAAAATCTTTAAAATAATTTTTTTTTAAGTTCTTACTTAAATTCCAGGTAGCTGGGGTGCCTTGTTGGCTCAGTCAGTAGAACATGTGACTCATGATCTCAGATTGTGAGTTCAGGCCCCATGCTGGGTTTAGAGATTACTTAAAAATAAAATCTTTTTGGGGTGCCTGGGTGGCTCAGTGGGTTAAAGCCTCTGCCTTCAGCTCAGGTCATGATCCCAGGGTCCTGGGATCGAGCCCCACATGGGGCTCTCTGCTCAGCAGGGAGCCTGCTTCCTCCTCTCTCTTTGCCTGCCTCGCTGCCTACTTGTGATCTCTGTCAAATAAATACATAAAATCTTTAAAAAAAATCTTTTAAAAAATTTTTAAAATAAGCAATAAACCCAGTTAGTTAACATACAGTATTATATTAGTTTCAGATGTACAATACAGTGATTTAACACTCCCATACATAACCAGACACTCCTTACAAGTGCACTCCTTAATCCCCATCATCTATTTAACCTACTTCCTACCAATTTCCTCTCTGGTAATATCAGTTTATTTGCTGTAGTTAAGAATCTGCTTCTTGGTTTGACCTCCCCCGCTTTTTAAACTTTGCTCTTTTGCTTTGTTTCTTAAATTCCATATATGAGTGAAATCATATTTGTGTTACCGTTAGTTTTGAGCAATTTGATTATGATGTGCTTTGATGTAATTTTCTTTATGTTTCTTATGCTTGGGGTTCTTTGAGATTCTTGGATCTGTGCTACTACAGTTTTCATCAAATTTAGAAAGTTCCCATCCATAATTTTCTTAAATAATTTTATACCCTCTGTTTGGAGATTTGAATTATCTGTATATTAGGTTTCTTTAAATTGTGCTGCATCTCACTGATTACCTTTCATTTTTTGGATCCTCCTTTTCTCCATGTGTTTTATTTTGGATAGTTTTCAGTATTACTCCTACAAGTTCATTAATATTTTTTCCTGAATTGTCTAATTAACTGTTAATCCCATCCAGTATACTTGTTAACCTCATGTTTGTAGGTTTTATTTCTAGAACTTGATTTGTTCGTCTGTATTTTGTATCTTCCATGTCCCCATTAGCTTTCTAAATATATAGAATTACAGTAATTGTTTTAAATTTCTTTTTGCCAATTCTAATATACCTGTCAGATTTTGTTTGGTTTTGATTAATTGATTATTTTCCTTGTATTGGTCATGATTTCTTGCCTCTTTGCACATAAGATAATCTTTTTTTATTGTTAAAATATAATGTATTAATTTGCTTCAGGAGTACAGGTCTTTGAATCATCAGTCTTACACAATTCACAGCACTCACCATAACACATACCCTCCCCAGTGTCCATCACCAGCCACCCTACCCCTCCCAACCCACCTCCCAGTAACCCTCAGTTTGTTTCCAGAGATTAAGAGTCTTTTGTGATTTGTCTCCCTCTATAGTACCATCTTGTTTATTTTTTTCCCTTCCTATCCCCCATGAACCTCCATCCTGCCTTTCAAATTCCTCATATCAGAGAGATCATATTATAATTGTTTTTCTCTGATTGACTTATTTCGCTCAGCATAATACCCTCTAGTTCCATCCATGCCACTGCAAATGGTAAGATTTTAGGTTTTTTTATGGCTTCATAGTATTTCATTGTCTATCTATTTTATATCACTTCTTCTTTATCCATTCATCTGTTGATGGACATCCAGGTTCTTTCCATAGTTTGGCTATTATGGACATTGCTGATATAAACATTCGGATGCATGTTCCCCTTTGGATCACTACATTTGTATCTTTAGGGTAAATACCCAGTACTGAAATTTCTGGGTCATAGGGGAGCTCTATTTTCAACTTTTTGGGGAACCTCTGTGCTGTTTTCCAGAGTGGCTGTGCCAGCTTGCATTCTCACCAACAGCATAGTATGTTCCCCTTTCTCCACATCCTCGCCAACATCTGTCGTTTCCTGACTTTTTAATTTTAGCCATTCTGACTGCTGTGAGATAGTATCTCACTGTGGTTTTGATTTTTATTTCCCTGATGCTGAATTATGTTGAGCACTTTTTCATGAGTCTATTGGCCATTTGCATGTATTCTTTGCAGATATGTCTGTTCATGTCCTCTGCCCATTTCTTGATTAGATTATTTGTTCTTTGGGTGTTGAGTTTGCTAAGTTCTTTATAGATTTTGGAGACTAGCCCCTTACCTGAATACATCATTTGCAAATATCTTCTCCCATTCTGTCATGTCTCTTGGTTTTGCTGACTATTTCCTTTGCTGTGCAAAAGTCTTTTATCTTGATGAAGTCCCTATAGTTCATTTTTGCCCTTGCTTTCCTTGCCTTTGGTGATGTGTCTAGGAAGAAGTTGCTGTGGCTGAGGTCAAAAGGTGTTCTGCCTGTGTTCTCCTCAAGGATTTTGATGTATTCCTGTCTCACATTTAGATCCTTCATCTGTTTTGATTTTATTTTTGTGTGTGGTGTAAGGAAGTGGTCCAGTTTCATTCTTGTGCATGTGGCTGTCCAATTTTCCCAATACCATTTGTTGAAGAGACAGTCTTTTTTTCATCCAACATTGTTTCCTTTGTCACAGATTAGTTGGCCATAGAGTTGAGGGCCCATTTCTGGGCTCTCTGTTCTGTTCCGTTGATCTGTGTGTCTGTTTTTGTGCCACTTACCATACTGTCTTGATGATTACAGCTCTGTAATATACCTTGAAATCCAGAATTGGGCTGCCACCAGCTTTTATTTTCTTTTTCAACATTCCTCTGGCTATTTGGGGTCTTTTTTGGTTCCATAAAAATTTTAGGATAATTTTTTTCCATTTCTGTGAGAAAAGTTGATGGTATTTTGATAGGGACTGCAGTAAATGTGTAGGTTGCTCAACCTAGCATAGACATTTTCTCAGTATTTGTTCTTCCAATTTATCAGCATGGAACATTTTCCCATTTCTTTGTGTCTTCCTCAACTTCTTTCATGAGTATTTTATAGTTTTCTGAGTACAGATTCTTTGGCCCTTTGGTTAGATTTCTTCCTAGGTGTCTTATGGTTTTGGGTGCAATAGTAAGTGGAACTGACTCCTTAATTTCTCCTTCTTCTGTCTTGTTTTTGATATATAGAAATGCAGTTGATTTCTGAGCACTGATTTTATATTTTGCCAATTTACTGAATTCCTGTATGAGTTCTAGAAGTTTTGGGGTGGAGTTTATTTGGTTTCCCACATGAAGTATCTTATCATCTGCAAAGAATGAGAGTTTGATGACTTCTTTGCCAATTCAGATGCATTTTATTTTTCTTGTTGTCTGATTGCTGAGGCTAGGACTTCTAATACTATGTTGAATAACAGTGGTGATAATGGACATCCCTGCCATGTTCCTAACCTTAGGGGAAAAGCTCTCAGTTTTTCCCCATTGAGAATGATATTCTCTGTGGGTTTTTCAAGATGGCTTTGATGATATTGAGGTATGTACCCACTATCCCTACACCGTGAAAAGTTTTAATCAAGAAAGGTGGTTTTACTTTGTCAAATGCTTTTTCAGCATCTATTGAGAGTATCATATGGTTTTTGTCCTTTCTTTTATTAATGTAGCGTATTACATTGATTGATTTGTGGATGCTGAATCAATCTTGCAGCCCAGGAATGAATCCCACTTGGTCATGGTAAATAATCCTTAATTACTGTTAGATCCTATTAGATCCCTGCCATGTTCCTAACCTTAGGGGAAAAGCTCTCAGTTTTTCATCCATGATTTTATTTATTTGGGTCCTTTTTCTTTTCTTTTTGATAAGTCTGGCCAGGGATTTATCAATCTTATTAATTCTTTCAAAGAACCAGCTCCTAGTTTCATTGATTTGCTCTACTGTTTTTTTTTTTTTTTTTGGTTTCTATTTCATTGATTTCTTTTTTTTTCTCTTTCTTTCTTTCTTTTTTCTTTTCAGTGTTCTAAGATTCATTGTTTATGTATCACACCCAGTCCCCATGCAATAACACAGAATGGGAGAAGATATTCGTAAATGACATTACAGACAAAGGGCTTATATCCAAGATCTATAAAGAACTCCTCAAACTCAACACCCAAAAAATGGATAATCGTGTAGAAAATGGATAGAAGAAACGATCAGACACTTCTCGAATGAAGATATACCAATGGCTAGCAGACACATGAAAAAATGTACATCATTAGCCATCAGGGAAATTTAAATCAAAACCACACTGAGATACCACCTTACACCAGTTAGAATGGCAAAGATTAACAAGACAGGAAACAACAAATACTTCATTGATTTCTGCCCTGATCTTTGTTATTTCTCTTCTCCTGCTGGGTTTAGGCTTTCTTTGCTGTTCTTTCTCTAGCTCCTTTAGGTGTAGGGTTAGGTTGTATACTTGAGACCTTTCTTATTTCTTGAGAAAGGCTTGTATCACTATATACTTTCCTCTCAATACCACCTTTGCTGTGTCCACAGATTTTGAAGAGTTGTGTTTTCATTATCATTTGTTTCCGGGAATTATTTAAATTCTTCTTTAATTTCCTGGTTGACCCATTCATTCTTTAGTAGGATGCTCTTTAGCCTCCATGTATTTGGGTTCTTTCCAACTTTCCTCTTGTGATTGAGTTCTAGCTTCAGAGCATTGTGGTCTGAAAATATGTAAGGAATGATTCCAATCTTTTGTTACTGGTTGAGATGTGATTTGTGAGCCAGGATATAATCTGTTCTGGAGAATGTTCCATGTGCACTAGAGAAGAATGTGTATTCTGTTGCTTTGGGATGGAATGTTCTGAATATATCTGTGAAGTCCATTTGGTCCAGTGTGTCATTTAAGGTCTTTATTTCCTTGTTGATCTTTTGCTCATTTGATCTGTCCCTTTCAGTGAGGTGGATGTTAAAATCCTCTATGATTATTTTATTATTGTCAATATGTTTCTTTGACTTTGTTATCAATTGGTTTATATAATTTTCTGCTCCTATGTTATGGGCCTAGATATTTAAAATTATTAGATCTTCTTGTTGGACAGACCCTTTGAAGATGATATAGTGTCCTTCCTCATCTCTTATTATAGTCATTGTCTTAAAATCTACTTTATCTGATATAAAGATTACCACCCCAGCTTTCTTTTTATGTCCATTGGCATGGTAACCCCCTCACTTTAAACCTGAAGCTGTCTTTGGGTCTAAAATGAGTTTCTTTTAGACAGCATACTGATGGTCTTGTTTTTTTTTTCTCCATTCTGAAACCCTGTGTCTTTTGATTGGGGCATTTAGCCCATTTACATTCAGGCTAACTATTGAAAGGTATGAATTTGGTGTCATTGTATTGCTTGTAAGGTCTCTGTTCCTTTCTGGTCTGTTACTTTTAGGCTCTCTCTTTATTTAGAGGACCCCTTTCAATATTTCCTGTACGGGGGCACCTGGGTGGCTCAGTGGGTTAAGCCGCTGCCTTCGGCTCAGGTCATGATCTCGGGGTCCTGGGATCGAGTCCCGCATCGGGCTCTCTGCTCGGCAGGGAGCCTGCTTCCTCCTCTCTCTCTCTCTCTGCCTGCCTCTCTGCCTACTTGTGATTTCTCTCTGTCAAATAAATAAATAAAATCTTTTAAAAAAATATATTTCCTGTACGGCTCTTTGGTGTTTGCAAATTCTTTCTGTTTTTGTTTGTCTTGGAAGCTTTTTATCTTTCCTTCTATTTTCAATGATAGCCTAGTTGGATATAGTATTCTTGGCTGCATATTTTTCCCGTTTAGTGCTCTGAATATATCATGCCAATTCTTTCTGGCATGCCAGATAAGTCTGCTGGCAGTCTTATATTTCTAATATAAGACTAAGTCTAATATTCCTACTATTGTATGTTACAGACCTCTTTTCCTGAGCTGCTTTTAGGATTTACTCTTACTTTCTGAGACTGGTAAGTTTTACTATTAGATGATGGGGTGTGGACCTATTTTTATTGATTTTGAGGGGGGTTTCTCTGTGCCTCCTGGATTTTGGTGCTTGTGCCCTTCACCAAATTAGGGAAATTTCCTGCTATAATTTGCTCCAGTATACCTTCTGCCCCCCTCTCTCTTTTTTCTTCTTCTGGGATCCCTATTATTCTAATATTGTTTTGTCTTATGTATCACTTATCTCTCGAACCTTGTGGTTCAGTAGGTGTTTGTCTCTCTTTTGCTCAGCTTCTTTATTCTCCATCATCTGGTTTTCTGTATCACTGTTTTTCTGTTCTGCCTCATTTATCCTAGCCGTAAGAGCCTCCATTTTTTTACTGTACCTCATTAATGGCTTTTTTGATTTCAGCTTGGTTAGATTTTAGTTCCTTTATTTCTCCAGGAAGGGATTTTATTGCTCCAGAAGGGGATTCTCTGGTATCTTTAGTGCTTTTTCAAACCCAGCTAGCACCTTGATAATCATTATTCTGAACTCTAGTCCATATTGATTAGGTTCCTAGCTGTCAGTACTGCCTTTTGTTCTTTTTTTTTTTAAGTGAGTTTTTCTGCCTTGTCATTTTATCCAGATAAGAATAGATGAATAAGAGAACTAAATACTAAAAAGGTAGCAACGACCCCAGAAAATTATACACTAACCAAATCAAAAGAGACTCTAAAACCAGAGGGAGAAGAAAGGAGGAAAGAAGTACATATACATATACATAACTTATAAATAAATATATATTTATACATATAAATATATATAATATGTGTTTATATATAGTATATAATTTATAATGTTTTATATATATTAGACTGGTGAATAGAACAGAGCCACACACTTGATTGTGGGTGTATTTTGGCCTGTTAGAAGAAACTGCCTCCCCAAATTTTAAATTTTAAAATTTTAAAGAAAGAAAAACTTATATATATACAAAAATAAGGGTAAACACAATGAAGGGATGCAATATGAGCGTAAAGATGAAAGTTTAAAAAGATTTTTTAAAAGATAAGAAGCTGTTAGAAAAAAAAAATTAAAAAAAGAGGAAAGAATGTGATCAGGCTGGAGACTAGAACAAAGCCATGTGCTAGATTTATGGTATAATTTTGATCTATTAGAAGAAACTATATCCCAAAATTATAAAGAAAGGGAAGTCTATATATCTACAAAAAATAAGGTTAAATACAATGAAAGGATAGAATATGATTATAACAATGAAAATTTTAAAAGATTTTTTAAAAGGTATTGATAAGATAAAATAGTTTAAAAATGTTAAAATAGGAAAGAGAAAAAAAATAGAACAAGAAAAACTAAAATTTAACAAATTTAATTTTGAAAGACTAAGCAATCATGGAAAAAAAAAAAGCCATGAATTCTATGTGCTATATTCCTGTAGCTCTGAAGTTTTGGTTTTGATCTTGGCTGGATGTTCTGGATGTGCTGATCTTCTGGAGGAGGGGCCTATTTCTGTGATTCTCAAATGTCTTTGCCCGAGGTGGAATTGCACTGCCCTTGCCAGGGGCCAGGCTAAGTTTTCTGCTCAGTTTTGGTCTCAGTAGCTTTTGTTACTTGAGTGCTTTCTGTACAGCTTTGGAGGATGGGAAGGAAAATGGCGGCCTCCCAATCTCCCCCTGCAGAGGAGCTGAGAGCTCAGGGCCCCACTCCTCAATGCACCATCAACAAAAAGCAGTCAATCCCTCCCGCCTCCCTGGTCTCTGGCCACACTCTGAGCTCACCCAGCCTGTGATGAAGCATTTCTATCTCTGGCACATGGCCCTGTTTGGAAAACCCAGCAGATTCTTGCAGCACATCCCACACTGGTCCTCCTGGAGGAGGAAGATGGGGGTCTCTCCAGATCTGCCACTTGTGGGGTCCCTGCTGGAAGGGCAGTGGTCCAACTGTGCTTTGTATCATGGTTTAAGGTAACCCAGAGCTGAGAGTCCATTCCTCAGCTCTGTCTCTATAGCTGGCTTCCACACTCTGATACCTGGGAGCTCTGCCACACTCAGCACCCCTGGTCTTTCTGTGACCCCATGGGTCCTGAGACCACATTGTTTTCATGAGGGCTCTACCCCCTACTTAGCCTCTGGAGCAACGTCCCTCAATGGAGTAGACTTCTAAAAGTTCCGATTTTGTGCTCCACTGGTCTACCGCTTCCTGGGTGCCAGCCCTTCTCTCATGGTCTCTCTTTCTGTATATCACCTTGGATTCACTTCTTTGCATGTCCTACCTTCTAGAAAGTGGTCAATTTTCTCTTCCTAGAATTGCTTCTCTTCTTCTGTTTGATCGCCTATTGAGTTTGTAGATGTTCAGAATGGTTTGATAAATATCTAGCTGAACTCCTGGGACACAATGATATTTAGGTCTCCTATTCCTCCACCATCTTGCTGCCATAAATCTCTATATCAGATAATCTTTAATTGAATGCCATATACTGTGAATCTTACTTTGTCAGGATTTATATATTTTTACATTCTTATACATTGTTTTGAGCTTTGTTTAGGGATAGCATTAAATTACATGGAAACTGTTTGACTATTTCATGTCTTGTTTTTATGATTTGGTAGGAGCGCTGTTCAGTCTAGGATTAACGGTCTGCATAACTGAGGCACTTCAGACTCATCTGTATACTGTATCTAATGTGCTGTTAATTATTAATCTTTCCAGTCTGGCTAGTGGAAATTAGCAATATTCTCAGTCTTGGTGTTCACCAGGCACTGTTTCCTATACTTTTTTGTATGGTTCTTTCTATAGACTTGGGTAATTTCTTCATACATATATATGCTGATCTATACTCTGCTGAATGCTTGAGAAGGACTTTCCCTGGATACTCAGACTTAGGTCTCTCTGCATCGCTCTATTCTCTGTTCCTCTGAACCAGAGTGCCAGGTGCCTTGGTTTCCCCAGATTCTCATCTTTATATCTTCAAATCAAGAAGTTTTCCTTTCTGTGTCATAGCCTGTAAACCCTCTTAAGGCAGAAAGATGAGAAATTATAATGCTCAGCTTGTTTTTTATCTCTCAAGTTTCATTATTCTTTGTTGTCTTATATCCAGTGTCTCAAAAGTGATTTCATGTGTTGTCTGGTTTTTATATTTCATGTTGGCTGGAAGAAAAAGTCTTTCACATTTTTCTTTACACTACATTTATGACTTACTAATTTGGAAATATTTTAGAAATCAGTCAACATAATTTCTGTTTTTTAAATCTTTAATTTTATTTTCTTTTTGTGACCACCTCAGTTAAATTAGTTATTCCAGTTGAGAAGAGAAAGTTCTCAACTATAATTGAAAATAGAAGGAGAGATTAAAAGCTTCCAGGACAAACAAAAACTGAAAGAATTTGCAAACACCAAACCAGCTCTACAGGAAATATTGAAAGGGGTCCTCTAAGCAAAGAGAGAGCCTACAAGTGGTAGATCAGAAAGGAACAGAGACCATATACAGTAACAGTCACCTTACAGGCAATACAATGGCACTAAATTCATATCTTTCAATAGTTACCCTGAATGTTAATGGGCTAAATGCCCCTGTCAAAAGACACAGGGTATCAGAATGGATAAAAAAACAAAACCCATCTATATATTGCCTCCAAGAAACTCATTTTAAGCCCGAAGACACCTCCAGATTTAAAGTGAGGGGGTGGAAAAGAATTTACCATGCTAATGGACATCAGAAGAAAGCAGGAGTGGCAATCCTTATATCAGATCAATTAGATTTTAAGCCAAAGAATATAATAATTCAAGTCTTAATTCTCCTAACTAAGGGTACAATTGTTGGGCTTTGGTTGAGATTATCCTCTATGAATCTTTTTAACACCAACATTTTATACATCTGTTCTCCTATAATAATAGTCACAAACTGTTTTGGTAACAGTTTGTGAAGATAATAGTAAAAAAATTAATTTGACCTAGTTAAATATCTTTAATGCTTGCTAAAATTACCTAATGGTAAAACTTGCTCTCAAATATCCTCTAAGTCGTTGAAGAAAGAAATTGTCTGAGAACCATAATTTTTAAAACTTCTTGGATTATTAGGGAATGAAAATTTCAAAACATTTGTAAGTATTTTTAAATAATGTACATTTGATCAGTAGTGTTCTAAAATTACTCTAATATCAAGACAGCTTTTTCTAGGCTTAGTCAAATAATGAATGTCAGAGAAAGAAAACCTGGCTATTTCTATAACAGCTTTTCTTGATGCAGAATACATGGCTTTGACAATATCATTCTTTAGGAATAACTTGTATTTGTGGGTATCTTGTTGGCTGGCTTGGGGAACATACCATATATAGTATTTTCACACAGTCCTCATGTAGGCTTAGTGAGTCTGACAAACTGGGTAAGTTTATTTAGCATTTCATAGGCTCACTGTCTTTAACTATAAAAATGGGAATAATAATAATAATACCCATCTTCATGTAAGGATTAAATAAGACAATTCCTTAGTCCATGCATTTGCAATAGGGGCAACATAGCCCCAAAGAAAAATTGGTTTTTAGGGGAATATGTGTGAAAACCTTTAGATAGTACAACAGTTTGTCCCCCTTCAAAGGGGTATAGCAATAAAACAGATATACAGAATATGTATGGTATTAAAATTTCATGGAGGAGGGAGGCTGATTTAAAAAAAAAAAAATGTCCTAAAGCGCTCTTAGGGGAAATGATAAGGAAGAGAAAGTTGAAAATTACTGCCTCAGTCTAATGTTTAACCATTATCATTAGTTGGGCATGATTGATGGATTAGAACCCAGAATGCATTTTCTGAGTGAGATTAGTGTTATAAATGGCTCCTAACATGGACTACAGAATTAGAAGTTTTTTAATCCATTTACATACTAATTATTACCTGTAGGCTAAATAAATGTTGTGTTTTACATAGTGTATATAAATTCTCAGTTATATATATATGTATTTATATATATTAAATATATATTATAGTGATAAATAAAAACTGAAATTCATTTAGAAGTTTTGAGTTCATAGCATCTTTATTATGTATTTTCTCAACTAACAGATTCTTAAAAATCCCACTACCATTACTTGAGAGCTCAGAAGATGTTTCTTATTAGAAAAAGTTCCTTATAAGGTTAGTAAGCACATAAAGGAGATTTAAGGTTTTTAGGCCAGCACTGAAGATCTATTTAACCTATAACGTTGCTGAGCTATCTTACTGAGTGTAGGCTTGAGTACCTCTAAGATTAGTCCCTTCTAAACTTGAAGCAGGAGGGTACTGAAGAAGTGGACACTGGCTGTAAGTTTCCTCTACTGACGATCCTTTAGTGGCAATGGGCAGGGTGAGTAAAAGGAGAGAAACAGCAGCAACTATATATATGTAGTTGACAGGACAAATGCTCCTAAATTGGGAAATAAATTTAAAAATTATATACACATATATATACACACACACGCTTATAGATCATACATATAAACACACATAGGGGTGTGTGTGTGTATGTGTGTGTGTGTGTGTGTGTGTGTGTGTGTCTTTAACCAGACTTATTCCTGTTTCCTAGCCATTGAAATTACTGACAAGATCTCCCAGAAGTAATGTCAGTGATTTGGGCATTGGAATTTCCTAGATTCTAACTGCCTTGTTATTTCCTTTCCCATATTTTTTTCCCAAGGTTTGGGTCTCATTGCCTGTGATTTTGTGGGAACCAGTAGTCAAAAAAGATTCTCTTTTCCTTCTCTTCAACTGCTGTCACATGTTTCATTCCTGGGGGAATCAAGGATTTTCCTTTCCACTTACAAACAACATTGTTTCTACCTCTTGTCCCAAGAAGCCTATTGAGGTCTCCTTGATAGTTGTCTCTTGCTTGCTGTACTCTTTTGGGACTTTGTGCAAGTATTTGTTTCAAAATTTTCTCTAGGGATTCTGTTCTATTTTGTAAACACTAGTGTATCTTTCTACAGTCATTCTCCCATAGGCATAAGCAAGTAAAACTGTAGATTTTAAACTGATGATCTGATAATAGCATTAAGTAGCATTAAGTTGAATATTTTGCAATTTTTCATCCACATTTTAATACTAGGTTAAGCAACACAAGGAAGTGGAACAAATATTATTAGCCCCACTGGACAGATCAGAGAGGTTAAATAACAAGCCATAGGTCTAGTAAGTGGAAGTAACAGGACTTCAAAGCAGACTTGTGAATTTCAAACTGGAGATTTTTTTTTTTTTTAATTTCTGAGAATTGACATTTGGAATTATGAGACCTTCAGATCTTACCAATTTGAAGATCACCAGTAAAGCCCCTTAAATCCCTTCATCTCTAATTTTTTTTTTCCTCTTTGGAGACCAGCTTGCTGCTTCTTCTCTTGGGCTCTCTTGGTATCAGCCTGATCTCCAGTACCCTTGGGACTCTGGTTGCACAGTGCTAAAGATGTCACATTGCTCCACACAGTGTTATAGGTATTTGAGACTTGGGTCCAACCCAGCCAGTACCCTGTTAAGGATTCAATGGAATACTTTCTTGATATGTCTGCCAACCAATATTTAATTAGGGGTAATTCATTTTTAATTAATTTTAATTATTATTTTTTTCAGTTTAAGCATGGGTTTCCACTTTGATATCATTCTGGACAACTCATTATCCCAGAGCTTATCTTTCAAAGATTTACCCCTTCTAGGTGACGTTTAAGTCATGAGACATCTTGCAGTGATAAGTGAAAGTAACCACATTCTTTACCAGTAGTGGCTCTAGGGTCAACCTACAGTGTTGAGATGTGGCCCTTTGAGTCTTTTTTCCACATCCCCCTCTTGATAGTGCCAGGGTAATAATCTTTGGTTATCCGGTGATTCTCTGATATGATTGCCCTTTTGTGTCTGTCCTCTCCTGGATTCCTCCAGATTTTTTCTTGACCTTGTATTTATCAAAATTTATCTTCACATTATGTCAACAGGCAGATATTGAATGCTGATTGCTTCCAAGGCCTATTTTGTTCTAGGTATAATTGATGAGTTAGTAAGTAATACAGTACAGTGTATTAAAATGCATGGATGAGTTAACATCTATTTCAATATGGTTTCCCAAACCAAGTTGTGCTCTGTGTCCTAAATGTTTTGGTGTGGTGCTTCAGGAGTCCCTTGAAGATGGAAGAATCCTAGATCCTTCTGTTCCTCACCTCTCCGACTGCCATGACTTCTTTTTTTTTTTTATTACTTTTTTTTTATAAACATATATTTTTATCCCCAGGGGTACAGGTCTGTGAATCACCAGGTTTACACACTTCACAGCACTCACCAAAGCACATACCCTCCCCAATGTCCATAATCCCACCCCCTTCTCCCAAACCCCCTCCCCCCAGCAACCCTCAGTTTGTTTTGTGAGATTAAGAGTCACTTATGGTTTGTCTCCCTCCCAATCCCATCTTGTTTCATTTATTCTTCTCCTACCGACTGCCATGACTTCTATCACAAGTTTTGGTTTTGTCTGTTTTATAATTGGGATCTCTATGTAGGATTTAATTAAATAAAATATTGAGTAGATAAAAAAGATTGAAAAAGCACTGTCTTAATCCCACAGGGAGATGAATACTGGGGCTTCTGTTTTTCTGGCTAGATCTTATATGATGAAAAGAGCTTCTCCAAGCTCCCTCACACCATCCCCCCATGCTGCATTTGGCTATATTTAAGGCTTGCTTGAGATGGTTATGTAGGTCAGAAAATTTCTTAATTATGACTCACTTTGAACAGCAAATGAAACCAAGCTTCCTACCTTTCATAATGAGACTATTTTAGTGTCTTTACCAGCTGAGAAATTTTCTTCATTACAATTTCTTGTTTAATATCAGAAACTAGCTTCTTCTACTGTAATACACTCAGTCAAAATGCATTTATAAAGCAACTACTATGTATGATACAGTGAACTGTAGTCCCTGCCCTCAGTGAGCCTAAAATCCACATTTTGTCTGTGTTTTTGCCTATGGGGGGTGAGGAGTGGTGATGTATAAATTAGAATCCAGAGTAAAGAATACTTTCATAGATGTGCAGAGGGCTGATAAAACAACTAATGTAGTTATTTTGAACTTGTAGGCATAGGGAAGAAAGGCTTCATGAAGAAACTGGCATATTTAAGTAAGTCTAAAATGTTGAGAGACTTTCAAAAGTTGAAAAAGGTGTATAGTCTGTGGGTTGTGGGTAATAGCATAATATTCAAGATTTTCAATCTAGATATTCTAGATTGCCAGAGTTTGTATCCTGACTCTAACATTTACTAGAAGTAATACTTCTTGTGGTCTCAATTTCCCCATTTGTAAATGGGCGTATTAATAGCAGCTATTTCACTGAGTTGTTGTGAAGAATAAATAAAGCATTGCATGTGCAATACTTTACTAGAAAGGCTCAATTTGTTAACTCATAAATGCTAGCTATTTTTATTTATTTATTTTGTTGGGGAAAGAATATTCAGAGTTGCCTGAACAGCATTAACAAAAGTAGGAAAGTTGACTTTGAAAAGATTGCTCTGATATCCAATGCCTACACAGCTGGAATGCCACCAGGCATAGACTTAGGAATGTTATTAACACCATAGCACAATCACATTTTAAATATCACTTTTTGGGGACACCTGGGTGGCTCAGTTGGTTAAGCAGCTGCCTTCGGCTCAGGTCATGATCTCAGCGTCCTGGGATCGAGTCCCACATCGGGCTCCTTGCTCGGCAGGGAGCCTGCTTCTCTCTCTGCCTCTGCTGCCACTCTCTCTGCCTGTGTGCTCACCTGCTCGTGTTCTCTCTCTCCCTTTCTCTCTCTCTCTCTCTGGCAAATAAATAAAATCTTTAAAAAAAAAATATCACTTTTTGCCAGCCAAATTGGGAATGTAATATTCATTTATGAGGACCAGCAATTTTTTCTGTAAAGGGTCAGATAACGTGTGAGTGTATGTGCTTTAGGTTTTGTGAGAGATAGGGTGTCTGTTGTAACTCTGCTCTTATATATGAAAGCAGCCTTAGACAATACATAAACACATGACCGGGGCTATAGTCCAATAAAACTTTTATCTATGGGCACTGAAATTTGAGTTACATATAATTTTTATGTGTCATGAGATATTAGTCATCTTTTGATTTTTTTCAACCATAATAAGAGTGTGAAAGCCATTTTCAGCTTGTAGGCCATACATAACCAGGTTGTGGCTATATTTGACTTGCAGGCTATAGTGCTGATTCCAGATTTAGAATATTGTTTCCTTGGTGAAATTAATTCTGCATTCTTCAACAATTAAGTTTGAAACGAACTTTTGTAATACAGCCTGTTGGTAAGGTAGGGACTATGTAACTTCTATATTCTTTTGGCAGCCCCCTCTGCTGGTTTATTTTATTCACAGCAACATTCTGAACAGATTTCTCAGGAATTCATTTTCCTTACAAATAATTTGTAATACCAACTCACATATACTAGTAATATTGAGTTTGACATCCTTCCACAATTCCGAAGAACTTTCCATCTCTAGCTTTCAGTCTCTGATACGGACCACTATTTCTTCTCCAAACTTACTCTTTCTAACTTCCTAATGATGTATTAATGAATCCTGTGGCTTTAATACCATCAAGTACAGAAATGAAATTCCTATACTAAAATTTGGTTTTCTATTAGGTGACCTAAAAATATCACAGATATTCAAAGTTGCCAAGAAATCAAAACTTAATAATCATGACTCAAGAGTTTTGTTCTTGTTGTTTTATAGGCTGCTAATTGCCAGCATGTAACCCTATTCTAGACAATTAAGGTCAAGAGTGGCAGAATTTATAATTTCAGGGTCAGTTCTTGTTTTGATATATGAAAAACCAGATTTCAGTCTCCAGAGATACTGGTGCTCAGGATTAAGACAAATTCATTCATGTAGGCATTCAGCAACCTTTGTTTTAGTGTTGGGCAAACTACGTAAACTTTCTGAACCTCAACTTGTCTGTAAATAGGAGTAATAGCTATTTTGAACAATTATTAAGGATTGGACGAGAAGATGTATGATACCTGATAACTATTGATATTTATGATTATTATCTGATAGTTACTATTATTTGCCTCTAAGACTCATGTTTTTCCTTTATAAAACTATCTAAAAAGTTCAGTCTCCACATTTTTTGGTTTCATAATATTTTTGTGAGATCAAATTAGATTTTCTTTGACATCTTACAATCTAGAAAATATTCTGTACCCCGCATATGTAAGGTTTTCACTCTGCACCCACTATTTGATATAATGCTTAAAACTGTGTTAGGCTGGATCTTGCAGTACTTTCATTATTAATAACTCTTTATTAGGATGTAAAGAATGACATCCTACACATAAAAGATGTCAGGGGGAGTAAAAATTTAAGACCTTTAGAATTGGTTCAAATTAAGTGACCATCAACTTAATATACACTGTTGTATGCATAGGATGTTATATGTAAAACTAATGGTAACCACAAATCAAAAACTTGTAACAGATATGCAAAAAATAAAAAGAAAGAAATCCAAGCATATCTGTAAAGAAAGCCATGAAACCATAAGGGAACAGAGTAAGAAAGAAAGGAACAAAGAAGAATTATAAAAATAACCATAAAGAAGTGACAAGATGGCAATAAGTACATACCTTATCAATAAACACTTTGACTGTAAATGAACAAAATACTCCAATCAAAAGACATAGGATGACCGAATGGATAAAAAAGCAAGACCCATCTATATGCTGTCTACAAGCGACTCACTTCTGGTCTAAAGATACATACAGATAGAAAGTGAAGTGATGGAAAAACATTTATCATGCAAATGGAAGTAAAAAAACTGGGGGAGCAATACTTAATCAGACAAAATAGACTTTAAAGCAAAGATAGCAAGAGACAAAGAAGAATACTACAAATGATAAAGGGAATAATCCAACAAGAAGATATTACAATTATAAGTATTTATGCATCCAGCATGGGACACTGAAATATATAAAGCAACTGTTAATAGACCTAAAGGAGACATTGATACTAGTACAATAATAGGAGGGAACTTTAACACCATAATACATCAATGGATAGATCATCCAGAGAGAAAATCAACAAGGAAACTGGCTTGGAGTGACATGAGCTGGATCTAACAGATATATTCAGAACATTCCATCCTTAAACAGCCAAATACATATTCTTTGCAAGTACATGTAGAACATTCTCCAGAATAGAGCACATATCAGGCCACAAAAAAAGTCTCAACAAACTCAAACAGACTGAAATCATATCATGCATCTTTTCTGACCAGAACAGAATGAAGCTAGAAATCAATCACAAGAAAATATCTGGAAAGAACAGAAATACATGGAAGTTAAATAACATGCTACTAAACAATGCATGAGTCAACCAAGAAATCAAAGAGGAATTAAAAAATACATGATAAATGAAAATGAAAACACAATGATCCAAAATCTTTGGGATGCAGCATAAACTGTTTTAAGAGGAAAGATTATAACAATACAGGTCTACCTAAATAAACAATAAAAATCTCAAATAAACAACCTAACACAGCTAGATAAAGAACAAAGCCCGAATCTAGTAGAAAGAAGGAAATAAAAAAGATTAGAGCAGAAATAAGTGAAATAGAGACTTAACAAACCCATAAAAAAGTTAATACCTATTTTTCTCAAAGTCTTCCAAAAAATAGAAAAGATAGATCCCAAGTGTATTCTATGAAGTTAGCATTACCCTGATGCCAAAATCAGATAAAGATACTACAACAAAAGAATACTATAGGCCCATATCTCTGATGAACATAGATGCAAAAATCCTCAACAAAATATTAACAAACAAACCAAATTCAACAATACATTTTTAAAAATCATTCACCACAAAAAGTAGGATTTATTCCTGGACTGCAGGGGTGGTTTGCTATTCACAAATCAATCAATGTGAAGTATCACATCACTAAGAGGAAGGATAAAAACCATGCTATCCTACCAACAGATGCAAAAAACGTACTTGACAAAGGACAACATCCATTCATGACAAAAGCCCTCAAGAAAGTAGGATTAGAGAGAACATACCTCAATATAATAAAGGCCATCTATAAAAAGCCCACAGGTAATATCATTACTCATGGTAAAAACAGAAACAAAACCCAAAACTGAAAGCTTTTCCCCTAAATTCAGGAATAAGACAAGAATGTATACTCTTACTACTGTTATCGAACATAGTGCTGGAAGCCCGAGCCACAGCAGTTACACAAGAAAAAGGAACAAAGGCATCCAAATTGATAAGGAAGAAGTCAACTTTCACTGTTTGTAGATGACATGATACTGTATAGAGAAAACCCTGAAGACTCTGCCAAAAAACTACTAGAACTGATAAATGAATTTAGTAAGTTCTCAGGGTACATAATCAGTGTACAGAAATTCATTGCATTTCTATACTCATGAAGTAGCAGCTAGATAAATTAATTAAACAAACCCATTTATAATTGTACCAAAAAATAAAATATCTAGAAATAGACTTAATGAAGGAAACCTGTGCTCTGAGAACTATAAAACATTGATGAAAGAAACTGAAGACAGCACAAAAAAATGGAAAGATACTCCTTGCTCATGGATTGGAACAGCAAATATTGTTAAGTGGCCATACTACTCAAAGCAACCTACAGATTTAATGAAATTCCTATTAAAATACCAGCATCATTCTCTCACAGGATAATAATCCTAAAATTTGTATGGAACCACATAGGACCCTGAATAGTCAAAACAATCTTAAAAAGGAACAAAACTGGAGGTATAACAATCCCAGAATTCGAGCTACAGTACAAAGCTGTAGTAATCAAAACACTGTAGTACTGGCACAAAAATAAACATATAGATCAATGGAACAGAAGAGAGTCCAGAAATAACCCCAGGCTTTTAGGGCCAATTAATCTGCAACAAAGGAGGCAACCCCAAAAGACAATCTCTTCAACAAATGGTATTGGGAAAACTGGATGACTACATGCAAAAGAGTGAAAATGAACCACTTTTTTATACCATACACAAAAATAGACTCAAAATGGATGGAAGACCTAAATGTGAAACCTGAAACCATAAGATTCCTAGAAGAAAACATAGACAGTAATCTCCCTTGACAACAGCAGTAGAAATGTTTTTCTAGATATGTCTCCGGAGTCAAGGGAAGCAAATGTGAATAAAACTATCAGGACTACACCAAAATAAAAAAACTTTTGCACAGTGAAAGAAACCATGAGCAAATAAAAAGACAAAAAGAATGGAAGAAGATATTTGCAAATGATGTATCCAATAAGGAGATGATATTTAAAATATATAAAGCACTTCTATAACTCAACAGCAAAAAATACACAATTTAAAAATGGGCAGATGACATAAATAGACATTTTTCCAAAGAAGACATCAATGGCCAATAGACACAAGAAGGTACTCAACTATTACTAATCATCAGGGAAATGCAAATCAACACAACAATGAGATTTCACCAAACAACTGTCCAAAAGGCTAAAATGAAAAACACGAGGTGAGAATGTGGCAGTATAGGAACACTTATACACTGTTGGTAGGGGTGCAAGTTGATGCAATGACTGTGGAAAACAGTTTGGAGGTTCCTTAAAAATTTAAGAATAAAAGTACCATATGACTCACTAATTCCACTACTGAGTATTTACCCAAAGAAAACATAAACACTAATCCTAAAAGACATGAGCACTTCAATGTTTATTGCAGCATTATTTACAATAGGTGAGATATGGCAGCAACCCAAATATCCATCAGTAAATGAACAGATAAAGAAGATGTAGCATATATGTATATTTATATATTATATATATTTAAATTTTAAATATTTTATAAATTTTATAGTATGTACAATGGAATATTACTTAACCATAAGAATGAACAAAATCTGGCCATTTGCAACAACATGGCTGGATCTAGAGAGTATAATGCTAAGTGAAACAAGTCAGTCAGAGAAAGACAAATACCATATGATTTCGTTCATATATAGAATTTTCTTTTCTTTTTTTTAAATTTAATTTAATTTTTTTCATTGACCCAAAATTCATTGTTTATGCACCACACTCAGTGCTACATGCAGTGCATGCCCTCCTTAATACCCACCACCAGGCTCACCCATACCCCCCACCTCCCCCTTCCAAAACCCTGTTTGTTTCTCAGAGTCCATAGTCTCTCATGGTTTGTCTCACCCTCTGATTTCCCCCAACTCGCTTCTCTGTATCTCCCAATGTGGAACTTAAGAAACAAATGAACAAAGAAAAAAAGAGACAAATTAAAAAAAAATACTCCTAAATATAGAGAACAAACTGGTGTTTGCCAGAAGAGAGGTAGGTAGGTGAAATAGATGAAGGAGATTAAGAGAACACTTACCATGATGAGCACTGGGTCGTGTATAAAACTACTGAATTATGATATTGTAAAACTGAAACTAATATAATGCTGTATGTTAATTATACTTGACATAAAAATGATTTTTAAATAAAATTCATATACATTTAACTCCTCATATTTGCTTCTGATTATTAACTAATTCTCTGGTGAAAGACACACCTCCATTAAGGTTGAATGTTATAGGTTTTTTCACGTCTTTGAACTTGATTTAGGGATGTGTTTGTGTGTGTGTTTCCTATTCTATATTTCAAAACTTCATTTTTATGTTGTAAATGTGTATGTATATTAATATACTTTGTGGAATGATTTAAAAATTTATGGTGTTTAGTGTTTCAACCAATAAAGAGCTATTTTTTGCTCCAAAAAGATAATACTGTGCCTATTCCAGCTAGCATTTGAAGGGCTGAATTGCCTTCACATGGTACTGAGCTATTGTCTAACTTATACAGATATATAAATGTGTTTTATTTCTTCTATTATGAATTTTCTGGCTACACAGTATATATATGAAGTCTTCTTATGCAAGTACTCAAAGGGGACTCTAAGTGAAATAGGCAATTTTGGGATAAATAAGAAGGCCTGACCAACATATTTAGATGAATAGAAGGTCCAAAAGGAAGAGGATGAATTAATTCTAAGTCCCAGAAAGGGAGCGGACTCTACATATTTGGTTTGATATCTCCTGAGAGATGATAGCTCTGAGTGACTCTACTAATTATAATATTTTATGATCAAGACTTGATGGACATGGGTCTGGAGGTAAGAGTCAACTGAGGAGAAGATGAGTGTGAGGAAGTGATGGAAGGGGAGGAGATATCTGTATTATGGAAAAGCTAGACCAACCACTGGGTCACTAAGTCTTGGTTAGACTGCAGCTGATCACAGGCTTCCCTGAGTAGGGAGAGTTCTCTTTGGGAATAACACTAAAATAGTACCTATTACAATGTTTCTGATTCATTTGAAGACAATGGATATGTACATGTGAGGTAACTATGTGCTTGCTTGCTTAGTTGGGAAAGGCAAAATGCAGGAAAGTTATTCTGTGTTGTTCTGGTTCAGCATTTGTCTTAGTCCCTGTGTATCTGGATCTTAGAAGTTGGGCTTTCTTATAAGAGATTCTGCCTCACTCAGGGTGATAGACAGTCTCTAATGGTCTGGGCCCAGGATTGTTTCCTGCCCTACTCACAGTTGTAGTGGGTTTTTTTCCATTTCTGTTTATCTCCCTCAATTACAATGTGTTTTCAACAGTGCCCTGATAATGATAGAGTGTGCTTCCAGTTCCCTAGCAGCTTAGAGCTTTTGTACCTTAGAGAAGACAGGAAAAGAACCAGGATAGGCTTTGTGTCTTTTCTGGAATGACTATTATTTTCCTCTCTTACCCTTACCCCATCTCTTCCAGGCTTGATCCACCAAATACAGCTCTCCCTCTCCCTCATGCCCTGCCCTCCTGCCTGCCCCACCCCAATCATTTTAATGTATACCCAATGAGATTCAGAGAGAAGAAGCTGCAAATGGATGCAAAACTCCCTTTGTTTTTTGTTTTGTCTTCTTTCTTATTACATTAGTCACCATACAGTACATCTTTAGTTTTTGATGTAGTGTTCCATGATTCATTATTTGCGTATAACACCTGGTGCTCATTACAACATGTGCCTTCCTTAACACCTGTCACCAGACTAACCCATCCCTCCACACCCCTCCCCTCTGAAACCCTCTCTCATGCAAAACTCCCTTTGTATCTCAGGCTCCCAGGGGTTCTGTAGTCCACATTCTGCCTTTTTCAAGCTGTTGAACTTTTTAGTTTGGTTCTTATAAGCTTGTATGATGTCTGGCATCTCCTACTCCCATGCTGTGCCCAGGGTAGACAAGTACAGGTATCCCATCTCTGCTTGGAGGTGCATGTCTTTGAGATTAGTTTGTTGTTCTCAGATTTCTGATGAGCTTGAGAAGAAAGTTGGTTGAGTACCTGGCTTTTTCTTGTCACAAGGATGGGAGTGAAGCTTTCTGTATTCTAAGAAGACATCAACAGTCCATTGGGTTGACACCAGAACTTTTAAAGATGTTGAATAGATAAATTTCTTTTTTAAGTTTTATTGGTTACTGTAAGTGAATATTATATATAAGGACCTCAGTGATTTTGAATAACTTCCTATAAAACAAATATAAAAAGCTTGTTTGTTTTTCTCTTCATTAGTAGTGAATGGTCCCTCCTTCTTTAGTGCCCATGGATTCTGGTTTTCATGTTTCTCGGTTTACTCTATATATGTTGTATGTCATTCTCTTTTCTGTCTTCTAGAATTTTACTTCCTTGAGGGCAGCAGTTATATCTATAATTCATTTTTGTCCTTACTTACTTCCCCCCATCATACTGCCTGTGTGTAGCAGTAGGTTCATAAATGTTTGCTAAATTCCAGTTAAAGAAATTTACCCTCAATTATAGATCACTAGGATACTAGGTCTTTGGAGTCATTTTGTTCCATGAATGAAGTAGAAATGTCATAAGTTGGCCTTGACAAGCAAAGAAATGTTGACATTTATGATTAATAATACATTTTAAAAATAAAAAAAAAAAACAAAAAAACCCCAGATTTCAATCTTCTCTATGTAAGTAGTACATTTAGCAATTCATAATTGCATTTCTTATAAGTGAACCTTGAGACAATTCTCTCTCTGCTTGATTACACAGTAAACCATTTCTCATAAAAGAATCATTAACTCATAAAATAGTCATTATGATGTAAAGTGTGCATGAATTGTGCAATATAAGGAAAGCAGTCAAGAGAAAATTAAGAGAAAGAACAGAGGACATTCAGGAAAACTTTACTTTTAAATTCTCATTCTTGTTGTTATGATCTTTAATTTTCAAGGTAAAGGAAAGGGGGAAACATTTTCTTGTTATATTATTCCAGATTGCTTTTCTTAATGTACTTTTAAAAAATTATCAAGATACATAAGTCATGATTATTGTCTAGCTTTTTCTGATTAACCCACTTAGAATCAGAGAAAAGACCGGAAGGAAAATGAAGAAGATAAAACTATTGCCTTTCACTTGTCTAGCACTCCACAATTTACAGAACAATTGCACATATCTTATATGTGAGACAGTTAGGGTCTTTAGTCCCATTTTACAGATCAAGTAACTGAAGCTCAGAGCAAATACATGAGTGGCTCAAAGTCATGCAGTTAGAAGTAGAGTTAGACCATCTCTTCTGGCATACAATCATAAACTGCCTCTTTCTAATTGCTCTGGATTCTGCTCTGGATTTTGTTTGAGCTCTCTTATATATACTTTCAAGTTCCAAATGTATGGAATAGTTTGTGCTGAGGAAGATATTATTATGGGTACAGTGGGCTCATGAGGGAGACAGCAATTTAACTGCTTCTTGGCCATTTTACTCTAAACCATGTCATCTCACTATGCCAAAACATTTTTCCTAATGATATATGTGGAAAGGAGAGGATATGAAAGGAAAGAAGAGGTAATAGGGAGAGTTGACCCCCAAAAAAAAGAGAAAGAAAAAAAAAGAGAAAGAGAAAGATGGGAAGCTCTATTTTTGTCTACTGTCAACACCAAATGCAGTAACACTGACTGGGAGAACTTGAGTTAGAACTCAGATCTCAGGGAGTTTTGTTTATTGAAGCACCTTGCTTCTCTGGAGAGGAATGGAACAACTTGCTTCAATGACTTACTTGGCTTTATCACAGGCAGCATGGAAAGCATCTCCCCTTTGTCTTTGTTTTCTTTAGAAGCCCAACTGCTGAGAACTTTTAGGGAATTTTTGCTGTTCCTTCTCATTTAGCTGTGAGAATAAAATGGCTCAGTCTTCCATAGTCTATTGCATAAGACTTTTTCAGAGAAGATTAATGACAAAGATATTTATGAAAATGTCTCTGTAACTTTCATTTGTAATTATTCAGATATGTGGATTTTGCCATTTGTATTTAATTTACATTTTAAACCTTCTTATTCTTTTTTTTTTTTTTTTTTTTTTTTTAGTTCAGCCAGACAACATATAGCCCAGCAGAGGGCTTTGAAGCTGTTAAGTAAATAAGTGATCCAATGAATGTTATAGGCATATAAAAAACTCAGCTTTTGTTCAAGGAAGTTAGCAGCTCTATAGTGGCAGGTAGAAACCTCATCTTACTTTTCTTAATTTATTTCTTTGGTTTCTTCCTTCAGTTTGTAGGTTATTAGAAAAGATGCAAGGTTATAAGGTTTACGAAGTCTTCATTTAAAGAGGATTAGTTCTTCCAGTGTAAATGAAAATGGGGGCTACTATAGCGGACATCAGTCTTGTTGACATGGATGATTCATCATAAACTCTAAATTTAGAGCTATTTGTCATCTCTATTTCCTGGTTTACCTCCTAATCACAGCATCTATTTCTCACAGTTCTCTTAGAAAACAATGTAGGAGAAACCTTACCAAAATGGCTTTGACTAGGTCATTCTGATTACTTAGGATTTGGTGGTGTAGAGGTGAGGACTCCAGAAATAATTGGTCTGATCCCCTATAGAAACTCTCTTGGAAGTGGAACTAAGTACAATTAAAATAAAAACTAATTTAGTCTTTGTCTAAATGACCTCAAGGAGCCAGCATTCTAGCTAGGCTTTAAAGGTGATGAATGTAGGATTACAGAACTTTTTAAAGAAAGAACCCTTCAAAATGTGAAGAAATCTAGGAACAAAGACCAAAGTGGTGAAAAGCCAGGGAGAAACCACAGAGAAAGTGTTGTTTCGAGTGAGAGATACTTGCTTTTTTCAGAAAGGAGAAGAATGGAAGGATCTGGGAGGATGCTACAAGAGAGGCTTGAGTTGGTTATGGGACATATTTTTCTTGAGAAACAACACTTTTCTGGCTTTGTTTTGAAAGAAAAAAAGTAAAAACCTTTCCACTTTGTAGAAATCTGTGCAGCAGGAGTTTAAGGACAAGTGGAAAATGACATTTAGGCATTCCAGAGAGAAACAGCAGCAACAATAGCATCACTAAAATTCAAGACTTCCTCTTTTCAGTGAAGCTAAGTCTCAGGTAAGTCTCTGCCTCTGTCATCAAGACCTTTTCAGGTTTCATATCCTAAGATTATATAAGGTCTGGATCACATGGATATCTCTCCTGAGGTACCCTTTCCCTTCCAAATTTACCTCAACTCAACATGTATGGTTGACTGTTGAAGTCTTGTTATCATTATGTAAGTCAATCTCAAAACACAGACTATATGAGCTTCAGATATTTAGTTTTAGTTACATTGCCACCTCAGTTTGATATGTATTTATAAACCCTAAATTTTAGAGTCTTTTCTAGTCTACCTTTCTGGTTCACCTGCTGAATCACTATCTATTTCTTTCAGATCTCCAGGAAGACAAGACAAGGGAAAAGCAAAATCTATATGGTTTTACCTAGGAAAGTTATTCAACTTCTCTGAGATTTCTTCCTAATAAAATGACAATGATAATAGCCATTTTACAGGCTTATTGGGAGAATTAAAATAATAATTCTAACTCATTTGGCATAATACCTACCTCCTAGTAAGCAGTGTAGTCTACCAATTTGTTACAGATAATTGCTTCTTCTAAAATTGCCAGAACTCCTTTTACTAATTCTGTCCTCATCACTTCTAAGCTATATTCGTCACTTACATAAGGGCTTGGAATGTGCAACCACTCCATATGGGATGATTTGTGTAGTACAGAGAGGCCTTTTCTATCAGGAAACTTCTCTATCATCAACTTCTATCAAACTAGCCCTTCTTAGAAAAGGGATGTCATGGTATATTGGAATTCACTGGTTCATACATCAAAGAAGAACACATATTTTTGAATTCAATTTTATTATTATTTTTTATTTTTCAACTAATAGTGAATTATCAAATAATTACATTTATCCATATATTGAGAAAGAAGAGTAAGTTTGCCCACTTTCTAGTTCTTATTTTTTTTCCACTTTAGAAGATCCTATGGTTGTATTAAAGTCTTGAGTTTTATTTCCAAAGCCTTTGGTGAATCTGTTCCTTAACTTCCTGGTTTTCCAAAGCCTTTGGTGAATCTGTTCCTTAACTTCCTGATTTTCCAAGGTAGGAAAATCCAGTATTTTCCTACCTTGGAAGACTTCATTCATTCATTCATTCATTATTTTTAGAACTCATCAGCCCAGCTAGGTTTCCCAAACCTGGAAATGTATTATTTTTTGGAAGCAGAAGAATGGTTGCTAGATATTTCAGATCTTAGCTTACTCATTTGCTTATTATTTACTCTGATTCTGTGTAATAGTGCCAATTTATACTTGCTTATTAGTCTTTTGCAGGGTGCAGAGTACTTTCAAATATACCAAGTGTTATCATTTACATACATGTGTTTATATGTGTGTATGTGTGTTTGTGTACACTTATGTCAAAGTATATGCATACTAATTATGTAGCCTGTGGTGGAATTTACTTATCTGGGAGGGAAAGAGAGTATCCTTCACTTTTTTTTCATTCATTTGTTCCTTTTCTACCTCTTGTTTATTACCCATATTCTATAATAAAAGTGTTGATATTGGAAAATTCACTTAACCTCTTTGGACTTCACTTGTTTCATTTGAAAAGGAAGATAGTAATTCCCTGCCCTGTCTAAGAAAGTGTTTTGTAAAGTGCTGTGAAATTATACTAGGTTATTTTTCTTCTCCCCCATGGACTGTGAGCCTTGGAATGGCAGAGAGTGAATCTGATTCATTTGTGTAAACCCAAGGTTCTTGGAACATACTAAGTTCTCAACAACGTCTTGTAAGAGGAAAGAGAGAACAAAGAGGGGAAGGAAAGGCAGCAAAGGGAAGGAGAGAAGGGAACACAGAGTGAAGAGGAAGAGAAGGGGGTACAGGAAAAATCTTCAGTGCATTTAGTACTTCCTCATCTTAGTAGAGTTTAGCAGGTAAGACTGTGTTGCTCCTAAAGGCATGTGTTGGAAAAAAAGGAATGCTAAGGACCTGAGTTTCCTGCCCAGATCTCAGGACTTGGGCACTCTCAGTCATTTCCATGGCCTGTGAAGTGTATGTTCTATTCCTTGTATCTGCAAGATCCATCTGTTGTGGTACAGTGATAAAAATTGCCAGAATATAAGTGGTGAGTAAATAATCCTTTCTTTAGAGTAAAATACAACTTTTATGAGTTTCCAACTTTGATTGGGTTTTCTTTCTTTAACCTTACAGCCCTTTTTACCCTTTCTTAGTTTTTAATCCCTTTGCTTACTTCGACTCAGTCTATTTTCATTTTTAGTTTCAAATCTTGAATTAATTCCTTCACTGTGGACAAATCAGCTTCATCTTAGTCTTAATCTTTTTCTATTTTTCACTGTAATCATTTTATAAATGATATGCATAGATACCATTTAGCTAGTGCATAAAGGCTTATTAACATTTATAAAATTACTATGCTGACTTCTCTTGTTCTGCTACCTCAGTTGAGCTATCACATTTTTATAGAGAAATCAAGGCTGGTCCTTGTTTCCCTTAAATACAGTAATCATACAGGTTGACTGTCCTAATAAAGTACTCATTAAGGAAATTCTGTTAAGTTGACAAACCAAGTATTCTGATAATCATTTGGCAAAATATGGTCATGTAGACAAGACATAAGCTGGTATACAGAGTAGATCACATGCCATATGTAGAGAGAGTAATATTTCATAGAGGAAGCATTAGCTGGGTAGCATTGGCACATACCTGATGTGTATTTCACTGCTACCACTTATCACCCCTTACAGCACACATCAATCAATCATCACAATTTTTTTTCTAGTTGAGGTCACACTTTGCCTAAGAATACAAGAATGTATTCCCAGTCCAATTCCCAGTACCATTTTCTGTGCCAACAAAATGGCACAGAAAGTGAAATCCAGTAGCAGTATCTGGAGTAGTAGTTAAAATCACAGGCTTTAGTGTTTAGGCAAATTGGGTTTAACCTCAGCTCAGCCATTTATTAGCATTTCTTAGCTTTAGTTCCCTTCACTATAAAATGGGGATAGTAATAAATACATCCTACATTGTTGTAAGTATTGTATGAGATAATATGAAGTACTTAGCAAGTGCCTGACATATAGCAGGTATACCATAAATAGGCTGTTATTTGTGACTAGAAGTAAAGGAGTTATCTAGTGCATTTTGGGAGGCAGTATGATCCATGTCTGACTGAAAGGCAAGGGGTCATAGATTCCATTCTTAATTCCACATCCACATACCTCTAGGAACCTCTTAACAATCTGGAGTTTGTATTTCTTATCAAATGTTGTTATTGAATCCAAAGGTGGATGGTGAATTGAAGAGGCAACTGTGCCAGACTGTTAAGGATATGCTTGTGCTAACTTCAGCCATATTCCTCCTCTGTATTTTATGCTTGCTTGAAACTTCTCTGGGTTGTTTTGCATCTGCAGATACACACTCTCTGACTTGTACAGGACATTACAGATTTCATCTCTTGCACTCATTGGTATGAACCCTGTCATTTAAAACAATGTGTCATTACAGCAGTTTGTTAGCTACCTTCGGGAAGCTCATTTTAAAAAAGCATTTCTTTATTTGTTTTTAAAAATCTGATTGTTGGCTTGAGTTTCAGTAACTTTTGATTTTTCAGGTTTTACTGGAAGTTTTTTCCTTAATGATGGAGACGTTTGAATTGTAGATTGGTTATTCCAGTGATACCTCTAACAGTTGCTACCCCATTCTTGGGTTTTCTAGACAAGGCAACAAAATATGTGCAGGAGATCTACATAGCAAGGGATATGTCCATGCTGAGCATACTCACATACAGCCTTATGCTGGGTTTCCAGGTTCTTTTTCATCTGAACTTCAAAATCCAGGCTGTGATGAAAAAGAAATATATAACCAAGTGCAGAAAGTAGCGTAGCAGAACTAAAAGATCTAGTAATCTTGAATTCTAATCCCAGATCTAGTACATACTAGTTGTTTGACCTTTCTTGTTTAAATCACATAATCATCCTGGGCCCTAAAAATTTTGTCTCCTATATGAAAATATTCATCCAGAGTACTTATTCTTGGTGACTTGGGGAAGCCTCTGAGACACATTAGAATGCATTGGTAGAATGTCATATGAGTAGTCTGAAAAGGTACATTCAATATTTTAATGTTATATTTGAAAAGCAAAAAACATTATTTCCATAAGTAAAATAACAGAAACTAAAACTCAAAAACTCTTCTTGGCTGGCAGAACATGTATTCAAAAAGATTAAGAAATAAAACTTTATAGGTATTTCAGACTTCTTCTACATTGATTTACCATGTAAGGAATGTAGGAGTCTGTTAGAATTGGCATGTTCAAATGTGGGTATAACACAATTTCTGGCCTGTAGGAGCTGGTTAATTAGACAGTAATACCCTTGTACCTTTACTTTCCAGTCTCTGTTCCTTGAACTCATAAAGTTAAAAATTATTTCTTGTTAATTTTAAGCCATCACTTCCGGATAATATAACAACTGCTATATCACCTGCTTTATGTTTTCTATTCCAAAAATCCAAAACATGAAATCTGAAAATAAAATAGCTATGATGCCTTTTGAAGTTCTAACTAATGCTAAAGAGTGTTCTATTTGAAAGAGGTGGAAGTTTTAATTGAATATATATCTTTCTCACTTCTTTAAAGATTTATTCATTTATTTTGAGGGAGAAAGTGCACTTGTCCGAGTGGAGAGAGGGGCAGAGAGAGAGGAAGAAGTAGAGAAGCAAACTTCCCACTGAGATCCCATGAGATCATGACCTAAGCTGAAATCAAGTCAGAAGCCCAACTGACTGAGCCACCCAGGCACCCCTCAATATTTCTTAATGTAATTATCAAAAGAGAACTTAAAATAATTCATATACGAACATGGTCAGTAAAGTCATTAGGTTTAATTTTCTTCCTAGTCAAGAAATAATACTTTAGATCTAAACAGAACATTTTGCTTATCAAAGCATTTTTTAGATAAATACATCTCTATAGTGATCCCAGGAAGTAGGCAAGCAAGGTATTACATAGCTATCAAAAATTTCAACTTTGATTTGTTCTTTTTTTAAATTCTCAAATGTTGGTACCAGCTTTTTATCCAGGTATTTTCTTCTTAAGCTCTATATAGACAAAATAAACATTTTCTATCAGTAAGTTTATAATAATATATTTCTCTGTAGAATCAGCCATGACAAAAACACATCTGATGGTGAATAAGTTCTAGCCTGAAGAGAATCTGTAAAGTTATCTTGCTTGATAGGAAACAGAAATCCCACACCACATGCCAGGCCTAAGGCCCCTTTTTCTGCATCTTTTCAAGGGGGAAATACACGGAATGGAAAATAATTCCTCTTGGTTGGGAAACACAACTACTGGTAATTACAAGCTCTGATTTCTTTACTGAGCAGTCCCAAGACAATCAATAGGAGCCTGTGCTCTAAAGACTCCAGCTGCCTTCAGCCTGCAAATGACCCAGTTCCCAAACGTATGTTAGTCTATGACACACCTGTGCACTGGCCAAGACACACTGGAGAGTAGACGGGAAGTCCCTTGTTCAGCCTACTCACAGCCACATCAGAGACACACACCAGGTGTGACTGGAATATAATGAGGCTCACTCAGAAAGAAAACAAGACAACTGGACCAAGAACAGGATTTATGCATCCAAGTGAGGATTGTTCCTCAAAGTGGTCACCATGGAAAACATAAAATGCTGCCATTGCTTATAACACTTTTAGAATGTCTCCTTGAGAGTGGCCTCTAGAGATTATTATCTTCTCAAGAAAATATGCCCATTTCTCTATCTTCACATGTTGGTCTTTTAACCCAAAACTTTGTGATTTGCTAAATAAATGTGGTGGTGCTCTGAGTAGAGAGATTTACACAGGAGATAGATACCATCAAAGATGGCATCATTGCTACCACCTAATTATTAGAAACAGTAAAAGGAGATGAGAAACTGATGTTGAAAGTCATCTTAAGGCTATTCACCCAGTCTCTAGCACTGCAGCTTGACTTGAGTGGGTTGAGAGGAGTAAAAGTAATGAGCTCTCCTGCCTTGACCCCGTGCTCCTGGCTTCGTTTGGCAAATTGTTTTCTGTTTCTTTTTCTCCATGTGTTCCTCATCCCGACCTAGTTCTGAGGCTGCTCCCTGGTTTCTAGCCATCCCTTACTACCTATCCCTTCCCAGGTGCAACTTTAAAAGTTACCTCGATTTCATTTCTGTCACACTTGGCAATGTCTTCAGAAGTTAGAATCTTTTTTTTTTTTTAATTTTTTATTTTTTATAAACATTTATTTTTATCCCCAGGGGTACAGGTCTGTGAATCACCAGGTTTACACACTTCACAGCACTCACCAAAGCACATACCCTCCCCAATGTCCATAATCCCACCCCCTTCTCCCAAACCCCCTCCCCCCAGCAACCCTCAGTTTGTTTTGTGAGATTAAGAGTCACTTATGGAAGTTAGAATCTTACTGGCATTAACATTTGCCTTATCTTGCATATAATAGAAATAAATATTCTTTTATTTTTTTTTTTTTTATTTTTTTTTTTTTTTAACTTTTTATTTTTTATAAACATATATTTTTATCCCCAGGGGTAATAAATATTCTTGATTTGATGTAATTTGCTAATGGAGAAGTGCACTGGAAGGAAGTTGGGGTTTTCAGTCAAAAGGCTAGAAAAAGAATCTTGGGGTTCTCAGGTAATGTCAGCAATCTAAGTTTCAGATTTCTCATCTGTACCATGGGAATAGTAATACCTACTTTCAGGACTTGTGGTAAAGATTAAATATTAGAAGTATATATGTAATGTAAACCTATCTAATGCTCAGTACATAGTGTATATTTAATATGAGGTAGCTATTATTGGAAGTAAATGCTGGGGTTCCTGGGTGGCTCAGTCGGTTAAGCATCTGACTCTTGATTTTGGCTCATGTCCTGACCTCAAGGTTGTGAGATCGAGCCTTGTGTCTGGCTCCACACTCAGTGTGGAGTCAGCTTGAGATTCTCTCTCTCCCTCCTCTGCCTTCCCTGCATGAGCTGGGGTGGGGGGAAGGGAGGGAGAGGGAGAAGAAGATTCCCCCACTGAGCAGGGTGCCCAATGTGGGCCTCAGTCCCAGGACCCTGATATCACAGCCTAAGCCAAAGACAGATGCTTAACTGACTGAGATACTCAGGTGCCCCCCAAAATAAATCATTTAAAAAAAGACAGTAAATGCTGAAGTTCTCAGAGGCTAAGTAATCTTCCCAAGATCACTTGGCTAATTGATACTCTGGTATGAACTGGGTTCAAATGCATTGAATCTGTGATTACTGCTATTCCATGGTGCTGACTTTTTCATTTCATGAATATTTTTCTCTGCCTCTGAAATTTTCTGCATACACATCAAAACTTGATAAATTCTTAAACTTAAAAAATTCTTCAATTGCTTATCTAGGCCTAAGGAAATTATGTTGGATGTACTACTATAATTATCAAAACCAGTTAAGAAAATGAATAGCTTAATATCATAAATTCAAGCATAGCCCAAAACCCTAAAACATAAACAGTTCTTTTTTTTCAAAGATTTTATTTATTTATTTCACAGAGATAGGCAGAGAGGCAGGCAGAGAAAGAGAGGGAAGCAGGCTCCCTGCTGAGCAAAGAGCCAGATTCGGAGCTCGATCCCAGGGCCTGGGATCATGACCTGAGTCAAGGCAGAGGCTTTAACCCACTGAGCCACCCAAGCACCCCAACATAAACAATTCTAAATGAAGATTCTTGCAATCTAGAGACAACTACTCCATAATCCTCAGTTGTTTTTAAGGAAGGTTTTAATCCTGCAGAAGACTTCTGAGGAAGCTTCTCTCCCCTTCTTTTATACTTATGAATCCAGAGAATATCAGAGTTGGAAAACATCTCAGAAATCATATAGTCTACTTTCAGTTTACAGATGAAGAACCTTAGGCCCAGAGAGGTAAAGTGACTTGCCTAAGGTCACATAACTTGGAAATAGAATCAGGTCAATTAATGCCTTATTTAAATAAGCCCCTGCTATTGGTTACTCCTTACAAGAACCAAGGAATTTCTGTTTTCCAATGTAACTGCCATCCTAAGAATGAAAGAGCATTAATCTTTAGCTAGAATTAGAATTGAGGTAATAACATTTTATAAAAATAGAAGAAATGTATGTATCTAAAATTGAGTCAGAAGACTCAATATTTAATATTTAATTTACCTTTCTTCACCAGGCAGTAAAATCATCATGAGGAGGCTTTAGAACCAAGACATTTGAATTCCCTTTCCCTAGATTGGGAACCGTTCAAACATAAGTGCCCAAATCCTAAAGCCAAATGCCTATAACTTTTGAATTAGCTGTATCATTGTTTCACTTCAGTTTGGTCATAACTAAGAATTTATTGTGTTCTGTATCATATTCTCCTTCCAGTTATCAACCATTTCCTTTACATTCTAATATAAAATCTTATGTTAGAAGAGATAGTAAATCTCAATGACTCCAATTTCATGTCATTGATAGGACTATAAAATAATGAAGCAAATAGTTTGGCAGACTCAACCAGAACCAGCTCATCCAATAGGATACGTCCCTTATAAGAGAAAACTTGTGGAGGCAGAGACCATAGCCATGGTGAACTTGGAGTATGCACTGTGTTGTGGCTCCTACGTAAGTGCGTAAAAATCTTCTGATGACCTACTCTATCCTGTATCACTGATGTTTTCTGTGTACTAGTTCCCATTGCTTCAGTGTACATGAGTAAATATTTCTTGAGTATCTATTATAAGCCAAGCAAGGAAATTCTAGAGTGAATAAGGAAGACTAAGCCCTGCCCAAAATCATGAATTTTCATTCTATTGGAGAAGACAATGTAATTTTTTCATCTCCTTAACAACTCTCACATTAGCCTAGTACATGAGAATTACTGAAAAAGGAATCCTTATGGAGGATGTGCTCAGGAGGAGCAATTGTGGTCCCTTTTTTACTCACAGATGCAATTCTGGGGGAAAGACAGTATGATTTCACAGATACATTGTAGCTACACAGAAGTAAGGATCAACCTTAGCAATACTATTGAGTGAAAAAAGTGAGTTCCAGAAGATTATTGAAGCATGAGTATAAAAAGTCATGATATATTTTATATGAAGCTAAATATAGCTAAAACTAAGAAATATACTTTTTAGAATATATGTCTGATCAAGCCTGGTGCTGGGTATTATGGAGGGCACGTATTGCATGGATCACTGGGTTTGGTTCATAAATGATGATTTAGGAATACTGAAAAAAAATAAAATTATATAATTAAAAAAAATAAAAGCTAAGGGAATCATAAACAAAAAACCTTAGAATAACTACTATCAGAGAGGTATAGAGAAGGATAGAGAAGGAGCATATAGGCAAATGTATGTCATTACCAGTATTATTTCTTGTGTTGGGTTTGAGTTATAAGTGTTAATTAGTTAACTAAATAATAATTACAGTATGACATGAATTAATAATTATGATGAATACAGTGCTATATACTGTACGTTATAAAAATTTTTCCTCTAAACATGACAGACCTTCAAGTAAACATGGCTATCAAGACTTCCTTTCATTTTGTTAGTTCTGGGCCAAACATGCTAATGTCTTTAACCATTCTCACGTATGGCCTCAGTATGACTAAACATTGACTTATCATCTTCTTTCCAAACATTTTTTTCTTCTGCATTTCATGTTTTAATTGATGACACTGTCTTCCTCTGAGCCACTCAGGCTTGAACATTTGGAGTCATCTGTAAATGTTACTTTTTCTTTTTTCTTCTCCCAAATCCAGTTGGTTTTCAAACCCTGCAGAGTCTCTGTCCCCCTCTTCTCTGTTCCCACTGTCATCACCCTAGCCCAAGCCCTAATTATCTCTCTCCTATGTATTGAAATAGCTCCCAACTTCTGTCCCTGCTTCTAGTCTATCACCTCTCCCATCCATTTTCACTGTGTGCTGTCATGTTTATTCTCCCTTCCTATTTTCATAACTCATGGCACACTATGTTCAGAACTTTTTAACATCTCAGGATATAGTCCAGGCACAATACCTTGTTCTTCTAGACCTACCATCTGCCCCTGCCTATTTTCAACCATATTTTCTTCCCATCTCCTTTACTTACTAGATAATCCATCCTAGCTGACCTATTAATTCACTTTTCCTTGTAAATGACTTCTTACTCTATCCTGATAGGAGGTTTTCTTAATCAGAGATCATTTGTTTACTGGAGTGAACAGTGGACGTGAAATAAAACAACTTGACTTTAAGTTCACCAGCTGTAGGATCTTGAACAAGCCACTGAATATTTCAAGCTCCAATAACTTTATTTGCAAAAAAAATGAAATGGAAGTGAAGATTGTCCTTAATTTTAAAAGACAGTCTCTTCAACAAATAGTTTTGGGAAACATGGACAGCAACATGCAGAAGAATGAAACTGAACCACTTTCTTACACTGTACACAAAAGTGAATTCAAAGTGGATGAAAAACCTAAATGTAAGACAGGAATCCATCAAAATCTTAGAGGAGAACACAGGAAGAAACTTCTTTGACTTCAGCTGTAGTAACTTCTTATTAGACACGTTGCAGGAGGCAAGGAAAACAAAAGCAAAAATGAACTGTTGGGGCTTCATCAAGATAAAAAGTTTCTGGACAGCAAAGGAAACAATCAGCAAGACTAAAAGGCAGCCTATGGAATGTGAGAAGATATTTACAAACAACATATCCAATAAAGGGTTAGTATCCAAAATCAATAAAGAAGTTACCAAACAAAATCTCCCAAAAAACAATCTGGTTAAGAAATGGACAGAAGACATGAAGAGACATTTTTTCCAAAGAAGACAGCCAGATGGCTAACAGACACATGAAAAGATACTCAACATCACTCATCATCAGGGAAATACAAATCAAAACCACAATGAAATACCACCTCATATCTGTCAGAATGGCTAAAATTAATAACACAAGAAGTAACAGGTATTGGTGAGGATGTGGAGCAAAGGGAACCCTCTTGCATTTTTGGTGGAAATGCAAGCTGGTGCAATCACTCTGGAGAATAGTTTGGAGGTTCCTCAAAACGTTAAAAATAGAACTGCCCTATGATCCAGCACTTACACTAGTAGGTATTTACCCAAAGGATACAAAAATACAAATTTGAAGGGGTACGTGCACGCTGATGTTTATAGCAGAATTATCAACAACAGCCAAAGTATGAAGAGAACCTGCATGTCCATTGACTGATGAATGGATAAAGAAGATGTGGTGTATATGTACACAGTGGAATATTACTCAGCTATCAAAAGAATGAAATCTTGCCATTTTAATGGCATGGATGGAGCTAGAGTGTATTATGCTAAGTGAAATAAGTCAGTCAGAGAAGGACAAATACCTCACTCATATGTGGAATTTAAAAAGAAAACAGATGAACATATGGGAAGGGGGAAAGGAAAAAAAAGAGATGGAAACAAGCCATAAGTGACTCTTAATGATAGAGAACAAACTGAGGATTGATGGTGGGAGGTGGATAGGGGATGGGCTAGATAGGTGATGGACATTAAAAGGGCACTTGTGATCAGTATTGAGTGTTGTATGTTAAGTGACGAATTACTAAATTCTACTCCAGAAACCAATATTGCACTGTATGTTAACTAACAAAATTCAAATTAAATGAATAAAGGCAAAAAAAAAAGAATGTACATCTTTAAATGCAGATGTATATTTTTTCAGTGATCACTTTTTTATTAAAGTATAATTAATATATGTCATATTAATTTCAGGTGCACAACATATTGATTTAACAATTCTATACATTACACGGTGTTGGCCATGATAAGTGTAGTCACCATCTGCCACCATACAATGCATTACAGTATTATTGACCATATTCTGTATTTCGTACTTTTCATCTCCATGGTTTATTTATTTGATAAGTGCAAGTTTGTGCATTCTTATAACAGCACTATTTACAATAGCTAAGATATGGAAGCAACCCAAGTGTCCATTGATAGATGAATGGATAAAGATGATGTGGAGTTAGTGTATGTGTGTAATGGAATACTACTTAGCCATAAAAAGAATGAGATCTTGCCATTTGCAACAACATGAATGGACCTAGAGGGTATAAGCTAAGTTAAATTAGTCAGAGAAAGACAAATACCATATGATTTCATTATATGTGGAATCTAAAAAACAAAACATATGAACAAAGAAATAAGGAGACAAACAAACCACGGTAAGATTCTCAAATAGATCAGACTGGTGGTTGTCAGAGGGAAGGTGGGTGGAGGGATAGATTGAATAGATAAAAGGGTATTAAGAGGCTTTGTAAAATATTTTTAAATGTAATTAGTTACTTTAATTCCTGCTTTTGGAAGATGATCTTAAGTGTCACTCTTGAAATTTTTAATTTATTATCACCTCTTCCTCCGGTAGAAAGTAAATTCCCCCTTTTTAAAGCCCAGATGACACTTTGTTTATACTTTGCATGGGTCACTTATTTGTGTGTATGTCCTAGCTCTCTTACTTAATTGTAAGAATCTGATGGATTGGGTTCCAGATCCCTTTATCTTTGAATTTATCCTAGAAATTAAGATGGTGTCTTAAATATCATAGATATTCTATTACACTCAAGAGATGAATGATGAATTTGATTACAAAAGTTTTACCTTTTTATAATTCATTTTTTTAAATCTCCATTTTATCTTTTAAGAACAGACTACTGGTGCAGTTTTGTGAAGGGTTTGAATCTGTAAGAGTTTAGAGCTTCAAAACTAATATTAAATGCAATAGCCGAGCTATGTGAGTTGAGTTATTAGACATCAGTAACATGAGAAAATTACCTCTCCTAACTTCTGCATTCAAATTTTCAGTCTTAATGTTGCATGGCTTTGGTTTTGGCCTTTAATTTATAAAGTTTCTGTATTTTAATTATGTCTAGATGAATGAAGTGGATGTTCTTTATATGGCTCATTACCTACATTAGTAAAGACATACTGTAGTAAAATATGAATCACATATTTTTCATTGGCCTATTTCTAGAACTGATGTATTATGGTTTTATATTAACTCTCTAGATGGTTTATGAATTTTAAATATAAAGGAAATCATAAATTTCTGAAGTCCTCTAGCCAGGTGAAGACTATATAGGGGATCCACAGATGTGCCCCTATGTGAGTTGTCAGGAGAGCTCTGCTCATAGATTAGCTGAGGGTTTAGGAAGCCAGTAGCATGTGTAAATAGGGAAATGGGTATCTTCCCACATTCTTTTATAATCATTTGAACATGTAGCACTGTGCTAGGTGCTGTGAGGAGTATAAAGATGAATCAGGCCTGGATCCTTCTCTAAAAGGATAAAAATGTAAAAAGATAATTATGTCACAAGGTAGGCAGAAACAATACAATACATGCTGCTCTTCTGTGTCACACTATATGTACATTATTGTTGAATTTTAATGTAGTTAATCTATATAATGAAAAGGTGAGATAAACACTATTATCTCTACAGATTAGGTGAGAGATACAAACTGTTATGGGAGATTAAAGAGAAAAAATACTTCAACTTGCAGTTTTAGGGACAGTTTCAACTATTTTTGAGAGGAAATTGTCTGAAATATATAATATATTTTCCTGATGCCTTTTAATATATTATTAAATAGTTTAAGCATACAGAATAATGTAGAGAATAATACAATTAATATCCATGTATCTAGTACCCAGATTTGTCAAATATTAGTATTTTTTTCAAATATGTTTCAGATCTTTTTTTTTTTTTAAACAAAACTTTACTTATACTTTAAGCTTTCTTTGTACCCCTCTCAGATTCAATTTCTTCTCTCTCATGAGGTAATGACTATCCTGATTTTGGTGTTTGCTCTGAATTTTATCTTTTTATTCTTATGGATAGAAAAAAGGAATTAATAGTAGTGCCAAGGAAATAGCAATAGTGTCAAGTAGGTAACACTGAATAGCAGCCTTAGGACCTCCCACTGTTTTCTGGTACTTGTCCCATTCATTGAAATAAATAGACAGTTGTTATTTCTCAACCTTATGTACAGTGCAAATTCTGTTGAAGCTTCCATTATAACAAGCTTACTGCCTCCAAGCCTCTCCAACACAAAAATTCCTGAGTCACCACTGACTGAAAATAATGCATACATTTCTTAATGTTGCTGAGTCAACATATGGGTATTAATGATAATGCTGTGAAGGCATTTTGGTGTATTTGGCAAAGCTAAAGTCCCCAGCTATTCAAACTAATGCTACGTAGGTGCTGCTTTAAGGTAGTTTATTGATGTGATTGAAGTTTGTGATCAGTTGACTTTATTTAAGGGAAATTATCCTAATATGGGTAGGGGTTTGATGCAATCAGTTGAAAAGCCTTATAAAGTAGGTTTGGGACTTCTGAGGGAAGAAGAAATTCTGCTAATGGACAGCAACTTGTCTGTGCCCTTACTAATTGATTGCCTGTCTTATGCATTTCAGACTTGTTGGTCAGATCCCATAATTGCATAAACCTTGTAATAAACCTAGCTTCTACTGGTCTACTTCTTCCGGTTGAACTCTGACTGATGCATATACTATATTGAAAAAGATTTTGGTAGAGTGTCTGTTTTTTGTTTTTTTGCCCTTCCGTTCATCACCCCCTCCCTCCCTTCCTTCCTTCCTTCCTTCCTTTCATTACTCCCTCCCTTCTTCCTGTTCTCCTTCCCTCCCTCCCTCTATAAATATTAGGTATGTTTTTATTATTATCTAATATTAAAAAATTATGATTTGAGTTGTTTATCTCTTATCTCATGTATTTTTATCTTCCATTATTTAACTGTGTATTGCACATAATATACAATATACATTTGCTGAATTGACAGTCTATCTTCATCCCTCTCCATTTCTAATTTGTCAATTCTAACATTCTATAAGCATATAAATCTGACAAGCAAGTATTTAAGAAAAGTGTATGAAATAAGAATAGGTAGGCTCTAAGTAAGTGTTGGAGGAACAGAATAAATGACATGGATTTCTATGCATCTGGCTCAGAAATCTGTGACTTTTTATTAGAAACCACTTTAAAGTTTGTCAGATCATTATGTAAGTGCTTTCCTGAGAGTCTGCCCTGTGCTAATTTACTGCAAGGAGAAGGGTAGATTTTAAGTGACTAAAGACAGCAAGGAACTCCAGGTTCTGTGCTAGAGATCTGCATGGAATCTTGAAGAGTCTGAAGGAGGCAGGAGATTGCTTTATAACTCAGGCAGTTGACTAAATACGTGAAGCATTACTTAATTTTTAAAGGTGGTTTTATATTCCAAAGAAAAGGTGTGAGAACCCATGATTAGAGTTACAGACATAAGAACTTGAGAGGCATGTAGTTAGTATCTCATCTTCTTTTATTTTTTTTTTTTAAAGATTTTATTTATTTGTCAGAGAGAGGGAGGGAGCGAGAGCGAGCACAGGCAGACAGAGTGGCAGGCAGAGACAGAGGGAGAAGCAGGCTCCCTGCTGAGCAAGGAGCCCATGGTACTCCATCCCAGGACGCTGGGATCATGACCTGAGCCGAAGGCAGCTGCCCAACCAACTGAGCCACCTAGGCGTCCCACTCATCTTCTTTTAAATATAGAGTTCAAAGGTAGTGTTTTCCAGTTGCAACTCATCCATCAGTGTAGCATAATTGTTAAGCAGACAGGCTCTGCACTCATTCCTGTCCTGGAAAGGATTGAATGGCTCAGGAGCTTTCCCTACCTTATTGATTCTAAGATGAACTCTTTAGGGCTTGATGAGTTATCATAAATTGGACACCTTTATAACAATACTAACGTCAAGAAGTAAAACGTTTTTAGTCACCCCGAATTCCTTCAGTATGCCCCACCCTATTGACTCCCTCCCTCCTTCCCTCCCCAGTAATTGCTCCAGCAATCACTTCCTTATACTTCTTTATACTTTTATCATTCAAGTCTATATCCTTAAACATTATAGTCTTGCCCATAAAAAAAAAAAAAATAATGTTTTGAAGTCTCTTTTAGTAAGTTCTCCCTGTATCCTTTTCTGTTCCTTATAGTTTGTCTGTGGAAGAATCCAGGGCATTTGACCTGTAGAGTTTCCCACAGCCTGACTTGTGCTGATTGCATACTGTGTTGCAGTTCAACATGTTTCTCTGTCCTCTGTATTTTCTGAAAATTGACAGTTGGATCTAGAGGCTTATCAGACTCAGGTTTGATATCTAGCAAAATCAACAGTTCTCGAGCATTTTAATTTCAGGATTCTTTCATTAAAATTTTTTGAAGACCTCTCTAAAAACTTGTTGACTTAAGTCATATTTGTCAATATTTTCCATATTCAGAATTAAAACTGAGAAATTTAAATAGGTATATAATAATTCAAATAATAATAATAAACCCATTTCAAGTTAACATAAATAACATTTTATTTTTTTTTTTAATTTATTTTTTATTTTCAGCATAACGGTATTCATTATTTTTCACCACACCCAGTGCTCCATGCAATTCGTGCCCTTTATAATACCCACCACCTAGTACCCCAACCTCCCACCCCCCACCCCTTCAAAACCCTCAGATTGTTTTTCAGAGTCCATAGTCTCTCATGGTTCACCTCCCCTTCCAATTTCCCCCAACTCCCTTCTCCTCTCTAACTCCCCATGTCCTCCATGCTATTTGTTATGCTCCACAAATAAGTGAAACCATATGATAATTGACTCTCTCTGCTTGACTTATTTCACTCAGCATAATAATCTCTTCCAGTCCCGTCCATGTTGCTACAAAAGTTGGGTATTGGTCCTTTCTTTTTTTTTTTTTTTTTTTTTTTTTAAATAAACATATATTTTTATCCCCAGGGGTACAGGTCTGTGAATCACCAGGTTTACACACTTCACAGCACTCACCAAAGCACATACCCTCCCCAATGTCCATAATCCCACCCCCTTCTCCCAAACCCCCTCCCCCCAGCAACCCTCAGTTTGTTTTGTGAGATTAAGAGTCACTTATGGTTTGTCTCCCTCCCAATCCCATCTTCTTTCATTTATTCTTCTCCTACCCACTTAAGCCTCCATGTTGCATCACCACTTCCTCATATCAGGGAGATCATATGATAGTTGTCTTTCTCTGCTTGACTTATTTCGCTAAGCATGATACGCTCTAGTTCCATCCATGTTGTCGCAAATGGCAAGATTTCATTTCTTTTGATGGCTGCATAGTATTCCATTGTGTATATATACCACATCTTCTTGATCCATTCATCTGTGGATGGACATCTAGGTTCTTTCCATAGTTTGGCTATTGTGGACATTGCTGCTATAAACATTCGGGTGCATGTGCCCCTTTGGATCACTACATTTGTATCTTTAGGGTAAATACCCAATAGTGCAATTGCTGGGTCATAGGGCAGTTCTATTTTCAACATTCTGAGAAACCTCCATGCTGTTTTCCAGAGTGGCTGCACCAGCTTGCATTCCCACCAACAGTGTAGGAGGGTTCCCCTTTCTCCACATCCTCGCCAGCATCTGTCATTTCCTGACTTGTTGATTTTAGCCATTCTGACTGGTGTGAGGTGATATCTCATTGTGGTTTTGATTTGTATTTCCCTGATGCCGAGTGATATGGAGCACTTTTTCATGTGTCTGTTGGCCATCTGGATGTCTTCTTTGCAGAAATGTCTGTTCATGTCCTCTGCCCATTTCTTGATTGGATTATTTGTTCTTTGGGTGTTGAGTTTGCTAAGTTCTTTATAGATTCTGGACACTAGTCCTTTATCTGATATGTCGTTTGCAAATATCTTCTCCCATTCTGTCAGTTGTCTTTTGATTTTGTTAACTGTTTCCTTTGCTGTGCAAAAGCTTTTGATCTTGATGAAATCCCAATAGTTCATTTTTTCCCTTGCTTCCCTTGCCTTTTGCGTTGTTCCTAGGAAGATGTTGCTGCGGCAGAGGTCGAAGAGGTTGCTGCCTGTGTTCTCCTCAAGGATTTTGATGGATTCCTTTCGCACATTGAGGTCCTTCATCCATTTTGAGTCTATTTTTGTGTGTGGTGTAAGGAAATGGTCCAATTTCATTTTTCTGCATGTGGCTGTCCAATTTTCCCAGCACCATTTATTGAAGAGGCTGTCTTTTTTCCATTGGACATTCTTTCCTGCTTTGTCGAAGATGAGTTGACCATAGATTTGAGGGTCTATTTCTGGGCTCTCTATTCTGTTCCACTGATCTATGTGTCTGTTTTTGTGCCAGTACCATGCTGTCTTGATGATGACAGCTTTGTAATAGAGCTTGAAGTCCGGAATTGTGATGCCACCAACGTTGGCTTTCTTTTTCAATATCCCTTTGGCTATTCGAGGTCTTTTCTGGTTCCATATAAATTTTAGCATTATTTGTTCCATTTCTTTGAAAAAGATGGATGGTACTTTGATAGGAATTGCATTAAATGTGTAGATTGCTTTAGGTAGCATAGACATTTTCACAATATTTATTCTTCCAATCCAGGAGCATGGAACATTTTTCCATTTCTTTGTGTCTTCCTCAATTTCTTTCATGAGTACTTTATAGTTTTCTGAGTATAGATTCTGTGTCTCTTTGGTTAGGTTTATTCCTAGGTATCTTATGGTTTTGGATGCAATTGTAAATGGGATTGACTCCTTAATATCTCTTTCTTCTGTCTTGCTGTTGGTGTAGAGAAATGCAACTGATTTCTGTGCATTGATTTTATATCCTGACACTTTACTGAATTCCTGTACAAGTTCTAGCAGTTTTGGAGTGGAGTCTTTTGGGTTTTCCATATATAGTATCATATCATCTGCGAAGAGTGATAATTTGACTTCTTCTTTGCCGATTTGGATGCCTTTAATTTCCTTTTGTTGTCTGATTGCTGAGGCTAGGACCTCTAGTACTATGTTGAATAGCAGTGGTGATAATGGACATCCCTGCCGTGTTCCTGACCTTAGTGGAAAAGCTTTCAGTTTTTCTCCATTGAGAATGATATTTGCGGTGGGTTTTTCATAGATGGTTTTGATGATATTGAGGTATGTGCCCTCTATCCCTACACTTTGAAGAGTTTTGATCAGGAAGGGATGCTGTACTTTGTCAAATGCTTTTTCAGCATCTATTGAAAGTATCATATGGTTCTTGTTCTTTCTTTTATTGATGTGTTGTATCACATTGACTGATTTGCGGATGTTGAACCAACCTTGCAGCCCTGGAATAAATCCCACTTGGTCGTGGTGAATAATCTTTTTAATGTACTGTTGAATCCTATTGGCTAGTATTTTGTTGAGTATTTTCGCATCTGTGTTCATCAAGGATATCGGTCTATAGCTCTCTTTTTTGGTGGGATCCTTGTCTGGTTTTGGGATCAAGGTGATGCTGGCCTCATAAAATGAGTTTGGAAGTTTTCCTTCCATTTCTATTTTTTGGAACAGTTTCAGGAGAATAGGAATTAGTTCTTCTTTAAATGTTTGGTAGAATTCCCCCGGGAAGCCATCTGGCCCTGGGCTTTTGTTTGTTTGGAGATTTTTAATGACTGTTTCAATCTCCTTACTGGTTATGGGTCTATTCAGGCTTTCTATTTCTTCCTGGTTCAGTTGTGGTAGTTTATATGTTTCTAGGAATGCATCCATTTCTTCCAGATTGTCAAATTTATTGCCGTAGAGTTGCTCATAGTATGTTCTTATAATAGTTTGTATTTCTTTGGTGTTAGTTGTGATCTCTCCTCTTTCATTCATGATTTTATTTATTTGGGTCCTTTCTCTTTTCTTTTTGATAAGTCGGGCCAGGGGTTTATCAATTTTATTAATTCTTTCAAAGAACCAGCTCCTACTTTCGTTGATTTTTTCTATTGTTTTTTTGGTTTCTATTTCATTGATTTCTGCTCTGATCTTTATGATTTCTCTTCTCCTGCTGGGCTTAGGGTTTCTTTCTTGTTCTTTCTCCAGCTCCTTTAGGTGTAGGGTTAGGTTGTGTACCTGAGACCTTTCTTGTTTCTTGAGAAAGGCTTGTACCGCTATATATTTTCCTCTCAGGACTGCCTTTATTGTGTCCCACAGATTTTGAACTGTTGTATTTTCATTATCATTTGTTTCCATGATTTTTTTCAATTCTTCTTTAATTTCCCGGTTGACCCATTCATTCTTTAGAAGGATGCTGTTTAGTCTCCATGTATTTTGGTTCTTTTCAAACATAAATAACATTTTAAAATCATAAATAACTGTATTTTATAGAATGAAAAAATGGTGAGAAGAATGACATTGTTTTACTTTTTTTGCAAATCTCTTTACTATCTGGCTTAATAGAAGACAGCTGGATTATCATATCTGCTTTTGCATACAATCTGTTGCAGTATATTATTTTATTTGAAGTATGTGAAGAAAACCTGGTCTCACACAGATATGTATTTGGAAATGTAAGGACCTCACAAATCCCTTGAAATGGTTCCAGTGTCTTTAGACTACACTCTGGACAAGTCTATAGATGGTTTTTAGTTTTCATTAAGAAGGCATGGTGTCTGGTGGCCCCTCTTCTTTGTGATGATAGCAGCTATTGATGCTCAGTGTCCAAATAAATTAAATCATTGGAGGTTGCAAAAATGGTGATATTCTGTCATTTATTTTTAATTTATCAATTGGAATGTTTTTATAAAAATTTGTTTCCCACATCTACTGGTTAATCAATGGTAAGTGGGATAAGTAGGATTTCCATGCAGGAAAGATGGGATGGGATAAGTGATTCTTTTCCCTTATTTACCATTTTTCAAGATAATTAATTGGTCTCTATCATTCTCCAAAGGTGACAATGTGGTTTTTTATTTTTAAAAATTTTAAAAAGATTTTGGTTTTTTTAAGAGAGAGAAAGCACACCAGAATGAGCAGGGGAAGGTGAGGGAAAGGGAGAAAGAGACTGCCCACTGAGCAGGGAGCCCAGCTATCCCAGGACCCTGAGATCATGACCTCACCTAAAGGCAGACACTTAACTGACTGAGCCAACCAGGAACCCTAACCTGTTGGTTTTTATGTATAGACTAATAGACTTAATATATTTTTATTAAATAAATTATATATTTATATATGATATTATATATATTTATATAAATTATATATGTTTATATTAATATATATTAATGGATTTAAATATATTTTGTGAGTTCCTATCAGTTGCAATTAATATCCTTTTTGAAGCTTATATTGCTCCCTCTTTAAGTAGTTAGAACCTCTTGAAATTGCTGCCTGAGTCCCCATTGTGAAGAAGCTAAGGCCTGTCCTTTTTTCCACAATCAACATCTGTGAAATAAGGGGGAAGGGGGAAGTGTGTGTCTTATAATTTGACAACATTGTTTATTTTTTGACATTTTTTTAAACATAGTGGTACTAAAAGAATCAGTAAAATCTTAATTTTGTGGAAATACTTCCACACAATTGAAACTTGTTTCTTGCTTAAAGTCTGATTGAAACATGTTAACAATCCTTGTTCATCTTATTATGTCATCTGAACCACTGACATCTAAGCTTACTGTGACAAGGTTATAAAAAATCTGGTGATTGCACCAGATGTTTTAAAAATCTAGGCCCAAAAGTGGTATGTATCACTTTTACTCACATTTCTCATTGGCTGAATTTAATCATGTGATTACAACTGAATTGCAAGGGATGCTGGGAAATGTAGCCTTAAGCAGTAATATTAGGAAACTTTCTTAACATCTGTGTCTTAGTTTCTTTATCTATAAAATGAGCATAATAACAGGACCTCCTTTATAGGGTCATGTTAAGTATTAAATAACCTAGTAGATATAATAACCTAGTAGATTAAATAACCTAGTAGATATTTCATACAGTACCTAACATATAATAAGTGCTAAATAAATCTTATCTATTAATAACAATATTATTTCAATAAGTGTCTTAAAACAAATGCCTAGTATGTTCCAGAATTCTGAAGCATGGTTATTCCATAAAAAATATTCTTCAGAACATGCTCAGATTTAAGAAGTATGGAAGGTTTTGGCAGATATATCCATGCTTTAAACCAGTTCCCTAATGAAGCCATCTTTTTAAAAATCACCTTGAATTGTCAGGTCAAAGAAAAAATATCTGCAGGAAGAAAACTAGTTGGTTATCATGACTTGATTTTTGCTTCTTCTCTAAGGGATCATTTCCATATTTGTCTCTCAAAGAGCCTCATGGATTGTTAGAGGTGTTTGGAGAGCTGCCTGCCTCTTGACTATTTGAATATGCTTTTAAAAGTTTCCAGGAACTGCTGTTTGTTGATAAATCAGAGCAATCAGAAAGAAAAGTATTAGTGAAACTGTAAAAGTAGGAACAAGATTTTATGCAGTGGTGCCAGCTGTCATCCTACTTAGGAACACACATCGTAGATTTCAGTGCTTTTCAGACATCTGCTCTTGTAGCCATATAAAACAGTCGTTCTGTCAGCAAAAGTCCTGGCAAAAGAGTTCCATTATTTCAAGAATCACATTCCCAGCCCTGGTGCCTATATCTCCATAGTTATGGATATGGAGAAGTCCCATAGTATTCTTTGCAAAATTAGTCCATGACATAGTACTTGTATACATATTTTCTTACTCCATGGCTGGAATTCAAGCTTCTTGTTTCATTAGCTAAATGTGTACCCCTGGATCAATGGTATCCGGGCACCCTATCTCATAATTTGAAAATAGAAGCCACTGTCTAAATCCTTTCCCACATGGATCATGAACACAAGTTGCCTCTAATCATCTGGTGCAGATTCTTAGCTACCTCACCTAGACTTTAGAATCTTCCAAGCTGAACTCATTCCTCATGACAATTATCTAAACCCTTAACATTTTGAGATTGAACCCAGATCTTGCAGTTTATTTCAGGCTGTTTGTCAGCTTTCACTTGAACCTAGAAACCATTGTTGTCATTTGAACTCTTTACCATCTAACGATTGAAACCAGACCCCAAGCGGGTCTTCCAAGCTTTTTAATGACAAGAGATTGAACCCAGACCTCATTCCTGACATCCAAAACTCTTACTATTTGAGGATTAAATTCATTCCCAAATATTGTCCAAGATCCATGCCATTTGGGGACCAAACTTTAGGTCTTAGAACTTTTATCTAAGTACTTTACAGTTTCTGGATTTAACCCGTGCTGCTCATACGTTATCAAAGCATTATATCAATTGGAGATTGACTGCACACTATAAGGCGGACAGCCAAGGTCTTTAGCAGCTAGATATTGAACCCAGGCCTCACTGAGGATTGTCTTCCAAGTTTTGTGCCAGCTGGATTTCCAGCCCAGTCTGTGGCAGCCGTCCAACCCCCTTATTGGTGGGAGAGAAACAGAGGTCCCCAAACCACTTTAAGCATTCTATCCCGAGGGATCAAACCTATCTCTGGTCATTATCCAGCCCCTTTACCAGCTGTGGATTGGACTCAGCTGTCAAAAACCAACTGAAAAGATTGGTTGAAAGTCTATTTAACTTTTTCAGCTGCTAAAGATCTTGAATGATGATATTAGTAGCTCTGAGAAACAGTATTTCTCAAAATGTGGTTTCCCACCACCTGCCTCAGAATCACCTGAGGCTGCTCATTAAAAAGGCAGATCTCTGGGTTATATCCAAGTTCTTCTGGCTCAGAATTCTTAGGCTTGTGACCATGGAATCTGCATTTTTAGCAAGCACTCTAGTGATTTCCATACACACTAAAATTTGAGAACCACTTCCCTTAAGCAAGGTCTCCCTTATCTGTTGAAGAACAATCCCAGATCTCAGCTGCCATCCAGCTGCTCACCAGCTGGGTCTAAAATGCAGGTTCTTATTAATATATTCTATCAGTACACTACTTTATTAGCTTGGATGTATAAGCCAAGCTTTTCCTGTTACTCAGTTGTGCTGGTTTATAGGAGGGGACTCATTCCCCTAGTTCCTCTCCTTTAAAAGGAGAGGAATAAGTTGAGTTAAGTACAGCAAAGCCAACTCTGCCACAGGGATTTTATTTCCCATTCAAAGAGGACCACCAATATGGAACTTGCCTTAGGGGAAGCACACCAGCAGCCCTGAATGCATGTTCCTTAGGACCACACCATCTTGCAAATATAGATCAGTATGACTTCTGTGGAGGTAAAACTCGTCCTTCTGCAGCTTCTCTCCAGCAGACAAAACTGGCCAAATTGGCATAGCACTGAGATCTTAAACTTCCTGCCCACCCGACTTCTTCCTGATTTCTTACATGCACACACACACACAAACACACACCATATAAAAAAATCAGAACAGTTAAAAATGTACTGTTTTATAAGGAAATGCAGAGGGGTGGAAAATGAAAAACAAACAATCTAGATGTTAACATCTGGAACAGACCAAATTAAGACATAAGAACTCATTACTGCCGCAATTACTTACCAAGTCTGGGAAACTTAAACCTAAATCTGGGTTGAAATTTTTCAAGCATGCCTTAATATAAAAATAACTTGGGAAAAATCTGCATGGACTATTGTGAATCAAATTGAATTTCATGTCCACTATTGAAAATGCATGGCCCTGCTTTCCCATTGATTCTGAGGGGAGAATCATGCTCTCTAGGGCTGAAATGTGTGTTTGCTTTTAACCAAGGGATGTTAAGTTAAAGAATGTTTTAAACCATCAAGTCTTTTCCCCACATATACGATAGCTGTTTATTTTTTTAACTTCTCGGTTAAAGTGAAGCAAAAATTCTCATTATGTTAGAAATTTTGTTAATAAAGTTTGCTTGTGTTCACATGAGCATTTTTACCCTAAGATCAGATTCAGGAAGTGGCAAGCAATAATTCATGTAAATTCTCCTTGCCAGGAGGTGTAACTACCCCTGAAGCTCAGTTTTTGCCATTGTACAGAGTATTTTCATACTGAAGCCTTTTGTTTCTGAATCGCAGGTGTCTTTTACCCATTAAGTAAAAAAGGCATGATACTGAATAAGAAGGAGGGAATTCCTATCCTTAAGAAATATACAGACTATTAAAGAGGATAGAGAAATAAACAATTTCAATGCATACTTCTAAGAGCTATAGTAGAAGTAAGGTATTAAAAGGGTTTTAAGAGTGAAAACATCAACAACTAATGCTGCCTGAAGGGTTTTCTTAAAAACAAAGCCCACTCAAGAAGTGGTTTTGATGTTCAAGACAAGTTCCATCACTGAATTTAGTCTTCAGATGACCTAATTGAATAGCTTAAGGGAATAAAATAATAGTATGAGAATCAGAATGTAACTAAATCTTTCTCCCAGTTTATTGACTAATATAATATTAGAAGTCGGTGGACATCTGAAGTCATCTAAAGATTAACTACTTCATTTTAAAGATAAGGTAAATGAAGTGACACTGCTAACCTAGTTAGTTCTCTGATGATAAAAGATGTTAATACACACACTAAATCTTCCAAGTACCACATGAAGGAAAAATGAAGGAATATATTCAGAGTTATTATTAACAAAATTTTATTGCATAAGAACATACATGCAGAAAAGTACATATGGCATTAGTGAATAGCAAGATGCATTTTTATAGTGAGCAAAACTGTGTAACAACCATCCAGTTCAGGAAGTAGATTATTACTAGGTTTTTTGTTGTTTTTTTTCTTTTAAGATTTTATTTATTTATTTTTATTTGAGAGAGAGAGTGGAAGGAGGAGCAGATGGGGAGGGATAGGGAGAATCTCAAGCAGACTCCATGCTGAGTGCTGAGCCCGACTTGGGGCTCCATCTCATGACTGCAAGATCATGAGCTAAAATCAAGAGTTGGACATTCAATTGACAGACCCACGCAGCACCCCAGATCATTACCAGTTTTGACAAGGTCTGGGCACAACCACACTCTCTCACCAACCTTTATCTCCTTTTAAAGATAACCAGTTGTTCTGACTTCAAATACTATAAATTAATCTTGTCTTGTTTTGAACTTAATACAGGTGGAAAGAGAGGATATTTTTTATGTTTGTCTTCTTTCATTCAATATTTTTGTGAGATTTGTGTTGCATATAGCTATAGTTTGTTCATTATTGTTGCTATATTATATTCTAATATTTGAATATATCAGATTTATTTAATGTCTATTGTTGATGAACATTTGGCTTTTCCCAGTTTGGGGCTATTAATAAAAGTACTTCTACACAGTTTTAGATGTTGGTGAACATTTCCATTGGGGGACATGTGCCTAGGAGTGAAATTGGTAGGTCCAAGATTTGGGGCTTTATATATTGTGCAACAGTTTTCCAAAGTGGTTATTCACTTTACAAACCCCATTAGCTATTCCAGTTTTTCTGTGTTTTCACCAACACTTGACATCAATAGTCTTTTTCATTTTAGCCATTCTGGTGAGTACACAGTGTTATATCATTGCATTCTCCTTGTGATTTATTAAATTAGGCACCTTTTCAAATGTTTAACCATTGGGTATCATCCATGAAGTGCCTTTTGAAATCTACTTGTTTTCTGTTACCTGTCTTTTTCTTATCAAATAGGTATGTGGTCTTCATATATTCTGAATGTAATCGTTCTGTTGATTATGTGTATTACAAATATCTTTACCCACCCTTTATTCTGTTCACGGTTTAGTGGTGTCTTTTGATGAAAAGAAGTTCTTAACTGTATTGTAGTTCAATTTATCAATATTTTGCATTTTAATTAGTGATTTTTTATTCAGGAAATTATTGTCTACCCCATGTAATAAATATATTCTTCTGTATTATTTTGTCTTATTGTTTTACCCTTTACATTTAGACCTAAAATACCCATTGAACTGATTATTTTGTATATGAAGTAGTAAGGCAGGGTACGTTAATTTTTTTCTGTTTGCATATCTGGCTGACCAACCACTTACTTGCTTTCTTTCTTTTTTTAAAATTAACATATATTATTTGTCTCAGGGGTACAGGTCTGTGATTCATCAGTCTCACACAATTCACAGCACTCACCATAGCACATACCTTCCCCAATGTTCATTACCCAGCCACCCCATCCCTTCCACCCCCCTACCCTCTAACAACCCTCAGTTTGTTTCCTGAGATTAAGAGTCTCTTATGGTTTGTCTCCCTTTCTAGCTTCGTCTTGTTTCATTTTCCTCCTCCCTTCCCCTATGATCCTGTGTCTTGTTTCTCAAATTCCTTATATCAATGAGATCATATGATAACTGTCTTTCTCTAATTGATTTATTTCACTTAGCATAATAGCCTCTAGCTCCATCCATGTCATTGCAAATGGCAAGATTTCGGTCTTTTGATGGCTGTATAATATTCCATTGTATATATATTACCCTTGTTCTTTATCCATTCATCTGTTGAGGGACATCTAGGCTCTTTCCATAGTTTGGCTATTATATACATAAGCATCAGAGTGCAGGTGCCCCTTCAGATCACTACATTTGTATCTTTTGGGTAAATACCCAATAGTGCAATTGCTGGGCCATAGAGTAGCTCTATTTTCAACTTTTTGAGGAAACTCTGTACTGCTTTCTAGAGTGACTGCACAAGCTTGCATTCTCATAAACAGTGTAGGAGGGTTCCCCTTTCTCCACATCCTCACCAATGTCTGTCATTTCTTGACTTGTTAATTTTAGCCATTCTGACTGGTGTGAGATGGTATCTCACTGCCAAACCCCATTTTTTAAAAAAGATCATTCTTTCCCTGCTTGTCCACAGTGTAGCCTTTATCATAAAGCAAGTACCCAGATAAACTTAGGTATGCTTCTGGACTTCGTTCTGCCCATGTTTATACCAATACCATCCACTCTTTTTTAAAAAGATTTGTTTATTCATGAGAGAGAGAGAGGCAGAGCAGTGGGAGAAGCAGAACCCTGGGATCACGACCTGAGCCAAAGGCAGACATTTAACCAACTGAGCCACCCAAGCACCCAATATCTTAATTATTATAGATATATGAACCTTAATGTCTAATAGCATAGATTCTCTAACTTTGTTCTTTTTCATGGTTGGCTTGGCAATTCTTGACTTACACATTACCATATGAACTTTAGCATTATTTAACCAATTTCTACAAAAAGCCTGTTCATGATTTGATTAGGAAACCATCAATCTATAAATCAGTTGGGGAGAATTAAGTTGTCCAGCCAATGAACATGACATATCCATTCATTAATTTATCTTTTATTTTTAGCAATATTTTATAGTTTTCTCTGTAGATGTCTTATATATCCTTAAATTTATTCAAAGCAATCTGGTTTCATATGCTTATATAATTCAAAATAGTCTCATGTTTTCCTAATTTTATTTTCTCATTATTTGTTGATGGAATGTAGAAATATAATTGTTTTTTTTAGCTTGACATTTATCCAGTGACCCTGCTTAATACACTTACTCATTCTAAAATTTTATCTTCAGATTTTTTGGATTTTTTAAATGTACACAATCAAAGCATCTGTGAATAATGGAAGTTTCATTACTTAAAGGGAGAAATTTATTAACTATGTATTTAAAAAGTATTCAAAGAAAAAATTTGAGGTGACTATTGTCATCAAATATGTTCAGAAACATTGCTTTAAATCTGTACTGTTTTTATCCACCAGCCACACGTGACTACTGAGTGTTTGAAATGTGGCCAGTACCATATGTCAAAATGATATTTGGATATATTGGGCTAAATAAAATGTATAGTTAAAATTAATTTCATATGGTTTTTTTTTTTTTTTTACTTCTTAAAAAAGATTTTATTTATTTGAGAGATAGAGAAAGCACGTGAGAAGAGGAGGGGTGGTGAAGCAGAAGGAGAGGACAAGGGAGAAGCAGACAAAGGCAAGAGAGAAGCCTCTCTTTTTTATTTTTTCTAAAGGGTCTACCAAAAACTCAAAATTACATGTGTGGGTTGTATGACATTGGTTTTTCTGGACCATTCTGCTTTAAAGAGCACCGAATAGGTTAGTATTTGTTAAGTATGGTTCATGGAATATCTGCATCAGATTCATCTGGGGTGGCTTGCTAAAATGGCAGATTCCTGGGAATCTGGGTGGCTCAGTCTGTTAAGCCTCTGCTTTTGGCTGAGGTCATGTCTCAGGATTCTGAGACTGAGCTTGTTGGGCTCCTTGCTCAATGGGGAGTCTTCTTCTCCCTCTGCTCCTCCACCCCATGCTCTGTCTCTGTCTCTCAAGTAAATAAATAAGATCTTTTAAAAAATTTAAAAATTAAAAAAATAAAATGGCAGATTCCTTAGTACTAGCACTGGAATTTCTGAGGGTGAGCCTCAAAATCTATATATTTTTTTAACTTAAAAAAATGTTTTTAAGGTTTTATTTATTTATTTGACAGAGAGAGAGATCACAAGTAGGCAGAGAGGCCAGCAGAAAGAGAGGGGGAAGTAGGCTCCCTGCTAAGCGGAGAGCCTGATGCGGGGCTTGATCCCAGTAACCTGAGATCATGACCTGAGCTGAAAACAGAGGCTTAACCCACTGAGCCACTCAGGCACCCCTTTAAAATTTTTTTAAAGTAATCTTTACATCCAACATGGGGGCTTGAACTCACAACCCAAATATCAAGAATCACATGGCTCTACTGAATAAGCCAGCCACGCAACCCAGAAATCTGTATTTTTAACAGGTATTCACACGTGACTCCTGTGCATAGTAAAGTTTGAGAATTTGTGGAGAAGTCTTTCATTCCTGTCTTTCCCATTTCCAAATCAATAGGAGTCAGGACACTTGAGGTCAAGTTAGAATTGCTACCAAAAAGTCTCCTATTAATAACTCTTGATCCATTCATAATTCTCTCTGAACAATATTCCTTATGAATTGAAGATGGAGTAAGACTTACCCATAAGAAGATTGTCCTGTGATTGAAACCTATCTTGTATTAATGTAACATTTTCCTTGGCTACTGCTGCATAGGTATGAAAAAGAACCACACTAATCGAATGAGAGCTAGAGTGGCTTTATTAAAATGAGACAAAGTATTGCTATAGGTAAAGAGGAAAACTGCATAATAATAAAGGGGTTGGTTCACCAAAAAGACATAAAAATCCCAAATGTGTATGCAAAACAGAAATTTAAAATATGTGAAGCAAAACCAGATATAATTCAAAAGAGCAATAGACAAATTGACATTTCTACTTGGAGTCAATATTCTTCTCACAATGATTGATAGGATAAGTAGAAAATCATAAGGGTAAGGACCTGAAAGCACTGTCACCCAACTTTACTTGATTAACATTTATAGAACAGTCAATTCAACAAAATACACACTCTTTACAAGTGCACAGAAACATTCACCAAGATAGACCATATTCTGGCCATAAATTCAGGCCAAATTTAAATAAAATTAAAAGGGCTAAAATCAAACAAAGTATATCCTCTAACCAGAATGGAATTAAACCAGAAACCAATAACAGAAAGATATCCGGAAGATTCCTCAAATATTTTGAATTTCCTCAAAAATTTGTAAGTTAAACCACACATATCGAAATAACCTATGGGTCAAAGAAGAAGTCACAAAGGAAGCTTAAAAAATATTTTAAATAGAATAAATATGATAATACACTATATTAAAATTTGTGGATGCAGCTATAGCACTGTTTTGAGGGAAATTTCTGGCATTAAATGATCTAAGTGTCAAGATCATTGTACTATAAAAAGAAGAAAATTTTAAAACCAAAGCAAGCAAAATGAAGGAAATAGTTAAGAACGGACATCAGTGAAATTTAAAACAGAATAACAATAGAGAAAATTAAACTAAACCAGGTTCTTTGAAATCAATAAAATTGGCAAATCTCTAGCAGGAATGATCAAAAAAAAAAAAAAAAAAGAGAGAGAGAGAGAGAGATAAGACACAAATTATATGCCCCAAATATCAAGAACTTAGATGAAATAGACCAAGTTCTTAAAAGACCCGAGCTACCAATATTCAGTCAAGGAGAAATAACTTGAATAGTATTGCATTTATTAAGGAAATAAATTGAATTTTTAAAAACCTTTCAACAAAGAAAACTCTGGGCTCATATTGCTTCACTGATAAACCTTGCTAAACATGTAAGGAAGAAATAGTACCAATTATATACCAACTCTTTAATAAAATAAAAGAGGAGGAAGTGCTTCCCAACTCATTTTATAAAGTTAGTATTACTATGATAGAAAAACCAGACAAAGCCATTACAAACTACAGAGCAACATCTCTTGTAAACACAGAATCAGAAATCCTTAACAAAATATTAGCTGATTGAAGCTAACAATATGTAAAAAAGTAGCATTTATGCTGAGAGTACAAAGTTGGTTCTACATTCAAAAATCAGTGTTCTACAGACTAAATAAGAAAGACCAAAGGGGTATTCTGGGGAATATGGCACAATAGGAGGATGTTAAGCTCACCTTGTCCTTTGCATATGACTAGCTAGCAGTCACTTTAGTGTGTATAACCCCGGAAACCACCTGAAGACTGGCACAACAAACTCTACAGGTAAATACAGATAAGAGAACACATCGAAGAGGATGGGAAGAGCAGAGACATGGTCAAGAGCTAAATGGATCTGTGGGACAGTGTGAAGGAGAGGGATTCCATGAGCTTGGAGAAGGGAGAGAAACAGATTTTCACACCAGTGAGCTTGCATGAGGAAGACAAATCCCTATAACATTTGGCTCTGAAAACCAGAGGGACCTAGTTCATGAGTTCTTACAATCAGCAATACTTAAAGCCTGGAACTTTAAAAATCAGCAGGATCATGGGAGAACTGAAAAGCTGAGAAGAAACTAAGTCTCCACCCTTCAAGAGAATAGCACAGCAAATAGTTCTGTGGAGATAAAACATAGAAAGCAGCAGTTTGAAAAATGCTAGGTGTATATGAAAGGGAGATTTGTTTACTATTCTCAGAACATGTACTGGAGGGGCAGGGATTATTGGGAGACTTCTCTGGGAACAAAAGACATGGTGGACATTATGTCCCTCCCCACACCAAAGCATAAACACAGATACCTGAGGGAATCCATGCTTTTCCAACACCTGACACCAAATATGCAAACAATGCATCTCACCCATTTGTTCTCCTGCAGACACTCCAGCAGGCCACAGCTTCAAGTCCCTTCCCACAGCAGACCCATGCAAACCTTGCTAATACCACAACATATTTCTGTCAATCTGCCCCCTTCAACCCAGCAACAGCAAATCCTCTCCTGACAGCACTACAAAGTTCACGTGCTGCTGCATCTCTGGAAGCACCTCATCTGACTTGGCTTAAACTCAAAACAGTCCCAGACTGATCTACTAACAACAAAGGAACCAAACCCTGCCCACAATAGGCAAAGAGAACCATTGTAGATGATTGAACTGAAAGCAAAATTGGCTCAGACACAATAGCAGGGCACATGAAGTATATATAGAAGACACCACTGAAGCACCAATTTCCAGTGAACAGGGGACACTGCACTACGGGGCACTACAGGACCTCTTCTTCAAAAAGCAACTACTTTCAAGAGCAGGATATGTAGCTGACTCTCCCAACACATAGAAAGAGATACAGAGAGTTAGACAAAATGAGGAGACAGAGGAATATGTTCCAAGTAAAAGAAAAAGGCAAAAATCACAGTAAGAGACCTAAATGAAACAGAGATGCTAATATGCCCAGTAGAGAATTTAAAGTAAAGGTCATAAACATACTCAGTGGACTTTTCTCAAGAGTGGAGAACCTCAGTGAGACCCTTAGCAAAGAGATGGAAAACAGAAAAAAAGAACAAATTATTGATGGAGAACTCAATAAATGAAATTAAAAAATACAAATCAAAAGCTTCTGCACAGCAAAGGAAACAGTCAAGAAAACTAAGAGACAACCCACGAAATGGGAGAAGATATTTGCAAATGACAGTACAGACAAAAGGTTGATATGCAGGATGTATAAAGAACTCCTTAAACTCAATACACACAAAACAGATAATCATATCAAAAAATGGGCAGAAGATATGAACAGACACTTCTCCAGTGAAGACATACAAATGGCTATCAGACACATGAAAAAATGTTCATCATCACTAGCCATCGGGGAGAATCAAATTAAAACCACATTGAGATACCACCTTACACCAGTTAGAATGGCCAAAATTAGCAAGACAGGAAACAACATGTGTTGGAGGGAATGTGGAGAAAGGGGAGCCCTCTTACATTGTTGGTGGGAATGCAGGTTGGTGCAGCCTCTTTGGAGAACAGTGTGGAGATTCCTCAAGAAATTAAAAATAGAGCTTTCCTATGACCCCGCAATTGCACTACTGGGTATTTACCTCAAAGATACAGATGTAGTGAAAAGAAGGGCCATCTGTACCCCAATGTTTATAGCAGCAATGGCCACGGCCACCAAACTGTGGAAAGAACCAAGATGCCCTTCAACGGACGAATGGATAAGGAAGATGTGGTCCATATACACTATGGAATATTATGCCTCCATCAGAAAGGATGAATACCCAACTTTTGTAGCAACATGGACGGGACTGGAAGAGATTATGCTGAGTGAAATAAGTCAAGCAGAGAGAGTCAAGTATCATATGGTTTCACTTATCTGTGGAGCATAACAAATAACATGAAGGACATGGGGAGATGAAGAGGAGAAGGGAGTTGAGGGAAATTGGAAGGGGAGGTGAACCATGAGACACTATGGACTCTGAAAAACAACCTGAGGGCTTTTAAAGGATAGGGGTTGCGAGGTTGGGGGAACCAGGTGGTGGGTATTAGAGAGGGCACGGATTGCATGGAGCACTGGGTGTGGTGCAAAAATAATGAATACTGTTATACTGAAAATAAAAAGTAAATTAAAAAAAATAAAATAAAAATACATTAGGTGGAATTAGTAGTAGACCAGAGGAAGCAGTAAATGGATAAGGGACTTGGAGGACAGAGTAATGGAAAGTAATCAAGGTGAATAGGAGAAAGAAAATGAAAATATACTTGGGACAGTGAACAAGACAATCAAGCATAATAAGATTCTCACATTATAGAGTTTCACTTATCATTATAGAGTTTCACTCCTCCCAGAAGGAGGAGAGAAAAGGGGGCAGAGAATTCATGTGAAGAAATAATAGCTGAAAACGTCCCAAATCTGGAGAAGGAAACAGGAATCTAGGTCCAGGAGACACAGAGAGCCCCCAACAAAGTCAACCCTAGGAGGTTCACACCTCCTAGACAAATGGTAATTAAATGGTAATTAAACAAATGGTAATTAAAATGGCAAAAACTAGTGATAAAGGGAATTTTTAAAGCAGCAAGGGGAAAAAAAAATAGTTACAAGGGAAACCTCATAAGGCTATCAGGTGATTTTCAGCAGAAACTTTGCAGACCAGAGGAGAGTGGATGATAAATTTAAAGTGCTGGCAATAAAAAAAAAAAAAAAAAAAAAAAAAAACCTACCACCAAGAATACTCTATCCAGCAAGGCTATCATTCAGAAAAGAAGGAAAAAGTGACAAATTTCCCAGACAAACAAAAGTTAAAGGAATTCAGGACCACTAAACGAGCTTTACAAAAAATGTTAAAGGGGTGTCCCTGAGTGGAAAGAAAAGACTATAAATAGGATTAACAAAGGTAGGAAACACAAAAGCAGTAAAAATCTGCTTTTCTGTACTAAAAATCTGCTATCTATAAAAATCACTCAACTGACTCACAAAATAAAAGGATGTAAAGTATTACACCACACACTTAAAACATGGATGGAGAGGAGTAAAGAGTGTTTTCAAATTTAAGCAACCATCAACTTAATACAGACTGCTATATGCATAACATATTATATTATGGTTAATTGGTAACCATGAATCAAAAATTAGTAATATATAGGCAAATATAAAGACAAAGGAATTCAAGTATATCACCAAGGAAAGCCAATTTATCATGAGAGAAAAGAGCAAGGGAAGAATGACACAGAGCAGAATTACAAAAACAATTATAAAACATGTAACAAAGTGGCAATATATACAAACCTATCAATAATTACTTTGACTGTAAGTGGACTAAATGCTGCAATTAAAAGACATAGAGTGATGGAATGGATTTAAAAAACAAAACAAAACAAAACAAGACCCATCTATATGCTGCTTACAAGAGATTCACTTGAGATCTAAAGATACATGCAGGTTGAAAGAGAGAGATGGAAAGACATTTACTATGCAAGAAAGGAAAGCGATACTTACATTAGACAAAACAGACTTTAAAACAATGACTGTAACATGAGACAAAGAACAGTATATAATCAAGAAAATAACAATTGTCAATGTGCATCCAACATGGGAGCACCCAAACACATAAACAGTTAGTAACAGACATAGAGGAAGTAATTGATAGTAATACAATAATAGTAAAGCACTTTAACACCCCACTTGGATCAGTGATTAGATCATACAGACTGAAAATCAAGAGGGAAATTGGCTTTGAATGACACATTGGGCCAGATGGATTTAACATATATATTCAGAACAGTCCATCCTAAACAGCAGAGTACACTTCTTCTCAAGTGTATGTAGAACAGTCTCCAGAACAGTTCACATATTAGGCCACAATAAGTCTCAACAAATTCAAAAAGATAAAAGTCATACCATGTATCTTTTCTGATCACAATGCTGTAAAACTAGAAATTGATCACAAGAAAAACACTAGAAAAAACACAAATATAAGGAGGTTAAATAAATCAATCAACATGGTACGTGATCACATCAATAAGAGGATAAAAATCATGATCATTCAATAGAAGCATAAAAAGCATTTGACAAAGGACAACATCCATTCATGATAAAAACACTCAACAGAGTAAATATGTAGGTAGCACACTTTGAAATAATGAAGTCTATATATGATAAGCCCACAGCTAACATCATACTCAAAAGCAAAAACTGAGAGCTTTCCCCCTAAAATCAGGAACAAGAAAAGGATGTCCACTCTTACCACTTTTATTTAAATGGTGCTGGAAACCCTAGACATAGCAGTTATACAAGAAGAAGGATCCAAATTGATAATGAAGACATCAACTTTCACTATTAGTACATGCCATGTACTGTATAGAGAAAGTCATGAAGACTCTGCCAAAAAACTACTACAACTGATACATGAATTCAGTAAAGTCTCAGGGTACATAGTCAGCGTACAGAAATTTGTTTTATTTCTATATACTACTCATGAAGTAGCAGCTGGAGAAATTAATTAAACAATCCCATTTACAATTGTACCAAAAAATAAAATACCTAGAAATAGACTTTATCAAGGAAGTGAAAGACCTGTGCTCTGAGAACTATAAAACACTGATGGAAGAAATTAAAGACAGCACAAACAAATGGAAAGATTTTCCTTGCTAATGGATTGGAACAAAAAATATTGTTAAGTGGCCATACTAGTCAAAGCAACCTACAGATTTAATGCAATTCCTATTAAAATACCAGCATCATTTTCTCACAGAACTAGAACCAACAATCCTAAAATTTGTATGGCACCACAGAGGACCCCAATTAGTCAAAGCAGTCTTAAAAAAGAACAAAACTTGGATGTATCACAATCCCGGATTTCAATATATAATACAAAGCCATAACAATCAAAACAGTGTGGAATAGGCTGAAAGACACATAGATCAATGGAAGAGAATAGAGAGCCCAGAAATAAACTCACAATTACTTGATAAATTAGTTTTCGATAAGGGAGTCAAGAATATACAATTCGAAAAAGACAGTCTCTTCAATAAATGGCTGTTGTGAAAACTGGACAGCTATATGCAAAAAGAATGAAACTGAACCACTTTCTTACACCTTATGCAAAAATATACTCAAAATTGATTAAGAACCTAAATATGAAACCTGAAGCCATAAAAATCCTGAAAGAGAGCTCAGACCATAACTTCTTTTACATCAGCTATAGCAACATTTTTCTAGATAAGTCTCCTGAGGCAAGGGAAGCAAAGGCACAAGTAAACTATTAAGACTACATCAAATTAAAAAGCTTCTGCACTGCAAAGGAAACCATTCACAATCAAAAGGCAACCTACCTATGGGATGGAAGATGATATTTGCACATGACATATTTGATAAAGGCTTAGTATCCAAAATATATCAAAAAAATTATTCAACTCAACACCAAAAACCCCAAATAATCTAATTTTAAAATGTCAGAAGATGTGAACAGACATTTCTACAAAACAAACCTATGGATGGCAAACAGATACATGAAAAGATTCTCAACACCACTAACCATCAGGGAAATGCAAATCAGAACCACAATGAGATATCACCTCACATCTGTCATAAGGACTAAAATAAAAAATATATACAAAAAACAAATGTTGGCAAGGATGCAGAGGAAAAAGCATCATTTGCACTGTTGGTGAGAATGCAAGCTAGTACAGCCACTGTGAAATACAGTTCCTTAAACATTAAAAATAGAACTACCATATGACTCAATAGTTCCACTACTGGGTATTTAACCCTCCCAAAATGAAAACACTAATTCAAAAAGATATATACACCCTTATGTTTATTGCAGTATTAATTACAATAGCCAAATTATGGAAGCAGCTGACGTATCCATCAACAGATGAATGGATAAAGAAGATGTGATATATATACACAAAGAATATTAGTCCGCTGCAGAAACAATGAAACCTTGTCATTTGCAACAACATGGATAGATCTAGAGAGTCTAATGCTAAGTGAAATATGTCAGCCAGAGAAAGACAAATACCATATGATTTAGTTCATATGTGGAATTTAAGGAAAAAAGAAGACACAAACCAAAAAACAGACTTTTAACTATAGAGAACAGTTGATTACTAGAGGGGAGGTTGATGGAGGAATGGTTGAAATAGGTGATAAAGATTAAGAGTACACTTATCAAGATGAACACTAAATAATGTTTAGAATTGTTGAACCATGATATTGTACTATTGAAACCATTATAATACTGTTTGTTAGCTATACTAGAATTAAAGTTTAAAAAGAAAAGGATTATGTGATTATCTCAATAGATACTGAAAAAGCATTCAACAAAATTCAGCATCATTAATGATGAAAACTTCCAACAAACTAGGAATACGAGAGTTTCCTCAACCTGATAAAGAAAATGTGCAAAAAACACTAATGATTAGTGGCGAAAGACTAAATGTTTGCCCTTGAATAAGGAACAAAGCAAGATATTCATTTTAACCATGTCTATTCAACAGAGCAATAAGCAAGGAAAAGAAATAAAAGGCATCCAGACTGAAAAAAAAAAAAATTGTCTGTATTCACAGAGAACATGATTGTATAGAAAATTCCAAAGAACCCACAAAAATATCCCTAAAACTGATAAGTGTGTTTAACAATATTACAGAATACAAGGTTAATTTTACAAACTCTTTCTGGGGGCGCCTGGGTGGCTCAGTGGGTTAAGCCGCTGCCTTCAGCTCAGGTCATGATCTCAGGGTCCTGGGATGGAGTCCCCCATTGGGCTCTCTGCTCAGCAGGGAGCCTGCTTCCTCCTCTCTCTCTCTCTGCCTGCCTCTCTGCCTACTTGTGATTTCTCTCTGCCAAATAAATAAATAAATAAATAAATCTTAAAAAAAAAAAAACACTCTTTCTGTACCCCAACAATGAACAATTGACAATTGAAATTTTTTTTTTTAAGATTTTATTTATTTATTTGAGAGAGAGACAGTGAGAGAGAGCATGAGCGAGGAGAAGGTCAGAGAGTGAAGCAGACTCCCCATGGAGCTGGAAGCCTGATGTGGGACTCGACCCGGGACTCCGAGATCATGACCCGAGCCGAAGGCAGTCGTCCAACCAACTGAGCCACCCAGGTGTCCCGACAATTGAAATTTTTAAAAATAGTATTGTTTACAGTAGCACCATAACTATGTAACAAGTAGGTATAACTCTAACATAATATGTGTAAGATCTGCATGTGGAAAACTATAAAACAGAGATAAAATAGATTAAAGAATACCTGAATAAATTGAGATTCTTGCTGTATTCGTGGTTTATAGTACTCATTGTTGTTAAATTGTCAGTCTGATCTCTAGAATGATCTGTCAAGTGAATGCAATTCAAATCAAAATCCAGCAGGATTTTTATGGATATTAACAAGCTGATTCTAATATCTACTTTCTTTTAAGGTTGTTCTGAAGATCAGATGAGAAAACTACATTTAAAGACTCTACTGCAAAACCTAGCATAGAGCAAGCAATAAAATATTAGCTATTACACAATTTTCATTGTTCCCTGTGGTGAGTGGATATCTGAACTTAGACACTGTATTTCCTTCAATATACTGTATCCTCTCAGACACTCATTCTCATTCATTTCTTTGTCAATTCTACATATATTTTTGAGCACCTACTCTATACACAGCATTGTGTTAAACTGGGGTAAAATAAATAAAAAATACTGTGACCCCTGTCTTCATAAAGTTTGTGTTCCAATAGCAAAATAGATATTGAACTCCTTTTTACACAACTCTGTAATTACAATTGTGAAAAATGTTTTGAAAAAGCAGAGAATACCATGAGTGAGATAACTGGGAGATTTAGCCCATGCTGAAAGTCTTCATTAACAAAGTAGTATTTGAAGTGAGGTAGAGGGTAAGATGAGGGGTCTACACAGAAGGAACTGCATATGGGCAGGTTTTGAGACAAGGAGAAAAAGCTAGTGTAGCTAGGTATATAAGAAGAAAGGAGCTGGAGAGGAAAGCAAGGGCTAGATTATGCAGTAGTCTTTTTTTTTTTTTTTAAAGATTTTATTTATTTATTTATTTGTTTGTTTGTTTGTTAGAGAGCAAGGCGAGCACAGGCAGACAGAGTGGCAGGCAGAGGCAGAGAGAGAAGCAGGCTCCCCGCCAAGCAAGGAGCCCGAAGTGGGACTCCATCCCAGGACCCTGGGATCATGACCTGAGCCGAAGGCAGCCACTTAACCTACTGAGCCACCCAGGTGTCCCTATGCAGTAGTCTTTTATCAAGAGTAATAAGAGGTCACTGAAGGGTTTCTATCTGGGATTTGGTAAAAAGAGGATATATCCATCAGTGCTTGCTCTCATGTAACACAACTATATTTTGAAGACTGATTATGTATAAGTCATTAGGCTGATTCAGAATTGCTGAGAATTTAGTAATGAAGAAGCGAAACATAGGTTTATGGTGAACTTAATGAAGCTTAGACTTTAGGAGGCAACACTTGCACAGGCCCTTGTGAGTGCTTGTAATGTGACAGTAAAGCCAATCAGGATGTGTTTCTATGTAAGCTTTGCTAGTAAACTGTCTAAGGAAGTTTCAGAAAAGAGAAATCTTAATCTCTAAAGCTTCAGTCATCTGTTTTGATTTCTTTTTTCATTTAACATAAGTTATGTTTTACATAATTTTGTATCTATAATTTATATTCTTTTTTTAAATAACCTATATTCTTAAAGAAAGCTCCCTTTCTTACAGTACTGTCAGATCCCACAAAGCCTGGATCCACTCCTACTTGCAGCCATCTTACAGTCTTACAGGGGAGACAGATCAGTAAACAATTTTAGTATAATATGATAAGTGCTATGATAGAGGAAGGCATAGGACCTAGACATGGGTGGGGAGGTAACGGTAGGCAAGGAAAATAGTACCTGAAGGTTACAAGAATTAGTAGGTACAAAATCAGGGAGAGGGTACAGATCCCTTAGTAAAAATATGGAAGTAGTAGGAGTATTTGGGGGCCAAACTGAAAGTTAGTAGCTACTGGGTGCCATGGAAACATAAATTTACTTTTATCAGTATTCTGAAGAAAATTATGAATTTGGACCAACTAAAGGGCAAGAAAATCTTTTAGGGTTTTCCTCCATCTGTTCTGCCTATAACAAACAGAGATCAAAGAATTAAGTAAGACCTTGCCAGGAAGTAACAGAAGGCAATCCCAGATAAGGTTAGTAGGAAAAGCACTTAATTAAAGTCAATGCCTTGAGAGAATAGGTCGGATAAATGGATTTTACTTTCAGTATGTAGCATGCTTTGAAGTATAGTCATATACCTTTAGTATTTCTTAGTATTCAGTACTCCCAAGAATGTCTGCAAGTCCCTGTAGCATTAAAGATTCCAGATGTTAATATTATTTTCTTTATTTTTTTTATTCGCAGATGCTGGTACAAAACCAAACCTTATTACAATATGTAGAGTAGATGTGATCATCCACTTCTATCCCACCTAATTCCCAGGGTTAGCTGTCAGTATAGTGGGTCTCTAGCCAGACTTTTTTCTGTGAATATGCAAATACATTTACCCATAAATGCACAGAGAGCTTTCAGAACCTCAATATGGAGCCATACTGTACTTACTGTTTATTAACTTGCTCTTTTTCACTTAGCACATATCATAGCCCTATTTCTATGAGTACAGATTATCAATGTTAGTTTTTTCTAGTGTTACATCATATTTATAGCAGATATATAACTTAATTTCTTTAATTTATGGAAAAAAACTTAAACATTTGCCAATAAAAGGGGCATATAATGAACCCTTCATTCAGTTTTAGCAATTAACAACTCATGGCAGTTTTTTTTTATCTATACACTCACCCACTCTCCTACTTACTTATGAATAGACATTAAGGTGATGTCTAAGACTTTACTAAACAAATGTAACCATGGTAGATATATTTGTAAATGTATTTGTGCATGCATATTTTCAAAAGTTTGAGCCCCAGAACACTGGAGTGAGTGAGTGTTAATTGGGGTTTTCTTTGATAGAAGAGTCATGTGAGAAGTAGTTATCTGTATTATACTAGAATTCAAAAGGAAAAAAAGGAAGCAGAAAACTAAAATCTGAAAGTTAGCTGTTTTGTATAGCTGGGGGCTTAGAATGGAAACCAGTCATTAGAGGTTAAATGTTCTCAGTTAAAATAATCTCTAGCTTGCATGTTAAGTTAGTAAACTGGAACTTGAGAGCCATGTAGCTAGGACACTAATTGGAGATTATCAAGACTGGAACTTTATGGCACCTTTGAAGAGCTCTCTAAATGTAATAATGGGAATATAAGTTTTTATATAGAGACTGTAAAATTAGGGAAATGTGAGCTGTATTTGAGAAGGCCCAGATAGCACTCAGATTTTGTTGGTGTGATTTCTCTAAAGATTATCAGATGTTTGCATTATTCAGATCTAGTTATAAAATAACATGCTTTACCAATAAAGAAAAGCGCTTTTTTCCTGGCTAAAAAAAAAAAAAAAAAAAAAAAGGATTTATGTGTTTTTAACCTTCCCCAAGTGTTAGTTGAAGGGCGGGTTGACTTTCATTTAATTTCTAGAAGAGTTCAGAATTCTGATTTCTTGATTAAACATTATTTGCTAGAAATTGTATTTGACCACATGAGCTGTTGTATTAATTAGGTTGTAATGTGTGCAATTAGTGGAGTTGGGAAAAGTGTGTAACAAATCAAAGAGATACTTCTAAGGAAGAATCACTCTTCATTGGAGTTGAATTGGGTATAGGGGATACAGGATTTAAAAAGTTAAGGATGAGGCTCTAGTTTTAGACAGGATGACCAAGAAAATGATGGTCCCATCAGTAGAAACAGAGGATTTTGGGGAGGGAAAAATAGTTTGGGAGGATGTTGATGAGTTCATAAGATTCTTAGGTCAGAGAACTGCTAGCTAAAGATGTTGATTTTGTAATAGCTCATAGACGTAGACTGAAACCACATGAATGAATTATCTACTGGAGCTTGTAAAAGAACTCAAGACTGAGGAATAGGTCTTAGAATATCTCCCCCTTTAGTACACAGAAAGAAAAAGTGAAGCTATGAAGAATCTATCAGAGATCAAAGAGTCTAGTCAGAGGAGTGACCCAGAAAAAGGGGAATCAGCACTTTCCTATGCTCTCCATAGTAATTCATCCATAAAGCGAAGTCAAGGATGTTTTTGATTTGCCCACCAATGCTCTAGAATAAGGGGATGCAATAAATTGAGAAATTCCTCACTTAGGCTACTAGAGTTTGTTTTATTAGTGTTATAATTAAATATGATCACTAAGTATAAAGAACATCATTACTTTACTACAAAGACCTTATATTGGAAACTTAATTAGGTTTATAGGTCCCAACTAGATAAGGTACAAAAAGAACAATGAAGAAATGTCAAGAAAATACAAATAAAATTGAGAGTCATCACATCAGTGAAAGGGAATCCATTGGGTTATCAGCACAGCTTCTTTGGGAACAGTCTTACTGTGTGAATGGGTGGGTGAATGAACTAAGTGCCTGTTATGTGAAATTACAGTGCATTCTTTAAACTTCACAGCAACTTTGAAAGAGAGGTATTATAACACTCATGTAGAGGGAACTGAGGATTAGAGCAAAAATTCACATGTGAATTTGGATGAAAAATTAGATATCTGATTTTAAAAAGTGAGATTCTCAGAATCATGGAGGGATAGTTAGGGAATGGGTAGAGATTTAGCTGATGTGAGAATGGCAGACACAGCATGTGAATGTACTGAAGGCCACTGACCTGTACACCTAAATATGGGTAAAATGGTAATTTTTATGTCATGTGTATTTTGCTACAATAAAGAAAAAGAATGGCAGAATTTTGAAAATTATTAAAGCTAGGTTATAGGTACATGGGGGATTTATTAGGTTCTCTTTACTTTGTAAACATTTGGAATTTTCCATAATCAAAAGCTTTCTAAAAATCAAGGTTCTTTAAAGGCAAATTGTATGTATGCAACATCTTATCTGAAGCATGAGAATTAGGGATACAAACTATATGTCATACAACAGCCACACGACAATCTACTTATTTGAAAAATAAATGGTGTTGTATTGATACTGATGTTTTAATGACTCTTTTACCAGCATTTTGGAGCTCCAAGCCTGAACTGTCTGCTCTCTAGTAGTGTCACTGTTGGGTAACTTTTGGCAAGTCACTTAACTTTAATCAATTAATTTTTCTCATTTGAAAATGAAATAAATGATAGTCTTGGTTCTTCTTCATCTCTGAAATTCTACAGATTCGGTTTCATGGTAACTTAGCACTAATAGAGGTATAGAAATAAAAAGAGAAGCAGCAGTCCTGTTTTATCTAAGTCATATAGAGAATTTGATTTCTGGATCCCCTATTTTAAGACAGACATTGATTTAAAAAAAAAAAAAAAACTAAACCCAGAGAACAACCATATTCCATGCTCCCAAGACCTTTATGATCCAGTGGTCTAGTTAAATTCAGATTATGGATCTTCTTGCCAATCTGTACCCACTCTTTTATTTTCTATATAGGCTTTGGATTTGCTGTTCTTTCCTTTCTCCATTATTCCTTATGACAACATTTCAAACCACGCATTTCTTGTTTGTTTGCTTTTCACTAGTATTTATGGTAAATAAAATACACTACACAACACTATACTATACTATGATCAAAGGGAGGCTACATAGAGTGAAAACCCTTGTGATTGCCACTGAGTGTGCACTTATTGCAGTTTCATAAATGCTCAACAAATTCTTTTTGCATTGCCTGTATAAAAGCAATTTATTTATATACCTAAATATTTAGTTTATTTTATTTAAACTGTATAGATTTATATTCAAAATCACAGTTATTTTTATATGTTAAAAGTTTGCTAACATACCTTTGCCCTTATTAATAACTCACATTCTGTTTTCCATCTCTTTCTTCTTTAACGTTTTAGAGACTCCTAAAGTTTTCCTAAAGCCCTATATTCAGGTTTGAGGAAGTGAGAAAAGCCTTCTTGCATTTGCATTTAATTCCGAATTTGTCTACATTATTCTTCTACTTTTAGAATTGATATTGTATTTTTGCTACCATCTAAAGCATAAACATACACTGATCTCTCCTTTGCTAAAATGCCTTTTTACCATCTTATCCCCTTTGCATATTAGTAAGGGAACAAATGATGTTGTGTACCTCCTTATAGATCACAGTAAAAAGGATAAACTTAATAATCTGCATAATCTGAATCTAATCTTAAGGAAACACCAAACAAGCCTAAATTTAAGGTCATACTGTGAAAAAAATGGCTGGTACTTTAAAAAAATATCAATGTCATGAAAGAGAAGGAATGAAGAACATTTCCAGATTAAAGGAGACTAAAGAAGCATGAAAATTAAATGAAATGTGTGATCCTGGGTCAGATGAAAACAAATTCTATAAAGAATGTTTTTGGGACCATTAGCAAAAATTAAGTAAGATCTATAAATTAGATAATAATATTATATCAATGTTACTTTCTGATTTTGATAATTATTGGATATATTAGTGAAATTTTCTTGATTTTGATAATTGTACTTTCACAGTTGTTCTTGATCTTAGGAAAAACACACTAAAATATTTAGGAGTCTTTTTAAAAACAGCACCTCATAGATTTTGAGATCTCCCATGTATAATTTCACGATTTAGCAGTCCCAGTAGGTCTCTTGGATCTCTCAGAACTCATGCGCATTTCCTACTACCTTTCATTAGCATTTAACAACCTTGGTACTCTTTTGTTTTCAAACATTTCAAGGTCGTTCTGTCTCAAAACTTCCGGTACTTGCAGTTTCCTCTTCCTGCAACAGTCTCCTCCCAGATCTGTGTATGGTTGGCCCTGGCCCTCAGGGCAGAGTTTCTGACTACTCAAAGGAAAGTCATTCTCCACCTAGTCTCAATAATTACAGTAACCTTATTTCTTGTCTTCATAGGATTTCCCACTATCAGATTTTACCTGGTTTTTAAAAAATTATTTATTTATAAAATTTCTTTTCAGTGTTCCGGAATTCATTGTTTATGCACCACACCCAGTGCTCCATGCAATATGTGCCCTCCACAATACCCAGCACCAGGCTCACCCAACCTCCTACCACCCTTCCCTCCAAAATCCTCGGTTAGTTCCTCAAAGTCCACAGTCTCTCATGGTTCATCTCTCCTTCTAATTTCCCCCAACTCCCTTCTCCTTTCCATCTCCCCATGTCCTCTGTGTTATTCCTAATGCTCCTGGAAGTAAGTGTAACCATATGATAATTGACTCTCTCTGCTTGACTGTTTCACTCAGCATAATCTCTTCCAGTCCTATCCATGTTGATATAAAAGTTGGGTATTCATCCTTTCTGATGGAGGCATAATACTCCATAGTGTATTTGGACCATATCTTCTTTATCCATGTGTTCGTTGAAGGGCATCTTGGTTCTTTGCACAGTTTGGCAACTGTGGCCATTGCTGTTATGAACATTGGGGTACAGATGGCCCTTCTTTTTACTACATCCAGTATCTTTGGGGGTAAATACCCAGTAGTGTACTTGCTGGGTCATAGGGTAGTTCTATTTTTAATTTCTTAAGGAATCTCCACACTGCTTTCCAAAGTGACTGCACCAACTTGCATTTCCACCAACAATATAAGAGGTTTCTCCTTTATCCATATCCTCTCCAACACATGTTGTTTACTGTCTTGTTAATTTTGGCCATTCAAACTGGTATAAGGTGGTATCTCAATGTGGTTTTGATTTGAATCTCCCTGATGGCTAGTGATGATGAAAATTTTTTCATGTGTCTGTTAGCCATTTGTATGTCTTTATTGGAGAAGTGTCTGTTCATTTTACCTAATTTTTTATTACCTGTCATCTCCCTCACTCCCACTCTCCCTTTCTTACCTATTTAGAATATAGGTCTTTGAAAACAGGGACTTAGGCTGTCTTACACTGTTATAAACACATTGTCTAGTACAATACCTGGCATATAGCAGGTGCTCAATAATATTTGTCAAATGGATGAATGCATTTATATGTAAAAAGACTAGAGATGAATAGCAGCAGAAAAAGAAATCAATTGCAGGGAGTGCTGTTATGTATAACTACAAAACTTATTCAACACCACTAGATTTTATTGATTTTTATACTAGATTGTGTCCATGACTCCAAAAAAGTTAACACATAAGGTGCTGTCTGCTATAGTGGTAGCTATACTTTTAACTTTTTACCTATAGGAAAGCCCCAAGGAACTAGGATATGATAAAAGGATTAGGGAGAATAGTTTCCAAATGTAACTGGTATGACAGGGGAAAATGTCTGAAATCCAAAGTATCCTGGAGTGTTCCTGAAACACTGTCCCTGAGAGAGCAGGGGACTCCAGTCTAGTAGAAATAGGACATTCCCACACTTTGAGAACAGTCCTTTGGCTTTAGGGCCCATCCTAATGAAAAACTTCACATTCCAAGTCTTTTTTTTCTTTTTTGTCTGTGAAGTGGGCATGTCATTTGCCACATTTTGAGACGTGCTGGAGAAGAGCTAAGGCAAGCATTTGTTTAATAAAGGCACTAAGTAACAACATTCCTCATTTCATCTTCTTCAGACCTTTTCAAAGCCCTTCTTCAAAGCTGTTCTCTTTGAGGCTGTATTTACTCCATATTAAATGTCTCTCTGAGTAAATTCTTTGGGTAAAGGCCAGTCTTCATGATTTTCTTGCTAATGCAAGACTGTGGAGCTATCTATAAATGACAGGTTTCCTTTGTACAATTGGATGGAGCAATAACCACCACTCTGACCCCTGGGTGGCAGGAACCATGTCCCATTCTTCATTTTCTTGTCGGAATTTGTAAGGAGCTGAGCTTCATTAGACTCTTTTAAATACATAAAAATGCCAACCTCACTTTACAGACATGATGTTTTCAGACACTTGTAAGTTCAAAAATACTCTTTATTCTTTCCAACTCAGTAAGAAAGCTGTTCCCCCATGGAGGCCTAGCCACAAAATAAGTTTGAAGTTTTCTTTTGTTTGACTTATATGGAGTTTTTGGTGAATTAGCTATAGAAGCTCCTCTACTCTTTTTTCCATTTGGGGTGGAGGAGGTGAATAGGAGAAACAAAGCTAAATTGTCTTCATTTCACTCTTCTTTACATTTAAAGGGATCAAAACAGATTTTTACATAAATATATACACCAGTAATGTTTTTACCTTGATGATTAAAAAAAGATAAAAAGAAATGGTTAATGATTAGATTTATTGGTTGAAAAGAAAACTGTTCTGGATTGTGTGGTAGAAATTTATTTTAGCAGAAGTCCCTATATACCCAAAACAACAGACACAGGGTTTTACCTCTTCAGTGGTACATTAATTTATAAGTTCTTTTATGTTTAGCTCAGGATTATACTCAGTTTTGTAAAAGTAGAGATGATAATGAGCATATTTTTTTCCATACTATGCTGGAAAAAGGTAAATTTTAACTACTACATACCTGAGATAGCATGGAAGCTAGTCAAGACAGGGTAATTTCAAAGAATCAATCTCATTGTATGCATGCCAGAAAAAATAAAAATTAGATAAGTGGAAAATTTGAACTAGAAATCAAGTGACAAAAAGAATAATTCAGTAGAAGGGGTATGGAATTAGGCATCAGAAAACTGTTCCATGGCTCCATTTTTCTTTAGCTGTGCAGTGTGAGGCAAATTCTGGGGTTTCTTTAGGTATCTATTCAAATATTCATTCTATGAGCAATGTAATATGAGAAATAGATACAAAATTATTTTGAAAAGATATAAATGCTGTAATATTGGGAGACTAATGGAGTTAGTCAAGTAGAAGTACCAGTGCAACACAAATGCACTGGTACTGCAGAGATATTATGGTGTGAGCCCAACTGCCATTTAACAGGTATTTTTATGAAATATTTGAGGCTTATGAATATGGCAAACACACCCATATTTGTTCCTTAAAAAAAGTCGCCCTGGCTACCCTCCTATCTTTCACAGCAGATGTGCTAAACACATTTTCACAGCACACTGTCAGTCCTCAATACCAGACAGTCTGGTTTCCATTTCTAACAATACTAGTTTTCTTGAAGCTCGATCATTATCTGATAACCAAATCCAGCAACTTTCTGTTAAAGCTTTGTACTGAATACCTGCAATAACATTACTTTTGCTCCCTTTCAGGTACTAATGCCCGCCCCCCCATACCCCTTGCCAGTCAATTCCAATATTCACTATGTCTTTATAGTCTAAAGGGAAAACGATGACAGGCCGTGGGAAAATGATAGAATATGAAACATAACCTATGTGTAAAGTTGTGAAACTTAAGATATTCTCTTTGTTCTACAACAGTAAAAAATTTGCAGAATGTTTATTGATAGAAACTCTGAAAAAGAGGAACTATGAGTGCCATCTTGTGGCAACGCATGCCCTACCACCTCTAATTTGGCATAGCTCATGGTCTGCTGTACCTCCATGCCCCAAAGAGTTTTTAGCTGTGTTCTGCTTTTCCGTGTCATTTGACACTGGAATCCATTCCTGTTTGGAGCTTTATTATTCCTGGCCTCTATCACTGAAGTAATTTTCAGTCTATACCTTCCTTTATCTCTCCTCTCTACTTTTCAAGTTTCTCTATTCTATCATCATCTTATTATTAAAAAAAAAAAAAAATCACCCCCTTCCTTAGATCTCATTACTATTACTTCATTTTGGTTCTTGGATCATTCTGTGACTTCCTCATATCTCTTCATGACAGTTCCACTTACTTCTTTCCTGATAACTCTGTCTTTACTGTAAGAGTCAGTTCTCAGCTGAATTGCCAAATAAAATACAGGACACCCAGCTAAATTTGAACTTCAGATAAACAGCAAATGACTTTTAGCCTAAGTATGTCCCAAATACTACATAGGACAGGTTTGTGTTAATGAAATAGCATTATTATTATTGTATTCGTATTTGTTAAATCTGACAACCCTAATCAATAACCTTTTCTTCTTTTTTCATTTGTGATAGATATGGTGATATATTGCTCAGATTTCCCTTCAAAGAAGTATTTACCACCTGGCTTTGGGGAGTAAGGCAAGCTCTCGACCCATTTAGGGTTCTCCTCACTCAAGGTCAGCCCTTCTCAGGGCAGCTGACATTAATGACTGAATGAAGTGGGAGTCTAAGACCCAAACATTTTGGTCTGATGCAGGACAACTCTGTCAGTGTTTGCCTCAGAGCTCCGCATCAGGTTGGCTGAGGTATTTTTCAGCTTGCACTGCAGTTTTAACTTCTTCCTCTGTCCAATCCACTAACTTTCCCTTTCTTTGAAAGGTATTGATCCTTAGTAAACACCCAGACCTTGTCTCAGCTTTTGCTCTTGAAAACGTAACTTGCAACACTCATCTCTGAAGGAACTCATTTCTATGACTTCAAGTATGAACCCTCCAACCATACTGATGTATTCCAACTATGTGTCTATGGATGGGTCTCTCATATTTGAATTCACAAATGCATCTTAATACCTATCTATTTAAAATCTCACTGTTTTCCTGACAGGACTGAACTTATCTTTCTGTTCATTCATCCAATAAATATCTCTTGAGCGGCTTCCAAGCACTGTATCAGTGGGGTTATAACAATGAAGAAAACACACATAAACACATCCATGCCTCATGGAAGGCATTCTACTAGGAAAGAGAGATAATAAATAAAATAAATACATAAAATACATTATAAATTATAGAGTGACAAGTGCTAAAAGAGCAAGGAAGAAGGATGGGAATTGTGTATGTGTGTGTTTGGGTTTTTGTGTGGGGAGGGGGGCAGAGGAAATTTTAGATAGGGTGGCCAGAGAAGGTGTATTAATCAAAATAGGCTATGCTTTGCTGTAGTAATAAATCTAAATATCAATGGCTTAGCCCAATAAAAGTTTAGTTTCTGCTCAGAGGAAGTCTGACATAGGTGATTCATTATTCCACCCAGCAATTCAGGATTCCAAGCTTCCTTCATATTTTGATGCTTCCTCCATATTTTAAAGCTACCACAATGACATATAGTTTCTAGGGATAGAGACAGATAGAGGTAGCACCAGAGGTTGGTGCTTTGGCCTGGAAGTGACACATCACTCCTACTCATGTTCTCATTTGCAGAATTAAGTCATGTGTTCCCACCCGTAAGTACAATACAAGGGAAGCTAGAAAAGGTCTTCTTGTCGGCCCAGAGAAAGGAAATGGTGTGGTGATCATGGCATTTTTTCGTTTTCTGCCACAGAAGGCTTCACTCTGAAATAGTAAAATTTGAATAAAGACCTGAAGGCATTTTCCCAGAATTTTTTCTGTATTTTAACATTTGTCAAATGTATTTTTACTCACAACTTCTTTCCTGTTGAAAACATATATTTATCTTATATTTTTCTTTCATCTTCTCTATCTAAACAATCAGTCTAACTCTTGTCTATAGAATTGTAATAATCTCCTATCTCTATTTCTATCCCTCTCCCTAACCCACTCTCCAGTCCCCAGTCCATCTTCTATGTGATAGTTGGGGTGTAAGTTGTAAAGCAAAACTCCTGTTGATGTATGCTTTACTTAAAAGTATTTTTTTTATTTATGTAAGAAATACAATTGTAACCATGCGTCTGTGATTTTCCCTCCAATTCTTATTATTTACACATCTCAAAAGTTATAACAAGGAGCAAGACTGAAAAAGTCACGAATATTTTTGTACAAATGACATATCTTCTTAATAAAAATTTAGCTATTTGTTAATCATTGCCAGCACTAATTGATAAACAATTTTTTTCTCAGAATTAGAGATTTTCTATGCTTTGTGCTTGACTATGGTTTCATTTCCTATGTTAGCTCTTTGCACACTTCCCTCAGCTCTTAAGTTTTCTGCCTTTAATTTATGAGAAAGGAGGTATTTCCTGTTTTTTGAATACTTTGTAAACAATTCTCAGAACCTCTTTTCTAAATCTGCCTTCTTGCATATACTGTTTCTCCCTCTTTCCCTCTTCCTTTTCCTTACTTTGTTCTTACAAAGGAAACAATTTTAATTTATGTAATCAAAAAGAAAAAGCTTGCTCAGAGAGTTCCAGCATAAAAGAAAAAAAAGTATTATGGGAGATCCCCCATGCTTGCAACCAATGTTTGGTTATCCAGTCAGTATTTTCCAAACCAAGCAATTCCTTACCCTTAGATATCAGCTTTTTGGTAAAAACTTTCTAAGTTAACTCCAATAGTTTGGACTTCAAGATATATGTTTTTCTAGTTTTACTATTAGAAGTACTACTAGTAGTATTGCTAGTTGACTGAAGTCTTCCCCACAAAAAAATAATGGCACTCAGTAAGGAAAAGAGTACCCTTCCCTCATTTGTGTACCCACTGTCCCTGGTGAGTGAGTTAAATAATATGGAAGTGCTTCTTCCTCCAGCTTCATTACAAGTTATTCCACCCCACCCAAGTGTCAGTTTCAGTATGTGGAAGGAGCTCTGTCTTTTGGAAGAGAGAGAGAGAGGGAGATATTGAATAATTGCAAGGCAATTCCACTGTTAGTGGATTTCAGACATTGATATTCCTCAGAGCTTTCAATGATTTATCTCTGCATCTATCAGATGATGGAAAATGAGACACTAAGAAATGAATTTTTTCCTTCATGGGCTATATTCATATTTGTGCATTTCCTCACTGCTCCCTGAATCCATTTTCTGCCCAGTAACCAAAATTGAGTTAAATTTCATACCACAACTTAAAATTAATCTCTCACTTAACTTCTGTTTCACCGTATTATTTAGATTTTCATATGTAATTTGATATAAATCTCAAAGATGACACATTTGGATTTCTTTTATATCATATCAATTAAGTCCATCAAACTTAACTGTGGCTTGGAACTTTATCCTTTATTTGACTTTCATAACTTCTTTGAGGTGATTTTTTGTTAAGAGGAAAACCTCTTGGGGCATGCGGGTGGCTAAGTTGCGAAGTGTCTGCCTTTGGCTCAGGTCATGATCCCAGGGTCCTGGGAGTGAGCCTCGAATCAGGCTCCCTGCTGATCCAGAAGCCTGCTTCTTCCTCTCCCACTCTCCCTGCTTGTTCCCTCTCTCACTGTGTCTTTCTCTGTCAAATAAATAAAATCTTTTTTTTTTTTTTTTTAAGAGGAAAACCTCTTTAGTACCAGCATGTATCACACAAGTTCTCTTGTGATTTCTTTAGGCCACTTCTTAGATTTGACAGTGAGGACAGAGAGCAGATGGACATTGGATATCATCTGATTTAACCACTGCCTTTTATAGATGAACAAACTGAGGCTCAGTGAGGATGAGGGACTTGCCGTAGTAGTCATCCTGGAAGCAGAATCCTGACGACCTGACTGCCTGTATGCATAGGTTTGGTCTTGAGTGTTTTTGTGTCTAATATGTTTGTATTAGGCATACCTGTGGCATGAAGGGGTACCTCACTTTTCTCTTGATTTAAACACCCAGCAAGAAATGCTAGTGGCATGAGAGGACCTATGCCTCCAGGAAATACAAGTGGTTAAATGTAACTATAACATAATGATTTAAAAGGGAATGTAATAAGGGAAAAGAAAAGTTAAGGAGATGGGGACTCCTTCATAAGCAACCTTCCGGTTATTATCCTAAATTCAATAAGGATTTTATTCGGGCTTGATAGAGAGTTTTAAAAAATTGTTTTATTTTGTTGTGAGGCAGAAGAAAATCATAATACAGAGGACAAACAACAAATTAATAATGTTTATGAAAACAAAGCTTCAATTATCCTGTTTGTAAAAGGTTAACGTGTTTACTCTTTGCAAACTTCTAGTATCACATAATAATGAAAAGCTATAAAAACTCTAGGACATAATTCAGTTAGGCTTTCCCTTATTTATTTCCCTTTTTTTCTCATTGCTAAAATGAATTTAATATCTCATTTGGTTATTATGAGGATTTGATGAAAATCTGCTTATAATTGTTTTCATATTCTTTTGTGTGAAAGAAAATGCCTGGCTTAGATTCAATTTGTCTGTTGAACTAACTACCTAGCCACTTCTTATATAGCTTTTAAGTCTTGCTTTAACTTGTGATATGGTGCTTACTTGGGAATTAAACCTGCCCAAGGTACTGAGGATGAAAATACATGGTTTTGGTAATTCAGCCTTAATGACCTCTCCCCACCATTTTTTTTTAATCTCAAAAAAATTCAAGTTGTTTTTATAATGTGGAAAATGTCTATTGGAGGAATAATTTAGCAGTGGTGATTGTCTCTTCTCTCTCTTTTTCCCCCAACTTTTATTTTGAAAAATTTAAAACCAGAAGGAAAGTTGAAAGTTTAGATCCATCAGTTGTTTACATTTTGCCACATTTGCTTTCTTTCTATCACCTAGCCATCTACCTATGTAATTTTTTGCTGAATCGTTTGAGAGTAAATTGCAGACATCATATTTCATCCTTAAATAACTTAGCATGAATCTCCTAGGAATAAGAACTTTCTCCTGCATAAGCACAATACCATTACAACACCTATGAAACTTGACCTTTTTTGATTCAATATCATCTAGGACCAAGTTCATATGGTAGTTTTCCTTGATTATCCTAATAATGTGCACAGTAGCTATTCCCACTCCATCAATCCTGGATGCAAAGAAGAATCATGTTTACATTTAGTTTTCTTCTTTAGTCTTCCTTAATCTAGAACAGTTCTCTCAATTATATTTTTATCTTTCATGATGTTGGTATTTTTGAAGAGCCTGAGCCAGTTTTTAAAAAAAATTTTTTTTAATAAATATATAATGTATTATTAGCCCCAGGGGTACAGGTCTGTGAATCACCAGGTTTATATATTTCACAGCACTCACCATAGCACTTACCCTCCCCAATGTCTGTAACCCCACCACTCTCTCCTGAGCCCCCTCCCCCTAGCAACCCTCGGTTTCTTTTGTGAGATTAAGAGTCTCTTAATCTCATCTTGCTTCATTTATTCTTTTCCTACCCCCCAACCCCCCACATTGCATCTCCACGTCCTCATATCAGGGAGATCATATGATAGTTGTCTTTCTCTGATTGACTAATTTCGCTCAACATAATACCCTCTAGTTCCAGCCATGTCATTGCAAATGGCAAGATTTCATTTCTTTTGATGGCTGCATAGTATTCCATTGTATATATACACCTTATCTTCTTTATCCATTTATCTGTTGATGGACATCTAGGTTCTTTCCATAGTTTGGCTATTGTGGACATTGCTGCTATAAACATTCGGTGCACGTGCCCCTTCGGATCACTACGTTTGTATCTTTAGGGTAAATACCTAGTAGTGCAATTGCTGGGTCATAGGGTAGCTCTATTTTCAACTTTTTGAGGAACCTCCATGCTGTTTTCAAGAGTGGTTGCACCAGCTTGCATTCCCACCAACAGTAGAGGAGGGTTTCCCTTTCTCCTCATCCTCTCCAGCATCTGTCATTTCCTGACTTGTTAATTTTAGCCATTCTGACTGGTGTGAGGTGATTTCTCATTGTGGTTTTGATTTGTATTTCTCTGATGCCAAGTGATGTGGAGCATTTTTTCATGTGTCTTTTGGCAACTGGATGTCTTCTTTGCAGAAATGTCTGTTCATGACCTCTGCCCATTTCTTGATTGGATTATTTGTTCTTTGGGTGTTGAGTTTGATAAGCTCTTTATAGATTTTGGATACTAGCCCTTCATCGGATATGTCATTTGCAAATATCTTCTCCCATTCTGTCAGTTGTCTTTTGGTTTTGTTAACTGTTTCCTTTGCTGTGCAAAAGCTTTTGATCTTGATGAAATCCCAATAGTTCATTTTTGCCCTTGCTTTCCTTGCCTTTGGCAATGTTCCTAACAAGAAGTTGCTGCAGCTGAGGTCAAAGAGGTTGCTGCCTATGTTCTCCTCAAGGATTTTCATGGATTACTTTCTCATATGTAGGTTCTTCATCCATTTTGAGTCTGTTTTCATGTGTGGTATAAGGAAATGGTCCAGTTTCATTTTTCTGCATGTGGCTGTCCAATTTTCCCAACACCATTTGTTGAAGAGGCTGTCTTTTTTCCATTAGACATTCTTTCCTGCTTTGTCGAAGATGAGTTGACCATAAAGTTGAGGGTCTATTTCTGGGCTCTCTATAATGTTCCATTGCTATATGTGTCTGTTTTTGTGCCAGTACCATACTGTCTTGATGATGACAGTTTTGTAATAGAGCTTGAAGTTTGGAATTGTAATGCCACCAACTTTGGCTTTCTTTTTCAATATTCTTTTCTGAGCCAGTTTTCTTATAGAATGCACCTAAAACTGGATTTGTCTGATTGTTTCCTTAGGGTTAGATTCTGTTTAAATATGTTTGGCAAGACTGCTACACAGATGATGTATTGATCTCCTTTTTAGAAAGCTCTCTGGGTTGTAGTATGGAGACAGGATTGAAGGGTGGTAAATGGGAAGGCTGTGTTCTCAGTTTTTTGGGTGAATGATATGGTGGCCTGGGTTATGGTAGAAGTGGTAGGGACTGCAGAAGGGAAAATCTGGGAAAGGTTTAGAATGACCAGCTTTGGTTGTGATGGATGATAGGGAAGAGCCTGGGATAATTCCCACAGTTATTGGTAAGTGACTATATCATTTATCCATTCAGAGAATATTTAAAAAATTTATTGGGATGGCTGATGAGTTTATTTTTTCACATGTATTATTTGAAATGCCTATGGATCATTCTAACAGAGATGATTGATATGTCCTGTATAGATGGAGTTTAGGAGATGAACCCTGGACTAGAGATTTAAATTTGGAACTAAAATTTTAGCTATAGGGGCACCTGGGTGTCTCAGTGGTTTAAGCCTCTGCCTTCAGCTCAGGTCATGATCTCAGGGTCCTGGGATCGAGCCCTGCATTTGGCTCTCTGCTCAGTGGGGAGCCAGCTCCCCGTCTCTCTGCCTGCCTCTCTGCCTACTTGTGATCTCTCTCTGTCAAATTAAAAAAAAAAATCTTTAAAATATTAGCTATACACAGATAGGGGTAAAGCCATAGGGATGGATCAGATTGCCTAGAGAGAGTATTAGGGTGAAGAGTGATGGGGTGATGATGCATTCTTAGTTAAGATTTGGTCAGAGCCCCAGTGGTCTTTCCATAGTTTCTTTCATTATTTTAAGTTCTGAGGTTGTTGTTTCACTGATTTGGTCCTTAGTCATCAGCTAAACTCAGAATTGTTGGGTCTCATCACAGACTTCATTTGCCTCAACTAGACTAGAGAATCACTGGCACTGATCCCATACTCATAGTAATCCATATTTCATCCAGGTACCCTAGAGTAAGTGTTAGGCTGTATCCTCCAAAGGAGCCACATCCTACTTAAGATGGGACTACCAGACCTTCCCCACTGTTACTTAGTTCAATCTTAAAATGTACTGTGGCACATTATGCAAATCAACCAAACTTAATAAAATAAAAATGATCATACATCAGCTGTGTATGCACACATGTGTTTTTCTGCAATCTGGATTGCAATTCTTAATGGAATGTTCCCAGACTGACCAACAGAAGAAAAAAGAAAGGAAACCCAAAGAACGTTCTCTCAACTCCATTTAATGCCTTGACTTGATCAAACTTGTGTGCTGTGTTTCTGCCTGTAGCTCTCAGTTTTCTCTCTCTATGGAGAAAAGATTCAGGACCCAATCATTCTTTCCCACTCTGCCAAGAAACCTTTTATACTTCCTCCACAGGTAAGACTCTAGGTCACCAATAACGCTAGAGAGTTTTTATTGACACTTGTGGTATTTTATCATCAAAACCTTCTCATTCCCAATACACTTAGAATCATGTCTGATGAATATCTACAAAGTGGAAATTCTTATTTAATGAGCTCTAAAGAGGAGCTGAAAGAGACTGAGGCAATATAAGAGGAAAAGGGTAAGCTTCTTGCAAGGGAAGGGAATGCTGAGCCTGGTGCTGAGCCTGACTGTTCAGCTGCCAATACCAGTTACTTAGGAACTTACATTTTCCAGATCTCACTTCAGGGAAGGCAACACCTGATTTCACTTAAAACTGCAGCATCTGCGCTGCTGCTTTCCCCTGTCCAGGCCCACACCTCACCAGCCACAGCCATAATGACTAAAAGAAGGGAGGATTCAATTAACTGGTGAATGGAGATTGGGATGAGTGGGAACCTCTTGAGAGTTTTGATCTGATTGTGTGACTGAATTAGGAGGTTTCTCCCACACACTAACACACATTGATAATATAGTCAAGCGCCAAGAAGCACTAGGGAGACCTGACACAATCATTTAAACATAATGCTGCATTTTGTTTGGGTGGTTGTTGGTGATATTGGTTTCATAGCTATAGCTCTCTAGCTTCTGTTTTCTTGAATCATTAGCTTTGGGGAGCAGATAAGAATATGTGGAGCAGATAGGAATTATTCTCTTAAATATTACATCATCTCTTCATCTCTTAAATATCTCTCCAAGGAGATCTGTAATGTTGGTCAGGAAAATAGTATTCTATTATATTATTTTCTATTCTGGTTTTTAATGTCTTCTCTATTTTTGGGTGTGTGTACACATATGCACATATGTACATACACACACATACAGTGAAAGCAGAGAAGAAATTAAGGACCAAAATAGGTGCATGTATGGATGGATGGATGATTGGGTGGATGGATGGATATACAGATATAAAAAAAAATTAAGATATATGTGCACATATATATGTATATATATGTTTACCCAAAAGATGATTAAAATTTCCTGATGTTAGTTTTAATCTAAAAGATTTTCATTAAGGCTGGAATAAGACAGAAGGCTCAGAACTGCAGCCAAGGCAGAAAACTTTAAAAGCACATAAATATTTATTTAGTGACTTTTTTTAAACAAAAGTATTATATTTATTGTTTTGCAATATGTTTTTCATCTAACAATATTAATATTTTCCTATGTCAAAAAACATTTTTCTGTAGTGCATTTATTAAATCTGTCGTATGGATTTATTTAATCATTTCTCTTATTCTTGGAAATTGAGCCAGTCTTTCACTCTCCCATTTTATCTCTCTCTCTCTCTCTACCATTAAACACAGTTGTGATGAACATTCTTTTTTTTTTTTTAAGATTTTATTTATTTGACAGACAGAGATCACAAGTAGGCAGAGAGGCAGGCAGAGAGAGAAGAAGGGAAGCAGGCTCCTAGCTGAGCAGAGAGCCTGACGCGGGGCTCGATCCCAGGACCCTGGGATCATGAGCTGAGCCAAAAGAAGAGGCTTTAACCCACTGAGCCACCCAGGCACCCCTGTGATGAACATTCTTACGCATTTGGAATTCAGTTCTCTAAAATCTTCAGAGAAAATATATGAAAGTGGAGTTTTTTAGTCAAAGGGTATATGCATTTTGTAAAGCTTTTGATACATATTGCCCAAATATCTTTTTCCAGGGGAGGTGTGAAAGTCTTATGAAGACTATCTGATTTGAAATTTCCATAAACAAATTGGAATTTAGAGCAGGAGATTACAGATTGCATGGGATGTCATTACTATATATCCTAAAAGTGCCAGAACCAGAATATTTGGGATAGTTGTCCTTGAACATTGTGCAAGAGTAAGTCCTCTCTACTCCTGTGGATTGGTTCATAGAAAGAGAGCTAATCTAAGAACTGGGTCTCTTATTGTCTATTAATGGGGTATTGATGGATGCAAAAGTAGTTCTGGTATCTAAATGAACCCACAGGTTCTGAGTTGCAGAATACTAAAAGCCTATTTTTAAAAAATCCAATAAAGTAATAAGGAAGTAATATTATAGTAGAAAAAGAATAAAACTGTAAAGGAATAGATTCTTGCCATGTCTGCTGATTTTAATACTTCTCACATACAGAACAGCCCTTACTCTGGGTGAAGGTTCATATACCTCTGGCTAGGATCTCAGGAACAGGCCACGAAAAGTAAGCTTTTAAATAGAGAGCAGCAAAGTAGAAGGGCCCTCACAAGAAGAGGGAATAGATTTCCCTTAATCAGTTATAATTCTTTGCTGTTTTCATTAACTTACTGCAGGCGAATGGAAGGACTGTCCTTGCAGCTTTCATTTTTCTTAGAAACCTCTAGTGTCTGATAAATTTCTCTTCAGAGTTCCAACCTCCCTGCAGTTAATTCTCATTCTCAATGCTTTTTGCAAGTGATATTTTTGCCTCAAGAATTTATACATGGAAGGTTACTTTCTGTAGCCATGTCCACAGTATGGAAACTTTCTCCATATTTTCCATACTCATTCTTGATTTACTAATCAAATCAAATCAATCAGTAATAGACATCCAATTCACATTAGGCACAATTCTAGGACTCCATTCATTACCTGACCTTCATAATGTTCTTTCTATTATGAGGGCCATACTGACACTTTGATTCTCCAGGTATCACTGTCCACTCAGACTCTGTACTAAATATTCCTCAAAATGTCTGGGTGTTTTCTTTTCTTCCATGTATGGTCATCTGAATGACTATAGGTACTTTTGTGGGGGAAGGAGAATCATTATATGGTGCTGTAGTGTTACCCCTAAAGATCTGAACATGTTTTTAGTCAACAGGTTCTGGATTGACTCAGGACCAAGAGCTAGTAAAGGATAAGGAACTTTTCATTGGTGCAATCATCCTCAACTTCCTGTTCATCCATTTTTGTCTTTTTGTAGTTGTAGATATTAAGTAACTACTAAAATTGACTCAGAACCAAGAACTAGTAAGGTATTAGGAAATTTTCATGGAGCAGTCATCCTCAACTTCCTACTCATCCGTTTTTGTCTTTTTGTGTTTATAGATATTAAGTAACACTCCTGTTGGCTACCCATCTTTTTGCCCTTAGGGATGTCATGCTTTATTAACCATCTTCACAATTCCCTGCTGATTTGACCCTCTTGGCTGCCCCTTTTACCTTGCTTCCTGTTATCATAATTGTAACCTTTTGGCTTCATATAGTTAAGTACCACCACCTGGGCTCTATTGTTTTGGTCCCCATCATCCTATCCTTATGGTTATCGAGAAGCCCAAATCTGACCTGTGGCTAAGAGCCACCACTGAATTTATTGGAGATGCTGTGCCCCTCTCATCAGCACATTTCTTTTTTCTTTTCTTTTCTTTTTTTTTTTTTTTTTACTAGCACATTACTTATGGCCTTGGTGCAATGGTGCCCTTTGACTTCTCTGATGGGCCCTAATCCTCTGGTGGGTCTTCTGGCCTTATTAATATATCCATTCTAGCCTGGGCACTTCCCTCAGTCTCTTTTATTCCTTCCTCTACTATCTGCTAGGGAAACTTGGGCATTTCTACTCTAAATGTCATCCTAGCAGTGAGTTTACCCAGTCGCCTGGCATCCTTGCCAGGGTGTTAAATCCCATGTCCTAAGAAAACACCAAGTCAAAGATCCTTTGATTATCCATCTGATATCCTGACCCTCTTGGTTGGACATCTTCAAAATTTAATCCCAGGAGTATATCCCTAGCTCCTGTTTATACACACTAGCTGACTGTCTCAAGTCATTAGCTGCATATTCTCTTCATTTCCTTAACCAGTAATGCTGGGCTTTAGTTCTAGTAATGAGGCTGGAAGCAAGAAGAGAAGATGAGGCAGGTTCTGAGGAGGGAAATTGCTGTCTTGCAGAAAGAGGCTTCTGCAGTGTTTTGCAATACAGGGCAAGTACAACCTCTTACTTGGGAAGAGTGGGCCACTTATAAGCTCTGGGCCTCGGGGACATCTTCAGTTCCAACATCTGGGGCATCATTCCAGATGTCCCTAACTCGTACTTCAGGGTACTGGGTTTTTCCACCCAGAGACTTGATGTTATGATAACAGACCTGTCTTGATTAAGCTCCAAATGTCTCTGAAGCCCTGTAACTATCAGATCTTCAGTTTTCTACTTAGCTGGGTCTGATTTTCCACCACAGAAAATAAGGGTGCCTTTATAAACAACCAGTAAAATCCTTTGGCTCTCACACTTAGCGATTAGTTATTTGTTAAGGGCCCTCAATTTCTCATTATTTTTCTTCAGAGCCTGAATGCTGTTTTGCAGTAATCTGCAACTCTGCTATCCTTGTAGATGTCTTCCCTAGACCCATTTCTTTTGCAGCTGCATCTCTGTACCTGGCTCCTGTCTTATGTCACTACCAGTGAAATCTTTATCATCCACATCCCACTCTCAAGATGGTTTTTTTTTTCCCCACAAGATATTGAGTGAGCCAGTCTCAAATCCCCATCTTACTTGGGCCACTTTCATTCTCATTTGCAGGAGTTTGAGTATGTCAAGGAGACACAAAGATAGGACTATCTATGCCAGAAATTGTGGGCAGGGGAGTTGTCAAAGGAAAGAAATACTTCAGATTAGTCCAACATCTATAGAGAGAGGAAAGGAAAAATATGATAGAAGGAATCTTAGACTACAGCATGATTCCAAAAAAGGTTCTAGGAAGGGTGATGGGAAGTCCTCAAACCAAATTTGCAACTTGCCAAAAAAAAAAAAAAAAAAAAGTCCTGCAACTTGCCAGAATGGGCATGCCTCAATACTCTGCCCATCATTTTTAGTCATTGGGAAAAATAGCTCATGGAAAATAGAAACTCAGCATGAACATATCAATGAATGTGGAAGGGCAGCAGCTAGAACAATAATCAGTTACACTTCCTGTGGCAGGATTTCAGAGTGGCATATTTCATGGCACACATATACACACTCACAGAGTCATTGCTTAAGATCAATGTATCTTCATGTTTAGTATTAGCAGATGAGGGACTATATCCAGAGAAAGGGGATCCTGGCATTTCAAATTCAAAAGACACACATGTAGTACACATAGGAACTGGACACTACCATACCATTAGTAGTATAATTTTTTTATTTAAAGTGGGTTTGTACAACCTTTTATGGGCCAGTCTAACATAGGACCCCCATTTGTGGTTTTGTTTTCTATGTGAAAATAGGTGCCAAATTTCCCACAGCTGACTGATAAGTGAGTCTTTGGAACACAACAAAATTACAAACTGAAAACTTTGGGCTTCTGGGCACTTGAAATATAAACCACCAGGTGTGTGCACTATCATTATTTCAGTGGCTTCAGCAAAGGGACTTGTCTATCCATGCTGTTTCTGAACAAAGACTCTTCACACTTAGCGACAGCATTTGATCTTCATGTCCAAAAGAAAAATAATACAATATAATACAATATAAAAGTGTGGCTTTTGTATGTGAACATGACTAGTTCATATGTTTCTGCCTCATTATTTTGTTCCATGTTGATAATCTGCTTGTTGTATCCAAGTCACTATATAACAGCCTATAAATTCCTTGAAGGCAAGGACCATGTCTCATCATTGATTACACTCAATACCCAAGTGACTAAATCAATGCCAACAAGTGACCTTTTTCCTTAACCTCCTCCCTCCTTCCCTGGACCAGTTCTTTATTGTTCCCCATTAGAATCACAGACTTTGGAGGGATGCCCCATATGTCTGCATACTCATTTCACTTCCCTGAATTATTTAGCATCCCCACCCCTCCCTCATGGGAGAGCCCTAGAGCCAACATTGTTTTAAGTCAAGTAAGAAGTGTTGTACTTCTTACAGTCATATAGTAAGATTTATCACTGGCTCAATGGGACCTTTACCAAAAAACTGGCTAGTATGTCATCATGGCATCTTAAGAAATTTCTTCCTAAAAAAATATTTTTCATGACCAAAGAAGCCAATTTTCATAATGTTCCTAACCAGATATCACAACTGCTACCTCCACTTCTACTCCACCAGACAACAAGACATATTTAGAGGCTCCAAGATACATATATGGAAGTAAGATTTTTTTTTTATGGTTACTGACATGTTCTGGAAGAGAGGTTGGACTATGGATGTTAATGGGATGGTATGATCTCTTGAGAATTCTTCCCAATCTTTCAGTGATCTCCTACATTTCTTCAATTCAAATATGTTTTATATTTTTCAAGAAAATTGAAACCCATTTTCTTGTTTGACATTTAAAATAGCCTTGGGAAGTAGGCAAGACCGGTATTATTATTGATACCTGAAAAATAAGGAATTTGAAGCACCATAGAGTTAAATGATGTGTCTAAGGAGTAAATTTGTGACCAGTGATTAGAAAACAGAGATCAAGGTGGACCATAATCTTTAGGAAATGAAATACAACAAACAATAAATATGTATTTACAGCTAGATTCAAGAACACAAGTAAGATTGAAGCATCAAAGATTTTAGAATCTGGGAAGTAGTCCTCAATCTTTTCCAGTATAAAACCATTTTCATTGAAACAAATAAAAATCTTTTTATTATAGTTGTAAGTCAACAAGTTTATAAATCAAATAGTGCAGAGTTGGTTATGATAAGAAGCAATAGTCTCCTTCTCCTTACCTTTCTGCCACTACCTACCTTAGCCCCTCTCTAGAGGCAAACATTTTCATGAAAACAAGTATGTTAAAACTTTTTTATTTTTAGTATTTTTATTTGGAAAAAAACAAACTACACAAAAAGTGTATAGAGAATGATGAAATAAGTACCATCTATCCACCAATGAATAACTTTATTAAGACTAAGAAGTCTTTGCATATGAACATATTTCTTTCAGATCTTTTCTCTATTTTTATTTTTTTAAAGATTTTATTTATTTATTTGACAGAGAGAGAGAGAGACAGAGACAGAGACAGCACAAGCAGGGGGAGTGGCAAGCAGAGGCAGAAGGAGAGGGAGAAGCAGACTTCCTGTGAATAAGGAGCCTGATGCTGGGCTTAATCCCAGGACTCCCAAGATCAGGACCTGAGATGAAGGTAGACACTTAACCAACCATGTGTCCCATCTTTCTTTTTTTTTCTTTTTTCCAAAGAAAACATCTCAGATATAGTTAAAGCCACCTGAGTGTTCCTCTCCAGTCCCACTGCCCTTCATCCCAACACATAGGTAATCACAAAGTGTCGCTCTCGCCTGCAAGAACAACCAGAAGACCTCAGCGAAGCAAGCTTTATTTCTGCATAGCTGTTGGGATCTCTCTCTCTCCCCGGCCCGTGCATGTCTATATATACCAAGGTTGCACAACCAATCACTCGTAGCCACATAGATACAAAATCCTAAGTTCCGCCTACTGGCTCGCATCCAGCCGCCATCTTAATGGCGTGTTTACTTTCGGGCACCGAAAAAGTCGTGCGGCGCCTGGGGCCCCCCCACGGGCCCAGCCAGAGCAGCTCCGCACCGTCGCCACCAGTGGCAGCGACGGCTTGAGGCAGGGGCGGCTGAGGCAACGAGCGGGCACGGCGGAGCCCAGAAGCATCACCGCGCATGCGCTACAAGCCGCTCGGGCACCGACATCTCCCCCTTTTCTTTTATATTAGGCATGCAAGGCAGGAGATCGTGCCTGTCTTAGGTTGTCAGCTGCCATGAACATGCTTACCCGTCATCGGATAATTCCCCCTGGTTGGAGAACTACTGGCTTAGGTTGCTATGTGTATGCAGCCAATCTTACCCATCATTGACTACCGATCTAGCGCTGCCAGCCAGATTTGGGGAAATGTACCAGCTTCCAGTGCCATGCAAGCTTGTACTAGCGCCAACTGTTGCCTACATTGTTGTTTACGTAATGATGCAAAACGGCGGAACATAAGGATTTACAACAGATACCCAATCCCGTAATGGAGCTATGTCAATCTTATCTGCTTAACTCTTTCGACAGATTAGCAGTCGAAAGGTCATTATAGGCCCTGGAGGTTATGCAAAGTCCAGAAAGTGATTGGATGCATCCAGTCGTCAGTAGTTTCTGGAGAATGTCCACTTGTTACAGATGTAGTGAGAGCTACGGCCGCTGCAGTTGCTGCAGCTCCGGAGGCTGCTACAGCCGCAATAATGGCTGCAGTGATCCCAAAGTCTCTTTTATGTCTTGAGAGCAATACAGGCGAATTGTTAGGATTTACAGAAACGGGCATGGGAATGAAAGTAGGTATACAGGAGGGAGGATGGCGGACTCATTCGTCAGTGGCATGGGGAACGGCCAGGCTTTCACTATTGCCCATTGGTGCATCTGTTGAAGGGATGCTGGTGTCGCCAGGATCGCTATCAGGCCGAGCATCAGGACGGGGCGGGCCATATTGATCGATTCTTCTAATCAGTTGCTCCGGGACCCAGATAGGCACTTGGGCATCCTGTGGAAAAAGACAAACATCTTAGGACCGGGTCAGGGCCTCTCCGTTGGCCCGTGAGTATATCCTTCCACTTTGCCTGGGCTAGAGTGTGTTCGGTAACCGCCCCATGCCTGTCCGCTGCAGATATACCATTATGGTCCAAGGACAAAAAATTTAAAATGTAAAGGGTGAGAGATGTAAGATCACGGGGTGACTTGTAGTCATCCCCTATTCCCCCTTTTCTTATTTTTTGTAAGCATCGTTTGAAGGTGCCATTGGCGCGTTCAATTATTCCTTGACCTTGTGGATTGTAAGGTATACCTGTAGTATGGACTATACCAAATTGACTTAGGAATTGATGGATAGATTTTGATGTATATGCAGGTCCATTATCTGTCTTTATTTGTTTTGGGATACCCCAATCTGCGAAGCATCGTAGGCAGTGTGTGATGACTTGTTTTGAATTCTCCCCTGTGAGGGGAGTAGCCATTATGATACCCGAATAAGTGTCCACTGATATATGTACGTACTTTTATTGCCCGAATTCAGGTACATGTGTGACATCCATTTGCCATAGGTGATTAGCTTGAAGGCCTTTGGGATTTACCCCTAAGGAAGGCTGAGGGAGTAATGTGGCACAATTCCCACAGGTCCTTACTATATCTCTTACCTGTTCTTTGGTGATATGGAATCTATATCTTAAGGTATCAGAATTCACATGCCATTTGCTATGGAACAGCTTCGCCTGTTCTAAGGTAGGGCAAATAAGTTGGAAACGACTATTGTGGTCTGCTAGAGCATTGCCCTCGGATAATGGTCCTGGTAGGCTCATATGGGCGCTGATGTGATCTATAAAAAATGGTGCAGTGCGCAGTTGCACAACCTCTTGTAGTAGCCTTAAGATCCATGGAATAGGTGAATCACTTAAGGAGAGGATGGCTGTTTCAATATTTTTTGTTGCATTTACCATGTATTGACTATCAGAAATAATATTTAGGGGAGTGTCTGAAAATCTTTGGAGCACTAGGAACACTACTAGTAGCTCTACTTGTTGAGCCGACCTGGCAGGAACTATGACTGGGTTCACGATTCCATTTATGATATAAGCTCCTGTGCCCTCTTTACTTCCATCTGTAAAGACAGTAGAGGCTTCTTTTAGTGGTGTCGATCTACTAATTTTTGGTAGTATGAATTCAATACGCTTTGTGAATTCTATAAGTGGGTGTGAAGGATAATGATTATCAAATTCTATTGAGTAAGAGGTGGTCAGTATTGCCCAATCATCTAGGGTAGCACATAGTAGGCGAATCTGTTCCCTAGTATACGGCACGATGCAATTGTCAGGTATGATTCCAAGAGTAGAAATACAAACAGTGATCAATTTGTTAGCTAGCATGGCTACTGCAACTGGATATGTTGTGATTATCCGAGGAAGAGTATTTGGGAGGTACAGCCATTGTAAGGGCCCACCTTGCCATAGCACTCCAGTAGGTGAAGAAGGGGATGAAATCACTATGGCTTGGACTATCTGGTTAGGATCACATCTATCTGCTGAAGTCAAGGCAAGCCTGTCCTCCACAATTTTCAAAGCCTGTTTTGCCTCCAGAGTAAGGCTCCTAGGAGAGTCTAGACAGGCATCACCCTTCAGAATATCAAACAATGGTTGTAATTCTCCTGTAGTTATTTTCAGGTAGGGTCGGATCCAATTTATGTCCCCCAATAACTTTTGGAAATCATTGAGTGTTTGTAATTTGTCAGTTCTAATGGAGGCTTTTGAAGGTTTTACCATGGTATTGTATAGTTTCATGCCTAAATAGTCTTTGATGTTGGAAGCCTGTATCTTTTCGGGGGCTATAATTAACCCCCATGAATTTAGCTCCTTTTGTAACATTACTAAGGCTTCCGAAACTGTAGTAGAGTCAGATCCACACAACAATATGTCATCCATGTAATGGTAACACATTAAATCAGGGTAGGTCTCTCTAATAGGCTGTATGGCTTTAGAAACATATAATTGACACATAGTGGGGCTATTAGCCATGCCCTGAGGGAGGACAGTCCACTCATATCTTTGGTTAGGCTCTGCATGATTAATAGAAGGTAGGGTAAAGGCAAATTTAATTGTATCCTCAGGATGCAGAGGGATAGAGAAAAAGCAATCTTTTATGTCAACCACTATTGATGGCCAGTTTCTCGGTAAGGCGGTTATCATGGGTAATCCCAGCTGTATTGGTCCCATGTTCTGCATTTGCCTATTAATTTCTCTAAGATCATGTAAAAGTCTCCATTTACCAGATTTCTTTTTAATAACAAAGATAGGTCTATTCCAAGGTGAGGTAGAAGGTTTCATATGGCCCGCCTCTAACTGTTCCTGTACCAGGGCTTTAGCAGCTGATAGTTTTTCGTTAGTAAGGGGCCACTGAGGCACCCAGCAGGGCGTATCTGTCTTCCACGTTATTTTCATTGCCTCAGTGGCCCTTACTGAAAACCCAGGCCTTGCCCCTTATATTCTGAGGTGAAAGGGATGGTGTCTATTTTACCTTGCTCCTGTTTCCCTAACCCTTTTCCTGGTATGTATCCCATTTTTTGCATCATAGCTATTGATCGGGGGCTGTATATAGTTTCAGTTGTCAGGCGGATGCTCATCTGTTCTAAAACGTCTCGTCCCCAGATGGAAATAGGAATATTGCAGACATAGCACTGAAAAGTTCCCCTATGGCCTTCGTCATCCTCCCATTCAAGGGTAGCTGTGCTTTGATCAGGACTTTGAGCGATTCCTAAACCCCTGAGTGTTTGTTTTGCTTGTGTTAGGGGCCATCTCGGAGGCCACTCTTGTTGGCTGATGATGCTCTTATCGGCGCCCGTATCCAGTAACCCTAAAAATTTCCTTCCTTGTATCTTCAGGGTAATTATGGGCCTATCAGTCATATCCAGGGTCAGGCATGTTAGGTCAACTCCCGTAGACCCCAAACCCCTCGTACCTTTTTCTTTTCCTTTAAGGGAAAGGCTTCATGATGGCTAGGGAGTATGAGAAGTTGAGCTATCTGATCTCCTGGGCTAATTGCAGTCTTCACCCCTTGGTGAAGACACCAGTATCTTGATCTCTCCCTCATAATCTGAATCTATTACCCCAGGGTGAACTATCAGACCTTTGAGATAAGTGGAGCTTCGGCCAAGTAATAAACCTACAGTACCATGAGGGGGGCCCCCTCTTAGATCGGAGGCCAATGCTTGAATGCCCATCTCCGGAGTTAGGACCATTCGGGCGGCTGCTCTGATATCGAGCCTTGCTGATCCAGAGGTTGCGTGCCTTTCTCCGAGGGAGGATACCATGTCCCGGGCATTTGCGTTAGTGTGCCATAAATTTGTGTTGGGCCCCGGGGCGCGGGGCCCTGCTTCCCGTTTTTTGAGTAATTGGATTGAATCCAGTTATTCGGCGGCAGGGGATTTCCTTGAATATCTTTCTGGGACCTACATTCATTAGCCCAATGATTCCCTTTACGGCAACGAGGGCACAACCCAGGTGCAGGCTTGACTGGTCTAGGAGGTCCTTTACCCTTTGGACAATCCCTCTTAAGATGACCGTCCCTTCCCCAAAGGAAACAAGCCTTGGAAGAACTCCTGGTTCCTCCATTGAAACTTCTTATCCCTTGGGCTACTGCTGCTGCCACAACTTGGCCCTGAACAACTGTATCAGTGATGTCTCGACACACTTTGATATATGTAATCAGGTCCTTAGACTTCCAAGGGCGGATAGCCTCTTTACACCATTTATTTGCTTGTTCATAGGCTAATTGTTTAACAAGGAGCATTGCTTGGTCCACATCCCCAAATATGCACCTTGCTACTTGGAGCAGACACTCTACAAAGTCAGCATAGGGTTCATTAGGCCCCTGCAACACCTTGGAAAGTTGTCCCTGCAAATAGCCAGAACCCTGTATGGTCTTCCAAGCCCTAGTGGCTGCAGCTGCTATCTGTACATACACCCCTGGGGGGTACCCAATCTGATTGTTTTGTCCCACAAATTGACCTCCTTCCATGAGCATGTCAATATTCCAGTGGGGATTCCCTGACGCGGCGTTACGCCGGGCAGTTTCTGAGCTACACTCTTGCCAAGCAGTTTTCCATATCAAGTATTGTCCACCAGACAGAATTGCTTTTGCCATGTTAGTCCAATCGTCTGGGGTAAGGTTCATCCTACCGACTGCTTCCAAAAGTGAAAGTGTATAAGCAGTCTGTGGCCCATAAGTAGTGACTGCTTCCTTAAACTGTTTAATAAGTTTGAAGTCTAGTGGTTGATGAAACCTCTGTTGATTTTGATCTTCTAACACTGGGTATGCAAGAGGGGAGGGTTTAGTAAAGTCCATAATGTCCCTCCATCCTGCATTTCTACATTCTGGACAACCGCATGCCCCTCGGGAGCATGAAGTGTTATATGGTGGCAGCCATTCTGCAGGTGGCGCTATAGGCCTGCATTCAGGGGTAGGAATTCTTGACCTTCTGACAGAGGGCGCTAGGGAGTCATATTTTTTCCCGGCTTCTTTGTATGTCTTTCCCTTTAAAGGTTCGTTAGGGACTTCCTCTTTTAATTTTAAGTGTGTCATGGCTTCCCCAAGCTCATCTTCAGAGGAGCTCTCCTCTGAATTTTCTCCCCCTCTGCTAGATCCTGCCTTAGTGGCTTCTCTGACCTGCTCCTCGATAACATTTTTAACCGTTTTATGGTTAGAGTCTAGCGGAGTGCCGTTAGCCTTAAGCACCTCCGTCAGTAATCCTCCCATCTTAGTAAACTTTGATCCCATTATTTCTTGTCCTATGCCTAGGAACCCTTTTACTTCTCGTCCTATACTTAGGAACTTTCTCACTTCTTGTCCTATACTTAGGAACTTTCTTATCTGAAATTTTGTGCATACTTACCGGATCGTTGCGTTCACTGAGAACTCCTCGGTGTAGGTTTCGGGTTTCCCGGGTTTCGGCACCACTTGTCGCTCTCGCCAGCAAGAAGGACCAGGAGACCTCAGCGAAGCAAGCTTTATTTCTGCGTAGCTGTTGGGATCTCTCTCTCTCCCCTGCCCGTGCATGTCTATATATACCAAGGTTGCACAACCAATCACTCGTAGCCACATAGATACAAAATCCTAAGTTCCGCCTACTGGCTCGCATCCAGTCGCCATCTTAATGGCGTGTTTACTTTCGGGCACCGAAAAAGTCGTGCGGCGCCCGGGGCCCCCCCCGCGGGCCCAGCCAGAGCAGCTCCGCACCGTCGCCACCAGCGGCGGCGACGGCTTGAGGCAGCGGCGGCTGAGGCAACGAGCGGGCACGGCGGAGCCCATAAGCATCACCACACATGCGCTACAAGCCACTCGGGCACCGACAACAAAGCACTAATTTTTTACTTATGTTTGTCCTCATTTTTATTTTATTTATACTATATACATAATACACATAGACATATATACACAGAATATTGTCTACACGTACTCTGTATTTCTATTATGAATATGTGATATTATTTGTTTATTTTGACAATATATCATTCTGCAACATTTTAAATTCTGTTTTTCAGATTTATCTCTTCTAATACATGTAGATCTAGTTAATTATCTTTTAATTATCAATTCTCATTGATGGACATTTAAGATGTCTCTAATTTATTGTTACTGTAAACAACACAGCAGTCAGTCTTTCACCATTAAGTATGACATTTGTAGGGGATTTTATGAAGCCATTCTATGGAGGTATGAATGACATACAAAAAGCTGTAGATACTTAATGTGTTCAACTTATGTGCTTCGAGATAAGTATAAACCCATGAAACTATCATCACTATCAGTGCCATAATCTTATTTATTATCTCAAAAAGGTTTTTCCATCCCCTTGGTTTTTGGGGGGTTTTTGTTTGTTTGTCTTTCAGTGGTAAGAGCACTTATCATAAGATCTCCCCTCTTAACAAAGTTTTAAGTATACGATATTGTTAGTAAACGTCCCTTGTCATACAGTAGATCTCCAGAACTCATTTATTTTGCATAACTGAAACTTTGTGCTCTTTGACCAACTTTCTGTATTTATCTACTATTATAATCCCTGGCAGATATCATTATACTCTCTGTCTCTGTTTGACTATTTTAAATTATATGTAAGTGAGATAGTGTAGTAATTGTCTTTCTGTATCTGGTCTATTTCATTTAGCATAATGTCATCCAGGTTCATCTATTCTAGCAACCTAAATATCTATCAATGGTTGAATGTGTAAAGAAAATGTAGTATATGGACCTAGAGCCACCCAGAGAAGATGGCCACCCCAGCAGTTTCTGGGCTTTCCCAACAGGTGTGTTGCTTTAGTACATCTGTGGTCAGGTTGTTTGCCAAGCACATGAGGCCACCCGTTCAGGTATATGGTATCAAAGGTTGCTATGCCGCTGCTCTTTATTCTGCTGCATCTAAACAGATGGAACAAGTAGAAAAAGAATTGTTGAGAGTAGCACAAATATTGAAAGAACCCAAAATGCCTACTTCCATTATGAATCCTTGTGTAAAGCATACAGTGAAAGTGAAAAGACTAAATGACATGACAGCAAAAGAGATGTTCTCTCCCCTCATGTCCAGCCTGATCAGTTTGCTTGCTGAAAATGGTTGCTTGAACAATATCCCTGGAGTCATTTTTGCCTTTTCAACCATGCTGAGCATCCAGTGTGGAGAAGTACCTAAGTAAAGGCCAAGTATCGAAATTGGAAATTAAGATTGATCCATCAAGCATGGGTGCAATGATTGTCCATATTGGAGAGAAATATGCTGATAGGTCTGTGAAAACCAAGATTCAGAAGCTGAGCAGGGCTATGCGAGAGATTTTCTGAAGGTATTGATTTTCTGTCAGTGAAAATTCCTAAACTTGGAGGTATAATAAATGTTTCCTGAACAACAACAAAAAAAGAAAATGTGGTGTATACATACAAGGGCATATTATTCAGCCTTACAATGGCAGAATTTCCTTCCTTTTAAAGGATTAATAATATTCTATTGTATCTATATGCTACATTTACTTTGTCCATTTAACTGCTGATGGATATTTAGGTTTGTTTCCAGGTCTAAGCTATTGTCCATAATGCTACAGTGAAGGTAGGAGTGCAGATAATCTCTTTAAGATACAGATTTCAATTCCTTTGGCTATATATCCAAAAGAGATTGCTAGATCAATGATAATTCTATTTTTAATTTTTTTAAGATTTTATTTATTTATGACAGAGAGATGGAGAGCACAAGTAGGCAGAGCAGCAGGCAGAGGGAGAAGCAGGCTCCCCGCTGAGCAGGGAGCTCAACACGGGATTTAATTCCAGGACCTGAGGATAATGACCTGAGCTGAAGATGGATGCTTAACCGACTGAGCCACCCTGGCATCCCTCTATTTTTAATTTTTAAAGGAACCTCCATATTGTTTTCCATAGTGGCTGCACCAGTTTATATTCCCATCAACAGACACAAGGGTTTCCTTTTCTCCACATCCTCACCAACACTTTTCCTTTGTTTGTTTGTTTGTTTTGTTTTGTTTTTGTTTTTTTATAATAGTTATCCTAACAGGTATGAGGGGATAACTCATTGTGGCTTTGATTTGCATTTCCCTGATGACTAGTGATGTTGCACACCTTTTCATATACTTGTTGGCCATTTGTTATGTCTTCTTCAGAGCAATGTATATTCAGGTCCTTTTCCCATTTTTAAATTGAATTACTTGTGGGTTTTGTTTTTGCTATTGAGTTGTAAGAGTGCCTTATATATTTTGGATATTAACCACTTTTAAGATATATGATCTAAAAATATTTTTTCCCTTTGTAGGTTGTCTTTCATTTTGTTAATTGTTTCCTTTGCTGTGTAGAATCTTTTTAGTTTGATATAATCTCCCTTGTCTAGTTTTGCTTTGTTGCCTGGGCTTTTGATGCCATATCCAAGAGATCATTGCCCAGTCCAGTATCTAGAAACATTTCTCCTGTGCTTTTTTCTAAAAGTTTTACGGTTTCAGGTTTTACATCTAAACCTTTAATTCATTTTGAGTGAATTTTTGTATATAATATGAGGCAAAGGTCCAGTTTCATTCTTTTGCATATGGATATCCAATTTTCACAACAAAATTTATTGAATAGACAATCTTTTCCCCATTATGAATTCTTGGCACCCTTGTATGTTGTTGTTTTTCTTTTTTTAAGATTTTATTTATCTGAGAGAGAAAGAGAGAAGGAGAGCACATATACTGGCCAGAGGAAGAGGGAGAAGCAGGCTCCCTGCTAATCAGGGAGCCCAACACTGGGCTCAATCCCAGGACCATGAAATCATGACCTGAGCTGAATGAAGATAGACATTTAACCAATTGAGACACTCAGGCACCCCTCTTGGCACCCTTGTTAAAGATCGGTTGACCATATATTTATGGCCCTATTTCTGGGCTGTCTACTCTGTTCATGGTATATCTTTCTGCTTTTATGCCAGTACACAGTATTTTGATTACTGTAACTTTGTAATGTGTTTTGAAATCAGAAAGTGAAATACCTTTGTTTTGTTCTTTCTCAAACGTGCTTTGATTGTTTGAAGTCTTTTGTGGTTTCGAATGAATTTTAGGATTGTTTTTGTATTTCTGTAAAAAGTTCTGTTGGGATGTGGATAGAGATTGCTTTGAATCTATAGATCATTTGGGGGAAATATGAACATTTTACAATACTAATTCTGGTCCAAGAACAGAAAATGTCCTTCCATTTATTTGTATCTTTTAACATTTATTTCATCACTGTTTTGCAGTTTTCAGTATACAAGTCTTTCACCTGGCTAAATTTATTCCTAAGCATCTTATTTTTTGATGCTAATGTAAATGGAATTGTTTTCCTAAATTTTTTTTGAGTTGGTTGTTGTTAATGTATAGAGATGCAAATAAATTTTGTTCATTGATTTTGTATTCTCAGACTTTCCTGTATTGCTTATTAGTTGTAATTTTGTGTGTGTGTTGTCTTTAGGATTGCTATATTCAAGATTGTGCCATCTGTAAACACAGACAATTTTACTTCTTCCTTTCTAGTTTAAATGGGTTTTTTTTCTTGCCTAATTACTCTGACTAGGAAAAAGCTGATAGCTAATATCATATTCAGCAGTGAAAAGCTAGATATTAAAAAGTTCCAACTCCCTTTAAGAGTTGGAAAATTTTGTAGATGCCCTTTATCAAGTTAATGTAGAGCTCTTCTTTCATAGTTCTGTATGAATGGAGTTTGAATTTATTAAAATATTTACCTGTATCTATTGAAATGAATGTAATTTTTCTTTAGACTGTTGATTTGGTGAATTACATTGAATTTTGAATCAGGCTTCCATTACTGGGATAAACTCTGCTTGATCATTTTATTCTTTTATATATTTATATTTTGGGATTTAATTTGTTAAAATTTTCTTGGGAATTAAAAATATTTTCATAAGAGACATAAGCATTTTAAAAAATTTCTTATAATTTTTTTTGTTTCATTTTGGCATCAGGTAATGTTAGTCTGCTAAAATGAGTTGAGAACTGTTCTCTTTTATTTTCTCATAGAACTGTGTTGAGTTGGTATTATTTTTTCCTTAAGTGTTCACTGATATAGAATTGCTTTCAACAGTGAGACCAACTAGATGTTTTCTTTTTTGGAAATTCTTGAATTATAAAATCAATTTCTTTAAATGTATGACTAAAGGTATGACTATCCTATAAAATACTTTATCTGAGTGAATGTTTGTAGTTTCTGTCTTTCATAGCATAGTTCCATTTTATGGAAATTCTTTAAAGTCATTCATAATATTTTATTTTCCTTTTAATGTTAATATGGTTTATATTAATTCCTCTTTTTCACTCTTAGTATTGGTAATTTGTGCCTTTCCCCATATTTTCTTGGTCAGTTTGTGAGAGTTTTGTCAATTTTATTGATTTTTTCAAAGAATTAGCTTTTGGTTTGATTTTATCCACTTTTTTCAATTTTATTCATTTCTATTCTTTATTATTTTTCTCTTCCTGTTAGCTTTGGATTTTGCTTTTCTTTTTGTCTTCATTTTATATGGAAGAATCAAAGATAACAGTTTCTCTCTAAGCACTGTTTTGGTTGTACCCCACAAACTTTGATAAAATCTATTTTCATTTTTACGCTGCACAATGTATTTATTAATTTCCTTTGATATCTTGTTTTACCTAAAAGTTACTTGCAGTGTGGTATACGTTCCACATATTTAGGGAAATTTGCCAAGTATCTTTCTATTATTAATTTTCAGGTTTTACTCCCCCATATTTTCATGCAGTTCTGTGAGATTGGGGTCACCTGAGAGGCAAACTGGTGAGAAGGAAAAAGGTGAATTTTGATAATGAGGGAATTCCTCCTCATTATTTGGGCAATAGGAGCCCATTTTAAAATATCTCCATCCAGAAAGATGAATCTTTTCTCAGGGTTTTAGGTGCCTATGTCATCATTGTCACACAGCCATAAAATTTCCTAACTGGCCAGCTCATCTGGTAGGGCTGAGGGAGAAAAGAGAAAGAAGAAAAAGACTAAAAGAAGTGGGTATTACTCTACTGCTGTCTGGAATGTAGGAGCCTCTTTTCCTGATTTCATTGCTAGAGGTAATGTTTTGTTTCTGAGAATTTTTGCTTTAGCACTCATGGCGCAGTTCTGCCACTGGGACCTTCCATCAGTCAAAGCTTGGAAATAAAGAAGGCAAATAAGACCATGAATCTTGCCCTCATTACAGATCATTTTCCAGATTTTGAGTTCAATTTACAGTCTGCTTGCTAATATTTACTTTTCAGAGAAGTTAGGTGGTTGTCTTTCTCTGCCCAGAGATTTTAATTAACATCGGTGTGAGAGATAGGCTGTAGTGGCTTACTTCATCTTGTTTGACATGTATGGAGTCTTAGAAGTCTTATTTTCATTTTTGGAGTGTATTTTCTTCTAACTAAATCATTGCACGCTGAAAAGCTTGCACTCTGAGAAGTTTCATTGTCCATTGACTTGCATAGTTTATATTGAAAAGTGGGCTGTCAGTCTTATTGTTGCTATGGTGAAAGTAATATGCCTTTCCTTCTCTGTGATTGCTCTGTGATTGTGATATTTGTTCTCTTGGCTTTGAATTTTCACAATATGACCATGATATTTCTAGATTTCCTTTATATTTTTCCTATTCAGGATTTACTGAGCTTCTTAAATCTTTGAATTGATTTCTTTTGTCAAGTTTGGAAAATTCCTGGCTATTATTTCTTCAAATGTTGCTTGCCTCCTAATTCTCTTTTCTCCATTCATCTAAGACTCAGTTACACATATGTTAGAACTTTTATTCTTCATCCTAGTCCAGAATTGGCAAATGTCAACATAGAATAAAATGGGTAGTAATCATTACCTAAAATCAAGGTGGCTCCCCATTCTCTGAAGTTCTTTGCTTTTTATTTGTCAATATTAATTTTAAGATTACTTTGTCAAGTTCTTTGATAATTTCTGGTGGAATTTTTGTTGGAATTACATTATAATCATATATTAATACAGGGAGAATTGGCATTTTAAAAAATATTAACAATTCTTACCCCCAAATAAAACATAATTTTCTATTTATTAAAACCTTCTTTTATCAATAAGGTTTTATAATTTTCTCCATAAGGGTAATATATATTTGGGGGGCATATACCCTGTTATTTTATAGATATTTATATTTATATATTATAATGCATCCATAATATGTTGTCATGAATGGTAATTTTTTGATGTTTTATATTTTTCTAGTTAGTTATTGCTGACATGTAAGATTGTCCATCTCAACTTTAGTGACATAATATTATTTATATGTATCACTATCATTTAAAAATACTTTAACAATGGTTATATTTCCTTTTTATTTTCTAAAATTATTGTTCTATACATTTTCTTCATTTTTTCTTTCTCTTCCCTCTCATCAGACTTGCTAGGGATTTTAACATTTTTTATTAGTCTTCCAAAGAATTAGCTTATGATACCATGGGATTTTCTACTACTTTTTAAAAACACTTTATTTTATTTATTTGACAGACAGAGATTACAAGTAGGCAGAGAGGCAGGCAGAGAGAGAGGAAGGGAAGCAGGCTCCTAGCTGAGCAGAGAGCCCAATGTGGGGCTCAATCCCAGGACCCCAGGATCATGACCTGAGCCAAAGGCAGAGGCTTTAACCGACTAAGCCACCCAGGTGCCCCTCTACTATTTTTAAATCTTTCAATATTTATCTCTTTTACAAATAATATGCTCATCCCTCCTTTTATCTGATGAATTACTTTAGTTCTACTGATAGTTAGACTATAGAACTATAGAACATGGTTAACTATGTTCTCTTACTTCCTCTTTTCTTCCCAATATTTGATAGCTTTGTGATAGAAATATATTTGATAAAAAGATATGTATTATATCAATTATATAAATCTATAATATATTAATGAGTATATTTAAATATATAAATATTTTAGAATATTGATTATCACTATTACTTTAAAAACATTTTAACTTCTACTTTTTGTTCTGTCAACTTGTGTGTTTTTTGATACTCTGTTCTGTAAGATAAAATATTAATACTGCTACCCTTTTATTTCCTTTTTCTTTCAGGACTGTGCCATTTTTACCTTATCATTGATGTTATTTTCATTTTGTTCTGCAATCCTAACCAAATTCTCTATGCTTTGCTCTAGAAAGTTTCCAAATATTGAAAAGCAATAAAGAGGATCTACAGAATTATGACATAAAAGTCCTTTAGTGTTGGGACAAGTTCTAGTTCGATTGACATTTTCTACTTTGATAGTCTAATGTCACAATTACTGAGCCACTCAAAGAATTTTCCCACCATCAAGGTCAAACAATCTTTCTTTCCTTTATACTCTTTTAACTGCTTAAGACCGTAACACATTTTAGATTATTTCATATTTGGACTTAAGTTTCTTATTCAACGTTTTTGTTCCCAAGTTTTTAAATTGCTTTTTTTCCCTTTACAAAATATGTCTTTATCACATTTACAATTCTATTCCTTTCAGTAAATATAAGCTTATTTCTTTCTTGGTCGTCTCTATAAGTCTCATTCATGGACTTTCCATTATTACTCTCTGAATTTGATCTGTCCTCTCTGGATCTCATGGCTTCTTCTCTTGTTTGACTGAATTTCAACCTAAAGTAATTTTTTAAAGGATGTATATGGAAGTTACATTTCCTGAGTCCTTGTGTGAGGCATCCTTTTTAATATTAAGACATCTAATGAACCCCCCATAGAAGATCAGTTACAATTTTGGTATTCACTGATTAAGAAAATTAATAAGGATAGGAAGTTTATATGAATTCAGTAATGCTTCTTAAAATAATTTGTTTTATGTTAATCCTAGGTGTATCTATAGCTACTCAGGAAATATCATTACATATATGTATGACATACATTATTTACTCAGCTTAGAGGTAGAATAATGTCTGGAATCCTGCAGTAAGTTGTCCAAGTCCCTCAGGTTGGGAACCCAGTATGAACTAATAATGGTTTTCATATTTTTAAATTGCTATTTAGAAAAAGCAAAAGAATATGTGACAGAGATGATATGTAGCCCACAAAGCAAAATATTTACTATGTGGTCCTTCACAGAAAAAGTGATGTTATTCTTAGCTAAACTTTCATAATACCTAAGAATAATATACATGCTTTTTGCTTCACTACAACAAAATGCTAGGTTGTATTGTCTACTAGAAGTGAGTGGGAAAACTTTTAATTCCAGAACTAATGTGAACCAGACTCAGAATACTGGAGATTATATGCAAAAGAATATAGTTTATGTAGAAGATTTAAGCAATGGCGCTGAAGACTTAATGACTTTTTTTCCCACAAAGCAAACCCTTAAATTATATGATAAATATTACAATTAAATATTTTCAAATTTTCTTTTATTCCTTTATTTTAATATAGGGAGGTATAGAAAAGAAACCAAGAAAGGGACTAAAAAAAGATAGTCCTTTTTTTGTGTAGAAATGCAGACTTGTTGAAACAAAAATAAAACTCTCACTTGCTTCTTTTACCTTCACTTTCCCTCATCCCCAATTATGAGTTTTAATGGTTTTGTTTCCTTACAAAAATTGTTATTTATATACCCAATATGTATATACATATATGATTGTATATATATTTGTGTATATGAGTACATGAATATATCACTTAGAAGAGATCATATTACACCATTCTGGTCATTGCTTTTTTCTTTTTCATTTTTTTTAAAGCAGTAATACATCTTGATATTTTTTTTCATGTAAATGTATACAGATCTACTTTGTTCTTTTTCTCACATTTTACATTGAATTATTTTTAGCCTTATGAAAAAATTCATCAGATTTTATGAAATCACAATTCATATGTAGTTTATAGAGTTCTCATATACTCTTTATCTAGCTTCCCCTAATGTTAACATTTGACATAACTATAGTACAGTTATAGAAATAAGGAAATTTAACATTGATACAATACTGTAAACTAACCCATAGGCCTTTTTCAAATTTAACCAATTTTCCCACTATTGTCCTTTTTTTATTCATTCTAGAATTCCATTTAGGACATTACATTGCATATAGTTGTCATGTCCCTTTCAATCTGTGATCATTCTTTAGTCTTTTGTTTTCTTTCACTTTTGAAGAGTCCAGGACGTATATTTGTAGAATGTCCCTTAAATTGGTTTTGTCTGATATTTTCTAATGATTAAACTCAGGTTTTGCATTTTTTTATTTTTTATTTTTTAAATTTTTTATTTTTTATAAACATATATTTTTATCCCCAGGGGTACAGGTCTGTGAATCACCAGGTTTACACACTTCACAGCACTCACCAAAGCACATACCCTCCCCAATGTCCATAATCCCACCCCCTTCTCCCAAACCCCTTCCCCCGAGCAACCCTCAGTTTGTTTTGTGAGATTAAGAGTCACTTATGGTTTGTCTCTCTCCCAATCCCATCTTGTTTCATTTATTCTTCTCCTACCCACTTAAGCCCCCATGTTGCATCACCACTTCCTCATATCAGGGAGATCATATGATAGTTGTCTTTCTCTGCTTGACTTATTTCACTAAGCATGATACGCTCTAGTTTCATCCATGTTGTCGCAAATGGCAAGATTTCATTTCTTTTGATGGCTGCATAGTATTCCATTGTGTATATATACCACATCTTCTTGATCCATTCATCTGTTGATGGACATCTAGGTTCTTTCCATAGTTTGGCTATTGTGGACATTGCTGCTATAAACATTCGGGTGCATGTGCCCCTTTGGATCACTACGTTTGTATCTTTAGGGTAAATACCCAGTAGTGCAATTGCTGGGTCATAGGGAAGTTCTCTTTTCAACATTTTGAGGAACCTCCATGCTGTTTTCCAGAGTGGCTGCACCAGCTTGCATTCCCACCAACAGTGTAGGAGGGTTCCCCTTTCTCCGCATCCTCGCCAGCATCTGTCATTTCCTGACTTGTTGATTTTAGCCATTCTGACTGGTGTGAGGTGATATCTCATTGTGGTTTTGATTTGTATTTCCCTGATGCCAAGTGATATGGAGCATTTTTTCATGTGTCTGTTGGCCATCGGGATGTCTTCTTTGCAGAAATGTCTGTTCATGTCCTCTGCCCATTTCTTGATTGGATTATTTGTTCTTTGGGTGTTGAGTTTGCTAAGTTATTTATAGATTCTGGACACTAGTCCTTTATCTGATATGTCGTTTGCAAATATCTTCTCCCATTCTGTCAGTTGTCTTTTGATTTTGTTAACTGTTTCCTTTGCTGTGCAGGTTTTGCATTTTTAATCAAAATACAACTAAAATGATGCTCTACCTGTCTCAAGGCTTTATATCAGCATACCTTATGTCAATATGTCCACTAAGATTAATCTTGATCACAAGGTTAAGATGGTGTCTTTCAGGTTTTTCCTCTGTACCTCTGTAAAGTTACTTTATTTTCTTTATCTTTTATCTTAAAGAGGTTACTTCAAAACAATCCAAATCTTTTTTGTCATCATAATCTAACATACTAATTTTAGCATCCATCAGTGGTCCTTGACTGTGGCAATTAATACTAAGGTGTTGCCTAATGGCAGTTTTCTGTGTTCATTCTCCTATATTTATTTATAGGTATTCTGTGAGGAAGAGCTATTTCTCCTCTCTGTTTTATATATTTAGTCATTTATTTATACCAGATGACTTTGGGGTCTTTATTTTTATTCTGGGGGTTATAATCCAGTGCTATCATTATTTGTTTTGTTCAAATTCTCTCAGCTTTAGCCATTGGAGGCTCATTCAGGTTAGCTCCTATGTCACTTTTACATAACTTCATTACTTTTTGAGCACTCCCTTAACTTATGGTACCACAAAATATTCTAAGCTTATTTTGTATCTTCTCTTACCTTGCTCTGGCATCAGCCATTTCTTTAAGGAGCCTTGATTCTTTATATGAGAGAATGGTATTTAGAAACCAAGATCTGGGTCCTAAGTGTGTTCATTGATACTGGAATGTTGTTGCTTCCAGGCTTGCTCAGTGGACAGGAAATTATAGATAGATAGATAGATAGATAGATGTAGATACAGATATAGATATAGATATCTCACCCATGTACACATCTATATTTCTGCTTCTATCCATGTGTATGTATGTGTGTGTATGGGTGCATACACACACACACACACACACATTAAAAACCATGAGTTACACTGATACCTCCAATTCTAATTCAACTCCAGTTTATTCTAGCCTTCTTTTCCTTATTTAGAATCTCTTTCTGTAACATAGATTCTTTATCTTTTGTTGAACAGTCTTGATTTCATAGATCCCCTTATTTGGATTGTTTTCAGTTACTTGCTATTAAAAGGAGAGGTGGAAGAATAATCTTTTTATATCTTAGGGGATCTATGAAAGTATATGTATATATAGGAAAAATGTCTAGTGGTGGACTTGCTTGGTCTAAGGGAATGCACATGTAAATTTTTTTTTTAAACATTTTATTTATTTGACAGACAGAGATCACAAATAGGTGGAGAGGCAGGCAGAGAGAGAGGAGGAAGCAGGCTCCCTACTGAGCAGAGAGCCTGATGTGGGGCTCGATCCCAGGACCCAGGGATCATGACCTGAGCCGAAGGCAGAGGCTTTAACCCACTGAGCCACCCAGGCACGCCAGCACATGTAAATTTTGACAGATACTTCTAACCATCTTCTACAAATATTTGCATCTTTTAAAATAATTTACTTCAGGGCACATTTCTTAAAAACAATCCAAAAGCAACTTCTAAAAAACAATCCTAGCCTCTTTAATAATGCCAGTATCTTTTTTATTCTTTTCCTGTCATGATTTAGATGGACTTCTGATGGGACCCAGAGGTCCCATTATGCTCACTGGCATTTAATTTTCCCTTTAAATCTAGTTAAATTGATTAATACAATAATTAGTTTCTGCCTTACAGTCTTTGAGAGTGTTGTGATTTTTAGTCACAGAAATTTCCCAAATCTCATTCTCCTTCAACAGCTTCAGTCACTATAGACATTTAGTCTGATTTCTTTATAACCTAGCTAAGGTTTCATTGCCCTGACTAAACTTGAGATATTTCTCTTCATATTAAAATTAGCTCTTAGCTTAAAAAGCTATCTTCAGTCTTTGTGAAATGGCTGTGTTTTCCTCCCAGGCAATTTTCAAACTGTTCTCTCTTAATAGTTACGATTAAAATGCTACCCTTTTTATTGTTTGTACTCACTAATTCAAATGGTTCCCCATTAAATGATGGTTTCTCTCTGAATTACAAGAGACAGAGTTGGTAAAGAGTTCACCTCACTCTGCTTTTACTCTCACATCTCTTTCTGGCTTCCATTAGAAATTCCTTTGTTTTTCCAGCAACTGGTGAATAGTCTTTTATACCTCTCCCATATTATTCAGTCTAAACGGAACACTTAGCAATAACTATATTATGTGAGTGGATTTAACAACATGGAGTAAGAGACATAATCAAGAGTGATCTTGCTATAGTGAATAATGATTACTGAGATTGGGTATTTATGGTACCGAGTATAAGTGACATTGAATGCATGAGTTAGAGATTTATTAAGCCTTATCATGTATCAGACATTGAAATGGATGCTAAAAAGGCAGACATGATACCTTCTCTTTGGCAAACGATCCAGTATGCTTTTAGAGGGTGTGAGCAGACTTGAACAGTGAAGGCATAGTTGGCTCTTGCTATAATGGGAGCTGACTAACTTTTGTCTTCCCCTCTTCTTCTCCTAATCTTCCACACTTCCTTCTTCAATGTCAAGTTTATTTGCTGGTTGCTCCAGCCAAAAACCTTAGAGTTTTCCTTGACCTCTTTTTTTCCCCCTGCATATTCCACATCTAATCCTTCAGCAAATATTATCAGCTCTACCTTTAAAATATCCCAGAAACCCAGCCACTTTAATCACACTGCTGCTACCACCCTAGTCCAAGACAGTTATAATTTGCCTGAATTATTACCATAGACTCTTACCTACTTTATTTGCTTTCACCTTTTCCCTCTCCTCCTCTTCTAGTCTCTTTTTAGCTCAACAGCCAGACTAATGCTTTTAAAATGTAAATTGGGTCATTTTCAAAACCAGCCAGTGCTTTCCTGTCATTCTGGGTTAAAAAAGAAAGAAAGAAAGAAAGAAAGAAAGAAAGAAAGAAAGAAAGAAAGACCTACTGCTCTGACCTTATCTCCTACTGTTTTCCCCATCATTCATTCTGAATGCAGCCATGCTGGGCTCTTTGTTGTTCTTCACATTCATCAGTCGCATACCTGTCTTGGACCTTTGCCTTTAAGACCATTTGATTTACTCTCATACTACCATAGGGTCTTTGCTTAAATGTTACCTTATCGGTGAGACTTTTTTAGAATAGCATGCCTCTTCCATTGGTTCTACAATTCCCTCCCCCTGCTTTATTTCCGCCTTTGTACCTCATGACAACTACACTAAACATAAACTTCACAAGGGTAGGACCTGTTTTCTGTTTGGTTCATTGCTATAACCTTCAAGTGTATGATATTACTTGGTGTTTAGTCAATCTTTATCAAATGAAGGAATCCTACTAGCAATTTCAGCCACCAGTTGCTTAGATTTTAATAAGAATCTTATTTTTGTGTGTTTGTTGGTTTGCAGTTTATCAACTTTGTTTTTATTTACTTTGTTTTTAAAGTACTAAGTCTTGAGGAAACTAAGGAAAATGGCCATCATGCATATCTTAGTGTGAATTGATTGATCTTATGTGTTTATAATATAAAGCTGAGGTTACCCTTATTGAAGAAATGGCTTTTTGACAAAATAAGGTCTTGATGTTGATTTTTTTTTTCTTAAAAATATTGTTGGTACTTCTTTAGTAACGTTTGTGGGGTTTTTTTTTCTTCCTGTTACTGCCACAGAACTTCAACAAATAAGGTGAATGTCCAGAGTCTATTCCTTGTTCTGTATCACTCAACTGAGCCTCCCAGGCATCCCAAATGTGATGACTTTTTTTCTCAGTCCATTTGCTTCTCAATTTCTCACTAACATGTAATGTTATTGACTAGCACATCCTTGAAACTATCTTCTTTGGGGTTCCTTCAGATGACATTTCTGTGTCCTTCTTCTCTGCCTTTTTTTCTGACCTTTTTATGTATACATTTAAGATTTCATCCTCAATCATTTTGTTCTTCAGAAACCTCAAGAACTTTCATAGCATCAGCTGTCAGCACTATATAGGTGACTCCCAAACCTATTCTCCTTTTCATCTTAAGCCCCAGCTCATTTTCAGCTGCCTTTGTGACAAGGCTGCTTAGAGATCTATTCATATGAGATGCCAGGGAACATGTCCAGAGGACATAGAGGCATTGGCACCCTCTGGTGGAGAGAGTACAAAGTCATATTAGGTATCTGCTTGGATGGACCCGACTAGGAAGATTACATTTGTTGAGTATCTACTAAGTGCTCTATATTCAAACGTATATCATATTTTTTTATATATATGATCTTCTAATAAACTTTAGAGTACATGTGTGAGCTAGCAATAATAATTACTACACAAATCTTTCTTTGGGTCCTTTCAATTTCTTACTAGACCACTTATGTGCAACAAAAAAGATTTGGGTTGTGAGAATACTTTAGCATTTAAGGCAAGAAATTGTTCTCAGATAGATACTATGAAGCATTACAGAACATTACATTATAATGAATTATAGAACAATCCTTAAGGAATTTAGCAGGTTAACAGAAAACAAGCCATTCACTCTGGAAAAGTGACTAAATCAAGAGGTAAACCCCAAAATAAGATAATGCCATAGATGCCACAAGACACCCACATGCTACATATGTTATAGAACCTGTGTTTAGAGAAAGTCATGGTCATTGTAGGGAGACTGATGTGTTCAGGAATGGCTTCATAAGGAGGCGGGACTCAAACTTATCCTTAAGGAGGTTTTTCCTTAAGAGAAATTAGAGAACTGAGTGCTCTAGTTCTCAATTTTTGTCATGTTAACAAACCATCTATATTTTTATTTCCCCATACTTTTTTCTGTATTAACATCTTTTGGGGGTATAAATCCCTTTGCCTTGTCTTAAACCATAAGCTCCATGAAATCATTGGTTTGATATGCTTTTGTGTTTGATATATATGTATATATTATCTGTTTTTCTTTTTTCTGTGTGTGTGTGTGTGTGTGTGTGTTTGTTTTTCTAATATACATGAAAACTACACAGGAAATACTCATCATATAAAGGTAATTAATTGTAGATAAAGGCCACTTAAGGGAATCAGTCTACCTAAAAAGAATATTAGTCATTCATATTCAATTTTGTTGCAAAAGTATGATTTCTAAATGACACTAAAATTGCGAAAATAAGTGTAACAAATTATAAACTCTTATTGCAACTATGAACAATCTCAATGAATAGAACATTATTTAATTGAATATTGAGTATTTTTCTGAGAAAATAATTTAACTTTTGTGGCATGAGCATAAATATTAAAAGACTTCAAAATAGACCTCTTTATCTTTTAATATTCAAAATTATTTTTGAGCAATCTGTTTTTATCCCTGTGAGTTTTCTCTTGTTCAGCTAGCTGATCTAATTTTTCTAGATCCTTATTTATTAGTGGATTTGCATGTGATTTGAGCAGTTATCAGGTGCTATTTTTATTGATTTCATGAAATCCTGGCTCTTTAGCTCAGACTTGTAGCTTGGCTTTCCAATAGATTCATAATGGGTTTGCATTATATTGGAGAAATTAAAAACATTATTGACTTGTTTAGTGAGGATTTTGCCAAGTGAAAAGAATGTTTAAGTCAATTCTCAGTTCAAGAGTGAATATTTTGGTGTTCAGATGATTTGTTTTCCTATGCATTCTTTAATTCTAGGAGTGCTTTCTCTTAAACTTTTTATACCAGATGAACACTTGAAATAACTCTCAAGTTTCAGGGAACCTCTGGATTAAATATCTAAATCTCATAATATGTTAAAGAGATCATTTAGTTGTTGATATTGTTATCCAATAATAATTGCCAATGTCATTTAAACAGGCAGTGATAGTTTCCTCAGAATCTGTTTAGCCAACTTCTTAACCTATTCTTTTGTATGTTCCCCTTTCCCACAAAGGATACCAACTCCAATGTATGTCAGTGGTATAGAGAGAAGATACTTCCGTTTTTCCTTTTTAAGATTTAATACTTGATTTTTTTTATACCTTACCCAAGTAGGGCTAAAAGTCTTACCACAAATTTCTATCATACTATTGAGTATGCAGTGCTACTGAGTATGATATGTGATATGTGATGAGTACAAAGATAGTGTTGTTTTTTTTTCCCCCTCTCTATTTAAAACTAAAACTGAGGCCTTTTCCTTAAGGTCAGGAGCATAGCAGGCATGTCCACTATCATCACTGCCTAGCCTCAGCCATCAGACAACAAAAATAAGTTAAAAAGCATATGAATCTGCAAAGAAGTCAAACTCTCACTCTTTGCAGATGACATGATACTTTATGGGGAAAACCCAAAAGACTCCACCCCAAAATTGCTCATACAGAAATTCAGTAAAGTCAAGATATAAAAATCAATGTGCAGAAATCAGATGCATTTCTATACTTTAACAATGAGATAGAAGAAAGGGAAATTAAAGAGTCAATCCCATTTACAATTGCATCCCAAACCATAAGATACCTAGGAATAAACCTAACCAAAGAGACAGGGGATCTGTACCCAGGAAACTGTAGAACACTCATGAAAGAAATCCAGACAAAAAGAAATGGAAAATGTTTTATGCTCATGGTTTGGAAGAACAAATACTGTTTCAATGTCTATGCTACCTATAGTAATCTATACATTTAAAGCAATCGCTATCAAAATACCATCAATTTTTTTCACAGAGCTGGAACAAATAATCCTAAAATTTGTATGGAACCGGAAAAGACCCCAAATAGCCAAAGTCATGTTGTCATGTTGAAAATGAAAACCAGAGCTGGTGGCAGCACAATTCTGGATTTCAAGCTCTATTACAAAGCTGTTATCATCAAGACAGTATGGTTTTGGCACAAAAACAGACACATAGATCAATGGGACAGAATAGAGAACTCAGAAATGGACAACTCTATGGTCAACTAATCTTTGACAAAGCAGGAAAAAATATCCAGTGGAAAAAAGAGAGTTTCTTCAACAAATGGTGTTGGGAAAATTGGACAGCTACATGCAGAAGAATGAAACTGGACCATTTCCTTACACCATACACAAAAATAGACTCAAAATGGTTGAAAGATCTAAATGTGAGACAGGAATCCATCAAAATCCTAGAGAAGAACACAGGCCGCAACCTCTTTAGCTTTGGCTGCAGCAACTTTGTGCTAGACCTGTCTCCAAAGGCAAGGGAAACAAAAGCAAAAAATGAACTATTGAGACTTCACCAAGATAAAAATGTTTTGCACAGCAAAGGCAATAGTCAACAAAACTAAGAGGCAGCTCACAGAATGGGAGAAGATATTTGCAAATGACATATCAGATAAAGGGCTGATATTCAAGATCTATAAAGAACTTCTCAAACTCAACACTCAAATAACAAATAATCCAATCAAAAAATGGGCAGAAAACATAAATAGACATTTCTGCAAAGAAGACATCCAAATGTCCAACAGACACATGAAAAAGTGCTCAACATCACCAGCCATCAGGGAAATACAAATCAAAACCAGTGAGATACCATCTCATACCAGTCAAAATGGCTAAAATTAACAAGTCAGAAATGACAGATGTTGGCAAGGATGTGCAGAAAGGGGAACCCTCCTACACTGTTGGTGGGAATGCAAGCTGATGCAGCCACTCTGGAAAACAGCATGGAGGTTCCTCAAAAAGTTGAAAATAGAGCTACCCTATGACCCAGCAATCACAGTACTGGGTATTTACCCTAAAGATACAAACGTAGTAGTTCAAAAAGGCACAGGCACCTGAATGTTTACAGCAGCAATGTCCACAATAGCCCAATTATGGAAGGAACCTAGATGTCCATCAATAGATGAATGGATAAAGAAGAAGTGGTATATATATACAATGGAATATTATGAAGCCATCAAAAAACCTGAAATCTTACCATTTGCAATGACGTGGGTGGAACAAGAAGTTATTATGCTGAGCGAAATAAGTCAATCAGAGAAAGACAATTATCATATGATCTCCCTAATATAAGGAATTTGAGAGGCAGAGTGGCAAGTCATGAAGGCTAGGGAGGGAGAAAATGAAACAAGATGGGATCAGGAGGGAGACAAACCATAAGAGACTCTTTATCTCAGGAAACAAACTGAGGATTGCTGGAGGGAGTGGAGTTAGGGACAGGGTGCTACGTTATGGGCATTGGGGAGGGTATGTGCTGTGAAATGTGTAAGCCTGATGATTCACAGACCTGTACCCCTGGGGCAAATAATACATTATATGTTAATTTTTTTTTAAGTTACAAAGAAAGATTAAAAAAAAATGGGCCGAAGACATGAACAGACATTTCTGCAAAGAAACACAAATAGCCAACAGACACATTAAAAAAAGCTCTACATCACTCGGCATCAAGGAAATACAAATCAAAATCACAGTGAGCTACCACCTCACACCAGTCAAAATGGCTACAATTAACAAGTCAGGAAATGACAGATGTTGGCAAGGATGCAGAGAAAGGGGAACCCTCTTATGCTCTTGTTGGGAGTGCAAGCTGTTTGCAGCCACTCTGGAAAATAGTACGGAGGTGTCTCAAAAAGTTGAAAATAGAGCTACCCTATGATCCAGCAATTGCACTACTGGGTATTTACCCCAAAGAATTCTTACTCCATTTACCTACATATGTAGTGATTTGAAGGGGTACCGGCATCCCAATGTTTAAAGCAGCCATGTCCACAACAGCCAAACTATGGAACGAGCTGAGATGTTCATTGACAGATGAATCAATAAAGAATATGTGGTATATATGTACAATGGAATAGTAGCCATAAAAAAGAATGAAATCTTACAATTTACAATGATGTGGTTGGAACTAGAGGGTATTATGCTAAGCAAAATAAGTCAGCTAGAGAAAGACAATTACCATATGATCTCACTCATTTGGGAACTTAAGAAACAAAACAGAAGATCATAGAGGAAGAGAGTAAACAATAAAACAAGATGAAATCAGAGAGGCAGACAAACCATAAAAGACTCTTAATCATAGAAACAAACAGAGTTGCTGGAGGGGTGGAGGTGGGGGGATGGAGTAACTGGGTGATGGACATTAAGGAGGGGAAAAAAAGAGTGAATTTTACTCTATGTAAATTTTACCCCAATAAAGCTGACCTTAAAAAAATAAAATCAGATCCAGATTTAAGACAAAATTAACAATAACTTCTTAGACAACCTTTCTTAAAAAGAAAAAGAAAAAAACAAGTCATTAACTTTATTTATTGAAATTAGTCCCTTTCTTTCCTTTTCATGAATTTGAAAACTTACAGGCAAACGTAATATGTTTTTATTAAATAACTGGTTTAAGCCAAAATGGGATATAATTTTTCTAAAGGCAGACTTGTTAGACTTGCTTAAATAAAGTTTATGAATATAATTAATGTTGTTCTCAATGTGAAAATAAATTAGCAATGTTGAGTAGTAGAGTTAATAAAACTTTATGTCAAAGCAATATGAATAAATTTATAGCCTGAGACACAATTTTATATAAGACTTTGAAAGAAGCTATTTTCTTAATGAGTGTCTTGGTCAAGCTCATGCAAGATAAATGTAAAATTAATATACACATGTGTTGGTTTCATGATCACTTTAATAGGCTTTTTAAAAACATTTTTATTTATTTTTTAAATTTCTTTTCAGTGTTCCAGAATTCATTGTTTATGCACCACACCCAGTGCTCCATGCAATACGTGCCCTCCACAATACCTACCACCAGGCTCACCCAACCTCCCACCACCCTGACCTCCAAAACCCTCAGTTAGTTCCTCAGAATCCACAGTCTCTCATGGTTCTTCTTCCCCTCCAATTTCCCACTTTAATAGGCTTATAAACACATTTTAATTTTAATTTCTACTTTGGAGCTAAAAATAAGTTTATTTCTTTAATGTGAAACCTATGCCTTTTGCTATTGCACAGTTACTAGACTCTGGGTTGAATGTGAGATAAGTTCCCATGGATTTTTATTTTCAGCTGAAATGAGAGAACTTCTGTCCTTGTTCTTGGTGCTTCTTTTTTTTTTTTTTTTAAGATTTTATTTATTTGACAGAGAGAGAGAAATCACAAGTAGGAAGAGAAGCAAGCAGAGAGAGAGAGGGGAGGAAGCAGGCTCCCTGCAGAGCAGAGAGCTCGATGTGGGGCTCGATCCCAGGACCCTGGGATCTTGACCTGAGCCGAAGGCAGAGGCTTTAACTCACTGAGCCACCCAGGTGCCCCTTTGGTGCTTCTTAAAAAATATTTTCTCATATATGTAAGAAGAAAAAAATGGCAGCCTCCCCATACCCCACATCAAAAACTGATAATGGACTCAACCAAGTGATCGTGCTTCTGCTTTCCAAGACTGAAACACTTACAACAATTGTTAATAAGGCATCTTGATCACTCTATCATTTTTTGTAGAACCCCCTAGTGTTCCACAGAACCCCATTTGAGGAACCCTGCTCTAAGGACTTGGATAATGAATACTAGGGTAATGCGAACCCCTATACATAATTATTAACCTAAACTGTTTTTTCAGTCTACATAGCACTTAAAATTGTATCATTCATACCTTGTAAAACACTGTCTAAAAGGACAAGTAAGATCTGGATATGTTTAAAAGAGGGAAAGGGCATGCCAAATGAGGAGAATAATTAGAGCAAACGCTAGTGGAGTAAGGGATTCTGTAATAGAACTGGGTGATACCGACAGAGAACTCATAGACAACAATAGAGAGGCTTGAAGTTGGGGGAAAATTATGATTGAGTTGTAGAGTCCTTGAACTATGGAAGGAAAGTCTTAAAAATCCACTAAGGTTTTCACAGGTGAGTGAAACTGATGAAAGAGATTGGAAGGAAGATGAATCTAGACAGTCAAGCACAGATATTGTTGCGATAATTCATGCAAGTGGAAATGAGAGCCAGAACCAGAATGGCGACAATAGATATGAAGGAATGGGAAGGGTATGGGACACATGGTGAGTAGAGTTGATGGTATCAGGGATCAAAAAGACAATGAATATATTTACACTAACGGTGTTTCCATTCTCAAAAATATTAGAAATGTGGAATTGAGTAAACTTTTTTTGAAGCGCAGCTAGGCTGAGCTATATTCAAGACTTACCTGTGAGTCATTTCCCTTGGCCTTGCCTCCCAACACTATTCCTATCATTTCATAAAGGAATACAGACCCAGCAGTTTCAGATTGTCTTATTTTTCAAGAGAAGCTAGAAATCGAGCTACTTTGTGATACCTTCCATTTTTAAATGTTAACAATTCCATTTTGTTATTGTTGTTGTTAACAAATAAAACATACTATGGACTAGACTTGGTTGCTAATTTGCAACCTGTTTCTAGAATTCTGTGTGCTGCTTTCTAAAATCACTTCAAAATATACCTCGAACCAAGAGGTAACATAATCCTTTTGAAGCCTCTCTGCATAATTTTTATCAGGAATTAATTAGCATGAAGTTCATAGAAAGGGTTTTTATAGTAGCTAATATTTTCCTTTTGTTGGAATGTTGATTTTAAAGTTACAACTCTTTTCTTGCTTCTTCCCAGCCAGGTCTCTAGACAAACTTTACAACTTTGCTGATTGCTCTGGACTCCACCTGATATTCGCTCTAAATGCACTGCGTCGTAATCCTAATAACTCCTGGAACAGTTCTAGTGCCCTGAGTCTGTTGAAGTACAGCGCCAGCAAAAAGTACAACATTTCTTGGGAACTGGGAAATGGTGAGTAAGGATGTTATTTCCTCTGAATTGACAAGATAAAAAATAAGTTGTTCTGGTGTATAGCTTTAGTTAAACTATCTACAGAGTACTAGCCCAGAAAACACTCCAAATATTTGGCCACTGAATTGACCTTCTAAATAGAAAAAGACTAAATAGTGAAGTACAGTAGATTTAGTGAATCTACACCTACTTGGAGCTGTGGTATCATTTGCTGTGTCGTTTCACTTCATATTAAGGACAATGCAAGAAACAGTTGAAAGAATATTATTGGCCAAAAGATCTGAATAGACATTTCTCCAAAGAAAAATATAAAAGGCCAAAAAAACACATGAAAAGATGTTTAGCATCTTTAGCCATCAGGGAAAAGCAAATCAAAACCACAATAAGATAGTATTTCATATCCACTAGGATGCCCATGATAAAAAGGGATAACAACTGTTGGCAGGGATGTGGTGAAATCAGAACCCCCATACACGTGGCCAGTGGGAATGTAAAACAGTGTAGCCACTTTGGAATACAGTCAGGCAGTTCCTCAAAAGTTAAATATAGAGTTCCAAATGACCTCATAATTCTACTCCTAGGTGTATATTTAAGAGAAATGAAAACATATGTTCAGAGAAAAACTTATATGTGGTAGCATTATTAATATGCTCCAGAAAGTGGAAGCAACCCAAATGTCCATCAACTGATAAATGGATAAATAAAATGTGGTATAGCCATATGATGGAATATTATTTGACCACAAAAAAGGAATGAAGCACTGATACACACTACAACATGGATGAACCTTGAAAAGATTATGCTAAATGAAAAAACCCAGTCACGTATTTATATAAAAGGTCCAAAATAGGTTAATCTAAAGAGACCACAGACTAGTGGCTGCCTATAGCTAGGGGTGGCCGAGATGAGAGGTAACTGCTAAAGGGTCTGAGGTTTCTTTGGGGGGTGAAAAAAAATGTTCTAAAATTTGTTGTGGTGATGATTGCACAACTGTGTAAATATACTTAAAACCATTGAATTAAATACATTAATTTGGTGAATTATATGGATATAAATTTTATCTCAGTACTGCTGTTACCAAAAAAAGAGAAAAATACTGTGTTTGTCTTTTCTATTTTATTTTATTTTTTTTTAATTAATTTTTTATTTTTTATATAAACATATATTTTTATCCCCAGGGGTACAGGTGTGTGTATCACCAGGTTTACACACTTCACAGCACTCACCAAAGCACATACCCTCCCCAATGTCCATAATCCCACCCCCTTCTCCCAAATCCCCTCCCCCCACCAACCCTCAGTTTGTTTTGTGAGATTAAGAGTCACTTATGGTTTGTCTTCCCATCCTCCGGGAACAAAATGTCTTTTCTATTTTAAAGGGCATACCATGCATATTTTCTGCCACCAGTACCAGTTGGTGACAAAAACCTTTGAGTTACCTCCTTAGGAGTTTATTTGTAATTGTTAACAATTTTTTCATCCTATTTTTACATAGTATTTAGTTTACATAGCAAGTCCAAATACTCTTCTATTTGGATCTTAAAGTGCTAAATGAAGAGCCCTTTAAGTATTTCCTCACTTCCTAGATGAGGAAATACATTGAAAAAGGTAAAGAGAATTGGTAAAGACAGCAGTAAATGCTAGATCTATGTCAGGAACTTGGAGCATTTAAGAAAATTTTTTTATTATAAAAAACTAAAAAAATTTTTTTTTTTATGTTCAGTTAACCACTGTATAGTACATCATTAGTTTTTTTTTTTTTAAGATTTTATTTATTTATTTGACAGACAGAGATCACAAGTAGGCAGAGAGGCAGGCAGAGAGAAGGAGGAGGAAGCAGGCTCCCCACAGAGCAGAGAGCCCAATGTGGGGCTTGATCCCAGGTCCCTGGGATCATGACCCAAGCCGAAGGCAGAGGCTTTAACCCACTGAGCCACCCAGGTGCCCCCATCATTAGTTTTTGATACAGTGTACAATGATTCATTAGTTAAGTATAACATCCAGTGCTCATCATAGCATATGCCCTCCTCAATACCCATCACCCTGTTACCCTCTCCCCCAACCCTCCTTCCTTCTGAAACCCCCAGATTGTTTCTCAGGATCCATAGTCTCTCAAGGTTCAATCTCTAATTTCTACCCCTTTGGATTTCTCTCCTTTCCCCTGTGGTCCTTCATGCTATTGCTTATGTTCCACATGAGTGAAACCATATGATAATTGTCTTTCTCTGCTTGACTTACTTCACTTAACATAATCACCTCCAGTTCCATCCATGTCGATGCAAATGGTGGCTATTCATTGTTTCTGATGGCTAAATAATATTCCATTGTGTATATGTATCACATCTTCTTTACCCGTCCATCTGCTGAAGGGCATCTCAGCTCCTTCCACATTTTGGCTATTGTGGACATTGCTGCTATGAACATTGGAGTGCACATGCCCCTTCTTTACACTATATCTGTATCTCTGGGGTATATATCCAGTAGTGCAATTGTTGGGTCATAGAATAGGTTTATTTTTAACATCTTGAGGAACCTCTATACTGTTTTCCAGAGTGGCTGTACCAACTTGCATTCCCACCGACAGTTTAAGAGGGTTCCCTTTCCTCCACATCCTCGCCAACATTTGTTTTTTCCAGTTTTGTTAATTTTTGCCATTCTAACTGGTGTAAGGTGGTATCGCATTGCGATTTTGATTTGTATTTCCCTGATTGCTGGTGATGTTGAGCATTTTCTCATGTGTCTGTTAACCATTTGTATGTCTTTTATGAAGAAGTGTACATGTCTTCTGCCCATTTGAGGACTGGGTTATTAGTTTTTTGAGTGTTGAGTTTGAGAAGTTCTTTATAGATCTTGGATATCTGTATCCAAGCCCTTCATCTGTAACGGGATTTGCAAATATTTTCTTCCATTCTGTGAGCTGCCTCTTAGATTTGTTGACTGTTTACTTTGCTGTGCAGAAACTTTTTATCTTGATGAAGTTCCAAAAGTTAATTTTTTTTCCCCACTTGCCTTTGGAGACATGTCTTGAAAGAAGTTACTGTGGCCAATGTTGAAGAGGTAACTCCCTATCTTCTCCTCTAGGATTTTGATGGATTCCTATCTCACATTGAGGTCTTTCAACTATTTTGAGTTTATCTTTGTGTATGGTGTAAGGGAGTGGTCCAGTTTCATCCTTCTATATGTAGCGGTCCAATTTTCCCAGCACTACTTATTGAAGAGACTGTCTTTTATCCATTGGATATTTTTTCCTGATTTGTCAAAGATTAATTGACTATAGAGTTGAGAGTCCATTTCTGTAGTCTCTATTTTGTTCCATTGTTCTATGTGTCTGTTTTGTGTCAATACCATGCTGTCTTGGTGATAACAGCTTTGTAATATAGCTTGAAGTCAGGCAATGTGATGCATTTGGGACTTCTAACAGAAAAGGAGCTAATCTATTTTATTACCCTATGAAGGTTTTTTAATGGTACTAAAACTTCTTAGTTTTCTTCACTTCCTTCAACTTTCATTCAACAAATACTTATTGACTTCCTAGTATTGTACCAAAGGTATAATATTTTGTAGAGATATAAAATATTTTTATATTTTGAGAGATATCTGAGTAAATAACAAATAAATAACCCTGCCTACATTCTAGTAGAGAAGATAGGTAATAAATAAGATTTGAAAACGGTTCATCATTATGTTCTCTCATACATTTTTGCCCTTTAGTAATTCAAATTGAAGTGTTCAACTTGACCCTATTCTTATTGTGACAATGAATTAATGTACCCCTGCCTTCAGTCCCTCCTATCCTGCTCTCTCACTTTCTCCTTTTCCCCTCTCTCACCTTCTTTCTCTCCCTTTCTTCCTCTTCATTTCACAATTCAGTTGTCAAATTTAAATATTTAAACAAACATCTTGGAAGTCCAATTTTAGAACATTTCCATCACTCCGAAAAGTTCCCTCATACGCATTTGCCCTCAATCCCTGTAACCATGCCCAGTCTCAGGAAATCTTAATCTGTTTCCCATCTATAGGTTTGTCTTTTATGGACACTTTCTTTAATTGGATTATATAATAGTCTCTTGCATCTGACTTCTTTCACCTACCATGTTTTTGAAGTTTATCCATGTTGTAGCATATAAAAGTAGCTCATTCCTTTTTATTGCTGAATAGTATTCCAGCGTATGGCTATATATCCCATTTTGCTTTTCCATTTACCAGATGATGGACATCTGCATTGTTTCTACTTTTGGGCTTTGATAAATAATACTGCTGTAAACATTCACTTATAAGTCTTTCTGTGGATATTTGCTTTTTTTTTTTCCTCCTAGGAAGATACCTAGGAGGGGTGTAGAGTTGCTAATTCATATGGTAAGTTTGTTTATTTTTTAACAACTGCCAACTATTTTCCTAGGTAGCTCTACCATTTTACATTTTCACTAGAAATGTGTAAGGATTCTAGTTTTTCTACATCTCTGGAAACACTTTAATGTCTGCTGATTATAACCATTATAGTGAGTTTGAAGTAGCATCTTAATATGGCTTTAATTAGCACTTCCTTAATGACAAATGATGTTGTGTGTCTTTTCATGTGCTTATCAGCCATTCTTATATCTTCTTTGGTGAAATGTCCACTCAAATCTTCTGCCCTTTTAAGTGAGTTACCTTATTGAGTTATAAAAGTTTTAAATATATTCTGGATACAAGTCCTTTGTCAAATATATGATTTGCAAAGATTTTCTCCAGTCTATAACTTCTCTTTGCACTTTCTTTATGGCATCTTTTGAAGTACAGAAGTTTTAAATTTTGATAAAGTTCAATTTATCAGTTTTTCATTTTATGGATTATCATTTCCTTGCTTAACTCTAAACCACAAAATTTTTTTTCTATATTTTCCTGTTAAAGTTTTATAGTTTTTGCTTTCACATTTGGGTATAAGATCCATTACAAGTTAATTTTGAATATGTTATGAAGTTTGAGTCTAAATTCATCTCTTAGCATGTGGATATCAGGTTGTCTCAACACTATTTAAAAGACTATACAATGTAAAAAAAGACTATACAATATCCCTATTGTATTCTCTTAACACTTTTGTCAAAGTAAACCAAAACTGGATTTATCTCTGGACTCCTAATTCTGTGCCACTGATCAGTACGTCTGTCCTTAGACTAGCACTACCTTGTCTTACATATAATGGCTTTGTAATGAGTTTTGAAATTGGGAAATATAAATCCTCCAACTTTGTTCTCTTTTAAAATTGTTTTGGCTATCCTAGGTGTTTGCATTTCCACACAGCATTTAATTTCCTCAACAAAACCTGCTGGAATTTTAATAGAGATAACATTGAATCTATAGATCATTTGGGGGAGAACTGCCATCTTAAGAATATTAAGTCTTCCTGTCTACGAACATAGATTATCTCCCCATTTACTCAACTTTTAATTTCAACAATGTTTTCTAGTTTAGTGAACAAGTTTTGCACTTTTTTGATGAAATTTAATCTTAAGTATTTTTTCTTTTTCATGCAATTATGAACGGAATTATTTTATTAATTTCATTTATGTATTGTGCATTGCTGGTATTTAGAAATACAGTTAATTTTATATATTGATCTTTTATCCTTCAGACTAGCTGAATGTGTTTTTTAGATCTTGTGTTTTTTCATCCCATGTGTGTGAGTTGTTTAAGGTTTTCTATATACAGGTTATATTGTCTGAGAATAAAGACTGTTTTACTTCTTTCTATCCAATTTAGATATTTTTTATTTATTTCGTGTCTGACTACACTGGCTAGAATCTCTAACATAAATGTTGAAGATAAGTGCAAGAGTACACATTCCTGCTTGTTCACAGTCTTGGGGAGAAAACATTAAATATTTCACTACAACGTATGATGTTTTACCATTAAGCATTCAGTATTTCATCATTAAATATGTGGGTTTTTCTAGGCTACTATTTATCAGATTGAAAAATTTCAAATATTGTTGAGAATATTTATCAGGAATGAGTGTTGTATTTTGTCAAATGCCTCTTTTTTGTACCTGTTGAGGTGATACTGTATTTTAGGTCAGACATTAATATGATATTTTACATTAGTTGGGTTTTTATATTAAATCAGTCTTGTGTATTCCCCTTGGCGATTGTATTGTAATACTTCTTATATATTGCTGAATTCAATCTGTAACTATTTTGCTGGGAATTTTTGAATTTATATTTATGAGAAACATTCATCCTTAATTTTCTTTTCTTATAATATCTTTGTCTGACTTTGGTATCAGGGGAATATTGGCCTCATAAAATGAATTCAGAAGTGTTTCTTTTTCCTCCATTTTCTGGAAGAGTTTATGAAGGATTGGTATTATTTCTTCCTCAAATATTTGATAGAATTCACCAATTAATCCATCGAGATCTGGGCTTTCTTCATGAAAATATTATTAATGATTAACTCAAAGTCTTCTGTTGTTATAAGCCTATACAGATTTTCTGTTTCTTTTTGGGTTGGTTTTAATAATTTGTATCTTTCTTGAAAATTTTTCATTTTATGTAAGTTGTCTAAATTAATGGCAGTACGTTGTTCATAGTAGTCCCTTATCTTTTTAATTACTGTGAGGTCCTTGGTGTCGTTTCTTCTTTCATTCCTAATTTTGGTAGTCTGTGACTTCTCTCTTTTGTTTCTTGGTCAGTCTAGATAGTATGTCAGTTGTGTTGATCTTTTCAAAGAACCAACTTTTGCTCTTACTGATTTTCTCTTATCTTTTTAATATCATTAATTTCTACTCTAATTTTTATTGTCTTGTTCCTTCTTGGTTTGGGTTTAGTTTTCTCTTTTTTTTTTTCTGCTTTCTTAAGATAGAAGCTTAGGTTATTAATTTGAGATCATTCTTTTTTTCTAATATGGGAGTCTTTTTTTCTCCTAAACAACAAAAATTTATTTTCTCTCTGTTCTGGAAGCCCATAGTCCAGGATCAGCAAGTATAAGCAGATCTGGTTTCTTCTGAGACTTTTCTTCTTGGTTTTCAGAGGGCCAAATTTTCACTCTTTGTTTCTCTAATTTTTTAAAACACTTTTTAGGAACAGTTTTAGGTTTACAGAAAATTTGAAAGAAAGGTAGACATATTTTTAATTCGTGAACCTACAATAATGCATCATAATCACCCTAAGTCTGTAGTTTATATTATGGTTCACTTTAGTGTGAATATATTGTGGATTTGGACAAATATACAATGATATATATCCCCACTATGGTGTTATAAAAGTGTTTTTACTGTCCTAAAAATCCTCTGTGATCCATCTGTTTATCCCTCCTTCCTGTCCCTAAACTTTGCCAACCATTACTCTTTCACTCTGTTCCTAATTTTGTTTTTCCTGGAATGTCAAATAGTTGGAATTATACAGTATGTAGCCTTTACAGATTAGCTTTTTTCACTTACTGGTAAACATTTAAGGTTCTTCCATACCTTTTCATGGCTTGTTACCTCATTTCTTTTTAGTGCTGAATAATAATCCTTTGTGTAGATGTACCACAGTTCATTTATCCACTCATCTACTGAAGGACATCTTCATTCTTCCAAGTTGTGACAATTATGAATACAGCTGCCTGTAAATTCATGTGTAGTCAAAAGTGAGGACATAAGATTTCAGCTCCCTTGCATAAATAACAGGGAGTACAATTGCTGCATCATATAGTAAGAATATGTTTTGTTTTGTAAGAAATCACCAAATTCTTCCAAAGTGACCATATTATTTTTCATTCCTGCCAGCAATGAATGAACATTCCTCTTGCCCCACATTCTACCTAGCTTTTGGTGCTACCAGTGTTAACAAATTTTGCCCATTCAAATAGGTATGTAGTGGTGATTAATTGCTGTGTTTTTTGTTGTTGTTGCTATTTTTTAAAGATTTTTTAAAAATTTATTTACTTGAGAGAGAGAGAGAGTAAGTGAGAAAGAGCATGAGCAGAGGGGGATGCATAGAGGGAGAAACAGACTCTACTGAGCTGAGAGCCCGATTGGTACTTGATCCCAAGACCCAGGGATCATGATCTGAGCTGAAGGCAGATGCCCAAACAGCCACCCAGGCATCCTTAATTGTTGTTTTAATTTGCATTTCCCTGATAACATATGTGGAACATCTTCTCATTTTTTTAATCTTTTCATATTTTTATTTGCCATCTGTGTATCTCATTTAGTGAGGTATCTACTGAAATCTTTGTCCCATTTTTAAATCAGGTTGCTTGTTTCTAAATTTTAAGAGATCTCTGTGTATTTTAGGTAACAGTTGTTTATCAGATATATCTTTTGCAAGTATTTTCTCCCAGTTTGTGACTTGTCTTCTCATTCTCATAACATTGTCTTTTGCAGAGCAAGTGTTTTTAATTTTAATGAAGTCCAGTTCATCAATTATTTCTTTCATGGATTGTGCCTTTGGTGTCATCCCATATGTTTTTACACATTATACTTTCATTTTAATTTTATTAAAAATATTTTCTAATTCCCCTTGTGATTCTTTTTTGACTCATGGATTATTTAACTTCCAAATATTTATAGATTCTCAAATTTCTTTCTGTTGAATTCTCTTTTAATTCTGTTGTAGTCAGGGCACATACATTATATAATTTAATCTTTTTAAATAGATGAGACTTGTTTTATATCTTACCATATGGTGTGTCCTGAAGGACATTCTATATGCACTAAAAAAAAGTAATGAATTTTCTACTGTTGTTGGGTGGAGTGTTGTATAGATATCAATCAGGTCAAGTTGGCTGATAGTGTTTTTCATGTTTTCTATATGCTAATTTTCTGGCTAGTTGCTCTATTAGTTACTGAGAATGTCTAGTTGCTCTATTAGTTACTGAGAATGTCTCAAATTATTGCTGGATTTTCTGTTTTTCTCTTCAATTATGCTTTAGGTATTCTGTTGTTGGTATGTCTATGTTTATAGTTGTTATATCTTCCTAAAAATTGTCCCTTTATCATTTAAAAATGCCCTGCATTATCCTAGTAACATTGTTGTCTTAAACATTGTTGCCTTAAAAAGTCTATTTTATCTGGTATTAGTCATTCCAACTCTCTTATGGTTACATGTTTCAATAGCATATCTTCTTCATCCTTTACTTTCAACCTATTTGTGTTTTCACAAAGAATGAAATTTTTTTTATTTGTGTCTTTTATTTTAAAGCCTGTCTCTTTAGTTGGATCTTAGATTTTTATTCAACCTGAAAACTTCTGCTTTTAATTGGAGTGTTCAATCCATTTACATTTAATGTAATTGTTGATATGGTTGAATTTATATTTACCATCATGGTGTTTTCCATTTATTTCATTTTTTATTCCTGTTTCTCCTGTACTACCTTTTTATTCAGAGAAGATATTATCTAAAATATTACTTTAATTTCTTTGTTTTTATTTATTTTTTTATTTTCATAGTAGTTTCTTATTGTAACACATCAGAACTCATTAATATCTACTTTAGAATAATACTAACTTAATTCCAGGTAACTACAGAAACTTTGCTCTGATAGAATTCAATTTCCCCCTCCTTTGCATCTTTATTATTCTAAATATTACATCTTCATGTATCATAAGCCCAATAACACAGTTTTATAATTTCTGTTTAATGTAACTGCTATTTAAATTAGTTAAGAAAAGAGTAATGGATATTTTCAACTGTCTTTTATATTTACTTATGTAGTTGCCATTACTGGTGTTCTCTATTCCTTTGTGTCATTTTGAGTCACCATCTGGTATCATTTCCTTTCAACCTGAAAGTGTCCATTTTTCATTTCTTGTAAGGCAGATTTTCTCACATCAAATTCTGTCCTTTGTTTTTCTGGTTAAGGTTTAAACTGCGCTTTCAGTTTTGAAGGATAGATTGCTACATATAGAATTCTTGGCTGACTTTTTTTTTTTTTATTTAGCATTTTGAGTATGTCATCCTACAGTCTTCTGGCCTCCATTATTTCTGGTAGAAATTCAGCTGATAATTTCCTTGTGTTCTTCTATATGTGAAAAGTCATTTTAGTTCCAAGATTTCCATTTGAAAACTTTTTTTTATAAACTCTGTCTCTTCAATCATACTTTCCTTTAATTTTATATTATTCCTGTTAGTTCTTTGAACATCTTTACAATAGTAGTTTTTAATTCCTTGCCCATGAAGTCTAACATTTGGGTCCCTTAGGAGATAGTTTCTATTGACTGCTTTTTTACTTGTTTATGGATCACACTATCTTATTTCTTTTCATGCTGTGATTTTTGTTCTTGTTGAAAACTATACATTCTAACTAATATGTTGGAACAACTCTGGATTCTGAATCCTCCATCCCAGAAGTTGTTTTGTTGTTTCTTTTTTGTTTGTTTAGCAATTTACATGGAATAACTCTGTAAAGTCTGTCTCTCTTGCATTGTTTAGCTGCTGATGTATCTTAAGTTTTTCTATTTTTTAAAATCATTTCTTAAGACCAGCTTCCTAAATGTTGTCCCTGAGTCAGCATAGCTTAATGGTGAGACAATGTTTGATTAGAGGTTGTGCTTACCTTGCACCAGTAAGGCTTCCATCTTTTGCAAATGGATCTGTGTGTGATTTGGAGAACATATTCCAAATTCAAACAGTTTCTAATTCTCACAGGCTTCTCCTTTCCGGCATGCCTTCTCATGTCTCCTTTATAAATGTGCTGTTTCACAATCATCTGCAAGTACATGGATAGTTAGTGCCCTCTCCAGTCTCTCCAGAGCATACACAGTCTTCCAGACTACAAGGGGTATGCATTTAAATTACAGATCTGCAATAGTGAGGCTGTCCATCTGAGACTGCAGTAACTGAGTTACTTATATTTAATTAGTGGGTCTGGTCACATGCAGAGATGTGTTCCTGCAGGTGTTGGACATTTTACATTGAGGAAACCATGTAGAATATGGTGAAGGGAGTAACATTAACTCCAGATAAACTATTTTTAAGTCAGGAGACACAGTGGTAAAAGCGATATCATATGTGTGAGCTTATCAAGGTCCACTGAGACTGACTTATTCCCTAAATCTCCCTGTTAAATTTCTTGAAAGTCTGCTGCACTACCAGTATCAAAATCTTAAGGTATCCAGGTATTGGCCTTACCTAGAGCACATGCTTAATTCCAAATCAAGTTAGCTCCCTCCAGCAGTGGAGTTGCTGGTTTTTAGGACTTTCTTTGTTCTTTTAGAACTACCAAGTTAATAGAAACTGAGAGAGTGTGTTGTGCTCTAAATTATTTCACCCGGCCACTTTGTTATTGAACATGAAGACTTTTTTCTTTTTGATACAATGGCCATCTTTATAAAGCTGTCCTTTGTTACCATTTGTATCAGTTTCCTAAGCCTGTTCATAAAAAATTACTGTAAGCTCAGTGGTATAAAACAACAGAAATGTATTCTCTCACAGTTCAGGGAACCAGAAGCCAGAAATCAGAGCATTGCCAGTATTGATTCCTTCTGGAGACTCTAAGGGAGAATCTATTCTGTCTCTTTCTTAGCTTTTAGTAGCTACTGCCAGCAATCCTTGGCATAGCAGCAACCCTCCAATCTTTGCCTCTTTCAACACATGGCCCTCTTCCCAGTGTGTCTGTGTACCTGAATTTCCCTCTCCATTCATTCTTTTTCTTTTTTTTTTTTTTTTTTTTTAGATTTTATTTATCTATTTATTTGACACAGAGAGAGAGAGAGAGACAGAGAGACAGGTAGGCAGAGAAGCAGGCAGAGGGAGAGCGAGAAGCAGGCTCCCTGCTGAGCAGAGAGCCTGACACGGGGCTCCATCCCAGGACCCTGAAATCATGACCTGAGCCAAAGGCAGAGGCTTAACCCACTGAGCCACCCAAGCGCCCCCCGCCATTCATTCTTTTATAAAGACACCAGTCACTGGATTTAGGGCATGCCCTAATCCCATATGACCTCATCTTAACTACATCTTCAAAGACTATTTCCAAATAAGGTCACATCTGAAGTTACAGGTAGATGTGAACTTTGGGGGACACTATTCAGTCCAGTAGAGCATTCTTATAAAGTATCACCCAAAAATCAGCACGATCCCTGTGTTGTGGATTAGGTGATCTTATATGAAGATTGTTTGAAAATGATTAGAAAGCTACAGTGGCATTTAACTTTTTGTTATGATAGTTCTTCAAGTTAAACTAGCTTACACTCTCTTTTTGGTTATTTTATTCACCTTGTTAAGAGAAAAGAAGAAAGTCTGTGGACAGGAAAGGGTTGGCAGAGTCTTACCCTTCTCAACTCTGACTTGCATGTCTGCTTTTAATCTAGAGCCAAATAACTATCGAACCATGCATGGCCGGGCGGTAAATGGCAGCCAGTTGGGAAAGGATTACATCCAGCTGAAGAGCCTGTTGCAACCCATCCGGATTTACTCCAGAGCCAGTTTGTATGGCCCTAATATTGGGCGGCCCAGGAAGAACGTCATTGCCCTCCTAGATGGGTAGGTCATATTTTTTAGCAGTTCTTGTAAGACTGTTCATAAATATAATGAATTAATGTATTTGTACTTTTCCAAGTTATTTGTGGTATTAAGAAGGATGGAGAGACTTTTTTCATAGTAACTTCCCCAGCTCTAAATCAGTGATTCTCCATCAAACAGCAGAAGAATTTTGCATCTCTCCAGGCTTTCCATAGTCAGCAGAAGGTAATGGGACTGGGGAAGGATGTCACAATCTCCTGGGCAGGCAGGAGGGGATTACATTGTCTTAAAAAGCGCATGTAATTATAGCATTTCATCACATTTTTATTTTTAAAAAGTCAAAATATTATTACTTTTTTCTTATGACCACTTATAGAGAATAAAGCTTGACAAAACCCTGGCCAATATAGCTGGATTAAAAAGTTTGGAAAAACTAATGCTACTTGTAGATGAAAGCATTACTTAACTGATAGATTCATTAGAAGATATCCTAGGGAATTGTTACCATGTTTAATTGATTTTGACTGAATCTAATAATCATCTTTAAGCACTGGCTATGGATGAGTCACTATGTTAAATGTTCTATGCCCAGTCCTATTGCTGGGCCAACCCAGATCGAATCCAAGCAAGTTAGATTCAGTTATACAGGGTGGGAGGGAACATCTGAGGGAATGGTGGGAGGTAGGCTGAAATTGAATGTTGAATCCAGGACCTAAAGTGGAGATGTGACTGGAGCAGAAAGGGTCAGAACTATGATGTTGGGAGAGTCAGAAGTTCCCCTGGAGTATAGAGTATGCACCAAGGTGCACCTGTTATGTGCAATCCTATCATACTCTTAGATAGCTATAGTTATTCCTGAAAAATTGAAAGATGAGTACCACTGAAGTGCACATTCCAAATGAGATTAGATAAATGTTATACAAGTACAAACAGAAATTATCAGGGGAGAGAAACCTTGGCCAACCTCTAAGATGGCCCTTGTGACTTGATGTCTCTTTAACTCTACCCTCCCTTTTGTGGTAGCTTAGTCTTAATCTAAGGCAATGAACATAGCAGACTTCACTGAAGGTTTGGGAAGGCACATGGATTAACACTGTAACAACATTAACAATCCAACATTTAATTTTAGGCATTTTCCTTTTTACAAAGTATCCCTAAGCCCTTAGTTCAGCTTCTGTCCTTTCCCCCCACCTTTTTCATTTCTTCCCTTCTCTCTCAGGAGGAACTTCCCCTTTTTTTACACAGCAATTTCATGACCTTGGTCTTATCCACAAATGCAGCTCTTAGTTTCCTTTTGCATACTTTCACTGAACTTTGAAATTAGTGTGTGTGTGTGTGTGTGTGTGTGTGTGTGTGTGTGTGTGTGTGATGGAGAAGGAGAGACTGATTTCATTTTATGTGTTACAATTAAGGGATAAGAACCACATGCATAGAACTTTATTAATACATAGTTCATAATACGTAATAAAGCAGGGCCAGTAACTATCTTTTTAACCCATGTAGTTATTCTTTTGGATTGTCCTTTTTCTTTAATGATTTGATCAGTGTATTGTCATGGAAGTGACAATGCCCTCTCAGTAACATGACCTACAGGGTTAATCATTTATTCATCCTACAAATGTTTCTTGAGTTAACTGCAATGTTCTGGTATTACATTAGGAACTAGGATTGTAATAATAAACAAAAACAGATACTTTCTCTGCCCTCATGGAGCATGCAAAATGATGAGACATAGACATTAATTAACTGATCTTAAAACTAGAACAATACCAAGGAAAGTTACATGGTTCTATGAATGACTATAAGGGGTGGCATTTGATTAAGTTAGGAGGTCATGGAGTATATGTGGGTTCCACTTCCTCATACATCCAAAAACCAATAGGACTCAAGAGACTAGAGAAAATCACTTAGGGAAAGGGATGGTACTGATGAGCACTTTTTAAAATTTTATGTGTTAGAAAAAAATGGAGATTTAACTTTCTTAATGTGATTTTACTAAATTTATAGTGAATTCTAACTTGAAACACATAAATATTCCCAGCAACTCAACCAACAATAACAAAAATGTCAGCACTCTAAATTACCAGCTCTGTAGTATCTTCCAGTACTCCTGGTTATACAGACATAATTTTACATAGTTATGATCATTCTATATGCATCATTTTGAGTTCTGCATTTTTAACTCATTGCTTTATATTGCCCTTTTTAATTTCTACATAGTTCTCATATTTGTCATTCTTAATAGCAATAAGATATCCCATTGCATTAATGTACCGAAGTCTGCTTAAACGTTCCCTCACTGTTGGGCATTTGGGCTGTTTCCAGTTTTTGTCTGTAATATATAGTACAGCTATAAACATCTTTATACAAATAGGTTTTTTATTTCTTTTGAATTATATCCTTGGGCTATGTTCCAAAAAGTTTCTGGGTCAAAGAACATGGTAATTTTTATGGCTTTTTTATTTGTTGCCAAATTTCTTTTCAGAACAACTTCACCAGGTTGTAGGGCAGCAATGTATTAGTACATCTTATCCCCCAATACCCCACAGCAGTGATTATAGTCATTTTTAAAAATTTACTCTATTTTAATTAATGCAAGACTGTGTCTCTATTTAAATTTGAATTCTGTTAACTATGGGAGGAATTGAACATCTTCCAAAACCTTATGTTGTCTCCTTTCCCCCATCCCAGGTTTGGTTAATAACACTATAACCATTTTGCCTGAGGTGCAGACCAGGAGGCCATTTTACATTCATTCCTCTCCTTTTTCACATAGTCCATTAGTTAATTATTAACTTCTGTTATTTCTGACTTCTTAGTATCACTCACATCCCATCTTCTTTTCAATTTTATTTTAGACCTTATCCTTCTTCTTCCTGAATGGTTTCTCTATATCTAGTGTCAGACTCTAATAATTTCTCCATATAGATTTTCTGAGTAGTTTTTTTAAAAAAAATACAACATGAGGTCAGATCTCTCTTGCTTGAAGTCTGGATGCTTTCACAAGCACCCCGGCCTATAGGGTCCAGTGACTGCCTCACTTTGCAGCTAGCAATCAGCTATACCTCTCTGCACAGCCTGCCCTTAGCTACATCAAAGTACATGTAAATTTTGGGAGAGGTTATACACATTTTACCTTTGCCCCTTTTTATTTTGTGTCATTTTCTTTGGAATGTCACTCTCCTCTCATTTTTCCTCCTTCCAATAAGTGTTCTCTGACATTCTCAGGCAGGACTTTTTATCATCTCCTCTGTCCTTATAATAGCATTTTGTTTTTTGTATTCTTTTTGTTAGCACTTATCAAATTACTGATAAATTATTTATTTACATATCTGCCTTCCCTGGTAGACTGTGCACTAGGACCAGGACCTAGTCTGTTTATTCATTTAGCCTCAGAACCTATGAATATAGTAGGTGTGTTATAAATGCTTGTTGAATGAATACTGTCTTATTCAACAGATGGTTCTAAATTCCTTGATTTGAATGTGATCAGTATGCACAAATATGATTGTGAAGCATTGAAAATCATTATATAGTGATTTAAGGAATTTGTGGTAATTTATGTAAATCATTATATTTAGTTTCAGTTTTAGAGAACTAAGCTTTTTTACTTAGGCAGTTATAGGACTAAACAGAATTACCTTCCCAATTAGGATATAACTCCAGTTTGACAGAGATGGAATCTTCATGTTTATTTCTTCAGGACTAGCATATTGGAAGTACCTAATAAAATGCTTGTTTTATTATTTTCATTTCCTCATTTGTGAACTGGCCATTTTAGACAGTGATTTTTTTTAAAAAGATTTTATTTATTTATTTGTCAGAGAGAGAGAGTGTGTGTGTAAGCAAGAAGGCAGCAGGCAGAGGGAGAAGCAGGCTCCCTGATGAGCAAGGAGCCCAATGTAGGACTCTATCCCAGGACACTGGGATCATGACCTGAGCTGAAGGCAGATGCTTAATGACCTGAGCCATGCCTGGCTCAGTAGTCAGTGAGGTTTTTTTAATCTAAAAGGGTAAGAATTGGTAAATAATTGGTTTTTAGTGTTACATCAGTTTTCTGTTTTTCTTTTGTAATCTTGTACACATCATCTATATAATGACAATTTTATCTTAATCTGTTGCTTTTCTTATTACTTTGAAACATGTTTTTATTGTTTCAGACGTTCATTTTTATTAAAATTGTTCTTGTCTGCGTTCTTATTGATAGTCTTTTCAGTTTCTTCCCTTACACATTTCGTTTCCATCTAGGCTTCCTAAAGTTTAAATTTTCGGTGTTAGGCTCTTTTAAGTTATTTGGAGTTTGTTGCTGTATCTGCTATAGAGTAAGGAGCTAATCTATTTTTGCCAATATGGCATGTCAAGAAAAACAGCAATTCATGGAAAGTGTGTTTATTGGGCCTTTTTTCAGGCCTTTACATCCTAGTGAGATGACTACTAAATTTCCTCTCAATAAATATTTATTGAACACCTACTTTGTATTTGAGTAGAGAGAAGAAAATTGTAGAGACTCTAGGTAGGTAGAGATTCTAGGTCATGTTTGTCAATGTCCTGAATAAGAACTAAGCGTAAAGCATTTGAGGAATAGAAGAATGGGGAGTACAGTGAGCAAAAAGAGAATGGTAGAAGGTGAGAACACACAGATGGGCTAGGACAGGATCATTACTGGACTATGTATACCATGGTAAAGAAGTTGTGTATTTATTTTATAAGCAATGGAAAGCCACTACAGAGTTTTTGTAAGAGCAGTGACATATACTAAAGTCTGCTCTATTCCCTGTGCCAAATAGGTTTCAGAGTGCAAAAGTAAGGGATCAAAAGAGCTCAGTAAGAATTCCATTTCATTACAAGATGATGGTAGACTGGGTTAAAGTAATGGCAGAGAAGATAAAGAGAAATTAGGGTAGATATGATTTATTGATGGATATCTCAGTAAAGTGGGGGTGAGTTAATAAAGGATGACTTCCTCCTTTTGGACAGTTAATCTCTCTCTTTCAAGGGCCATCACATGCAGAAAAGGGAGCTTTTCAAAAGGAAGTGACGCCAAGATGAACATACTTTCATATTCAGGGAGTACTATCCCTGGAGCAACAAAAGATGGCTTTAAAAAAATATTGGGTGTGTTTCAACTTCAGGAGGCATACCTGAGCACAGGATACCTGAGCACAAGCTCCATTTCCTCTTGGAACTACCATCCCAACTCCTATTAAAAATTGATAAAGAATAAATCCATAATAATAAACTCACAACAGAGGGATCATAAGCAGATGAGAGATTTTTGACAAATTTCTCTAAGAGAGTAAGCAGATGGAAGGCCTTTGACAGCTTAAGCAGAGTGAAGAAGTAGCAACCCAGAGAACATAGGCTCTGGGAAAAGATAGCTAGTCCATCTAGAAGATAGCCTCAGAGTCAGGAGGAGTTGGGGTGAGAAAGGGGGACCAAGCCAAGGGGTTTATATAAAAGTTTGTCTGAAGTGGAACTTCTCTTATAGTTCAGCTTTCCCCTCCATCATTTAAGTCATCTACACTGCCCATACAGAGTAAAGATAGCTCAATCTCTCCAACCCAAGATTTAGAAGTTCACCAAAGAAAGTGAAGGGATTGCCTAGGGATAAGCTAGTTCCGCTAAAATGGAGTTGATCCTGCATAGTAAATCACTGAGATAAAGCATATGCCCTAGCCAAAAGGCTGTTTGTGCCCCACGTTACTCCCTCTCTAAAGTGAAGTGTGCTGGTGAACAAGCTCTGCCCACAAAATAGAGATCCCAGTGAAAGGAAAGACTTATCTAAAAAGCCTAAATATTCAACAGCTGAGAAAAATCTGTACCTGCTACCTAGAAGAATCTACTTAGTCTTCACTTGTTAAATATGGATAGCCAAAGATCACAAGACATAAGAAGGAAACCAGTAGCATGAGAAAGAAAACCCAAGATAAATAAATAAAAAAACTGACCCAGAAGAACTATAATTCAAGATCAGAATTTTAAAAATAAAAATGTGAAATTAGTATTATTATAAAGATATGGGAAGATATTGCACTTACCAGATAAAAATACATTTCTATGGAAAAAAAGGTACAAAGAGAATAAAAAGATATTTTTTAAAACTAAACTTAAATTACTGAAATTAAGTCCAGTGAAGTTTAGACAGTGATTTCTTAGGTACATCACTAAAAATATAAGGAAAAAAAGAAAGCATTGATTAATTGGACCTCATCAAAATTAAGAAGTTTTATGTATCGAATGATACTATCAAGAATGTGAACACACAGAATGGGAGAAAATATTTGCAAGTCATATATCTGATAAGTGACTTGTAGCCAAGATATACAGTAAGAACTCTTACAAATTAACAATAAAAAGACACATACCCCATTTTAAAAATGAGCAAAAGGGACTTGAACAGACATTTCTCCAGTGAAGCTATGCAAATGTCCAGTAAACACAAGAATGTATGCTTAGTATCATTAGTCATTAGGGAAATGCAAATCAAAATCACAATGAGATACCACTTCATATCCATTGGAATGGTCAAAATAAAAAAATATAAGCAAGAATAAATATTGGAGAAAAGAAAAAGAATACATATTGGAGAAAACTTGGAGAAATTGGAAATTTCATTCACTGCTGGTGGGACTGTAATATGGTGCAGCTGCTTTAGAAAACAGTCTGGTAGTTACTCAGAAAGTTGAACACGGAGTTACCATTATGATTAGCAATTTGACTCCTAGGTATATACCCAAGAGAAATGAAAATGTATGTTCATAAAAACATGTATAAATATTCATCGTGCATTACTCATAATAGCCAAAAAGTAGGAACAACCCAAATATCCTTAACTGATGAATGGATAAATAAAAAGTGGCATATCCATACATTGGACTATTATTTGACAATAAAAAGAAATGAAATACCAATACAGGTTACAACATGGATGAAGCTTGAAAACGTTACGCTAGCAGAAAGAAGGCAATTGCAAAAGGACCAACATTGTATGATTTCCTTTATATGAAATGAACAGAATAGGCAATCGATAGAGACGAGAAGTAGATTAGTGGTGGGTCAGGGCTGGTGGAGGTTGTGGAGAAATGGGAAGTGACTCTTCATAGATACAGGGTTTCTTTCTGAAATTAAATATTCTAGAATTAGATTGTATTAGTGCTTCCACAACCTTGTAAATAACTATTGAGTTGTACACTTCAAGTGTATATTTAAATAAATTTGTATTGAATCATATCTCCAAAAATCTCTTAAGAGTCCAATAAAATAATTGGAAGAGAAAATCTCCCATACACAGAGCTTTAGACAGGCATAGAAAATTTGAGATAAAATGTTACTAATATAGAGGATCATTTCAAGATACTCAACAGCTATCTCACAGAAGATCCAGATCCAGAAATAAAGAAAATTATGGTTACTGAAAGGAAGGAAAACTTTATCAACCTTTACAATGTAAAACTAAAGAGACAAGTGACAGAAAATAGATGATAGAAATGGAGAGAAGAAATCATATAATGTATGTGGAGTCAGACAATATTGTCTAAACCATTGAAATAATTGATAGGGAAGTGGAGAAATGGGGTCTCAGTTAAGCAAGAACAATGAGTTAACTTTTGGTTAGAAAGACTTATGGTACCGTTTCCTTAAATGTGCTCTGGAGAATATCAGTTTTGCAGAATATTAACATTATGTTGGGGGAGGAGAGATAAAACGTTCCATGGTCTAATAATTCGGAGAAATACTGGGATTCACAAATGTTCTGAAACACTTCCTGACACCTTTACTACATTAGTTTACATTCTGAATCTCCAAGAAGGAGAGTTAGCATGCAGAATTTCTTACATTTATTTGACCAGAGTCTTATTTTCAGAACCATCTTGAGAGACTAGTGTTCCACGAGTATGTCTGGACAACTTGGAATGTGAACCCTGCTTTGGGGGAGGGATGGTGATAGAGCAGACAATAACAAAAGAATTATCATTTGGAGAGTTTGGAATCTGGGTTGCATTAACAGTCTTGTTATCAGTGCACTTGCTTCCATTCTTGCCTTCTCTAATCTATTCACTACTCAGGTATCAGAAAATCTTCTGCAAACATATAATTCACACAACCTAAGTCTCTTGCTAAAGACTCTTAATGACTTTTTATTACTTTTAGAATAAAATTCAATCTCCCTACCATGTCTACAAGGCTCTGCCGTGAATAATCTGACTGCTACCCAGCTCTTCATTCTTATCTTCTTCAGTTTTTTCTTTTTCTCACTTCATTCATGCCTCATTGGCTTAGTATGTGCTAGGCTTCTCTTTACTTGGGGCCTTCACATATGTTCTTCTTTCTAGAGTGTTCTCCCTGCTTGCCACATGGCCAGTTTCTCCTCATCTATCAGAGACTTTCCTTAAGTAATTGATCTAAGTAATTCTTTATCAACACACTCTGTTGGTTCTCTTTTTAGCATTTATCACAGTATAAAACTACATATTTATTGTATGTTTATTTGTTGGTTAAAGACTACAAACTCCGTGAGGGTGGAATGTATGTCTGTTGTATTTACCAGTGTATAAGCAGTGCCAGCAATAAGTCTAATGCATAGCAGGTACTCAAATGTGTTGAATGAAGGAAAAATGTAAAAAAAAAGTTATTCTAACATTCTACAGAGGTGCTAGTGGAATATTCTAACCTGAACCTGTGTTAGAACAGAAAGCTAGACAGGGCCTTTAGCTCCCATGGCAGTCCAAAGAGCTGTGGAAAATATTCTAATCTGGGCAATGAGGATATAAGCAAAAGACAATTAGGCAGCAAAAAATGGCCTCCTCCATCACAGCAGACCACATGATTTATGTTATATGCTCAATGGTCTACCAACCAGAAACAAAATTTTCCTTTTTATACCAAGAATTTCTTTTTTTTTTTTAAAGCAAATTTATTTTATTTTATTATTATCAATATCATTATTTAAAACAAGAGAATGTGTGTGTGGGAATTGGGGGTGGGGGGTTGGGGAGGAGGGGCAAAAAGGGAGAGAGAATCTGAGCAGGCTTCACGCCCAGTGTGAAGCCTGACATAGGGCTCATTCTCAAAGCCCTGAGATCATGACCTGAACTAAAATCAAGAGTTGGACGCTTAACCAAATGAGCCACCCAGGTGCCCCAAGCAAATTTATTTATTTATTTATCTTTCCAGTTTTTTAGATTTTAAATTCAATTAATTAACATATAATGTATTATTTGTTTCAGGGGTACAGGTCTGTGAGATTCATCATTCTTATATCCAGAATTTCTGTCTTTAGTTGTGTCTAATTCCTCTTCTATGTGGAAGACTGATTTTTAGGCTACATTTGTACTTAAAGCATAGATAGAATGAAGGCTGTATGGGTGGATAAGGATGAAAGCTTCTCTATGCTCCTATTACTGGGCTCCCATTATGACTTTTATGGGCCATAAGTATTTTTTACTTCATGAGTCCCCTCCATAAAAACATTAAAACAACAACCTGTTTTCTACTACAGGGAGTAGGATTGGGGGGAAAAATAGCGGGATGGTGAAGAGCATGCACTTTGCAACTAGATGAGATCCAGGACAGTGACTCACTAGGTCATTTTGAGGAATTGTTTAATGCCTGTAAAATTGGTCTTTTCATCTGTCAAGTGGGACTTATTAAATTACTTATTTCTTAGGTTTATTTTAGAGTTAAATGAAATAAAGTGCTCAGCACAATTCCTGGCACGATTGACACATAAAAGAATATCAACCACTATTGTTAAGAAGAACAAGTATATTTCAAAGTTGAAAAGGCAGGTTTTTCCCTTTTTTTGTTTGTTTGTTTTTGCACATAACTTTATGTAGCTTTGCAAGAAGTTTAGAGAATTGAGTGCATATAGGAACTAGAGATTAGCTACAATAACATGCCAGGATAATGAGCAGAATCGCAGCTCTACCTCCTATGTAGAAACCACCACATTCTCATTTGGAGTGGGAAAAATGCACAGCTGGGGACAATTTGGTGTACAGAGTAATTATTACAATGTTATTCCTAATAATTGTTCTGTTTTATTTCAACTGTGAAAGAGTTATATGACTTGACCAAACTATAGGAGGAGAGAACAATTTATTTCTCTTAGTTCATAAGAAAAGAGTTTTCATCTCTGCCTCTAGAGAGGAAAGGCCCCCAGCAGCTGTTTAGTACTCATTAACAAGGAAGCATTGGCTACTTCAAGTCTGCTCCCTAGCTAAGCACTGTGTTAGTGACTACAGCTTTTAAACTTGCTTTCTTCCCGCCCCACCCCCCTGCCCCAGGAAAGAACTTCTTTCCTGATTAGAGAAACAATCTAATTCTTTCCCCAAATCCAAGGTCATCAATTATTCCCATTATGATGAAGATGTTTCTCTCTTCTTCCAATGTCAGAGAAGTCAGATGGGGTTAGAAAGAATATTGGAGGAGACTGGAGTCCTGCGATATAGACTTAGATTTGACACAGATATTCTTCCTCACTTTCTTATTTTTCCATTTATTTTCTCATTATTTTTTCTTCTACTTTCTCTTAGAACCCTACTCTCTCTCCTCCAAGAATGGCCTAGGCACTACTAAATCAAAATCTGTTGAAGGTGTGGCCCATGGCCCTCCTCCTGCATTGGAAGAACCGGGAGAGTTTCTTAAAAATGCAGCATGATTCCTAAGCTCCAGCCTAGACCTACCAAACCAGAATATGGTGAGATGAGACCTAGATTTTGGATTTTGAACAGCAACTCCAAGGAGTTCTTTGCACACCAAAGCATAAGAACCACTGCCCTGTAATATAGGCAGAGCGGGTTTTATTTTTATTTTACAGATCACGGAATGGAGATGCACAGACATTAAATTTTTCCAAACTCACATTTTTTCAGTGCCAACAGTATGCCAGGCAGTAGCCTTACTTCTTCATGCATGTTATCTTGTTAATCTTCACAAGGCCTTGAGAAGTAGGTGCTGTTTCCTCCATTTGAAATGGTTTAGAGAGATTAAACAAGGTACCCAAGGCCACATAGGTAGTAAGCTTTGGAGCCAAGTCCTAAATCAGGTATCTTTCTGACTCCTAGGCCTGTGGTCTTTCTACTGTGTGGTACTATTTTCTTGAATCTTTGTATTTTAACAAAGCCACATGGTCTGGCATACTAGAAAAAATATATATAATCCTTTCCTACCTTAGTTCCACTGTGTTCACGCTCCCAGACTCAGATTCATACCAAGGCTTGAGCTTTTGGAAAGTTTAGTTTTACATGTGAAATTTATCATGACATCTTGATGCATTTTTCCTCCTTCCCATCAGGCTCCACAGCCAGGGCAAATCATATCAGGTCAGTAATACCCTTCTTTGCTTGAATCCAACTCTTAAGGACTTCCTTAGCAGCATTTTAGACTGTCAAGACATGTCTATGATAATACTCCCCTAACCAGCGCCTTCCAGCTCCAGCCATAGCCTTCCAGGTCTGTTTCAACATCGTCTCTCATCATCCTCCACCCCCTGCCATTTGCCTTCATTTTAATCAAACAAACTTGTTTTGTCCTTTATGTATTATTACCTCCCATCTGCCTCCATTTTGTTCCAAACATTTTGTTATAGTCTCTCTCCTTTTAATTCCCCATTAGCAGTAAATAGGCTTCATCCTGGGGGCCAGTTCCAGGTAATAGTGTCTGGTACCCTGATTAGTAGGTCAATTCTAAGGTTAATGAGACAATATTGAGTTCTATTACCAATATCTACCATGGGCTTCAAAAAGGGGGACAGCACTACACACATCACTAATTTGCTATCTCTGCATAGTTAAAACAAGGGCTTTAGACTCAGAAGTGGGTTAGAATTTCAGCTCTGCAACTTATAACCTGGGTGATCTTGAGCACAGTTTCTTTATCTATAAAATGAAAGTGATAATACAACCTTACAGTGTTCTACATTATATAAACCACTTACCAAATGCCTATCAATTAGTATACGGTAGCTAACTTATTTTTTTCTTTCTTATTCAAGATTGCCCTTAAATTAAATCTCATGGATATAAATTTTATTGGCAAGAAAGATTGGTTGAAGAAACTCATCCATCTCAAATTCCATTATATTAAAAACTCTATAAATCTATCAAATTGGAGGAATAATATGGTAGAAGGAAAGCCTAAATAGAGAGCTGCACTAGCAATAAAGTCAATGAACATACAGCCATGCTATTTATCAGCTTACTGCCAATGTAATATTATATATAAATAGGGGTAGGGAGGAAAAAGGGAAGGAAGGGAGTGAAAGGGAGAGGAAGTGAATGAGGGAAAAAGAAAGAGAGAAAGAGAGAGAGAGATTAATAAAATTATCATTTGTTCTATGCAGTACCTAGTATGTATAGCTCAATATAGAACTAGCCATGGAAGAACAAGTGGCTTTGGACCAAATGGATGATGCCTGGCTTGCCATAATTCAAGATGAGTAATTTCCTCACAGGTTTTTCCTAGGCTTTGTGTAGAATGGCTGTCACATCTTATTCATGCTAGTTACATAACCAAAGTTCTCTTTGTGGACAAGAGAAAAAAGATCAACTACCACTCTCTTACTGAAGGTTTTACTCATTTAGAAATCTGGTTCCTTGTGAAGGATTTATCCTCCTTCCTGGAGCAAAATTCAGACTCCAGATTTTAGGGTTGCATTCTGTGGTCCAGAAGTAGAAATCAAACCCCAAAGACCATGAATAAAGATGTGCCTTATTATAAGAGAGAGCCGTGATATGCCCTGGGAGAGAAGGTTCAACAATATTTCAGATACGTCATATGTGCAGGTGGATAACAAAGGAAAGAAATTCTCCCAGATTTGGGATCTCTTGGGGGAGGAAAAGGAACTTACAACGAAAGGGGATATTTTGTTCTTTTCCATAGCAGCAGATTGTCTCCAATGGGAAAGATTCCCCAAAACTGAGAGGTCTGCCTGGCACTGGCGAATTTCCTTTGATACAAGTCTCTGCCCTTTCACTCTCTTACCCTTCTTTGTATGACTGGATGTCAGCATCAGGGCAGACATCTTCTGTTCTCTGGGATAATCATCTGGGATTTCTGTCTTCATAATTCAGGTATAGAGACATCCAGCCTTGGAAAACCAAGATCTTGCCCTTTTTGTTATTCACATCCTGGGTCATCTTTTACTTGCACATTCATAGACCTAAATCTAGGGATTAGAATGGAAGTGGATGGCTGAAAATCCTTGGATAATACAAGACACTAAACGGAATTTCACTTTCCCAGAGGTATTTCACTCCTGACAGCGCTAGTCTGTGTGCGTGTTATTCCACCTTTAAAATTACTGTTGTGGAGCATTCTGCAGCTGTGTTGAAGTTACTCATTTATGTGGTTTGGGCCAGTTTCTGAGAAACAGACAGAATGAGAGAGCAGAAGAATCCATCAATGTTAGATTTGAACAAAGAAAATTATGATATTTTTGGACTTGTTTTCTTCCACGTTGCCAATATAGATATAAAAATAAAGGATAGAAATGATACAGATTACAGGGTAGTTATAGAGAGTCCTAATTTTCAGGGAAGGGGCATGGGAATGGGGAGCATTCCCCAAACTCATTGACTTAAAATGTCTCTTCCTTGGGGTGTTGTCTAATTGTTTTCCTTTATGTGTTATTTCTGTGGTTGTTTTCTCTTCCTCTATATTAGAAAAAATCATGTTAAAGACTTCTGAAAACAGAACATTTGTTCATTTGAGATGAGTTCTTTACACTTCTCAAAAAACAAGGGTATCTTTGGTCATTTTGGTAGAATTTGGAAATGCATATTTTGTTTGACATTATTTGTGAATTAGATTTTTCCTCCTCAGAATAAGTGTAGAAATGCTTCCATATGTTTGAAGTTGGTTTCCTCATTTTACTAAGAGGGAAAAAAGAAGAATGTAGTTTATAGTGATTTTCATGTGAATACATATTTAATAATGCTGTTTCCTCAAAGCTAAAGCAGCTTTTCTCCTGCTTCAATATGCTACCAAAGTTAAGAAGATAACATCATTTGTTTCAAAGTATTAAATTGTAATTGAGATATTTTTAATATAATGAAACTAAACTATATTTTAGTATTTAATTTCTTATCTGAAATAGAATTTTAGGTGAGGATCTGACTTTAATTTTTTTTCCCCAAATAGCCACAAATCACATATCATCATTAAAGAAATGTTTCAGTTTTTCAAATACTAAATTATTTTCCATGTAATAAATTCTTCTATATAACTTTTTAAAAAGTCTATTCCATAGATCTCCTTACCAATTCCTAATCTCTTTAATAGTTCCTAAGATCTCCTTTCTAATTCCTAGGAATGTTTTAATAATTGTGGGTTTTATGGTATATTTTAATATACAGTAGATCAAACAAATGTCCCTTCATTATTCCAATTTTAAAGAATATTCTTGGCTTCTTCTATGTGAATGTTAGAATGATTTTATGAAGTTTCAAAAATATCTACTGGGATTTTTAAAATTAGAATTTCATTAAACCCATAAATTAGTTTAGGGAGAATAATTGATTTTCCTATCCAGGATCACAGTAAGTCTTTTCCTTTATTCAATAGTAAAGTATTTCTCTGAAAACTATAATATTCTATATAAAGGTCCAGTCTATTTTATACTTAATTACAGATTTTATGTATTTTTTTTTTGAGGGATGTGGGATAGGTTAAGGCGGAGAAAACATTAGACTTACTCTAAATTTTCCTAACTCAGTTTTCCCATTCTTTTTATAATGCTACTTTTAATAATGGAAAGTTAGTTACGAAGTTAATCATCAACTTATAGCAGAACAAACTATCCAATACATATGAGGATCTCCATATTATAATACCACAAAGAACCAATTTCCAACTTTTAAGACACCAAATTAGATGTGTTCTTAATTGCCTATCCAGAGCCTTTTGGCCAAGCAGGGCATTGATGATATTTTTTCCTCCTTATTTTCTTGTAAAGGCATAGCTGTTATCATCAGTGACTATTTACTTCAAGTTCTTTAAGGCATATTCAAGAGGATTGGAATACATTCAGTGATACCAGCATCAAAAATCTGTTCCTAGGTTGCCCATCTTGGGCAATGGCATTACTACAATTAAAACCCAGTGCTGCTGTTCCTGATGAGATCCCCCCTCTTGAGGGTGATGAGGATGCCTCTCGCATGGAAGAAGTAGATTAGTTCTTCCTGCAGACCTTGAGCCCTCTGTATAGTGTCCCCTTGGCTCCCCAGCAGCCGGGAGTGGCCCTGTTCACCTGGTTCCCTCTGCTGTCTAGTGGTTTTTTTTTTTTTTTTTTTCTTCCTCCTGTCTTTGAGGCAGGAAAGAAGGCCCTAAAGCCCTATCCCTTCTGATTATTTGACAAGGGGTTTGGATGTGTATTGTGTTTTTTTTGTTTGTTTATTTTGTTCTGAGATTAAAGTATGTAAAATAAAGAAGATACAGTTTTATACAAAAAAAAAAAAAAAAAAAAAAAAAACTTTGGGCTCCTCTCTTTTGTTTCCTGCCCAACTAGGCTCACCCATCCAGTCCTCTTGAGTGCTCCACCAGTCTTACTCAATGGCTCTCTTTTCATTCTCATATTTTCAAGCATCCCCTCTTTCTGAAGTCATCTCCTATCAGTTTGTCCACACAAGTACTTTTCACATTTACCCAGTCAGAGTCATCTTCCTGACACTCAAATCTAATTCCCCTCATTTGTTTAAACACAGGATAAATCCAAAAAAATATAAATGAAAAGAGCCAGCTGTATTTTGCAATGTTATGTTGGGTACTAGTTATACAAAGATAAATAGGAGCTGGACTTATACCTAGTTATTAAGGGATAAAGGCCAGACTTGGTAGCATCACAGCGTAGCCGCTAGTGACCGGAACAGACTAAGTTCCTGCCATTCCCTTACCTGTCTCTTGACATCAGCCAAGAGGGACTCCTGAGAATACATTCACCTTGACTCTACCTTGTTTTGCCCATTCTTCATGGCAAAAATCGTACCCTTCTTTGCATGCCAAATTCAGTGTCATCTGCGATGTGAAGCTTTTCTCAATGTTTCTCTCACTTCTAACACCATACAGGGTAGAGCTAACTGCTTCCTTGACAGCTGTACCTCGGAAGTTTGTACTCTGATAGAAACTGATAGCTGATTGTCTCCAGTTCTGTCTTCTGGCTTTATGGTTTTTGTCTTGTAGCAGAAGCCCTGGATCAGTCTCCTTTGATACCCTTCCTATTCTCTTACAAGTAGGCACTATAATGCTCAAGTCTGCAAGGAAGCCAATAAGCAAAGAAGGTGCTCAGGTTTTTGTTATTTGTTTTGTTTTTTCTTTTTTTGGATAAATTGGTAATATTTTCTCAAGGCAAAAGTTCAACTTATTTTTTGCACTTCTGAGTCTCTTTTGAGTCTACTTCTGAGTCTCAGTGAAAGCAGCTTGGAGGCAGCATAGAATCCGGGAAGGAGGGTTGGGTTTGGAGTGAGAGAACCTGGGCTTAGTCCAAACTAGCTCTATGAATTTGAGAAAGTCATAGAACATCCAGAAAGCAAAGCTTCCTCCAGTATAAATTCGGAATATTTACTACCTACCACGTTTGTATGTGAAATTATACATATAAGAAGCTGAAAAGCATTTTATAATGATAAAGCACTATAAATGTCAGTGTTATTTTTATTATGGTTGTTTTATATGTAAATGAAGACAGTGTTACATAAAATATTTCTGTTTTGGAAATACTCCAGCTGGTATTTATTGCTTTGCCTGGTCTTGCCCTGCTTCTCCAGGAATGCTACTAGGAGGGGTGACCTGACTCTATAAAAATGGCTGTTTGGGATGTCTAGAGCCACTACTTCTCTAGCCAGTAGAGAAGTTAGTAATCTGCATAATGGAATCAATAATATCCATCTTACTAAGCAAAATAGCTTTGAGAATTATAAGAAATAACACATGAATGACTGGTACTCAGTAGGTACTCAACATGTGTTATATTCCTTCCAATCTCCATTTACGTTTTAGTCTTGCCCATCAAACCAGTTCCGTTCCTGATCACCCTTATGTTCCATTTCCCATATTCTTGCTCCTGGACTGCTGAATGGTACTGGAGAAAAGAACGCAAGACCATATGGACAAGAACCAACCTGTCTCTTCCTCCTCATCTCCTTCTTCTCCTATCTTCCATATCCTTCTTTTCTTCCTTGTTCTCTTCTCCTGTTCTTTCTTCTGTCCCACCCCCATTTCCCTCCTCTTGTTCCTCTTCATCTTCTTTTATAAAATTCACTCCAATGTTAAGCAGCAGTCCTAGCACCCTCTCTCACTTCCAGTCCTGCAAAAACTAGGTATTCTTCCACATCATGGCAAAACAGAGCCTCTGTTTGAGCAACACATAGCAACCCCTTTGCCATGTGTCTGCCTGCAAGATTATGCTGGGAGGGGGTAGGATAGACCTTCTTGACAAAACACTGTCTCCCTTCCTAATGGAAGAGTTCTTTGGTTATGAAATACTGATGGAAGATTCTTTCTGTCTGTAGAAAAGTTCTCTTCCAGGGTCTCAGGGTTGGAAGGAAAATCTTAATGAACAGAAATACTCCTTTTGATTTCCTGTGTCTGGATGGTAACTCTTTCAAATAGTAACAATAGCCATGACAGCACTTGGCCTCAGAACTTGTGGATGGGGAAAATGGAGGTTAGTAGATAATTGAGTTATTCACAGACTTGAAATTTATGATACTTGGCAGCATCTGTGGGCCCTTAGATCCTTCCTCCCAGCTTTTTGGTTCTGGTAGAACCTCCAGGAGCACAGGAGGCTGGGAAATTAGTAGCAAGGCTTTGCTGTGTGTTTTGAAAGGAAATAGGTCTGGTTTCTTCTTTTGAGCTGAACAAACGTTAGGTAACACTCCATAGCTGCTTCAGAAATAGATTTCTCTATGTTATATGTAAGTGATGAATCACTAAATTCTATTCCTGAAACTAATATCACACTATATGTTAACTAAATAGAATTTAAATAAAACTCAAAACTTAAAAAAAAAAAAAGATTTCTCTGTGTGGTGTTCAGGTTTCTACACTCAGGTATGGCAGACCATCACTGGAGTATATTTGAAAGTGCTTTATGCTTATATAACAAACTTGGGTTTTCCTGGTCTCTTTTCAGAAGGAAAGGCCTGACATTTTCAAAGGCTCTATTGAGTTGCCATCCTTGGGAAATGTTATAGTTTTATTTGTTTCCTAGCAGATTTCAGAGTCCTTAGAGAATAAAAAATGAGAGAGAGAGAAGTTTTGAGCATGGGGAAAGTGATGTGGGAACCATCAGGCATGGGATTGGGAAGACAGAGAGAGACAGCATGCTTATTGGGGCCTTGATTTCCAGATGGTAAAGGATATGTGAAGAACTGAAAGTATCCTTACTTTAACCTTCTGTATAGTTTAACTTCCACTAGCTCTGGATAGACCTTAATCATAGCTGTGGACTCTTAGCCCAAGGATTGGCCTAATCTATGCCTCAGCTTATTTTATTTGTTCTTTGTGTTCTGTACAGATTCATGAAGGTGGCAGGAAGCACGGTGGATGCAGTTACCTGGCAACAGTAGGTATTCACCATTTTTTGCTCTTACTTATTATAGCTTTGGTGAAATGAAAGATAATTAGCTGTTATGAACTATATAGCTGACATCTAATAAGCTACCCTTTATCCTCCAAGAGAAAAAGTCAAAACTAAGTCCAAAACTGTTCTTGTGATGCATACTATCTCACGGTATGAGATATCATACTATCTCATAGTAATATGATTTTGTTTTGTTGTTTTAAAAAACCCAAAAACAAAAACAAAAAAAGCCCCAAAACACAAAAACAATGAAAGCTCAGCTATTATATATACTTTCAATAATCTGTCATTGGTGAACAGGTAATGGGAATGTGAGCATGCTATTATTTACCCATAAGCTTTTCCTTGGGAATAAATTTCCTTAAGAGAGGAAATAGTTTTAATTACTCAATATATCACGTTGAAATAACAAAACTTTATTATAGCAATGGCAGTGGTCCTAATTAATGCCAAGAGTGTAACTAATATGAAAAAATTAAAAAAAAAAAGAATATGAAGGCAACGAAGCAGCCTCAAGAGAAGACAAACCTCAGTATTCCAAGAAGCTTATAGTGGAAAAGGCTTTTTACCCTCTGGTAGCTTGATTTGTAAACATCATTATCTGACATATAAATTGATTTTCTTTAAGTTTCCTTATGATATTGGTGCTGGAATGTCAGCATCTCACAATGTCTCACCAATTTTTTACCAGAATCCTGCCCTTTCTTCTTTTTTTTAAATTATATTCAGTTACCCATTGTATAATACATCATTAGTTTTTGATGTAGTGTTCAATGATTCATTAGTTATGTATAATACCCAGTGCTCATCACAACACGTGCCCTCCTCAATACCCATCACCCTGTTACCCCCTCTCCACCCCTGAAACCCTCAGTTTGTTTCCTGTGGTCTATAGTCTCTCATGGTTCTTCTCCCTCTCTGATTTCTCTCCCTTCAGATTTCCCTCCCTTCCATTATGGTCCTCCATGCTATGGCTTATGTTCCACATATGAGTGAAGAAATCTATCCCATAGCATCTTCTAAGTCATCTTTCATCTAATGTGGCTTTCAGAGTTCAGACATGTGCTTCTATTCTGGGCCCTTGTAACTGTCAACTATGACCACCTCACTTAGTAAATCTAACCCTGCCTTCCCAGCACAGTTACTTCTCTTCTCCATCCTCCATTTTAAGTCGGTCACAGAATCCCCTAGGATTCGTAACAGTTGAGAAGGAAGCAAGAGCAGTGAATGAAATCTTTATTAACTATCCTAAAAGGATTTTTGATTGTTGGCAATCAATAACTTCAGTCATAATGGAAAATATTTTATTATGCATTTAGACTTATTTTCTCTAAGCATCATTTTAAATGTTTCCAGGAATTCTTATCCTTCCTCCTTCAGTTTGTTTTGTGAGTCATAGAGGAGTAGATCTAAAGATCTTGTCGTTCCCATTCTTAAAACCCCCCAGCACCTTCCCTTTGTACTTAAACTATACTCTGGCCTATAAGGAAGTTACTTTGTGTTGCCTCTGCTACTGTATGATTATTTCTAGTGCTACCCTGACCTTATTCATTCTGTCCCAATACACTAGTGCTCTTTCACTGTTTAGAAGGTTCACATGCATGTCTGCCTCAGGATCTTTGTAAGTGCAGTTGTCTCTGCCTAGAATGCTATTATCCTCATTTTGTGTGTGGCTAGTTCCTTCTCATCTCTAGAGGCTCAACTTTCATGTTATCTCCTTTGAGAGGGCTTCCCTGATGATCCTATCTAACACAGACCCCCTTTAATTCTCTTTCTTAGCTCTTTTCTTTCCATGTTACCTTACATAACTTATAATTACTTTACCAAACTTATAATTATTTTTTTCTCTTAACTTGTCTTTGTAATTTGTGTGTTTTTCTCTTCCACCAGAATGACACTTAGTTCAACAAGTACTTATTTAGGCAATTGTTTACGGAGCCTTTACTATGGGGGAAAATGACAACAATGATGAAAACTGTTTGCAGGAAACGTTGCAAACCTTTTATGCCTTACTGTGTCTGATTCTCACAACAACCAAATGAGTTTGGAACTAGTTTTATCTCTTGCATAACTTAAAGGAAGTTGTAGAAACTCCAAACATTGCACAGTAAGTGGTAGATTTGGGACTTATAGTTGAGTGTGTCTCACTCCAAGGGCTATTCTCTTAACTGTTACTACTTTAATAATAAGACAATGATTTTTTGCTAAAAATATTATATTCTACTAGAGCAATTCAAATCCTCTTCAGTGTCTTTCATCAAAGACTATCTGGATAATGTAGCATAAAGGCTGAAGCTTGAAGAATTCATACTGTTTGTAAGGAGAAATAAAGAGATCAGTGTATGAAAATTATTGGGTAAGAATGTAAGACATGCTCAGTTATTGTGACTGACAAGGAGGGATCAGAAAAAGTTTTTCCTCCATATTCAAACTCTCTCTGTAACACAAATGGAATGAAATGAGCCCAGTCTTTTTTCATAATGGAGAAATAAGACTTTTATAAATATATTTTATTAGTTATTTTTAAAATATTGGCCACCTCTCAAGATAAATGTCATGTGTTTACAACTACTATAAAAATACCCCTTAAAGCAGGCAAGGGATTGTGTTTCTTTTGGCTCCAGGACCAGCACACATTTGGGGACAACCAGTAGCACCTGGAATCTACCATTTATCCCTTCCACCCACAGTTTTCAATCAAGACTTGGAATAGTCATGGAACAATTCCAGGAAATCCTGGCCAGGAGGCCAAGAGGATTTAGTGAATATTAAAGCCAAATACCATGTTTCCCTAACCCTGAGAAATGCTGAGGTGAACTACTTAATGTAAAGAAATCAAGAGTCAAAGTCAGAAAAAAAAAAATGAACACTGAATTTGTCAGTAAATATCTATATATAGGTAGCCAAAAGAATCAATTCAGTACTGCAGTATGGAACTTGGAACTTGAACAAGAACTCTGAGTCTGAAATAAAAAATATAGATGTCTATATAGTTGGACTATTTTGATTTGAAATTCATGCTCTTGGGTTTTGAGGACCAAGATACATGACTTAATGATTGGTCCTTCCCAATCCATGCAGAAAAGCCAGCATGGAGGTTCTTCAAAAAGTTGAAAAATAGAGCTACCCTATGACCCAACAACTGCACTGCTGGGTATTTACCCTAAAGATAAAAATGTAGTGATCCAAAGGGACACATGTGCCCAAATTTTTATGGCAGCAATGTCCACAATAGCCAAACTATGGAAAGAACCTAGATGTCCATCAACAGATGAATGGATAAAGAAGATGTGGTATAGATATAGACAATGGAATACTATGCAGCCATCAAAAGGAATGAAATCTTGCCATTTGCAATGATGTGGATGGAACTGGAGGGTATTGTGCTGAGCTAAAAAGTCAATCAGAGAAAGACAATTAATTTTCATATGAACTCCCTGATATGAGGAATTTGAGAGGCAGGGTGGGAGGTTTGGTGAGTAGGGAAGGAAAAAATGAAACAAGATGGAATTGGGAAGGAGACAAACAATTAGAGACTCTTAATCTCACACACAAAAAAAACTGAGGGTTGCTGGGGGAGGGGGATATAGAGAGGGTGGTTGGGTTATGGACATTGGGGAGGGTATGTGATAATGCTGTGAAATGTGTAAGCCTGATGATTCACAGATCTGTACCCCTGGGGCAAATAATACATTATATGTTAACAAAACTAATAAAAAGAAAAGTTAGTGAGATGAAGTTCCAATTACATGAGTAAGTAGTACACTAGTTTGTATCAGTTATCAATGATAAATCTAGAACAAAAAAATAATACACACACACACACACACACCCAATACACACAGAGGAGAATGACCAAAAGGTGCCAAAAGCTAGAGAAAGTTATTCAATCCTTGAAAGAATTGAATGATGCTAGTAAGATCTGTGTTCACTTAAGAATCTATGCAGTATTATGTGGTTAGAACTCAAACAAAATACATGGTTGTATGTTGTTGTAAAGTCTTAGAAGGATTCAGAAGGTAGAAATCTCAGAAAGAAGGAGCTATGGGCAAAACACAAAACATGCTAATAAACTTCCTTCAAATCCTTGCCTGATCCCTGCAATGTGCATATTCAAGGGAGACTCCAAAGAGCCTGGTAGAAAATAACAGCTGGAAATCTGAAAAAGTTGAACAGCAATTTCAGCTGCTGTCATATGAGGGACAGAGATTAGAACTCGAATTTCACAAATTTAGAGGGACTTCATAAGTACCTTGTGCTTTCCAGTGAAAACTAAGAGTTATGCTTCAGAAGTAAAGTCTTGTCCTGGGTCTGTTTGCCCTGAATCCAATGTATAAATAAAACAGATTCATCTTAGCAAAGTATAAACTGAAGATGCCATAAGAACAAGATGATCAGTAATTCATCCAATTTCCTGATATATCCAAACCAACACTCTTCTGTCTCTATAAAATATCACCCACACTTTGAAGTACACAATTAAAAAATTACTAGATATGCAGAGAAATGGGAAATTGTGAGTCTTGGCCAAAAGAATGAGCAATAAATAGAAACCAAGAGATGACCTAGGTATTGAGGGAGACAAACCATAAGAGACTCTTAATCTCAGGAAACAAACTGAGGGTTGTTGGAAGAGTGGAGGGATAGGGTGGTTGAGTGATGGACACTGAGGAGGGTATGTGCTATGGTGAGTGCTGTGAATTGTGTAAAACTGATGATTCACAGACCTGTACCTCTGAAACAAATAATACATCATATGTTAATTAAAAAAATTTTTTAAGTATCCATTGACAAGGATTTTAAACAACTATTGTAAATATATTCAAATAGTTAGGGAAAATGTTTGCATTGAGTGGAAACATAGGGAAAGATCAGCAGTGAAATGGAAACAATACATATATAAAAGAACCAAATGAAATTTTTAAAGAAAAGAAGAAACTGAAACGAAAAACTCACTGGGTGCACTTAAGAAGAAATTGATAACTACAGAAAAAAAGGGTTAGTGAACTTGCAAATAGATCATTAGAAATTATACAATTAAAGAACAGAGCAAAACTACTGGGAAGAAAATGTTCAAAGTTTCAACAATCTCATCGCCAATATTAAGATGTCTAACATTTGGAGGCACCTGGGTGGCTCAGTGGGTTAAAGCCTCTGCCTTAACGCTCAGGTCATGATCCCAGGGTCCTGGGATGGAGCCCCACATCGGGCTCTTTGCTCACTGGGGAGCCTGCTTCCTCCTCTCTCTCTGCCCACCTCTCTGCCTACTCTCTGTCAAATAAATAAATAAAATCTTAAAAAAAATGTATAATTTGTATAATTACAGACCAGAAGGCAAGAAACAGATAATAAAGCAGAAAACTTTATTGAAGAAACTAAAGCAGAACTCCTCTCAAATTTGGCAAAAAACATTAACTTATAGAACCAAGAACCTACGAAAACCCTAAGAAGGATAGGGGCTCCTGGGTGCAGCCATCAGTTAAGCATCCGACTCTTAGTCTCATCTCAGTTCGCAATGTCAGGGTCCTGAGATCAAGCCCTGTGTTGGGCCCTGCACTCAGCACAGAGTTAGCTTGAGATTAGCTTGCTCGCTCTCTCTCTCTCTGCCCCCCTCTTACAAAATCAATCGATCTCTCCCCCTCTAACAAAATCAATCAATCTTATCTATCTTAAAAAAGAAAGGAAGGGAGGAAGGAAGTAAGAAAGGCAAAAGAAAACCCTAAGAAGGATAAATACAAGGTAAATCTTGCCTGGGATATCATAGTCAAATCGCTGATAGCAAGGGGTAAGGAAAAAAATTTTCAAAATATTCAGATAAAATTGTACTTTATATATAGTGAACAAAGACACAAATTTTGGCTACCTGGACATCAGAAGCAATGGAGAATAGAATACAATGGAACAACATCTTTAAAGTGCTAAAGGAAAAAAAAAACCAGGATTCTGTATCTAGCAAAAATATTCTTTAAAAATGAAAGTGAAATAAAGATGTTTTTTATAAATGAAAACCAGTAGGCCTGTGCTACAAGAAATACTAAAACAATTTTTTTCAGATAGAAAAGCAGTAGTAACACCTGAAGGAAAACCTGGATTTCAAAAAATAATGAAACACATTGGAAATGGTAAATTTGTAGATAAATATAAAAGACTATTTTTTCTCTTTGCTTCTTAAAGAATATACTGGGTAATGCAAAAATACAACATTATATTATGGGGTTTATAACATATAGAAATGTAAAACGTATGACAATCTTACCACAAAGGAGGAAGAAGGGAGGAGGACCAAATGGAATAACACTATTGTGAAGTTCTTTTATGTGAGGTAATACAACATTCACTCTAAGAAGACTGCAATTCCTAGAATTAAGGTTTCACATGGGACTAAGGCTGCTGATCTAAAATAAAGTAAATCCACGTTTTCCTGGATTATCCAGATGAACCCAATGTAAGGGAGGAAGACTTAACTACGGAAGAGAAAGTTATGTTAATGTGACATGAGAAGGACTTGATCCACCATTGCTGGATTGAAGAAGGGGGCCATTAACCAAGGAATGTGGGTAGCCTTTAGAAGCTAGAAAAACCAAGTAAATGGATTCTTCCCTAGCACTTCTAGAAGGAAGACAGTCCTCCCAATATTTGATTTTAACCCAATGAGACCTATGATAATGTCTAAACTATAAAACTGTAAGATAATAAATTTGGATTGTTTTAAGCCACTACCCATTAATTTGTTTAGAGCAGCAGCAGAAAACTAACGCAGTACCTAATAACAGAGATCCAAATACACAAAGGAAAAACTAAAAGAACCACAGGGGTAAAAAATAGACAAATGCACTGTCATAACCAAAGATTTAAAAACATCTCTTTCAGTAATTAATAGGGACAGTTAGATTAAAGGAAGAATATCAAAGATTTGAATAACACTATGAATCAGCTTGACTTAATTGACATTTGTAGATTACAACTGAATACACATTCCTTTCAAATTCACATGGAACACTGATCAAGATAAACCATGTGCTCAGCTATAAAACAAGTTTCAATAAATTTGAAAGTATTGAGATGATACAGAATGTTTTTTGATGACAAAGAAATTAAGTTAGATATTAGTAACAAAAATATCTGTCAAACCCATAAATATTTGGAAATTAAGTTATACATTTTAAAATAATCTATGGATCAAAGAAGAAATCATGAGAGAAAGTAAGAAATATTTTGAAATGAATATAAAGATGTTTATCAGAATTTCTGGGATTCAGCAAAAGCAGAGCTTGGAGGGAAATTTATTATTTAACATGTGTAATTAGAAAAGAAGAAACACTTAAAAATAATCACCTTCATTTCTATATTAAGCTAGAAAAAGAACAACCTAAATCCAAAAGAAGTAAAATGAAGAAAGTAATAAAGAAAAAAGCAGAAAGCAATAAAACATAAAACAAACAGGAGAGAAAACTCACAAGACCAAAAGTATTTCTTTGAGTAGGTCAGTATCAGGAAAGAAGGGGTTCTTACTGTAGGTCCCATAGACATTAAAAGTATAATAAGGGAGTATTTTGAACAACTTTATGCCAACAAATTTGACAACTGAACAAGTTTCTTGAAAATACAATTTACCAAAAATGACACAGATTAAAAATTCTTAATGTCCTTATATAATGTCTCATTTTGGAGAATCTGGCAATTTCTTATATGACTAAATACATAACCTGTCCTGTGACAAAGCAATTCCATTGCTAGGTATTTACCCAAAGGAAATGAAAATGTCACAGAAAAACTTTTACAAGAATATTTATAGCAGGCAAAGACTAAAAGCAGCCCAGGTGTCCATTGGCATGAGAATAAATGAAACAAAGTGCTGTTTACTAATACAAAGGAATGATACTCAGCAAGATAAAAAAAAACAAACTAATGATATACTCCACAACACGGATGTTGTCTCAAAATCATTATGCTAAGTGGAAAAAGGCTTATATAAAAAATTGCATATGTTGCAATTATATGAAGTTTTAAAAATTAGAACATTGCCTTTGTGGTTATAAGGGCAAGGATATGGATAGAGGGGCAAAGACACATGAGAGAATTTTCTGGGGTGATTGTAATGTTCTGCATCTTGATAGAGGATTTGGGTTACAAAGGAGGATGCATTTGTTAAAATTCATCAAATGATATACTTAAAATTTGTGCATATCATTATATATGTAAAATTTACTTAAGAAAAAGAGCCATAAACAGCTGTTGAACTCTAGTTGTGCCTAAAGTTTAGGATGAAGTGTAAAGTCTGCAATTTACTTTGAAATGTTTCAAAACATAAAATGGATCAATGGATGGATAGAGCGATAGACTGAAAAAAGGGAGATAGAGCAAGTATAGTAAAATGTTAATTGCAGAACCTAGGTGGTAGCTTTATGGTTTTCACTATACAGTTTTTTTCCACTTGTCTCTGTTTGAACTTTTTTATGGTAAAATATTCAGGAAAAGCCTAAATTGTTACAGCTAAATAATGTTAACTATTATATAATAAAACAAATTGGTATAAAAATATTTATGAAATAGGGCACCTGGGTGGCTCAGTGGGTTAAGCCGCTGCCTTCAGCTCAGGTCATGATCTCAGGGTCCCACATCGGGCTCTCTGCTCGGCAGGGAGTCTGCTTCCCTCTCTCTCTCTCTGCCTGCTTCTCCGTCTACTTGTGATTTCTCTCTGGCAAATAAATAAATAAAATTTTAAAAAAATATTTATGAAATATAATAAATGGAAAATGCTTTTGTTAAGATAAATATAAAGTATAAAGTAAAAAATACAAATATAAAGTATAAAGTAAAATATAAACTACTTTATATTACTAAATAAAGGAATGATACTCAGCAAGATAAAAAATTGCATATGTTGCAATTATATGAAGTTTTAAAAATTAGAACATGTATTAGTAAATATAAAGTAAAATATAAATCATACTTCAGTAATATAAAAAATGTACATAAACCCAAAAGACACTAATATGTCAGTGTTAATCTTTAGATAAAGGGAGTAATGAGACTCTTTCATTCTCATTTTCACTTTTCTATAGTTTCCCATTTTTCTGTAATAAGCATGTATTGCATTTTTGTTCATAATACAAACCATCAGTACCCAGCTCTACCCTTCTCACCCCCATATCCACCTCTCCACAAGGAATCATCACAATTCAAGCCACTTCTATTTGTTTCCGTATTTCTAAATAGTCTGAAGCTACTGCTTCTTGATATTTTCCCAATTCAAATATTATCTATTACTTTCCTACCATAAAGATAAGAATTTAGCTCTCATACCTCTCTAACTCTTCACATACTGAAACATATTTACCTTTCCCCATACTCCAATATTTTATATCTAAGTATTGGCTAGATCAGAATTCAGTATTCACATTTTTATTACTATGTAAATATGACTCACAGCAAGAATGTGGTGTACTATGCATACATTTTCTTTCCTTCACAACTTTCTGTTTTCCCTGGAGTTAATAATGTCTCTTTTTTCATTTGCCTAGTTTCCTATTAATCTATCCCCAATTCATCCCTCAACTCTGTACCAGAGGGGTAAATATCCTCTCTTTCTATGCAAACACCCTAGGTAGCCATTAGTTTCATCTTGTCCTTGTCCTGCTTTCCTGAAGCCGTCCCTCCTCTGGTCCCATCTGGACTGGCTGATCTCCGTGCTTCCTGCACAGCTGTTGTCCTGGGATCTCCCTTCACCATCATCTTAGGGATTCCTTTTTACTCTCTTATTTATTGGATCCATGCCTTTTTTTGAGGTTTACTCCCTTATTTTGATGGAACATATTTTTCCTAAGAACTTCCTGAGAGAAGATAAATGAGAGGTAAACATGTTGAGACCTTGTATTAGAGTTTGATTTATATTTTGGATACATGTAAATTTCCCTCAGATTTTGATGCTTTGGTTCCATTTTATTCTAGCTTTCCTGTAACTATTGAGAAATTCAATGCCTTTTTAACCTCCAGTCCTTTTATTTGCCCTATTTTTACTCTCTTGGTATATTTAATATCTTTTCCTTGTCCCCAGTTATCCTTTATGTGACTTTCTTCTGTTCTATTCACAAGGTATACAGTAGACCATCTCAATCTGAAATTCATACTCTTCAGTTTTGGAAATTTTCTTGGATCTTTTTTTTTCTTTGATAATCTCCTTGTATTTATTTATTTATTTATTTATTTAGTGCTTTCTGTTTCTGGAACTTCTACTGGTCAGATGTCAAGACTCTTCAAATAGTGCTCTCATTGTTTTATATTTTCTCTCCCTTACTTTTTCTTCTGTTTTCTGATAAATGTCCTTAACCATCTAAATTTTCATTTCTGGGGGGCACCTGGGTGGTTCAGTGGGTTAAGCCTCTGCCTTCAGCTCAGGTCATGATCTCAGGATCCAGGCATCAAGCCCTGTGTCGGGCTCTCTGCTCAGTGGGAAGCCTACTCCCCCCCCCCCCCCAGCCTGCCCCTGCCTACTTGTGATCTTTGTCTGTCAAATAAATTTAAAAAATATTTTTAAAAATAATAAATACATTTTCATTTCTGTTATCATATTTCTAATTTCCAGAAGTTCTTTTTGTTCCTCAAACCTTTCTTTTAATGACTTCTTATAGCTCCTTTACTTGTTTTGGGATGCAATATCTTCTGTTTACTTTCTGAGGATATCAACTTTTGTTGTTTCTTTTGTTCCTTTTCTTCTTTTCTGTTCCCTTCTTCCCTCCCTCCCTCCCTTCCCTCTTTCCTTTCTTTCTCCAATAATTTTTATGTCATTTTCATTACATTTTTTTCCTCCATGTTTTTCCCTCCTTCTGCCATTTTTAAATTTTGTTTCTGTCTTTCACATTATAGATTTTCCTCAAAT